>NC_135855.1:1022500-1670000 GCF_031162955.1 Sander vitreus | reverse complement strand
GTCTCCACAGATTAGCACACTTCCCTGGGCCTGGAAGCTGCAGATCTGCTCATGGAGAAGGGGGAAGATGTCTTTATCATAGTATGGGGAGTCACTAGGGGGGAATGTATACAGCACACAGGAATATGTCTGTTGGAGGGTTAGTGATGTCTTGTGTGAGCGTTCATATTTTATAGGGGTGATGTACTTTGATATTTCATCTTTGTACCAGATAATAATCCCTCCTGAGTCCCTCCTGAGTCCCTCCCTCTTTAACAGCAGGGAGTTTGACTGATGACAGAATGATTTCTCTGTAGTTTGGGGGGCAGTGAGTGACTGAGCCGGGTCTACACCACGTCTCTTGGAGGACGATGATGTCTGTGTCTTTGGTGTTGTCTTTGAATTCAGGGGTTTCACTTTTACATCCAAACAATGAAGAGTTAAGGCCCTAAATATTCCAGATGGAGACAGTAAATGGCTTCATTGTTAGCAAATACAAATACAGTTTTAAAAAGAGATAAACCTACAGTAATAAGTAATAAATAATAAATGAGAGGTAGGGCTGTCCTTGATTAAAGTAGTAATAGAATACATTTTCTAAATGGTATCTTCAGTTTAGCTCTTTGCAGATGAGTTACAGGGTTAGGGTTAGACAAAGGGTTTAGTTTTTATATGAGAGACCAAAACAAACTATGAATTATTGTGTTGCCAGAGATGTACTCCTCATTTTAAGTAATGACCAATAAGAAAAAGGCTAACTCATTCTGCACTGGAAGCTAAAGAGTAAATAGAAATAAATAAGTAACACTGAAAAATAAAATAAATCTGGTAATAATAGCCTTATAATTTAAGACCTGAATTGAATAGTCGATCAACTACTTAAGATAAAACAGCCCGAATTAAAAGTGGATAGTAGTTAAACTTATAAAACCACACTATTCTTCTAAAAATAAGAATAGTGGTTATGACACCTTAGAGTCCCACTTAGCTGATCAGTCTGGAGCATATGAGACTGAGCAGGTGTTTGATCTCCCCCAGGTCTGCAGGGGTGCCACCACTGGTTGGTGCGAGTGTCTCAGCGTAGCTCCTCTGCCCCGGGTGCTGAGCGTGGTGTTGGGCTGGGCCAGCAGGGTGGGGTCCAGGGTGAGGCCTGGGGAATAAGGGCGGGGCAGGTCTGGTCCTGGGGTTAGGGTTAGGGTGGCTGCCTTGTGTGTAAGAAGGTGGAGGGTGATGGGGGCTGGCAGGGTGTGAGCTGGGTCTGTGAGGTGGTGCAGGATGATGGGGGCTGGGTCTGTGAGGTGGTGGAGGGTGATGGGGGCTGGGTCTGTGAGATGGTGGAGGGGGATGGGGGCTGGGTCTGTGAGGTGGTGACAGCTGCAGGCCGACTGGGTGGAAGCTGCTCCGTCTGTTGGTTCTGGGGGGGCTTCCTCGGTTGCGTCCTTTGCCATTTCTTTGCAAAGGTGCTGACGGTATCTTTATGGAGGTCGACATTGTCGTAAAGGCTGTGGATGTTGAGGGTAGGGTGGTGGGCCAGGTGGACATTTGGCATGAGGGCACATCCACGGGAGATTTCAGCATTTATCCGGTGGATGGTGTCAGGATGGAAGTCTCTTAGTGGGAGGATGGTTGAGATTATGATTTTTGATGAGGGGAAGATCTGTGTAGCCCTCTGTGCTACTCTCTTCACAGATTCTGCTACCCTCTCCTGCTGTAGTCTCAGGTCATTAGTACCTGTGTGGATGATGATATGGCTAGGCTGACCCAGGATGGGCTCAGTGAGCAGCTGGATGGGCATTGTCAGTCCTGGGGCATTGAATTTTGGTGACCTTTTTGTCCAGAGAAAAGCTGGTCCTCATTCACAAATTTCCCATTAGAATCTATGAGGATAATGATCTCAGCATCGCTGGTTTTGTTTTGCTCTCCAGATGTTTTAGGCTTGTTGGTAGTGGCCTCTCTATGTGGGTCGGTGGGAGAAGGGGTGGGCATTACTGCAGGTTGTTGTGATGGTCTGCTGGAGCTGCTCCTTGAGGCTGAGGGTGGTTTGCTCTCTCAGGTGCAGCTCCTCTCTTACAGCAGTGAGCTCTGTTCTCAGTCCTGCTGTAGCTCCTGGATCTCTCCTCTTAGCTCCTGTATGGAGGCCTTCATTTCGTTCCTCACCTGGCTGATCTGGTCTCTTAGTTGCTGTGTGGATTCAGTGGTCTGTTTGGAAAGCAGTAGCTCTTTCAGTTCCACCAGCTCTACTTCTTGCAGGGACAGATTCTCTCTTATCTGGGACACTCTGCTCTCCAGTTGACTGCTGTGCCCTGGACGGTCTCCTAAAGGCTGTTCCTCTTCCAGCTCTTCGCCTTGTGGCTGCTCTGTGAGATTTGAGATTTTTTTACCCCGTGCTGACATCTCCAACCTGCCACTATCAGGTTATTTCGGCAACCTTTGACTTAGAAGACAGAGGAAACTGCAGCAGCAATCAATCATACAGAATGGTCAATACATTTATTGATAATCATAAAAATATATAGCCTATATTTTTTAGCATCGCTGTTGTGAAAAACAGTCAAAACTGTGATCGAAAACTCGTTGCACGAACAGCAACATTATGCATCTCTACTCTACTTTCATGTGTGCGTGCGTGCGTGCGTGCGTGCGTGCGCTAAGGTAGCTTTGTCCGGGTAGTCGATATCCATCACTGAGCTTGTTTCACTCTGCTGACTTAACTGATTCATCAAGAAAACCCTGAAACAAATGCGCCCCATCAGCAATACTGAGCAGATACTCTCTGCTGTGTGACGATGTTGAATAATCATTTGTTAAGCAGTTCAGCTAATGTTCTGTCTCTGTGGTTCTGGTCAATTAAGAGGCTTGTTCGACAGCTTCTTTTTGCACGTGTGCCATTCCGACTGTGGCGTTGAGCAGTAATGAGATGATTAAACATAGCAGCTTTATATTCTTGTTCTCAGCAAAAAAGAAAGGAATGAAATCCTCCCCACTGATGTATCATTTACGTCACAATTTAACTTATTCATACATCACTCTCCTGTGGCATCAATTCCTTTTTTAAAACAACTGTGAGACAAACTCTTCAGAAAGTATTAATATAAACAATAGCACCCTTTGCCTGCACTCGTTTGTGTCTTATTCCAAGTGCTCCTCTTGGCCACCTCACACTGCATGTTGTTCCCTGGAGCAATGGTGCGATGGCAGCCGGCGATGCTGTTGCCTTGGCTGCCAGTTTGACTGCTGCTGCTTCTCTTTTAGCCCCCATGTGATCAGCACAGAGCTCCCCTGAAAGGCAATAAGGTAATTTGTCTTGTCGAATGAATTGTTTTAAGGTTTTTGCACAGATCCGAGACAATAGATGAGAATCTAATTAAACAGTATACATTTTTGCAGAATGCAGCAGAAATGTGGTAACGTCCTTTAGTGCATTACTGTTCCTGTTATGCTAAGATCATGACAAATTCTGCGCAGGAGTTTGAATAAAGGAACTAATGTGAGTGAGTGAGTGATGTGTGGCATATCTGGCAGTAGCAGTATGGATCCTGCTGAGCATGCATAATTCTTAGTTGATCATGAATAAAGGAACAGACCCTATCTCTCCTGTGAAAAGTGGTGTAGTTTCCCTCTTAGGACATTGAGATAATAAGGATGCCTTATGGTTACATAAAATGCTCTGTAAGAGAAAGGTCACATAATTTACATATATGAAATATTCTTCTATAGCCTCTTATTGTTAAGAAAGACCAAAACCAGCAATGAATTGATCCTAGTAACAAGTATTTTCTGTGTAGCTACCGTAAAGCCTGATATATCTTACTATTCCTCTGTGCCATGGAGCTCTATTGTTGTCCAAAAACTTAGAAACACATCATGAGACACACATTTGCACTGAGAGTATTACAGCCAGAAATATTCACTAGCAACAAAATCGGTATCAACCTGCAGCTCAAGAAAAACAAACACACTATTTAATCGTTTGAGTAATGTTTGCCAAAAACTGCAGTGCCCAGCTGTTTAAGCAAATTATTTAAAAAAGTTAAAATATATTTGAGTACCAAATTTACAACTTCATTAGGGAAAAGTCAAATAATATTAAGAGATGGACTCACATATATATATATTTTTTTATATATTATTTTATATTATTCATGAAGACATAACAGTGTAAAATAATAATACTTGTAATCTTCCAGGTCAGTTTATTGTTGGTAACACATAAACATCCACAAAAGGATTGCAGGCTGAGACCAACCTCACTAATGTGTGTGTTCCAATCTCCCTCTGTCTCCCCCAGCAGGCTGCAGTGAGCGAGTGGAGGTGCATACTGAGCGGAGGGGTGTGATCTACAGCCCCTCGTGGCCTTTAAACTACCCCCCTGGTGTCAACTGCAGTTGGCATATCCAGGGCGCTCAGGGAGAGGTCCTTACCATCAGGTACAATCACTCACACATTCAGTATACACACACGACATTCGTTGTGGAGTAAGCACCTGAAACCATCAATCCTTTGCTCTAGTTTCCATAACTTTGACGTAGCGGAGTCAGGGAATTGTTTGGGAGACTGGCTCCTGCTGACACCAACGAGGAATGGGGAATCCAGGCTGTGTGGCTCCATGCCGCCTCCGCCCTTCATCTCCACCAGGGGGCGTGTTTGGCTCTATTTCCACTCTCAGGCCAACAGCTCGGGGCAAGCCCAGGGCTTTCGCCTGTCCTACATCAGAGGTAAGCTGGACGAGGGAGGATATTAAGGTTATCTTTTGTTCAATCCTTAACCTGAGTGAATATACATTTGTACTTTTAGAATGTGTGAATGTGTAGAATGTGAAATTGTACACAATTTGAAATATAAATAATGAAATTGTCAGTAAAGATGAAGCAATCCAGTATTTTGTATATTATGTTTGATACATTTGATTAGCACATATTTGTAATTTGTAACAAGAAACTTGTTGTATTTTGTACCCATCTCTGATCTTATCCCACCCTTACTAGAGTAAAAACACACAGTACTTAGGGTACTCAGCTGTATCATTATATACAAATTGTTCCTAATTTTTTTAATTAAAAAAAATTATGCTTTCACAAAATTCTAAAGTGGCTTTCAGCATGGCCCAGCAAATTACGACTGTGGCCTGGGACGCCGGATCAGGATTTATATGAACTCAGACAAAGAGTATTCAAATGAACAAGGGGGAACCAGCTGCCAGACTGTTCTGAAATAAACTAAACCCTTTAGGCAGTGATTGGCCTTACAGTAGTCATAATGAAGTGCCTCTGTTTATGATGGAGATCGCTATTGCTTGTGTGTGTGGATTCAAAATGCATTCTGTTGTTTCACTCAGCTAAATGCTAACATGTCAGTTTGTGTTACGTTCTGTGTGAACCTATCTCTAGAGTGTTAGTAGCTGGTGTTGCATTCAGTCACTCTCTTTTCTCTGTAGGTCACCTGGGTCAGAGCAGCTGTCAATCAGATGAATTCCTGTGTGGGAATGGGAAGTGTCTTCCTCGCTCCTGGAAGTGCAACGGTCAGGATGAATGCGGCGATGCCACAGACGAACGCAGCTGCTCCCCCCCTCCCACTGAGGTCCGGCCTGGCCCCTGCCCCTTCGGCTCCCTCCCATGCACTGAGGCCCAGTCTACCCGCTGTCTGCCTGCCGCCCTGCGCTGCAACGGAGCCCGAGACTGTCCCGATGGCACCGATGAGCTGGGTTGCCCCGACACCACCTGTGGCAAACATCTGGGGAACTTCTACGGCTCCTTTGCTTCCCCAGATTTTTTCCGGGCTAACAGGACCGCTGTGGCGGAGCTGAGGTGTTCGTGGTTGCTGGACACTCAGGACCCCAAGCCCATTGTGCTGCAGCTGGACCTGCAGCTGGGGCCCAGAGACTCGCTGCATGTCTACGATGGCCTGCTCCAGCATGCAGAGCACCTCTTACAGGTGTTGTCGTATCATAACAACAGGCGCCCGGCGCTGCTGGAGTCCAGTCGGGGGCAGATGAGTGTTTTGTACATGGCCCAGCCTCACAGCCCTGGACATGGCTTCAACGCCACATACCAGGTACTGCAAACTGGGAATACTGTATCCTGTTTTCATAAAACTTGTTCCACTTTCTCCAGATTTATACACTTCATTCATCTCCATAACTTACATTTAAAACCTCCTTCCCTAAGCTTCTCCCTCTCAATTCTGAATGTTTCAAACGTCTACTTTTGGGTTCCTTTCACCATTTCTGTCTACATTTAAGAATCAACACTTTTCTGGTTAGTAGTATAGTTGGAATATAGAGTAGCCGTTCTGTTGTTGAAGGGATCAATGTTTATCAAGTAGAGAACAAGTCGTCCCCTCAGTGTCTAGGCAGTGATGTATTTCTCCTCCGCCCTCCCAGGTCAAAGGTTACTGTTTTCCCGGCGAGCGTCCCTGTGGCAGCGATCAGGGCTGCTACTCTGAACGCCAACGCTGCGACGGCTACTGGCACTGCCCATCTGGCCGCGACGAGGAGGCCTGTCTGACGTGCCCAGACGGGGAGTTCCCCTGCGAGGGTGGTACTGGAGTGTGCTATCCGGCCTCTGAGCGCTGTAACAACCAGAAGAGGTGCCCGGATGGGTCGGACGAGAAGAACTGCTACGACTGCCAACCTGGAAACTTCCACTGTGGGACTAACCTGTGCATCTTTGAGACGTGGCGTTGTGACGGCCAGGAGGACTGCTTAGACGGGAGCGATGAGAGGGACTGCCTGGCAGCGGTGCCCAGGAAAGTGATCACTGCCGCCCTGATCGGCAGTCTGGTCTGTAGTCTCCTGCTAGTCATTGCCCTCGGCTGTGCCCTCAAACTCCATTCCCTCAGGAACAGAGAGTACAGGTGGGGACACAACGCCTCAGTCTATTTCTATATCCAGCATGTATTACTGCCCCCCCCTTCTTACATCACTTTTGCATGTTATCTACCTGTTTGTCTGCATCCCTTTGATTTATTCAATGCTTTCTTTCAGAATAAATCAATCACCATAGCAACAAGTTTTTTCTCCTAGGTCAGTCCACAGAGTTTGTTAGTGCATCTGAGTGCTGTTGGTGGTGCAGATGCCACACACTTGGCCGAGTGTTTCACTAACAAGGTTTCTTAAGATGTTTTCCTAATCAGTCTCTTCAATTCTTTCTCTTTTCTTCTGTCCTGATGTCTCTTCCTTCTTCTCTTTCTCTCTCCTTTGCAGAGCTTTCGAGACTCAGATGACTCGCATGGAGGCCGAGTTTGTTCAAAGAGAAGCTCCCCCTTCATATGGTCAGTTAATCGCCCAGGGTCTCATCCCTCCAGTGGAGGATTTCCCAGTGTACAACCCCACCCAGGTAGTGCATTTACACACAGTAGTACATTCTGGGCCTCTGAAACTCAGGATTTGAGCATACTGATGTGACCAACTCATGTTTGCCATTTTGGTAGCCAGCAGCAGTAGTGCAATCCTGCCTGACAACAGCAGTCACTATCTTTTTTTTAATTCAATTTCTGTTTCAGCAAACACTGAAATTCCTGTCTTTTAATGACCAAAGGTACATGTACATTGAAGCAAAAGCTATTGTAAAATGTGTTTCCATTATTACTATCTCGTGCCTCATTTTGTTATTTACTCAAAGTAATAATATTTTGGGAAATAAGCTTCTTTCTAGTTGGGAGTCAGATATCAGTGCCATTCTGATATCTTTATGGTAAATATCAAGCTATAGCCAGTAGCCATTTAACTTCAAATGCTGGCCGATACGGTAACAAGATCTGCCCGTGAGCACATCTAAAGATCACAAATGAACACATTATATCTTGTTTGCTTTGCTTGCTATCTACTTGATAGTTTGATAGAAACATAATTATCGTTTCACTGTGTCTTCCTCTCTGTCTGCCCGTCCCCTCCTCCAGGCCTCCGTGCTGCAGAACCTGCGGTTGGCGATGCGCAGACAGATCAGACGTCACTCGACACGGCGCTCCACCACCTCCTCCTCTCGTCGGCGTCTCGGGCATCTGTGGACTCGCCTGTTTCACAGTGCGGGGCGAACCAGAGGCCACGCCCCACTGCTCGACTCCCCTGGACCCACACAGATCACATTGGGGCTCCACAGCTACCGAACTGTGGGTGTGCAGGGGTCCCTGGCAAGGGCCAGGTCTGGAGCTGGGATGCGGCATGACGCTGATGTAATGGGTATGCCTGGCTCCTGCTGCTCAGCCACCATGGACCTGCAGTCATGCACGCCAGAGAGCCCTGCATCCCCTCTCTCATTGCAGTCAGTGGACAGTCCAGAGGAGGAGGAACTGTCGCCTGTCAGCAGGGGAAGCAGTAGGGCTCCACAGTCTGAGCCCCCCACCCCTGTTCAGAGTGACTCTTCAGCCCAGGCAGCCTCTGTGCCCCCTTGCCACACCCGGGCATCTAGGAAACTAGTCCTGGAGCTCGCTGTTAACCTAAAGGGTGTTTCCTTGAGACGTTACTCCCCCTTGGGGCCCTTGTCCCCCATCTCACCCCCTGTGCTTCCCAGCAGCTCCCAGACAGCCCCAACCCACCCTCACTCCCAGGGGCTGGAGGTGACTTCACCTCTCGAGCCCTTGTCTTCTTCTGTGAAAGCAGAGGACAGCAACAACCACTTTACCGTGGAAGTGCCAAGCAGAGAAATAAGAAGCAGGGATGAGAGGAGGAGGGAGGGCAAGAGCAGGCTCTGCAGGTTCAGCAGGACCTTCAGTGATGAGGGGGGAGATTCAGGGAGGGAGACAACGCCATGCTGAAGAGTTTAGGAAGATACTCTCCTTCCCCTCACTCTGTTGAGACCTGGTGTCAGCAATATCTGCTCTGTCAGTTAAAGTGTCCTTTAAATATGTCCCGACCAGATCCAGAGGTGAGACCCGTACCTTAGCCCACCACAAGGAGGAAGTACATATATAATTAGCTCCATTCAACACTTTGAGTGCATACAAATCTGCATATGCACTAAATGATGCATATGCAATTAAAACCAGCGTTGGCAGTGCTTATGGTCTGTGTAATACAGTAAATATCTTTGTCAAACAGGAGCTAAATGTTGACTCCCACAGTTAAATGCAAACAGACACCCTTGTTTAACGTGTTTGGACACAAACTCATCATGAGCCTGTTCCAGAAAATCAAACTTTGGCCCCCAGTACCAATACAATATTGGCAACATGATCTTACAACGCCAAAGCAGCCTTTGTGTCGTTACCCAGAGCCATTATGCACCGCTATACTGTGAACCATAAAAGCCTGTTAAGTGATCACATATTAATTTACCTGATTAATGATACTCCAGTCTGGGGGGCGGGGGGTGAACCAGACAGGTCCAGTTGTGGGTTGGTCATTGATGTTTTTTTAATATTTTTTGGACAATAATGGAGCTCTATGGCGCAGAGGAATAAGCTATATCAGGCGTCGGGGTAATACATTGCCAATTAATACATTGTTGGTTTTGGTGTTTTCATGGGACTTGTTGACAATAAGCAAAGTATAAAATAACACCAGACCTACCTTTTTACACACCTTTGAACCACAAAAGTTTGATTTTTGGGAAATACACTCATTTGCTTTCTGGTGGAGAGTTAGATTGGAAGATTGATATCAATCTCATATCTGTCTGTAAAATATAAGGCTACACTCAGCAGCCAGTTAGTTTAGCCAAGCTTAGCACAAAGACTGGAAACAGGATGAAACAGCTAGCCTGGCTCTGTCTGAAGGTAGCGAGTGAGCTTCAAAGGTGCTGGTGGGCAGGTCTGCTGGCTGTAGTCTTATTTATAAGGATGTGGAATATGAGAGTGAATTAATTTTCTCTTCTAACTCTAAGCCAAATATGCATTTCCCCCAAAAATGTCAAGCCATTACTTTAACAGTGCAATGTCACTGAATCATTCAGCGGTTCAATCATGCCAAGCCTTTGTCAGTATTTATTCAAAATATACCCTTTGTTACCAGTGCTTTTCTTCTTCAGTGCCCCCTTTTAAACATGAAAATTATGCTTAAGAAGTTGTATCAAGTGGAATTTTCAATTCACCATTTTTAACTTGAGATATCATCAGTTTTAAAAAGCCAAACTTGGATGGAGACTGAAGTAGTGTGTCCAAGTATAAAGCCTCTGCTCAGCCCTTAGTCCTCCTTAAATCAAACCCAAACTGTCCTCTTAAGGAAGCCTTTCCTGACTTGAATGAACGTGACTGTGTCTGCTCTGATTTCTATTCAGCGCAGTGAAGACTTTTTGAAAATGTCGCGGGATTGTCGGGAAGAGAGGCTTCACTTCAGAATATTGATTGTTTGTCGAGTACTGTTCATCCCAGCGGTACTTGTGCAGTACTGCTGACTGCACACTGGTCACTGCAGACGCCTGGACTGCTGGTTTATTCCACTCAAAATTCATATCTATGCTGTGGGATTTTCTATGACAGGATGTTGAAACAAAGGCCTCTATTTTTCAGTCTTCAGTGGGGACCTGAACAAGTCCTACTTTATATTTATCTCTCTTCATTGAACTTGAGTGAACCTGAGCACCTGTGTCGCTGATGTTTTTTGTTAAGCTCCCTAATTGCTGTTGACCTCTAAAGAATGTATCATTTTCATTGTTTACCCTCTTTTACTGCAGGCTATAGGTGCTTTCCGACTGGATAGTACTTGTATTTTTTAGAGGAAAAGTACACTTCTAAGCAGTTCTAAGAACTACTCTCCCCCAAAATCTTTTTTTCCGTTTGCATTCCCACTGGCCAAGTGGCCATAGGGACTGGTAGGAGGGGTAAGGGAGTGACGCAAGCACGGCAACGGTCTTTATTGCATCGTCACTAGACCTTAGCGCCACATACAACAACAACAAAGCAGCATGGAGGAGGCCATACATGGCCAGCAGTGCCTGCACCTCCTCAGTCCACTTTTCAGAGTTCCGCATTCCGTCCATTCTCGTAGTAATTCACGTAATGTTTTGCTCAACACAGATGGGACTTTATCATACTCGGAACAGACCCAGCTTCTGCCTGCTGCTGCGCTGTGTGTGTGTGTGTGTGTGTGTGTGTGTGTGTGTGTGTGTGTGTGTGTGTGTGTGTGTGTGTGTGTGTGTGTGACAGCCGGCGAGCCGCAGGACACGCTTGTGGAGTTTAACTCCATAAAGACAGTTAACCACAGGTTCCTGTTAATCTGATGATGGACATGTGTTGTGATATTTAAACAAACGATCCGTCAACGGCGAAATAAAATCCTCTTAATTACGAGAGCGGTCTGAGAGACCTCCAGCTCACAGCGGGGTCTCTGAGCAGGACTGGACAGGACAGGAGGCGCTTGCTGGCTGTCGCCTCACTTGATGGAGCTTCTCAAACTTTGAAGCAAATTGTCAATTCGGCATCAATTTTCGCCAGACTGCCTATATTCAAAATATTAACAGTTGATTTCTCGCCTAAAACGTTGTCAGAAGTGAATTTAATAAGATAAGATGGTGAAAATTGTTAAAAATATCCCTTTGTTGGTTGTTGCTCTGTCTGCAAGTTCCGAGTTGGCAGTGGGCGGGACTTATAAGTTCGACCAATCAAGTCCACCTAGGAAAAGGGAAAAGACCCTGGTCTGAAGTAGGAGCTAAAAAAGTACGCTACTGCAGCCAGAGGAACTTAAAAATCCCCAAATTTTTCCTGTCGGAACACGACAAAAAAAGTGTTCTAGGAACGTTTAGTTCTAAGAACTGCAAAAATCCCTCCGGTCGGAAAGCCCCTTATGATACTGGACAGAAAAGTCAGATATCCTGTGTAAGTAGGGAGAGTATGAGGAATGCTGGTTGGTTTTTAGCTGCAGTGTCAGGTTTCTGTTGTTCTTCCTTTAAGTGAGCTGAATGCGTTATGCTGCTATCCTCATGTGCTTCCTTCTTATAGAAGTTTTGTCATAAACAGCTGCTACATGTTATGTGCCATTAGAGATGTGTCCACAAGTAATTCCTGCCTAATGATTTCAAATCAGTTTACTCATTCCTAGCTTTACACATTTTGTGCTCTTTTTTTCCTACCTTATTTAAGTTCAAAGCCTGTCCGTCCGCCTTTGACTTTAGTTAATTAGTTTAGAAAACAGAATGTATGTCCTTACTTGCTTTGTGGTGTACAGAAGTGTGTTAAAATGCCTTAATGGTTTTTCCTTGCTGTTGTAAATATCATGGACAGTTTCACGGCCCACAGTTGTGCACGTTGGAAGAGATTAGGTTTATCTGTGTGTCTGGATGCATCTTTAATTATATGACATGGGATTGGTGCAACCAACTGCTCTGGAGTTATAGTGCACTACTGCATCAGGAATCTCTGGGATTATTATAGCAGGGGAGTTAGGGAAAATAAAAATTAGTTTTTCTATAACGTTATTCCAGTGTATTTACCTGTTATTTAGTTGATAATCTGTAAAAGTCTGGGCGAAATCCATTGCTTTGATAGTTTTCAGACTGAGGCCAACCAATTCTAGAGAATGATGTGGTAACATATTACATTTGAAATGTAAAGAGAGATTGTCACATTGACTGCTAAGGTGATATTTAATTATCTGTCAGCCAAAATCAGGAGTTTCTGTGTTGTGATTAACTGCTGGACAGAAGACACGTCAAGATCTTTCGAAATGTTTTGTCAGTGTTTTTTCTCATTATACACACACACACACACACACACACACACACACACACACACACACACAAACCATTTCCAATATGCTACAATCATTGAGTGATAACTGGAATTTTTAATGGGATAACAGATAGGTTAATACACTGGATCCAGGCCACTGGAAAGTAAAGTGCTGCTGAACCAGGTAGTCGGATAACGGCATACCCTCTCCTTGCTGTTTGATTTTGAAGCTTCTTCCACGTCAAAGGCTGAAGTCAACGTGTATACTGTTTGTATAAGAGCATTTCACTTATTTAAAAAAAACTATATTTGTATATTTTGTGCTAAAAGAGAAATGCCATCATGCCATTGTGGGGTTTGCTGATCAAAACCCTGTACAGCCTTCTGCTGATTAGTCATTGCTTTCCTGTGCCTGCAATTAATAAACTTCAAGCTCTTTATCATTTACTGAATGATTTCAGTGTATGAAAAATCTTTTAATACTGTAGATATTAGTTGTTTGTTTTTTACTGTCAGTACTACTGCCAACATAATACTGGTAGTTTATGGCTAGCCATTAATTCACAAAATGTATTAATGTAATTTGACAGAATAGTCATTGATCACCTTTTTAATGATTCTACAGCTGTACTCACAGGCATATACAGCAGTGCTTTTTATCTAATTGCTAATGTCAACATGCTAACACGTTCACAGTGACAATGCTAACATGTTTACCATGTTCACCATCTTAGTTTAGTGTGATAGCACGCTTTGCTAATTAACACAAAACACAAAGTACAGCTGAGGTGACAATCTTTTACCTGACGATGGTGCTAGATGGTATGCTATTGAGGACACAACTACGGTGGCCCTGAAGTGCAAATCACAACGGCAAATATGAAAACATGACAGCAAATAGGAAAACACGACAGCAAATATGAAAACACGACAGCAAATAGGAAAACACGACAGCAAATAGGAAAACACGACAGCAAACATGAAAACACGACAGCAAATAGGAAAACACGACAGCAAACATGAAAACACGACAGCAAATACGAAAACACGACAGCAAATACGAAAACAAAACGGCATTAACTTCTACCGGAAAAGGTAGGGCCTATCTAGCAGAGGACGGAGCCTCCTGATTGGACAGACGGACTGTCTCTCTGTTAAAAGTAGGCGCTTTTCCGTGTTTTTCACCTCTCCTTCCTGTTAAAAGACAGACAGTCCGTCTGTCCAATCAGGAGGGTCCGTCCTCTGCTAGATAGGCCCTACCTTTTCCGGTAGAAGTTAATGCCATTGTGTTTTCATATTTGCTGTCGTGTTTTCGTTATTTGCTGTCGTGTTTTCACATTTGCTGTCGTATTTGCTGTCGTGTTTTCCTATTTGCCGTTGTGTTTTATGATTTGCTGTTGCGTTTTTCTATTTGCTGTTGTGATTTGCACTTCAGGGCCACCGTACACAACAGCCACTTGTATAATGAAAAAAGAAAGATGCATCGTAGATGTAGCTATATTTAATAAGTAATTACACTGTTATTCTTGTACAACTTCACTCTTTTATAAAACACAGAGGTGCACACAGCGTGTCACAACATGTCTGAGGAATGTGATCTTTGTAGGAGTCCCTGGCGCATTTGTAACAGTTTTTTCTTCTTCTTTACAAAGTATTTACAGATCTCAACTGAGCTAACAGCGCCTGGACATGGCACACAGACACTGTTGTTCAAAGGTGTGAGTCTCTTTAGTGGATTTGATGCAGGGGGAAATTCCTAGCATCTGCTGGCCTGGAAAAGGACTGAATATTCAATTCAAGGTCCAACATTTACATCATCTGGTTTACATCATGTTAAAAAGTCCACTGGCACAAACCTTCATATGTTCTGTTGTATGTACAACATAAACAGCTGATAGACAAGTGCTATCAGAGATTACTTAAATACTTGTAAACACCCTGGAGCACAGTAAATTAGCATACTGTGTAGTGTAGTAGTAATCTGTCAATATGGATTCTAGTTATGTTATCCGACAATATGTTAATGGTAAGCACTGTATAAACCTAAATATAAACCTTTTCTGATTCTGTATCATAACATCAGGTCAAAAAATATGGAATCTAACAACTGTCGTGACAGGTCAGGCACTTTGAAAGAGTTCACAGTGGCATTCCCGAAAATGAGATTATTTCCGAAGCAGAACAGCCTGTCGACGTGTTGTAATGATGCAGCTTTATTCTGAGAGGCAGCCCTTTGTCCAGCTGACAGCCACAAACTTCCCTCCATCCTCTTGTCTCTCCTGTGCCGTAAATGTGGCTAGGAACGATGGGTGTGGGGTAGATAATCTCTCTAATAATAATATGAATACAGTCTCTTTCAGGAAAAAGTAGTGATATAATAAAGAATTGTAAAGTAAAAAGAATGGCCAGATACTGTAGCCAGGCAGAGATACAGACAGAAAAATCCTCATCCACAGTTGACAAACAGTGAACATCATGACAATAATTAGTGAAAGACAGCTGAAGGTAGCAGCAGTAATAGAGTAGTATTGCTAAGTGCAGAAACTGCTTGCATATTTACCTCAAAAAAGTTAATACACAATCAAAATATTTGCACAAACCAATACACTAAACAAATATATATACATTTCATAAGGCACATTAGCTCAAGGATTTTGTTAGAAGTCGTAAAAGAAGAATATCCTGGAAGTGAAGCATAAGATGACAGTGAATGATGAATGATGATGATGAAGTAGAACGGAGAAGATGAGATAAAGATCTGTATGAACGAGGAAACTTGGCATACTGGTAAAGAGAATGGAGGAACAGTACCATCCAACAAATAAAAACATATTCTGCAGCTTTAGGGTTTAACATGCTAATGCCCTAACCACCCACTTATTTTATACTGGAGCTTCATCGCAGCCCCAATCAGGCTGCACCTGTGCAAGAACGTGGACGAAACCATCTCTTCACCATCAACAAACTGACCGATATGACAAATTGTAGCGCAAAAACTGGAAGTGCAGGTGTTGATATAAAAAGGGAATTCCTGGTTGACTGCCCTGCTCAGTCAATGGCTTTGGAGGCAGTGAGGGGTTCAGTCTCTGAAGGGTCTTCCTGAGGAAACACCACATAACACACCTTCTGGCCCATGTACGTGACTCTTTCTGCAACGCAAAGGACAACAGTTTTAAATACAGGGACTAACTGCTAACATTCTTAAAAATAATGTAATATCTTTGGTATATGTACCCAACTCACCGACTAGCATGTCTACACATTTGGGTTTGTTCTTCCACTGAACACCCACAAAGTATACAGGGACTCCAGTCAGCATGATGACCATTCCCAGGCCACAAACCACTGGTTCAGAATACAGACTGAAGCCCAGCAGCACAGCCCAGAATATCAAGTAGGTGATGGGGATCAACATGCTTACCTGGACAGGACAAGAATACACACAACCCTGAGGATTTTTCAAGTCTTGTTTTTGCTGCTGTAGATTGATTGCCACATTTTATTCATTGAGATTAGACTTTTTACATTTCTTCTATCCAAAAAAAGCATATTGGGCTACAGTATACTGTTTGCAAGTACAGGGTTGGGAAAATATATAATTTTAATAATCCATTCCTGAGTTAAAATTATAGATAATCGTGTATGTTTAATATTTTGACAAAAAAAAGTGCATACTACACACACATTTGTAATTTTACTTTTCAGACACCGGGGGGCGCCAAAATACTGTACATGACCACAAACTACCGGTAGGTCCCATCCATCAGACACATCTAAGGGCCCGCCCCATAACAACAGTATTCAACTCAGCGCTCTAATTTAGCTGCAAAGTAAACCTGACAGAGCAAGCTGCTGCTCAACTGAGGTGATAAGCTTAAAGAGCAATGCATTAGTTAATGTTGCTAGTGATGGGTGGATAAAGCTTTGGGGCTTTCATTCTACTTGACCTGAAGAAAACCTTTCTGAAGCTGCGGGGATTTAAACAAACGTATTGAGGTCCTTAAGACTGGGCCGAAGGTTATATTGTCCCAGCCTTATAACGTAACTTACTTGGATACAATATCCATGGTCGACAGAGTGGTGTTTTTCCTCTGTCTTCAAGCCTAACCATGACAGGCACCGGGCTAGTAGGAGTGCCATTATTACTAAGCTAGTTTACAACCAATATGTTTTTGTTTGCAAGGGCTACTTTTTAAGCCAGGCCTTGTTGACTAACGTAGTAACGTTAGAGCAAGTTTGGGTTAACATTTTCAAGCACCTGCTAACGTTACTGTACGTTTCATTTTATTTTATTTTTGGAAAATAACATTACACAAAAGCATTAACTTTTATTGGCTACAGCTGCTACACCTGCTAGGGTCATCGCCTAAAGAGCTAACGAGAAACCAAAAGCAGATTATTTACTCTCCATGTAGACCTATCATTACCTTTTGAATACATGTAGGCCTAGTTAAGAGGAAAATAGTCATTATGGAATTCATGTGAAGGTAAGCTTCCTTCACATTATATTTGTCCTTTGTCTTTTAATTTACAGCCTAAGAAGATATTCATACTATCCCATGTAGCCTGATTTTAACTAACATTGCCAATTCAGTAATTATTAATAATTAAATAATTGGTAGTACTATAGTCCTATAGTCCTGTATGTATCTGAATTACTGTGTGCACATTTGGAAGATATAGAAAAAAATAATACACATTTTGTCACTTTGTTTTTTGTCAGTATGGCCCCATCTGTAGTTAATTGCAGTGTGTCCCTGCTGCATTTTATCTCTATCGTTTATCTTGCATTGTATTTCCAGTAGAAGTCCTCATTGTGTTCTTCTGTTATTTACTCTTGGCTTTGGATGTTTGCTAAGAATACATATATAGTTTTAACATTTCCCAGATACAGTTGATGAGGTGAAAAGTTGATATTTAAGCAGTAGCCCAGGAGTTTTGGCACAGGGGTCACTGGTAGTTAATTGGAAGTAAACCGAGAGCTATGACTTGATAGTTAAACATGTCATAAAACACCCCAAGTTAATTTAGTTCCTGCAGTGGATCTAGGGTTCTCAGGTTCCTGTACCTTGATGGGTCTGACCAGGTTTGGTCTCTTCTTGCGGAGGTATAGGAGGCCAGCAATGGTTACCCCATAGGACAGATAGTTGATAAAAGACACATAGTTGATCAGGTTGTGTGTCTCTCCAATGCACAGGATGACTATGGTGGCCATGCACTGTGGGTGATGAAGGTAAATTTGAGGGGTCAAATAAATATTAAAGAAACTAAAAATAATGCAAAATAGTTTCATATTAAAAAACAATTTCTATGTGTGGCGACCAAAGTGGACAAAACTGTGAGTGCAGCACTCACGCAGACCAGCAGGGCAGGGATTGGAGTGCAGTTCTTTAAGTGGATCATAGCCAGCAGATAGGGCAGGTGACCCTCTCTGGCTCCAGAGAAACACAATCTACAAATGTACAGACACATATGCACATGTGTGTATGTAACTATTGACACCCTTGTTCTTATTTTTAGGACATATTAGCCAATCATAAAAGGACATAAAAAAAGGTTTGGCATGTAGTGTGCAGCAAAGCAAGGAGTGTGTGTTCTACCTGGAGGAGGTGAACAGATATCCGTTGATTCCTCCAAAGGTGGACAGTGCTACAGAGATCGGCATCACCCAGGAAAACATCCCCAGCAGCTTTTCGCCGAATGTCTGGAACAACAAAACATCTGATGGGTCAGATTATTGACTTTTACTATGTGATTGACTTATTGATTTATTCATTCAGTCCCTAACAGCAATGTGTTAATGTATTCATTTCACTGAAAGATGCGATGTGCATTTGAACACACTGCATAACTATTTCAGAGGGCTACACATATAAGGGACTGTTCGTTATTTACTTAAGGGGCCACCGGAGGAGTTTTGAGACCTTTAGTCAAAATAGACCTGACCCTCCCTTCACCAGCATTACATTTTAGATGACCCTCCAAAATGACTGGGAGAAAAGGGATGACCTTCCCCAACAATTTATTGTACTGGTTTACGCTTGGCAAAGATGTACAGATTCCCATTGTTTCTCTACAGCCATGACATACGTGACTAAACCTCTGCATTCTCATCTGACGCATCCCACTCCTCTGTTATGGTGGGGGGGGGGGGCATTTCAGTAGATTTACTCACTAACATTGTGTTTCATTTCACATGAAATACAACAATAAAACATTGAGACCATTCAGCAAAGCACACTGGGTAATTCAACACTGGTTGCTATGGACTCGTCACTAGGCTTCCTCAGTCATTGTATATTTTAGCATAGCTTGCCGAAGCTGAACATTATCCAAAACTCCATTTCTCAGATGAGCGTCAATTTGGGAGCTTGCATGTTACCACTCCTTCCTTCTCAAATGCCTTGAAAAGGCTGTCGTTTGCACATCTTCACAAATAATCACAAATAATCACCGGGACCGAAAGGATATACCTCCCGTCTCATGCCCTCCTGGCTGCCGGCTGGTGCTGTCTGGGCCGAGTTTCGGCTTCTCAAAATAAAAGCTTGCGTCTGGTCAGCTATGTAGCAGTACGGCAATCATGCTAATGAATACAATATTTTTTTCAGCAGATGTCTTAGTTACAACATGATTGAGCTAGCAAAGCAGTTTTGTGTTTATATGTGCGAGCAGGATTTATTCAGTTTGGGTAATCCCACGGTCTCTAAAGCTACAGGTCTGGCTGACTAAACAGGGAGGGACCCATCTGCTAGCGATAGGGGCCGAAACTGAGAGAGCTACATGGAGCTACATAATATAAATACGCACCAAACAAGCCACTTTGAAATTTTGCTCTACTCATGAATACAAAAGTTGGGTGACCCTTCCCAGTAGACTAAAAAAATTGGATGACCCTCCCCTCAGCAAAGAATAAAAAGACATGACCCTCCCCTATTTTCCTCCGGTGGTCCATTCCATAAATACTGAACGGTCTCTAAGGCTTGCGTGTGTGAGATAGAAAACAGTTGTTTTAAGTCTCTTTAGATCATTTTTGGATTTAAAGGTTATAATAACTATGGCCTCATCCTTTAATATCCTAGGACACTGCTTGTAATTGAAGTCCGTCGAAAGAAAGTAGTCACACACTGAACTCATGACTGTGTTCGGTTAAAAAAAGTTTGGTCTGGCGCCGGGTGGTTCGGTTGGTGGAGCGTGCATGTCTTCCCCCTCTCTCTCTCCCCTTTCATGCTGTCCTGGTGATTGGAGACTAAAATGCCCAAAACATAATCTTAAAAAAAACCAGTTTGGTTGGTTGAGGTCTGTCGCATGCTAGGATTCTCGGCTTCAGCAGACTTACAGTTTCCAGACAACTGAACCTCATGTTAAACAGCATATAAACTGCTATGAGCTCCCATATGAAACATACAGTACATTTATGGAAATGAAGAGCTCACCACTGCCACAGCGTTGGAGGCCAGCAACTCCTCAGGGGTCATGGAGGAAAAGTAGGCAATGTTGGTCATAGTGTACACAAGGGTCACCAGTGGGATGGAAATGTAGATGGCACGGGGCAGGTTCCTAATAAAAATAATAATGTAAGTAATGGCGATAATTTAAATGTTGATGCTCCAGCGTTTTACAGAGCATTAAAGCGTAACTCTCGCCAAAATTCAACCCAGGGTCTTTTTGTGAATTTACCCGAGTCAAACTTTCGTTTAAAAGCATAATTAGGACGGAATCGCCACATAATTCTTTGTTTTGTCGTTAGTGAAACACAATATTGACCTTGTTGTTGAAAAAGGAGCCTCATATAAGAATGACATTTCCTCCTATGGAGTCCGTTCATTCACATTTGGAGATCGCCTATTTTTGACTGGGAAAATGGCGGATAGTGTAAACAACAACTGCTAACGTGAGTTGCTCAAAACCTTTCTTTTTAGTAAACTCTGGGTACACAACCAATGTTGTCAATGCTTTGGTTAAGGTGTAGAGACCCTGGTGATACTTGGAGCAAAGTTTCATGTTGTGTCGAGCCTTCTTAGTGGTTTAAAAATAGCTATTTTGAGGCTAGCATAAAAGTGCCCCTAGCTCTCCCATTCAAAAGGCCATTTGACCGAAAAATGAAAAATACGGTGAATCTTAAAAGTGCCGATTCCGTCCTAAATATGCTTTTAAACGAAAGTTTGACTCGGGTACATTCACAAAAAGATCCTAGGCTGGTGAGAGTTACGCTTTAACAAGACGATTATGTAAAACTATAACTGAATTCAAATCAACATAGCTCTGAACTAAGGGACTGAGATGTACATTATGTTATATGAAAACCTGTAGATATGAAATACTATCTGTGCATGTGAATGCCGTACTTGCGTGGCTCCACAATCTCCTCTGTAACATAGTTGAGGAAATTCCAGCCGCTGTAGGCGAAGGAGGCCTGAAGGAAGGCCAGCGCTATCTGTCCCACAGAGGGATCCTGACTGAATTCAAACGCCACACTGGGCCGTAGGGCGTCGTAGTGACCTGGAGAAGTTGAGAGGAAGGGTTGTGTGGTTGAAACAGAACACATTATATCACATTAGTGATTAGTGAGTTTGTGTTACCACACAGAAGTGTTTAAAGGTTTCTCAAGAGTACAATTGTTCAACATGAAATCTTCTCTGTGAATACACTATATACAGAAGATCCCTTCATTTATCTTTTAACTGTTTTTGGCATTCATTTAAATCTAAATGCATCCTGCACCCAAATTCATTTAAATGCAACACTTAGGCTATATCTTGCTCAGAGTTAAGCTGTCCATTTTTATAAGATATATTGCATTCGTATTGTATATATTTTCTGTCTCAATTAGTTCTCTCAATGAGCTGTTATTTTGGACATGACTATAATGCATATTACATTTCACGTTATTTTATATAGTTTTTCCTATCTTTGTCCGTATTTGTTATTTCAACAATTGTTTCCTAATGGAGATAAAAATAAAATCAGTGATCAAACAATCAATGTACTATATCTAGATATGAATAGTTAATTCCAAACCAAACCACAGAAATGAGTATCATGTTGAAGGTTTAATCTCACTGGATTGTGTATGTGTGTGTTTACCTCTACAGATTTGGATGAGTCCTACCACTATGATGAGTACTAGAGCGAGGAGTTTTCCTACAGTGAAAACATCCTGGATCCTTGTCGCCCAGCGCACACTTGAGCAGTTCACCCAGGTCAGGAATACTGCGGAAACACACACACACACACACACACACACACACACACACAGAGATACAACTGAAATCATTTACAAAGCAGCATGTTTCTGACAGGCTTCCGCTTCCACTAAATTATTAACCTCCACTGATTTCCAGAGGAAATAAAAAAAAAAAGCAGCAAAGGTATTCACCAGCATGGTTGCATGGACTACATGTAATCTGCTGCTACTTTCATATGTATGTTAAAGGCCCAGTGTGTAATGTGTTTAGTTGTTCATTATCAAAATCTGTGTTGCCCGTTCACAAACTTGTCCTTTTTCATGAATATCTACCTCCACCATCAATTCCAAGTATTCCTTTTGGCTTGACATTTTACATTTGCGTTTACATGAACTGGGGTAGACGCTCCATATTCATGCTCCATCTTGAAATACGTTAGCCGGTAAGGGACATCCAGGACATACTGCTCCACCTTTCACGTTTTCTCTGTCACATGATAAACTCACAGGTGCTGCTAATGCTGCTAACGGGTATCGTAGCTTCCCACCCCAGCAAGTTTGAAGAAGGAAACATGGAGGACCACATGTATTCAAAATCCAAATTTCAGGAACAGGAGTCTTCTTCTTCGCCCAGAAAAAGAAAAAGGAGATTGAAAAGAGCTATAATACGTACTTTGAACTGCATGGCGCGAGAGAGTTGATTGCGATATATGATCTCAGCACTAGATGGGAGAAATTCCTACACATTGGACCTTTTAAGCTTAAGGTACGCACTCCACATGACTCCACATTACTCTCTTGTCAGAACACAGAGGTAAAAAGAGGAACTCCTCTTTCCTAACAAAACAGACAGAAGTCTTTGGAATTAAACACTTCCTACTTCCTTACTTCCCTCCCCACACCCTTCCTTTCCACTGAACCTCAGTTTTATGTTTGTAAGTGTTTGGCGTCTGGGCTCTGCCGTCGAAACATCGAGCTCAGCTCAGCAGAGCCTCTAGGTGGATGCTAGTAGGTATGTGTTGCAGTAATAGTGTGTGTCTATTGTCAGCGTCATTACCCCGCTTCCCATTCATCTCTATGGGAGCAGCCGTGCAATGCATTCTGGTAGCGTCGCAGGGACTTTGGAGAAGCGGGGCGTCGAGTCACCCGCTCTTCATTTGCATAAAGTTGAATCTAGCCAACTTTATGCAATTGAGAGCGGCCGGCTCGGCTCGCCGCCTCTCAAAAGCTGACGAAAATCTTTTAAACTCAGCTTTGTCAATCTGAAATGAAGACAAATTCAGCAACTGTACGGCCTTTTTCTCACTTAACATGTTTTCATAAACATGTTTCGGTGAACTATTTTCGTTAAAAATACAAGATCGTATTCCGAACGAGCCGCCATTATGGTCGGTTTTGAAATCTCGAAGCAGACAGACCCATGAAATGCGTTCGTCCAATCAGCTGCAGCCATCGTGGTTGAAGGAGGATGTTGACTGTTTTCTGTGCTTGTCAGTGGTCAGTGGAGAGAAACTGGTTGCGAGCCCACTAGCGTGCATTGCTGGGAAGCGGGGCGATCCCATCTGTGAAAACAACGCGTATATGGACAGACAACAACAAAAAGTTGAGACTGACTCAACTTTTGGAGAAACACAACCCCACGTCACGCTGCGGTGGCCAATCATCAAACCTGCTACAAAAAAGTTTTAAAACACAGAGGGTAAAAAAATGAAACACAAGCACTGAACCGCCAGGGAGTTTGTGTAATAGATGAATGTTTCCTGCCCCACTCGTCTCTTTTCTTTCTCTCTTGTGAAATAAAGCTGCCTTCAAGTGCAGTCGGAAACATTGAAATATATAAACGATCTGACGGAAAACAGTAATTGTGAAATATAAAGTCTACTTGTGCTTCATTGACACTCCCCACACCGCACCACCCTGCCACAAATCGCCGGATCACTTTTATTGTTGTGAATGCCCCGTAGGAGATTTCCATGTGAATGTAGCCGCAGACTCGAGTTGGGCTGCCTGAACTGGCTCGCAGGCTTCACTTCATATATGCTGTGTGCTGTATGATGCATGTTGTGATGTTATAAGCCCCTTTCAGACACCTTGTTACTTAAATGTAATGGAAATTTTACATGCTGGCCATACTTATATATTCTTTACTGTATCACAGCTTTCTTCATTCACAGCAGTGACCTATTGGTTTGCTTTGCTACTAAGTGGTCATGGGGGGTGTATCACATGTAAAAGTAACATATACGCATACCCACCATTTTCTTGTCTTCTCGGTGACGTACCGTATCAACAGGAAATAGTGGTGGAATTGGTATTGCCCCCTTACCCTAGCCTTCATCCACTTACTGACCATTGCTTGTGTTTCATGTGCAATTAGAATAGTGTGGCAATTCAAATCGAGAGCTAGAGATTATGAAGCAGTTCAGGCGACAGGATGTGTGAGCAAGTTTGTCTCTTCTCTTGTCTCTCAGCTTTTTGCATCTTGTCTTTTGTCTGGTTTCTTTCCTGTCTTTATTTGTTCTCTATATTTCTCAATTTCTCTCCCGACATTTCACTCCTCCTAGCTCTATTGCTGGAGTGGCACAGCAGTGTATGTGTGTGTACGAGCATATATGGGTGGAGGGTGTTATTGACCATGTCATCCATCACCGGGGCAAGGTTTCCCTCCCACCACAGAAATCTGAACAAACTGCTTCCGCTTGTGCGGGCACACACACATACACACACGTGTGAATTTTTGGCAGGATGTTTTGGTGGCACCAGGCAGAGCATTCTCTCCCCTACAACACCACGGTGTTTTATAGTTAGTTACTGACTAGGGGTGTTGCGTGCATTTCCGTTCCTGTGTCCCAGTGAAAAAACCCTCCTCCTCCCCCTACTTCCTTCTGTGTTAACCCTGACAGGAAGGAGGTGCCAGTAGGCTTTGAATGTGACAGCGCAGGTAAATCTGTGTCCTGCCATCACAGCTTCTATTGAAGGCTGCCTCTGCAGCAGAATACTAAACTAATTATTGCTTTTACTCTTAATGGATTCTGACCTTAACTTCAGACAGACTTATCAGGGGGCTTTAACCTCAGGAACGCCTCCACTTGGTCCAGGATCTGGTCACAGTAGTCACTGAACTGGCAATAACCCCCAAGTCTTGTCTGTTCACCACAAGGTATCTGACACCAGAATCCCTTCAGTTTACAGTAAATCTACAGGATTAAGTCTGGGAGAAAAACATGCAGCTGTAGCTCTCACAGTGACATTTTCTGGCAGGTTTCTTGTCACAGTGGTGAACTGAAGAGATGCAATATTATTATGGTAAAATATAAAACAAATTCTAAATTATTTTAACGAAGCGGCAACTTCAGCATCCATTCCCTTCATTTATAATTGATGCATGGGGCTAATGATTCCATCCAGAACAGCTGTTAACAGGTAGCGTTTATGTTTTCATGCGTCCACCCATCTGTCCCATTCTCATGAACACAATCTCTCAGGAACGCCTTGAGGGAATGTCTTCAAATTTGGGACAAACGTCATACAGGATGAATTGATTAGATTTTGGTGGTCAATGGTCAACTTCACTGTCACATCATAATGTTCTGCAAAAATGCTTTTCTGGCCATTATTCAACACCATTACTCAGGAACAGAAGGGGAGACATTTGGTCATGTACTGAATTGGTGATGTGATGTGATGTGATGCGAAGCATCCACGTATCGCCAAAAATATACACAAAATACCTTTTATTAAATTGCTTCAAAGTCTTCACTACATATATATATATGAGTCTGGACAGACATGGATGTAAACTGCAACTTGACTGGTTGGCGGAGGCATACAACCTCATGATAGTACAGAGATAGGAGAGAAAGGATCAAATTATGTGATGATCTCTTTATCCCCAGATTCACTTTGTGTTCTTTTTTTCAATGAACCACTCTGATTCATTTTTCTGCAGAGCAGTTGCAGCTGTTAGTCTGCTGACTGACCACAATCCCTCAATTGAACTCTAAAGTAGTTTCATGCAGCATTCATTGTAAGTCCAGCATGGCCAGGAAATCTTTGGAAGTCTAGGACTGAGAACATTAAATTGAAATCACTTACCCAGATTAACCCAATTTGTGCATGATGTCTGTATTTATTCTTGCCTGCATACTGCGCACTGTTTCATTTGTTTGTGTCTACGCTGTGCCTATAGTTGTGATGGTTGTTCTAAGTGTATGGACAGCCGAAACAGTACACAGTGTGCCTGTGAAAGGCGTTAAGCTTCTGGAAGCAGTTCAGTTTTTGGCACCAGGTCAAAGCTAATTAAATCTACAGTACATCTTTTTTGTAAATGGAAAACACATTTTTTTCACTATTAAAATGAAATGGAAATTGCAGTTTGCATTTCCATTTGAATAATTCCTTTCTGAGGCTTGTTTTGTGGAATATGTCATAAGTCATCCATCAAAATCACACACAGGTGGTGACTTAAATTGCCCCCTGCTGCGCTAGATTGAAGCTGCTATAGCTGCTATAGCTGTTTCTCCTCAGTAAAACTAAGTGAGAATCAGTGTGTAGCCCTCAGATTTGAAAAGAAATACATCACCGTTGGTGATTGTTGGGTATGATGTGAAATGAATGATGATATTCTCTTGTTGTGGAAAATGCAGATTAGTGATGTGTATCTAATAAAAGTGATCCATATTTGACAAATAAAGGGAGTACCAGGCACATGACTGTGCTGCTGTGTACTGTCCAGTGCTCCTATTCTTAGAAGATCACTACCAACCCACAACTGGACCTGTCTGGTTTTCAACTAGACCTGTCTGGTTCCCCCCCCACACACACACACACACACACACCTGGGACTTGTGACTCGCATGCAGTCAACTGCAGGGGAGGAGGAATATCTCGGCTGACTCATATTCATAAACCTGTCACTAAGAAAGTTTCAGTTGACATAACGGGCCTAAAGAAGACTCAGCAGTGCAAAACATTCATCCAGTTAATCTGTTTCACACAAACTGTCCACCAAACGCTGGGAAATGCCAAGATACTTGCTTATACGTGTTTCTATCCTAAAGTGACTTAAAACTGTTTTGCTATTTCCCTTTGGGCAGATTATAAGCAACTTGACAGGTTTTCGCTTCTGTCGGTCAATTTATATGTATGGTTTATTATGCTCCTCCTGAATTTGTCTAGAAGTGCATTTATGATAAACACCACTGCAGAGTGACTCACTGTACTGTATACGCAGTTGTGTAAGCCAAAGGCTAAAAGAATGGGTGACCTTTGAATAAAAATAGCAATCAGCCAGTAAAGGCTTCTAGAGTAAAGTAAAGGCTGTATATAGTGCTAACAACAGTCATTCCCACATTTGAAATGATAGCATTTAGATTTAACTAAGGTTTTTTTTATTTCCACCACCATGTTTAGAGGAGTGACATGTCTCACTTCCATGGATCTGCTTTTGGTGTTTGACAGTGATTGAGCTATAGTGAAAATACTTTTTAAACCGTTTACTGCCAATTTCTCTATAATGCAAGAGTCTTGTAGGGTTCAGAGGAATATCTTCTCCATCTGTTATCAGCATGCTGTTGAACCAGACACTTTCCCTGCTGATAACGTTTCAGAGATAAGGATTGAAACTTATATAACTGCTGATGACTATAATCTCACTGTCACTTAGGTCTGAAGTGTGATGCTGTGGACCAGAGAGGAGGACAGGGGCAGAACCAAGCAGCCAATAGGAACATCAAACAGCCAACCAGAATGTTGGCTGGCCAATGGGATCCCCCATCATTGATGTGCAAGGTGTCCTGCCCATTTCCTGTTTCCATGTCACTCAGTGACAGGAGCGTCACGGTAACCACTGTGAAACAATGCACAATGGCGTAGACACACCCTCTCATTAGCGGCGTCCACAAAGGCTGGCACCATTATATAGTCTGACACTGATACTGACACACACACACTCATGCGCACATACACCAACTCGTACCACACTCAAGAGAACAACACATAAAAAACAACGCAGAAAAACACTCACACAGTAGGCCCCTGGCCTAAGACAGTGTAACATTCTGTCGCCAAAAATAGTGGAGGTCTACGGGCGTGCTCTGTAAATGCTAACCCCAGCCCAACTCATCCACACGCTCTCAGGCACAGATACCCAGCTCTCTCCCATCTCAACTGGATGGAGTAACGGGGGGTTTTTCCATCCAGTTCAGACAAGACCAAACTGGCTGGTTGACCAGATACATGCACATGTCTGCTCTGGCTATTTAAATACAGATTGCTGTTCTGTATGACATTTCAAAGAGAGGCGCTGGTAAGATTAGAGGCTGGAAATAGAGCACAGTGTTTCATATGGAATTTTCAAATGACAATGATGGCCGTCGGCACACTGTGATATCATAATATTTTTAAAGGCATGAGATGAAAGTAGCTGGATTTGGTTTGCAGAGTTTGATTTTACCCTTTGTAGTTCTGTGGCTTTGCCCTTTCTTTACATTACAGCAAGCCTCTTGCCACAAGTCACCCGCTCACTGCCAACACATTCACATACCTACATACATAACATCATCACATACCCTTCACCATACCTAGAGATTGGCATGGTTTTATTTCAGTTAGCCTAATAGCTGGTTTGATTTGCATTGAGAGATGATCTTATGGAAAGTACCCCATGCCAGTCTCTAGGTATGGTGAAGGGTATGTGATGATGGGGGGGTATGGTGAAGGGTATGTGATGATGTGGGGCTATTTTAATTCCAAAGGTCAAGGGAACTTTATCAGGGTCATAGTAACCTGGATCCATGAAATAACTGGCCTTTAAAAATAAAAACCTGCCTGCCTCTATGGGAATTTAACATAGGGGTGTGTATACTTATGCCCCCTGTATTTTAAGGAAGAACATTTATTTATTGACGATACATTATTCATTCACAAAGAAAATTTGTGTTCTTAAAGGTTGGATTTTTCCTTTTTTTTTTTATTAAGACACTAAGATACATTTTCAAAAGATGATTTTTTATTCCTCTTTTTAGTCAACTTTAACATGGGTGTGTAAAATTATGCAAGCCACGGTATATATGATCTACCATCATTCAATGCTCAATTAATATTTATTTAATCAAATCAATCAAAAGTGTGCTGACCTTTTACGCTAAGATCAGTTACAGTTGCTTGTAAGGTTGATCTAGGAAAGGAGGTTTGCTCTGATGTTTACCTCACTGGGAGTGACTCTGGGTTAACCTATCAGGTGACCTTAATGTCAAAAGCAACAGCAGGTCTGAAGTGTGATACTGCAAACCATGACGTCATGATGACAGAGGCAGAGAGCAGAGTGGCAGCAAGCAGCCAACAGGAATATAAACCAGCCAGCCACAGTATCAATACACCAATAGGATCCTCTGAAACTGATTTCTACAGTAAGATGCCTAATCCGTTTTCTCCAGACAAACAAATGCCAACAAATCCTTGTCAACCCTTTACATGTTTACTCAAATGTTTTGAGGCAATCAACCTGAAAAACCTAAACACTGATCTTCAACAGTCAATCAGAAATCTGTTTTCCTATGCAGTATAATTGTTTAAAGGAAGAGTTCAACATTTTGGGAAATATTCTCATTTACTTTCTTACTGAGAATGATATGAGAAGATCGATACCATGCTCATATCTGTCTTTAAATATGAAACTACCACTAGGACACTGTTAGCTTAGCATAACAATAAAGACTGGAAAATGTGGGAAACAACTAGTCAAGCTCTGTCCACAGTTACTACACTATGTGCATTACAGCGCCACAGCTCTTCTCCTCTCACAAATGTCAGGGAACGCAGGGCTTACATTTAAACACAAGTGTGTTTTGAAGAATGAAACCTATAATATAGTGATATAGTGTACAGTGAGTACTGTCATGTTGATGTGGCACAAGATGACTGACTGCAATTCAGATACCTCACAGGGAAGGAATCCTGCCAAGGTTTGCTACTTGAAGACTCACTCTGTGGCATCTGACTTTAAATGTAATGAAAAGCAGCACCCAGTGTCTGCTAGCCCAAAATCCTCCACTGCACAGGCCTTCATGTGTTTTAAGTTTCAGTTTGTTTGGGATCAACAGAAGAACCATGTGGTAAGGGTTAGCAGCAGTAGTTACCCTGGCTGAACAGAAAGAAAGAGAGCCACCTAGGGCTGGGCAATATGGCGAAAAAATGTATCACGATATATTTTCTCATTTTGATCAATATTTATCATGATATCATTTTTTTTGCTGATAGTGCCCGTTTGAAGTGCGTCCTGACTGAAGCCGGAAGAAACCATAGGTTTAATTACACTTTAGAATATAGTTTATTAACATATAAAATAAATAAAAACATGCCTTTACAATATTCAGCACAATTTGTTTGTTAGGACTCACATGATTACACATTCACATTATGAGATGCCCCACTGGTTAGCAGAGCAGCAGTGCCCATTACTGGCAAAAGAAAACTAAGAGTAGCACTGTTTTCCTCGTACAGTCATCTTACAATGACGTTTTTCCTGTTTTGTGTCTGCAAAATCAAACTGCAAAACTGCAAACTAAGTGAGTAGTCAGTTTTGGCTACAGTTTCTTTTATTTAAAACTACTAAAAAGAAACATTAAATGTAAACTTATGCAAAGAAAGCATCTCAAGTAACAAAAAATAACAAAAATAACAAAAAATAGCCGGTGCAACACATATGTCTTCTTACTTGATGGTTTTATTACTTAAGGTGCAAAACAGGAGGACTCTGATGAAGATGTAACTCTACATCGAAACGTTAGTCACTGTTTTACACCTTAAGTAATTTAACCATCAAGTAAGACATCTGTTTTGCACCGGCTATCTTTTGTTACTTTATACCGCTTTTGTCCCGCCTTGGTTGCACCGGATTGTTGTGGTCTGCAGAAGCGCAAAGAACTTTCTCTTTTTTAAAAGCATCTCAAGTGTTTGTAGAGGTAGCAAGTGCATGTGTAAACAAGTGTCTTTCGCTTTACAATAAGACGCAAAAGACGACACGATTGATTGTTGTTTTGGTACCGCACTTCTTGGTACTTCTTGGCACCAACCGCCGACATATTTTGCAGACCGGCTTAATCTGCTTCTCGTTACTTTAATGAAATCTGAACCAGTTTCACACAACTGACATTGTGTAACCCTTTTTATCAACTATGTCTTCAGCTTGAGAGGATAACGCGAGTTCACGTTCATGTCTATCATCAATTTCGTTACACTCTTCACGCTCCACTTTCGCCGCCGGAGACTTTTCCCCCATCGATAAGTTTCCCCCTATGTTACCTAAACCTGAACCAAACCTTATCTCTAACCATAACTATGGATGGGGCGCTACATACTGTATTTTAACAGGAGGGAAACACTAAATACAGGAGGGGAACACACTGCCACACAACACCGGCAAAAGACAAACGCTCACAATAGGAAGTGGGCGTGTTCGGCAAGCCGAAAAGCCAGACTGGAAGTTGTGTTATCGGGTAAATATGTCCAAAGCTTATCATCGTTATCGACATGAATTTTATTGCGATCCCGTTTCGAGATCATTTTGTCGCCAGCCATAGCGCCGCCTATAGAAACTCAAGCTTCATCAATAGAAAATCTGAGGGAATGGATGTAAGCTCTCTGGAATGCACAGATTGGAAAACATCACAGCAAACCATCAAAAACAGACTGAACAGAAGACCTCATGAATCATGATGACAACGCATTCAGAGGGCTTTGGGCTGTTTGTGACTCACAGATACAGATGGTGGCGAGGAGTCTGGTGGCGATGAACGGAGGCAGGCAGTTCTGGAAGGCAGGCTGCAAGACGTAATTGGAAAAGGTGAGCGCGATGACAGCAAGCGTGGTCGGATACATGATGAGGACGGCACTCCATAACAACAGGAAGCTACAGGATGAAGAGATAAAACACAGGATTTCGTATGTGAGAGTAAACGGGCCTTTCCATGAAATGTTTTTAACTTGAGATTTATATGGCTCTTGCTGCTCTCTTTAAGTTCCATCCTGACTTCACATTCAAACTTATAAGTCACTAAGAGCTGCCTACTAGTACAACCCAAGCTTCCTGCTGTTGGCCTCTGTACAGCTCCACTGCAGCAGTTGGGGTTGGGTGACTTGTTCTGGGGCATCTTGGCATCAGTTATAAGAGACTGGTTTACAGACATGAGGAAGAGACTTCACTAGTTCACTCTTCACTCTTCACTATATAGCAAATGGAAACTATTGCTGAAACCAGAAAACAGTATGCCTCATCTTACTGGGACCTTTATGTTTTTGTGATTTCTTGTTCTTTTATTTTCTTTGCCCCGTTTTTACACAAGCAAATGAATGAGCCACACAGGACTTAACTAGTGCCTCTGCAGGCAAGCACAGTGCAAGGCACGTTTGACCTTCTCAGTCTTACAGTGCTGCTCTATGATCAGCTGACATGTCACATGACCACATGAAAGTCACAAGATTTTCAAAGCTGATTGGTTCCAGACAGGCAGTCCATATTAAACAAGCCCTCTTGTGTACAGACCCTGGACTGCAGTACAATTCATACCAAGTGAGAACCTTTGCTGGAAACTAACACGGTTGACATGAAACTTCTCAAAGGTGTTGTAGTAGAAACTGTTGTTGTACTTTAGGCACAGCTAGGGCTGGGTATAGTTTAAAAATGTTTGATACTAATACCATGACTTCAATACCAGTTCCTAAACGATACTTTTTTCGATACCAATTTAATAAAACAAAAATAAATTACAACATTACACATTATGGCACAAATGTTTTTATGTATTTTTCAGCTCCTACTATGTCTCTGTGGAACGTAGAGTTTTTCCTGTGTGTCTCTACAACGTGTAACGTTAGACAGCCAATCAGCAGCATTATTAGATCTTGGTAGAAGCATGCTGCATGCTTATTGGCTCACTGACGCTGATGAGATTTATTCCTTAGGTATTGAAATTGGGTATTGAATGACGAGGCATTTTTCGATACTCAATACTTTAGAGGCAATTCCGTCAGTGCCTAAAAAGTATTAAATTGGGTACCCAGCTCTAGGCACAGCAGTGTTAAAAAGGGTAACCGGACAAAAACAATAGTACTTACCCCACTAGTCCTCCAAAGATTTCTGTCACGTATGAATAGTCTCCTCCAGACTTTGGGATGGTGACACCCAGTTCAGCATAGCACAGGGACCCAAGGGCACAGATCCCCCCCCCACAAACCCAGACGATAAGTGACAGCCCCACAGAGCCTGCATGCTCCAACACTCCTTTAGGTGAGATGAATATTCCAGAACCAATGATGTTTCCTTAGGAGAAAAACAAAGATTGAGAAGGTTATGTACATATTGCCTATAATTAAATATTTACTTTTTGCATTTACTCAAAGAGCACAAACTTCTGCAGAACAAGTCTACCTGTTACACATATCCATATTTGAATTTGAAACCTTAACCCTCCAAACATTTAGACTCCTGATCCATATACAGGTTTTTTGAGACACCGACAAACTCGAAGGCTGAAAACAAAACCAGCTTGGACAAAAAAAAAAAAAAAAAAAACAGCTGCCAAGAAATCCCAAGAGGCTTATTAAAACATCCCTACCATTTAAAAAAAGTCTCTTGGGATTTGTTTCAACTGACTTTGTTTCATTTAATTGTGCAATCTCCAAAGAACAGCTGATCATTCATTTTCTGTTTTATGGTTTACTGGATGCATCTGTGAAACTGGTTTCAATCTGGTTTGGGTTTTGGACTATAATATTTACTCTCGTATCAACTAAGACAAGAAGTCAGAGCACCCTAAAAGTAGATATTTCTACTTTTTTTATGTTGAATTTTGGATGACACAGAAGTCTAGCGGAAAGAAAGAGGATGCAGGTAGTAAGAACGGTAGTAAGACCAAAACCTTAACACACCTAAGGAAAAGTAAAATTAGAAAATCTCTTCTTCTCTCAATTCTCCCAAATAGGTGGAAAACCACTGGACCCTTATTTAGCTCCCTGTTGACCATAAATAGATGGCAAAGCGATCTATGATGTATATGCAGTAGTTGTGAAAGGAACCCATCAGTACAGCTGCAACTAGTTAGGTCGCTTGTATAATTCATAGTTTATAGCAAACAATAGAGGCAACACCTGTCCCAGGCATGTAATGAAACAATCATAGTTATATTTGATAGAACAATCAAGAATCCAATTTGGCCTTGTGGTGTATGGAAACATGGCTCATTGAGGTCCTGGCTCAGATGTCCCCCAAACAGGGATAAACAGAGCTTCCCTGGTGGCTCAGTTGGCTAAGGCACATAAGAGCCACCATGTCATGAGTTCAAATCCAGCCTGGCACTCATATGTCATCACCCCTACGAAAAGAAAAGACAAAACAAAAACTAACAAGCCAGAGAAAGTAACCAAACAGCAGCTGTCCAAACAAAACATCATCCATGTTTTTCTACTCTTTGGAGACCTTTTGGGGACAAAAAATAAGACTCTGTCCACTGTAAACATTTTTGCTGCTAAAACCCCCGTGAGGCACGCCATCGCAGCTTCCCTGTTGGAGCAGCTCTGAATGCTCCCTAATGATGCACCGGGAGAGAAGAGGTCCGAACAGTGCATTTATCACTGTCAGATTTGATTGTGGAGGCCGTGGTGAGATGCAGGGCTGTTGCATAATGGCTATGTTGTGTTTGTTATGTCATAAAGTTTGGCATCGCAGCTTACAGCGTGAATCAGAGTCCTACTGACCCTGTCAGCCTCCCTGCACTATAGCTGAGAAATATTCTCAAAATTACTGCTCAGATGAATCACCATTTTATTCAAATCATAGAGAAGAGTAAAGAAATCCCCTTCTGTGTAAAAGAAAAGAAAAAAACACTCTTATTTTAATCTGTAAACTTGTGTGAGAAAAAGTAGGTGCAGGTGTCTTTCTTTGTCTTCATGGATCTGTCCTACCAGTATTGACAAGCTGAAGTAGGGAGTGGTGATAACAGGACTTTCCCCCTGAGGGGAAACCATGTGCAGGTACTTGCTGGAGTGGAGGTCGAGCTAGTAAAATGTGGGAATAATGGTTAACATAAATGTTATTGTCATATTTACTAATACGTGTGATTAAGTCCATTCAGTTTGGTTAGAGATTAAAAATGTAATTTGATACATTGGGTTTACTGTCTAACCCTGAATGTAGTAGTTGCAAACCGAGAGGCAGCATCCAATAGTCAGCCTTACAAGAGTAGGGTGTTGGATTTGTGAGTAGGCTGTATCTGGTGGGTAGTAGCATGACTCAAGTTGTACATATACAGTATGTGTATAGCTGCACAGGCTTCACTCCATCTGTGCTTCACGGAAAAAATGTGGCAAGTGGTCAGTGTCAACTGTGTGATTTGAGCAATCATTTCACATAAGCAATATGAAATGAGACCAAGTACATAACTGTTGGAAGCTTTCTGAAATATAGTGTAAAACATAGTCAGAACTGTGGGTGTACTCTAAGTTTAGCAAAGATGTGTACAGCTGCTCGCCATATGAACAAAACACAGAATTAAACAGGCAGGCTAAAGAAGGAGTTTTAACTGGGACTGTATCGGTCTCTATCAAAGCACAATAGACGTGACCTTGGTTATAAAGATAAGCTATTAAAATGATAACATTACTATTGAAAGTGCCACACTGTAGCGCTTCCTTTGTAACCCTTTTCAAATGTCACAGATTGTGCTTCATATTCCACCTTACTCTGAGATATAATGCGAAAAAGCTGTTTGTACTTTCCCTTAAAGATTTTCCTTTATTGTGCTCTATTTATGACTTGTGTTGGTGGGTCTGCATCTGTTTGCTAAGTGAAACACTTTTCCATTTTAATATTCATCACCATAAAACATGAACATGTGAGCTGCAGGCACAGGGGGTAATTGACGTGGTAAAAAAACTACTGTGGAAACAGTTCAGCAGGCTATAATGTCCAACATCTGTCTTCAACTTCCAGTCATCTTGGTTTGTTCTATCATCACTGTTACTTGGAGGGATCTGCCTCCTCTTGGTGCAAGAGCTTTTCATTTGGAGATCTCGTCAGCAAGGGTACACTTGGGAATTATGGAAGTCATGGCAGTACTGTATGTTTTCACTGGCACATTCCTTAATGCCCAACGACATGTACAGTAGCTTCTCTCTCTCCTTTATCCAGTCTTCCAAATTCTGTATAGCTATGCCATAATCATTCAGTCCAATCCTTTCACCCTGCACGCTATTGTTTCATATTATAATCTGACTATAAATATATTTTGATAAATCAGTCTACTCTAAAACATGCACAATCTGTAGTGTATAACAAATAGGTGAGTTAAAGTATATCTAGTCTCGCATTGTCAGATCTCTGGAAAGTAACTCCTAAATAAAATCCAAGAACAGAATGTCACACACAAAAATAACTTCAGGGCCTCATGGCAGCATTCATGTCATGTCATTTAGTCAATAGCTGTGTCCTCTGCCTCCATACATGCAGAGGCTGGACATGAGTCCAGCCAGAGGCTGATTATTAGCTGGTGCTTGGGGAACCCTCTGCACTGCTGTCAGATTATAATAGCGCTTACTGCATAACCTGTTGACTTTACTGCTGCAGATGAGGTCGTTTACACTGCAACACTATAGCACTGTTTAGTAGGCTTATCATAATGTTCAGAGAACCGTTTGGAACAACGCAACTTCCTGTTTTAAAACAGACCTTCATTCTATGGCTGCATTTTTCTCATTGTAAATGCCCTGTTCTACAGACGGAGTGTATTTGTAGTAGGCTATGAGCCGGTTATAATAGGACGATTGCACAGAAACAACATGAATGAACCCCTAACCCTGGCGGTGTCAACCATCGGGATGCTGTGTGATGCTTTGTCTGCATGCGTTTTCAGGTTCAACATGAGGAGATCCAGCCACGTAGGCATGTCCATATTCAGATCATTCCGACTGATGCAACAGTTTCCACACAAAACATAAACGTGGAGCGAGGCGGTTTGTGCCAAAGTCAGATTGTTTAAAGAATTTCTGAGATTGTTTAAAACTATTTCTGTACACTATTTCTTTCTCTTACACCAAACTAACTTCCCTACAGTGTCCGTACAGTAGATCAGGACCCGAACAAAACGCGACAGCTTCTGTGATGGTCCTCTATTGTGTTCCATGGTAGGCTATTGTAACTTTAACATAAAGCCACAGCCGCACATCCACCACCTTACAGTTTTTTTCCGCCAGCCGGATGCTCCAACGCGTTTCCCGCTGTATCTGAATTCACCGTATCGACCCGCTCTTCATCAATACACGATTTAAGACAAAAGCTGTCACACACTCACCGATGATAATAGCGCAAGCGCTCAAAAGTCCAATTTCTTTTTTCAGAGTGACTCTGTCGTTCTTGGAGGAGTTTTTATCCTTCTTCTTTTTCTCTTTGTCCTCCATCTCCTCCGCCTTACACATAGCTCTTGCTTTCTGCCCGCCTCGGTCCGGTCCAGATACTGTAGACTGAACCAAGCTCCACTCCCCGGGCTGCCCTTATAATATCTTACTGACACGCGCATGCGTGTGATTCACCACTGGAGTCCCCACCTTGTCTCAGGTAGGCATACAGTCTCGCATTGCCAGACCTTTCTCCACGATAATAAATGAATACATAAATAATCAAGCTGTATGGGGAAACTTTTCACTTCAAATAAAACATAATAGGCCTACCTATATGTAATTTTATTTACACATGAATTTTTTTGTTATTATCATTTTCTTATTTTTCTTGCTTTTGTTTTCCAACTTTATAAGCAAATATTACAATAAGACCCTTGGAAGTTCAGACGGGATTTAGGTGAGTGTGTGTTCCCTCTGGGCTGCTGTAATTTGAGCTTCTGCTCATTCATTTGAAGTGGAGGAAGGTCAGTAGCCTACAATATAAGAGTAAGATAATTCATTTAAATAGATAGAAAACGAGACTATACAGCCGCATCAGCTGCTGTGGAAGGCTGTATCCATGCAACACAGCAGTGCATTAATAACGCCAGCATGCTAACATGCTCACAAGGACAACAGTAAAATGTTTACCATGTTTATCATCTTATTGACCAGTGATGGCGATAGAGCCACACTGCTAGCGTGGCTATCTGTCAACATATGTTATACCAAAAAATTGGTAGCAGGAAGGGCAACGTGAAGAAATATTACTGATGGCTGCATTCCATTAAGATGTGCCAGTTCCAGTAGCCTGATGGTGTTTATGCTGGTTCACTGGGAAGGCTTACTGACACATAAATGGAACAGAGCCATGGTTAATGTTAGCTGCACCTGTTCTTCCTGATGTGACAACTCTGCGTAGAACACGGTATTATATTGTTCACATTTTAAAAATGACTGCAGGGTAAAGGAAAGACAATTTTTTATTTAATTAAGGTAATTAAAGTGACTAAATGTAACTTTTTAATGTTTTTGAAGCTCTGTCATTTTTCATACAATTGTCTTAAATGACCTGTAACAGCAAACGAGACTAACAGTGAAAAGGGCGCCATTTTTAAATAGTTTTTAGTAAGACCTCTGCCCGGGTTTGATTTTTCCTGCGCAGTCACAGAATGACTAGCCTCGTGAGAGCTCCAGTTTTCCACTCGCAGATCAGTCTGGCATCTTGAGACAGAGAAAATTTGGAGCCGTTCGCCAAACGACCGACTAATCAGCTTGGGTTTTGAGGCGGGTTTAGGTGTGACGCAACGAGAAGCGACTGTTCAGTCTAAACAACATGGCGGCTTCCATGGATGAGATGAGCGTAGCTATCGCACAAGTTTTATCCAAATTAGAAAGTATTCCTTCATTGAAAGAAGAGCAAAAAATGGCACTGGAGGCTTTTCTCGGAGGAAAAGATGTTTTTGCTCTTCTCCCGACTGGTTTGGGCAACAGTTTGATATATCGTTGATCTGATTGTTTGATTTGGCCCGTCTATCACCAACACAGGTGGTGATAGACAGATGGTTTATCCAATCAGCTAACCAGTATTTTCGCCCCTTCCCAAAAGTTCTCCAACAGAAAGTTCCCAGATGGATATGCCGAGCAAATGCGAAGCGATCCATCTGGAGTCAGGTTACAGAATGACGGCACTACAACACATTCTGACGTGTCACAAATTTCTTTGTAACACCGGAAAGCCTGTGTTAGTATATCCAGCCTTTTGAGCCAGGTAAAAGGAAGCAGGAGATGTTTTTCTATAGGCCTAATTGTATTTTAATGTTATTTTAGAAGTTATCTGCTGTAGTTATGGCTGATACTGGGGCAGGGCCATCACAGAAAAGGACATTAAATGAAGAACTAAAAGTTAAAAGGGAACGAGAAAGACAACGGCTGATAATGCGTGTCACACTCAGTCGGGCTATCAACAGATGGAGACAATTACGGTATTGTAAATTATTCAAAACCCACCCCGAATTGGCCCTCAGGTATGTTATATATACATTAAATGATGCCCTTCTTCCATTCAGCGCAGACGTTTTATTCCTTTTACTCCGTGTTTGTGTTGGCCTACTACTTTCTTTTCTCGTCCCCCTGTAATGTTACTTGTGTAAAGCGTCCGTGGGTTTCATTAAAATTCGCTATATGAATAAGTTCTTATTACATTGGTTGCTTCAACAAACTCTTAACGCTTTGGCTCGTGACACAGTGACAGTGATAACGTTACCCGGTTTATCTCACAATACATCCAAAGGAGGCTAAGTTACCGTATGCAACACTGGAAATGCAATGATGCGTCTGTATCATGTATTCTCTTATTGTAAATGAATGATTTTCTGTCTGGGCAAAACATTCATCACGACTATATGACCTCCCCGTAACGCTAACTCTGTAATATACAGTGGGTAAAACAGCACCGTGAAGAAAGGAGCTTTACGACAGCAGTGGTAAAAATATTACCAAGATTATCTGCTAGAATCAACACAAACTGAAAGTTACAAATAGCCACTTTAATTCATTAATGAGCCATTACCTGTACCTGTTCTTTTCCCAACCAAATGTGGATGGTAAAGTATCTAGGTAAAGTGTTTTTGGATTTACCACCACATGACTCGTCTCTTACTTTGTGTGCAGCCAGGGGAAACATTACCCCAGTATGATTAATTATTTACCCTGCTGTGTATTTGTTTTCATTGATGACTTTCTGGTTTTCAATAAAGCCACATTATTTTTTATGTCAGCGCACACACACACACACACACACACACACACACACACACACACACACACACACACACACACACACACACACTGACGGCAGATTATGATTAGGCGAGTGCTGTTGGGCATTTCTGGTACAATTACGTATTATTTTCTGTATGCTTTGGTAATACATGGATCATGCAATTTAAGCAAGTTGAAAATTAACAACTAGTTGAAATCCAACTTGTTTACTGTTTTTTGTGTAATTTTCATAGTTTTGACCATTATTCCTAAACCCTGATTTGATTTCAATTAAAATGTAACTCATTACTAAATGAAATACGTTGTTTATAGTATTCAGCTGATTAGTGCAATGCAATAATCATGTTTAGCAGAGATAACTTAGTATGTTACATTTCTGTAAGGGAGAGGAGGGGCCTATTCCAAAATTAACAGAGCACGGTGAAGAGTGTTGGATGCTGTGTCTAGTCCGACCAGTAGTCCAACCGGTCTGACTAGTAGTCCAACCCCATAAGCTGTTTTAAAAAGTGTAGGTCTGTATCTATATCTCTTTCTGTGGAAATTGATATCAGAACCAGTCAGAAGCAGAGTATGAGGGCGTGCCCTGACAGTACCTAGGTAAGGACTACTAGCCAGTCAGAAGCAGAGTATGAGGGCGTGCCCTGACAGTACCTAGGTAAGGACTACTAGCCAGTCAGAAGCAGAGTATGAGGGCGTGCCCTGACAGTAGCTAGGTAAGGACTACTAGCCAGTCAGAAGCAGAGTATGAGGGCCCTGACAGTACCTAGGTAAGGACTACTAGCCAGTCAGAAGCAGAGTATGAGGGCGTGCCCTGACAGTAGCTAGGTAAGGACTACTAGCCAGTCAGAAGCAGAGTATGAGGGCGTGCCTTACAGTACCTAGGTAAGGACTACTAGCCAGTCAGAAGCAGAGTATGAGGGCCCTGACAGTACTCTAGGTAAGGACTACTAGCCAGTCAGAAGCAGAGTATGAGGGTGTGCCCTGACAGTACCTAGGTAAGGACTACTAGCCAGTCAGAAGCAGAGTATGAGGGCGTGCCCTGACAGTACCTAGGTAAGGACTACTAGCCAGTCAGAAGCAGAGTATGAGGGGTGCCCCCTGACAGTACCTAGGTAAGGACTACTAGCCAGTCAGAAGCAGAGTATGAGGGCGTGCCCTGACAGTAGCTAGGTAAGGACTACTAGCCAGTCAGAAGCAGAGTATGAGGGCGTGCCCTGACAGTACCTAGGTAAGGACTACTAGCCAGTCAGAAGCAGAGTATGAGGGCGTGCCCCTGACAGTACCTAGGTAAGGACTACTAGCCAGTCAGAAGCAGAGTATGAGGGCGTGCCCTGACAGTACCTAGGTAAGGACTACTAGCCAGTCAGAAGCAGAGTATGAGGGCGTGCCCTGACAGTACCTAGGTAAGGACTACTAGCCAGTCAGAAGCAGAGTATGAGGGCGTGCCCTGACAGTACCTAGGTAAGGACTACTAGCCAGTCAGAAGCAGAGTATGAGGGCGTGCCCTGACAGTACCTAGGTAAGGACTACTAGCCAGTCAGAAGCAGAGTATGAGGGTGCCCTGACAGTACTCTAGGTAAGGACTACTAGCCAGTCAGAAGCAGAGTATGAGGGCGTGCCCTGACAGTACCTAGGTAAGGACTACTAGCCAGTCAGAAGCAGAGTATGAGGGCGTGTCCCTGACAGTAGCTAGGTAAGGACTACTAGCCAGTCAGAAGCAGAGTATGAGGGCGTGCCCTGACAGTACCTAGGTAAGGACTACTAGCCAGTCAGAAGCAGAGTATGAGGGCGTGCCCTGACAGTACCTAGGTAAGGACTACTAGCCAGTCAGAAGCAGAGTATGAGGGCGTGCCCTGACAGTACGCTAGGTAAGGACTACTAGCCAGTCAGAAGCAGAGTATGAGGGCGTGCCCTGACAGTAGCTAGGTAAGGACTACTAGCCAGTCAGAAGCAGAGTATGAGGGCGTGCCCTGACAGTAGCTAGGTAAGGACTACTAGCCAGTCAGAAGCAGAGTATGAGGGCGTGCCCTGACAGTACCTAGGTAAGGACTACTAGCCAGTCAGAAGCAGAGTATGAGGGCGTGCCCTGACAGTACCTAGGTAAGGACTACTAGCCAGTCAGAAGCAGAGTATGAGGGCGTGCCATGCTAGCAGCTAGGCGAGCATTATAACGTGTGTTACAAAGTGACCACGTTTGTCTCTGAAGTAAAGGCTGGACTACAATAGAGCTGTTTGGAGCAGTTGGTGAACAGTGTTTTCTGTTGGAAATGGTAAGTCCCTTTGGGGGGGACTTTGGGCTTTTTCACTTTGTAAACCTACAACATGCACAAAAAGATATATAACACAATAAAGGAAAGGGAAAAAGCCAAAAAGCATAATATGAGCACTTTTAGGCAGCCATAACAATGAACTTGCATGACCGGCAGCCCATTGGGTGTTTTCTAGATTTAGGAGATAATCCCTCTATCCCTCTGGTTTAGGTGGTGTTTAATTACCTAAACAATCCAACTTTTCTTTTTTGGGTTTAGTTGTACAAATAAAGGATTTCCCAGTAGACTGACAATCCTAAATTTGTCCCATAGCAACAAGTTGCTTCTGAGTTCCCTGGATGGAATATGTGTGAGTTTGCATTGCCTTTGTTCCTATTACTTCCCTGCTCCTCGCTTCCCAGCAGCTATGTAGCCAATGACAGAAAAGCAGAGAAAGGTAGAGATGTAGAGATGATCAATTGTAAAGACAATACAGATGACTTAGATGTAACACTTTCAGGTGATAGATGGTAGAGAAAATCTGATAGATGATATACGTAAACTGAGAAATGGTAGAAAAAAAGAGGAAACAGATTGTAGAGTGTTGAGATGATACAGCAGCAAGTAAAAGTATAGATAGTAGAGATAATGATGGTAGATTGAGTGTTTTGTGTTCACTAACTCCGTATTTGAATCATTCACAAGTTGAGCTGACAATTCTGAGGTCACATACACTGTAGACACTAAGTAGATATACAAAGTGAGAGGAGAAGTTCTTCTGTAATTATTTCATTTTCTTTTTAGCCTGCAGCATGGCTCAATAGTATTAAAGTATTGAATAGATTGCCATGAAATATTGTACATACTTTGATTCATGTTTCTCAGCTCAATGACTTCTGATCTCTGACTTTTCATGTAGCCCCACCAGCAGGACAAAGTTTTCACTTATCCAGTGAAATCTCATTACCCGACTGATTGGCACAAAATTTGGTACAGACGTTCCAAAATGATGTATCCTAATGACTTTTCCTCTTGCGACACCATAAGGTCTCAACAATTGGATGGATGAATTTGATGAATTTAGTATACATATTCATATTCCTGATGGAAATAGTTGTAACAACTTTGGTGATCCCTTAGTTTCCCATTAGGTCAAAAAATGTATTGGTCCAATAGTTTGTGATGTGACCAAATACCTGCAAAATTAATGACATTCCCATCAGCCTCAGTTGTACTTTGTGCTAATTACAACTCTCAGCAAGCTAACATGCTACATCTTCTCACCAGTTCACCATATAATTAACTGAAAGCTTGCTTTTTTGACTTTACACAGTAGCAGCTACTCATATCCGATATGTGCATGTGAGGAATCCTTCCTCTTTGAGCTTCCTTTAAGCTTGTTTGATCAAAAACAATTTAGTGTACAATTTAATGATGTTTATAGCGTTTCTGTTGCTTTTAGCAGTGTGTCTACAGCCTTAAGAGTAACACACATAGAAAACACACACTCACACCACACCACTTCATCTACAGTTTAAGGAGTTAAGTTGTTGCAGCAGGCAAATGCTAACGAATGCACAATTAACTTGGAGTGCGGCCTCCCTCTCCAAAAGGAGGCCCCGACAAAGAGAGGAGACGCTTTGTTGGCGACAGGAAGGCAAGCTGAAACACTGGCTTCAGTGTGATGGCAGGAGGGGACGATGAAGAGGAGGAGATGGAGGGGAAGGCCAAAATACTGTGGTGGCATAAGGGGAGGAGTTGTCCTGTAAACAAATATATCACAGCATCCCAGTACAACGGAAAGAGGAGGAGGAAGAGTATAGGGGGAGTAGAATGGAGGAGGAAATAGAGGACAGGGAGAAGGAAGAGGAATAGAAGAAATAAGTAATGGGAGAGAAGGAGAGAAAAGAAGAGGCAGGGGTTGGAGGGAGCAGTGGAGGATGAACTAAAGGATTTCTCTGTTGATAAGAAGCTTCCTCTGGCCTCAGTAGAAGAGATTGGTCCATTGACCTGGATGCATTTGACATCATCTGATGAAAACCCACATAACCTGTGTCCCAATTAGGAGACTGGATTGCATTTTACACTCAAATTCATGATATGTTTTATGTTTTGGTTGAGGCTGTGTTTTTTTCTACATTTCACATATTAGATTCATTTAATGTTGCTGATAAAGCCAGGAGAACACTTTTACAGTGGAGTAGATCTTTTTTGTAAAAGAGTATGAAAACAGCATGTTTTCAGCCATGCTAGTGGCATGGCTCTAGGGATGGCAATATCAGTCCATCTGTCGGTGCACTCACTACTGCCTTGCCATGAAATGTACAGACATGCATTGTCCCCAGAGGCTAAATGACTTTGGTGATCCTCTGACTTTTCCTCAAGCATCACCAGCATGTCAGAGTTTTAATTTATTCTGTGAAATGTCTCATCTACTGCATGGACTGGCACAAGATTTCGTATAAACATTCATAGTCCCCTTGAGGATGAATCCTGTGACTTTGGTGATTCTCTGACTTTTCCTTTAGCGCCACCATCAGATCAAAATATCATATTTGTGGTTTTGATTGAAACTGATGAATGCCATGGAATTTGGGATGAACATTCAAGGCCCTTTGACAGAAAGCAAAATTTGACAAAGAATTAGCATTGTAAACAATGCAGAAAGGATTTAGAAAGTGAGAGACTGAGTTGAATTAAAGAAGGTAAATTGGCTGACATGTCTCATAATGCAGAGCCGGCTTGTAGCAGTCATAATTCACCAAATATTTTAAGTAGTTTGCGCTTGGTGCCTAAATTTAACAAAAAAAGATGTTAAAACCTTTTTCTTCTTTGTTTAAACCCGGTGCAGACACGTGGGGCTGGGCCAATTCAGACTGCACAGTTTTGCTTCAGTGTGTACGGTGGCCCTGAGAGGCCACAGCACGCAACATTAAGAAAACGAACGCAAATAGACCACGGCACGCAACAATAAGAAATTGTTATTGTTTATTGTTTATGGTTTAGCTCAAACGCCCCTAACTTATTCAAAAGAGTGGAATGCGATCCTGACTATTAGTATATTAGTTTAAGTCAGTTGAAATTATAAAAAAAGAAGTAGGCCTATGCAGTGGCGTGTCCTAGGTGTCCCTATTAGTGTTATGTGGAATTATCATTTCTATATTATTGTAGTGCACTGTATATGCCCATGGACAACAGATGGAATTTAGCAATTCAAATTATAAAGGTTGGTATCTCCCCTATAGTCTACATAACATGCCATAGCATGTTACCACTTTATGTACAACTGTTCATTTATCATACAGACTGCAACTCAACTTCTAATATATCAGAAAACAAATACACCAAAAAAATATGAACTAAATACTAAATCTAATGTATAGCCTGTCATAATTTAAACAAGTCTCCCGAAGAGAAACGGGTATCTCTCTCTCCCCCGCCTCTGCCTGCTGTGCTGTGGACACGCGTGTGTGTGTGTGTGTGTGTGTGTGTGAGACGGCCGGCCAACGAGGTTGTCAAGCCCGCAGGCGCTTGTGGAGTTTAACTGCTAACCACAAGTTCCTGTTAATCTGATGATGGACATGTGTTGTGATATTTAAACAAACGATCCGTCAACGGCGAAATAAAAGCCTCTTATTTACGGGACCGGTCTGAGAGACCTCCAGCTCACAGCGGGGTCTCTGAGCAGGACTGGCCGAGTGACGAGCTAGCGGCCGGGGGAGGCGACTGCTGGCTGTCGCCTCACTTCATGGAGCTTCAACTCCGAAAACTTTGGAGCAAATTGTCAATTCGGCAACGATTTGCGCAAGACTGCCTATATTCAAAATCTAAACAGTTCATTTCTCGCCTAAAACGATCTCAGAAGTGAATTTAGATGAACAAAATGGAGAAAATTGTTAAAATGGTCCCGTTATTGGTCTGTCTATGTACCGGAAACCGGACCCTCATTGAATGCCGAAATGAATGTTGGGATATGGGTGCTGCTAAGTTCATACAAGTTACCAACCAATGCATCCTCGGTAAAATGGGTCAAGAACATTAACGGGAATCTTAACTGTTCTTGGTGAAATGCGAACTTGTGTATTGTGACAGTACTTTGGCAACACGAGATGACGTTTCACAGGGACACAAGAACACAAGTCAATAGAAGAACACAGATTGAACGTGTGCATCACTTAAAAGTGTCCCCTGGAAACACGTCTATTGTGTTGTGGGCTATTTGCAAGTGTTTTCTTATTGTTGCTTGCTGTGGTTTATTTGCGTACATTTTTGTTGTGTGTTGTGGTCTATTTGTGTGCGTTTTATTTATGTTGCGTGTTGTGGCCTCTCAGGGCCATGGTAAGTGTGTGTTGAGTGTGGGGACGCTTTGTACTCATTAAGCGCAAGGGACAGTAGTGATTATGCAAAGGTTAAAGCCGTCGTACTGACGGCCTATGAATAAGTCCCTGAGGCTTACCATCAGTGGTTTAGAAATTGGAAAAAAGGGTGATGGAACTTGAGTTTGTCTGTGATTTGGTGATTCACTTGAGTTGTAGGTGTTCTGTGTCAGATGTGAAAGATGTCAATGATTGGTATAGCTTGATTGTTCTTGAGAAATTTAAAAACTCAGTTCCAGAACAGTAGTGAATTGCCAGCCACCATGTCATTATCTTGTTGAAGATCCTATTTATCATATTGTTGTGTCTTCACATTTTAGTGAGTTGGTCTTGCCCGTCTTGCATGGTGAGTCGGAGCACACGAGTGTTGGGAAGTATTGCATTCTAAGACTTTATTTTGGCTCTGTGTCAAAAGAAGGTCCCAGCTTACATCAACACGTCGGTTAATGGGTGAACCAAATCAAACCCATTCCCGCTATTAGCCAGCCATTTGAGCACCTGATTATCGATTGTGTAGGCCCGCTTTCTGGTTCAAGGTCTTGTAATATGTAATTTTTGACAACCTGACAAGTTAATCGGAATCAAAAGGGTAGCTTTCATCACTCCAACTGGGCTGTATTCTCACACTGTCACCCCTTTCGGTTCCGAAAACGTTCCAACAGTTGATGAATAAAGTCGTTGGCAATTTGGAAGGCTCAAATGTTAACATGACAACATTAGAATTTAGCTCAAAGCACAGCCTCACAGTAACTGCTTAGACCCTTGTTTGCATTTGTTTTGCATCCATCTGTCACCATGAAGTGCTCCAGAACCTTGATGCTGAACAATCGTATTAGCAGAACTCTAGTCTCAAAATAAAACTATATGATTTCCAACTAGTCCATTTAGAACAATTCACCTGACAATTTCCACTGCTTAGTTTGCACCAGGGCTGTAGTTAAGTCCACCTTTGTCGAGTCCAAGACCAGGACTAGTCAAGACCGAGTCCAAATGAGAGACAGTCAATACCGAGACAGAAAAAAAAGAATCCTCTTCAAGACCACTTACTTACCTGTTCATAATGTATGTGATGTGAGAGACGGTATATCTTCTACTTTAAGATGAATCAAAAAGCAAGTGCAGAGTAACACACTACAGGATCAAATGAGGCCATATTACTTATATATTTACTTAAAATATAAAATGGAAATGTTCCCATTCTTGAACTTATTACCTGTCCAGAGTACAGAGTGCTCGCTGACATTGTGTCTGTGTCTAAATGAAAAGGATAGATACCTGATGATTGAGGTATATGATGCAGCCAGGCGTATCCCAGGCGACCAATCTCAACGCCTGTTCTAGATGGATTTTGAATTAAACTAATAACTGTTTTCTGAACAGAACTGAAGAAGGAAGTTACTTTAGAACAAAAGCATATAGTGCTGGACTCTGTCGAGACCAACTAGAATATTTGACGAGTCCAATTCCCTAGTCCGAGACAAGTCTGAGTCCAAACACCAACGAGTCCAAGACGAGTCCGAGACAACAGAGAAGCGTCTCGAGTCCGGACTCAGCCCTGGTTTGCACTACATTACGCGGCTGCATATGAACACTAGCAGCCAAATATGGCTCAACCACCTGACAATAACTTCACACTATTCATTTGAGTGCATTATTATATTTATTTAACAATTCCATATTGTAGTGTGGGATTTCATGTTCTCTCTCTTATTACCTTTGATTTTTTCATCACAGGTCTTTATGCTGTTTGCATATATTTTCTGTTTGACTTAAAGTACTTCAGTAACCACTCAACCATCAGTGGCATGGTGCAACCAGAAGTCCACAATTACTGTTTTAAAATTCTGAAAGAAATCTGATAATATATTAATATTTTTTAATCTTTTGGTAGGTAATGTTTTTATTATGCTCTATTGTAGTATGGCCTAATATATTGAACTGAGGTGCTATTAAGTTACTGAATGATCTCTTGTACAGCAGACACACTGATTAGTATGTAGCAACTTTCAGAAGCAGAAATGGCAAGAAAGAGGAAATGACAAATGAATCTGATGTAATGCTTGACAGGCGGTTGGAAGGAAGTCATAGTGGGTTGAATTTGTGAGGGGTTAGACTAGAGACAATCAAAGGATGAAGCAAGGTTGAGAGCTGCTGAGGAAGGCAAGGCAGAAGAAAGGAAAGGAGGGACAGACAGGTAGAGAGGGAAGAATGGATGGAAACAAAAAAAAAAGAAATGAAGAAAGAGCGACCACAAGAGAAAGGAAGGAGGACAGGCCATGGACCCAACACCACTTTGCAGCCAAGGATAAACTATCACTCTCTCTCGTTTTCTTTTTCATTCGGCCTTGATCTATTCTTACTGTAGAGCTTCTGGAGTGCCTGCTCAAATGGTTTGCCATACTGCCTGCACCACACATCATTTGTTAACAGGGAACCCAGAGTTCTTGCGGTTGAGGAGCAGAGCTGCATAGCAACCCCACAGCACTTCGTGTTGGGTCGAGGGTTGAACGTCGGTGCCCGTTGTTCACTGCAGTGCACCCTCTGCTTTAAGAAAAGCAGCCGGAAAGCATTTCACTTACAATCGGCTTTGTGCTTCGTTGTGAGGAGAAGAGAAATGAGCGGAAAGGCAAAACACACTCAGTTCATTGCACTCTTTAACAGGCAGGGACCTCTATATTGTTTAAAAGTCCCATATTGTAAAAAAAAAAGAAGTGAGATTTCCTAGTCTTTTTTTATTATAAAGCAGTTCAAGGTGTTATATAAATACTGTTAAAGTATTAAAACTCCCAATCCACAGAGAAATGCTCACAGCCCATATTCAGAAACTGTGCCTTTAAACGAGCCATCAGGCCTTCCGTACAGTACCATACTACACTATACTATATATAGGTAGAACATGCCGCTACAGTGTCATTACGGTCTTTCCGTTTCAGACAGACAGACAGGGAATACAGGTATATTCAGACTGACAGTATGAGAAAAATAATGTGTTTTTGAACATTAACGCATATAAACATGTTCTGGTAGAAACCAGATGGGCCCTTTAACTAATATGGGTCTTTGAGGGCCGACAGTAAGATTTTTGGAATAATGGTGCTGATATCGCTGAGCATTGCTATCAGTATTCATAACTTTAATGTTGTCTGTTTGCATGAACAAAAAGTTTAAAATATTCGTATCAATCAAAATCAATATCCTTTCATACAGGATTTTCTTTTGTCAGGGAATAAACATTCTAAAACATTTGGAACATGTGATAGTGTTGGTGAAGAGTGTGGACTGCCTATTTTTAGTAGCAAAACACTGTAAAACATGTTATTAATAGAAAATGTGTTTTTTCACCACCATGCCCAGTTCTTTGTTTACAGACAAAATGTTTCAAGTGGTTTTACAGCCACAACGGCCAGGGCCGGCTGGGTTAACTCACATAAGCAGCTTAAGTAAGAGCAATGTCAATGGGAATGGGATTATTGTCCCTGCTTCCATGGTCATGTGAGTGCATATGCTCTCCAAACTTTATTCACATTAAACAGGACAGGTAAATCAAAGAACAACAAATCATGAAACACTGTTGATTTGGTTGTAATAAACTAATCATTATCCATGTGATTGGATGGACTGTCATACATTTGTCCTATTAGTAAGATAGACTTTATTAATCCAATTACAGCAGCTCAAAAGAAACATTCACACACATCAGAATAACACAAATACACATTAAATAGACATAGGAAAAATATACAAAAAGTATTATATGAAATAGAAAAAAATAGGATTAGAGTTTTAATAATAATAGTAATATGTACACTATGAAGAGCCTTATATAAACAGACGGTATATACAGTATACACAGATATACAGATGAGTAACGTGCAGATGAATAGAAATGACATATTGCACAGTAGGAGGTGACACAGAGTAATAAATAAATAAATATACATAGTGTAGAATATTGTCAAGTGATGGCTCATGTTGCAGAATCAGCTAGTAGTGCTACATTATAATGTAATAAATGGATTAAAAAATGATAAAAATTAGACATACAGGTCAGTGCAATAATGTTTTTTTAGTGTGGAGCTCACTTTATAATTCATCTCTATATTCTCACCAATTCATTAACCAAACACAAATTAAAAGCAACAAAACAGCATCTGCCTTTATAGGTCTTTTTCACAGCAGACACCAGTGTATTTAATAACAGCTAATTAATATGTCTCCACTCACATTCCAAAGCCCCGGTGTTGTGCATGCATTAGTCTGGATCAACGGAAGTACATTTCCTGACAGCCTGGCGCAATGTCAGGCTTTACCCCTGACCTTCCACTCTCTGCGTGTTTCCGTCAAAATCCCTTCACTCCGGGAAACAACATTACTATGGGAAACAACGTTATTTTCATTTTTTATTGTATTTGAAATCTGTGGAAAATTCTGCATCCGCAGATTCCGTGTGGCCCTGATAATGACTTGCCTACTTTTACTTGCACAGATAGCTGTCTGTTTCATGGGTGGACCGTAGCCAACATGGGCCTAATGATGGTCAAACATCTTTACATAACCTTTAAATGAAACATTAAGCCATCATTATTAGTGACACCTATGCTTTTCCTGCTAAGTCAAACGTCTGCCATTAGAAAGGCCCATTATTGGTGACGAGGGAAGGAATAGTTCCTGGGCACTGGTATTGTTTGTTGCTGACAGACACACCTAAATGGAATTGGGTCAGCAGTGATGTTATCACACCTGTGTTTTCCTGCAATGATGGGTCAAGGTGTCTGCAGTGAAAAATGGCCTTTTGGCAGAGTCATACTGATGGCCTGTAAATGATACAAACATACGCTCACATTTTTAGAGAGAGGAGCGGAGGACGCCAGCTACAGTAATTATAAATAGTAATTCATTACTTAAAGTTAAGAATGTAAAAAAAAATTGTGCCAAAAACACATTTAACTCTCATTAAAAAGAGAGCTTGGACTTCTTGAACTGTGGAAATGTGAATGGGAGTACAGTGATGACCTGAAATAAAACCCATAATTCAACACAAACACGGTAAGTCAGCCTGTCAAACAAATACATACATATGTGCTGGTTACAGCATTGGAATTATTTTGAATTTTATTTAAAGAAGACTAAAAGAAAACTTAAGAATGAAAGCAGAAAGCAGATTCAAAGAATAGAATAAATATTGTAATGCTTAATAATGTCAATGCTTAAATATTAACCTCTACTGCCACCTAGTGGGCAATAGTGTTAAGTACAACAACAACAACAACAACAGTCATTTAACCAATCCTCACTTTACAGAAGGGAACCAGCAAATGTTTAGTATTTTCCCCTGATTACTTGAATGATGAGTCAATTATCAAAAATGTTCTAAATTAATTTTCTGTCGATCCATTATTATAGTATATATAGTAGTTGTATCAGAACTACTTCACAGCATAATTAGCAATTACTCTTTACGTTGCTGCATATTTCCCTAATCACAGATAGGCCTACAGAAGCTCCTGCACTCTTTGCAATATTTTTGTGTAACCAAGTCTGTTAGTAAGTGTAACTGACTTAGTAGACTAGACTAGACTAGACTAGTAACTGTTAGTAATGTGCTGACTACCACACAATTCTGATTGATACAGACTTGCTATCCTTGCTTGTTCTAACCCACTTTGTCTTAGTCCACTTGGCTTTGTAAGATGGTCACTAACATAACCAGCTTGACTGGTCTTTACAGGGTTGTGACATCATTCCAGCTTAGTACTGTGGGAAAGTTTAACACCTGAATAGAGTGAATGGTCAGTTACAACTTGAACTTTCATCTCCAATCCTAACCTCTTCTGTGAAACATAAAGTGCTCTTTGTACAGGAATATGTGAATGTGTTTAGTGACCTCTAAAACATTAGTTCCCATTCACCTCAGGGGTTTTGTGCTGACATGGTGCTGCACTGAGTTACTCTGCAGTATATGGACAAACTCGGATGAGTTAATATTAACTTGTAAAATCGTCTAAATACGTTCTTGACAAGCTCAAGTGAAAAAGCCACAGAGGACAGAAAACAATGTTTAATGTCTTCTAACATTCATGACTCAAATGCAAACAAAATCATTCAGCTACACAAATCCTAGGATTAAAATTGTCTGCTAAATTCTACTATTGTCTGGCTTTCAGATGCTGAAATGTCCCAGACAAAGACAGCCGTGGTTAACAGACACAGCAACACCCTCGTTCCCCTGGCTTCACCTCTGTTTAGTTGTTATCAATAATCCTCTCTTGACATAATCACCTCTTCCACAAACAGAAGCAGAAGCAGCCTTTTGCATAATTTTGTATAACTGGCACATATCTGCCATTTGCTAATATATAAATTAAAAAATGCCACAACTGAGTGCTGTGTTAAACTACTCCTTGCAGTGCCCTTGTCAGTTTTTTTGTTTTCAGTTTAATTACTTTTTAATTATTTAATTTGTTACTGCCCTTTAACCTACAGCCCTAATATGCCTACTGTAAATGACTTTGACACAGAGGTCAACATGTGACGTCCGTCAGTCAGACTGGTGTTGGACTTTTAGATTTAAATTTTTTTTTTTTTATAGCTTTAGATAAACACACTCATTATTATTCTGTAGCCTATAATTAGGGTTTTTATCTCAGTATCAGTATCTCAGTATAGACTGAGTTTTCTGTCCCACTTGTGTTTTTCACTTTCAAAATGAACCATTTTGCCAGTTATAAAATTTAAATGTAGCTTTTAACAAAAGCAGTAACGTAAGGCCTTTAACCAAGCTATTTTAGCACAAGTGATTTAACAGTAGTATTAGGGCTAGCCGGTACAGGTGCAGCTTGTAAGCCAGACTTAACTAAAGCTCGTAAAATGTATATGAAATTGGTATCGGTGAATAATATTTTCTAGGAGGTAGCTTGTTAGTCATGTCTTACTGTCTTACGTAGGCTATAATGTTAGTGTACATAACTTGAATAAAACAGGTGCAGTCCGGTGAGTTTCTTTGGTTGTGGATGCACCACCCAGTCTTCCTTTTTTCCGTTTGGGCGGAGTCTATGGTTTCTGCTGGGAGTGTCCCTGGGTGACTTGAGTGAGAGCAGACAGACAGACAGACATACACATCGTTGGAGGAGAGAGGTTACACACCTGTTGAACAGCAGCGGTCTGGTTTAAGTAGTTTTATTTCACTTGTTTTTCCTGAGAGTTTCAAAGTCTGAGCCTTCAGGATGACGGACGCTCTTTTACCAAACGGCATCAAAGACAGCGGAGGAGACAGCAGTTATTTCAAAAAAGTGAGTTATTCTTCTCGTCACTTCACTTCGGTAACAAAATAAATCCGTCTGCGTCATGTTAACTGGAGATGCCAGCGCAAATTTCCATAGTTGAAAATGGGCAAATGACTTTAGCTTACTGTTTAGTTACGGCTTGACTGGAGCATTTACATTTACCTAATTCATTGCCAGCATACAAAAGGCATTTAACGGAACCCTCTTCACCATATTAACTAGGTTAACGTTACTTGTCTTTAGGTTGTTTACCTAACGTTATGTATGGTAGGCTAACCTACATGTATAATTTAGCCTAACGTTACCCATGTTCACAGTTTCAAGCTATAACGTACGTTAACTGGCGATGGAAACTATATTTTTTTTCTATTTTTGCTATGTAGCTTAGATTAGATACAATAAAACATACAATTAAAAAAAGCGTTATTCTTAATTATCACATACACAGAGTACAATGTATTGACATTTTAGTTCTGCAGTTTAACCCATCCATAGTAGTAGTATAGGAGCAGTGGACAGCTAGCTAATAGCATCCGGGGAGCAACTTGTGGTTCAATGTCTTGAGGAGCCTGGTTATTAAACCGCCAACCTTGTGGTTATGGGGCGACCACTCAACCAATAATTCAAATGTGTATACAAAGCACCATATGGATAACATTAAAGTAATATAAACTTAGAATTTTTCATTTTATTTTTAAAAACCGCATGGTTTCAGTCTGACAGTTAGCACAATTACTGCTGCTCCTGATGTGTCACCAACAGCAGCAGAAGCCACAGCACTGTCAGCTTCAGGTGTGTGTGTGTGTGTGTGTGTGTGTGTGTGTGTGTGTGTGTGTGTGACTCCCATTATAACTTTATCTCATGCAGTTACTGATAGTGAGAGAGACTGAAAGGTCAGTGACCAAACATCCCATAATTACCATCATCAGTTTCCTGCTAGTTGTCAGAGGTGTGATGGTGATTGCCATGTAACAGAACGTGTAATGGATAAGGGATTCCTCAAAAGCTTTGTTGATACTCTGGTAATCTTAGGTCAGATTAGCCTCCTGCCCTTAGATAATGTTGGCAGATGTGTTGATTAACTGTATCTTACAGCTACACACATTGGATAACAGCATCAGCTAAAAGTTTTAAATGCAAATATAAGTGCCAGGTTATCTAAATTCATAGATCAGATTAGGGTCGTTTTTACACTGCTGGTGTTTGTGTTGAAGTTGACGCCTTTTCATCATTTTAAATAAGATGATGAGCTATTGTGGCAATCATTAAAGTTATTCACATTCACAGTATAGATTGAGGCTATGAGAAAAGCACTTGGCAGTAGTTGAGTGATTATCTAATGCATTTTTCACGAGTTCCCTGTCTGCCATGCTGTGGTCCATGTCTCATTCATCCACATTTGTACTAGTGTCCTCAACCGGGGTGTTTTTATAGACAAGCTTGTTTAGATGGGCATCTGAACAGGGCCTTTGTGTCTTCCAATCCCCCCGAATCCCCCTCTGAACGCTGTCTGGATTTAGGCTCTGTTCTGTGCTTCCTGTGTCTAATAAAAAGGTCAGTGAGAGCCAAGTTCTGGCACTGCCACAGGACATGATGGGAGACCATAGAGCCTAATACCTCAATCCCAAACTGTTTCCTTTATGGCTGGAACACACATTGTAGAGCCTTTCTCCATCGTTCATCGTTCTCACTTCATTTCCTTTGTCCTCTGTATTTCTTAGTTTTTAACACTAAGGAGTCTCTACTTTCATTGCAGAAACCCTTCTTAGTATAAAAAGGCTTGCACATTTGTGGAAACCACACACCAATGAGTTCTGCATTCTCATTTTGTGATGTTAAAGAGATTTGCAATTTGGAAAGTTTTTGGTCAAATTTTAACCAAGTGGAGCCAAGACGGTCTTTGCTTCCATGTTCTGTGCCCCTCTTTCTCTTGGGTGAAAATGAGTTTAATGATTTACAAGGCCTCACTGGGTTCTACTGATGCTCCAGGGAGCTGTTGTGGTTCAGGGCTGCCTTCCCAGCCGTCCACTGTTTCACCTCCAGCTGGCTGAGGTCCGACTCAACGGCTGCAGGATGGAAAGATGGCAGAACAATCTCCTTATCCTCCACGGCCAACGAGAGCATTGACGTAGCATCTGGCCCCAGGCCGTCCTTCAGCCAGACCACAGACACAAATTGACAACATGTGTCCTGGTTAAAAAACCAGACAAGCTTTCTCGACTTGGAGACACGCTAGAATCCCTTAGCAGGGTTTGTATTGAAAAAAAAAAGTTGCTGCGATCAAATATTGTGTATTTCACTAAATATAGAGATGTCTTTCTTTGGATTAAATAAAGCACATTCCCTTTTTGACCAGGACATTCTGGGTATTTATATGGTGAACAAGCAATTAAGAGTCGGTTATGCTGCCAAAAATGGTTGGTGGATGTAAACAATTATCCCATGAACCATTACTCTACATGTCCTTTATGAAGCCTCAGTTATACAACAGCAGAATGATTGGCTGTTTGATGGAAATGATAACGAACAGGACTTTCTTTGTTTTTCTGTAATGAAGTATTTTGTACGCTCGTAGAAAAAGGCTGTACTGCTTGAATATGCCAGTTGGTAGGAGGGGTTCAATTCCCTGAGTAGTTCAGTAGGTTAGGCAAGGCAGTAGCATAGCCAGAGCTAGGGGTCAGTTCCATGTGTCATTTCATGTTGATCAAGTTTTCATCCAAAAGGTCTGCGTTGTAAGTGACAGTCAACAATGCCTAAGACAATCTAAAACGTAAAAGTCTTAATGTCTCTAACTTAGCGTGCCAGGAGGTGTGGTATTAAACCGTCCGTTTTATGGACTATCTGTAACTGACATGATGTATTGGTCACTGATAGCTGATCAGAGTAGTGTTGCCACGCAGGATCAGGATCATCACATTGGAATGCATGGGTTGAAGTTTCATAGCGTGCTACGTATTAAAAATGGAAACACTTCTATGGCTACTATCAACCACTAGCCACTCCCTTGTTCTTTAACACAATCCTAAATCTCAGTTGTAATGATGCTGCAGTAAGTCCACGCCCCTCCAGTCGTACGCTAACATCCTCGCCCTGCTGTCATTCTAAGAATAGTTGCTGCAACATCAAGCCGGCTCTCATTTGTGTAAATGGTTAATCATTACACTCTGAGGTCACTGAAGTCTTTGTACAGGAACACCCAAGTGACTACAGTGGAATGGTTGTAGAGAAAATGTCAAGTTAAATGTGACTCTTGTTGCAACCGTTTGACCTGAGTTATGGAAATTTGTACTTAAGGACGCTATCACTGCTTACCCATTTTACAGGAAGTCTCTCTGGATGAGAGCATCAGCCACATGATTCAGTAAATGTAAAATATGTGACAGGTGATACAGGGGCAAAACATTCACACACCCGCAACTACAATGACTGACTTGAAAATATGAAAATTAAATTTTTTGGTTTTTATACATCCCTAATTTTGTAAGTCTATAAATTCTTAGATTCTATCTTTGGTGCGGAGCGCTCATCACTGTTGTGTTTCTACACTACCCGTCTCAGCAATAACTTCTCTAACAGTGATCCCTGACTTTGACATCCTTTAAAAGTCAATGAATTCTTCCTGTTGCTGATGTGTATCAAATCACCTTGACCTTTACATGACATTACATGAACATGTAATTATACTGATGAGTTTTTTTTCTTTGATTCAGTGTCATTCATGGTTACATAAATATTTATTTCCTTCATGTTGTGCATGTAGAAACTGAAGCTCGTTTTGCTTCTGACCTCAGACAGTCAGATAAATAAATGTAAAAGTGTCCCAAGTTGAGGACTGTAAACCAACTAGTTTTACTAAGCTGACTGGTTTCTGTGCATCATGCTGTTTTTTGCCATCCGTAGTCAAGCCACACCTCTGTTGTGCTGTGAGTCAGTCAGTATGAATGTTTAAGGCCAGTTTATCTGTACTGGTATACGGGACAGCCTGTTGACTTAAGGCTAGGACGCTGGTGGTTGTGATAGGGACAAGGACACACAATACAGCTGCATACAGGCCGTTAGGCTACATGTAAACATAAAGAGTGAGAGCATGTGTTTGTGTTGAGTACAGTATAACAAGGTGCAGCTCCTTCTACACCCAACTTAGGCTTATTGTTTACTGTTACATCAGGGAGTAAAGAATAAGATAATAATTCACATAAATTTAGTGTACAAAATAAGTTGACATCAGGGGAATATTTAGACCAACTGATGTCTAGTACTACTATAATACTACTACTAAGTAGTTTGGTGTATTGGTCAAATAATAACTTCTTGCCATCTCCGTGGCTGAACGATTTAATAACAAACCTGTGAACCTGGACAGTTTTAGCCCTGACTGAGCTGACATATTATATTTAATATTATTAAGCAAGATGTATTCATTTAAACAAAAACTTTTTCTGAATGCTCTGAACATAAATAAAGACACTGGTTCAGTAGATTGTATAACCACTGTTCACAATTGTACAGCAACAATATGTTATGGAAAGAAAAACTTGGGACTGACTGGCTATACATACATACATACATAGATTAAAAAACAGTTTGAATGACTTGAAGATCTATTTTGTGATTGTTATTAACCAAATAATTGCAGCATAAAAAACATCAATGAGGAAATCATCCTACTTTTTGCAGTATCCACATTTTTCTTGATGCCCATGCAGTTTTTTATTTTATTTATTTACCCAATATATTATCTTCTGCTGACATGTTTGTTCTTGCATCTCCTTGTTCCAGGGTTGTAACCCGTTTGCCCAGACTGGACGAAGCAAACTTCAGAATAAACGAGCCAGTGTGAACCAGCAGATCATCAAACAAATGAGGATGAGGGCTGGAGCTGAGAACCTGCTGAAGTAAGTAACTAAAGTGTGAATTATTTTAGTGGGAAGTGCAGGATGGTTTAAACTCCCAGCTATGCATTTTTATTTGTCGCATAAGGGAAAGCTAATTGTTATAAGTTTATCCCTCTCTGCTCACACCATTCATCCATGTATCATTCATTTATCTGTATTGCTAGTCAGTTATGTCACTGTGGTATACTGTATGTGACCTCTAGTTAACTCCAGCTGGTCTGTTGAGACGTGTTGACATCATCTCCTTCATTGTTATCAGTTGTCATGAATTCTTGTTGAGATTTAAAACAACACATGGGGACAGATACTATTAGGTAACTATTATAGTTATTATACTACTATTAGGCGCTTTTTGTATTTTTGCACTTGTTATCCCCTGCCGTGTGTGTGTGTGTGTGTGTGTGTGTGTGTGTGTGTGTGTGTGTGTGTGTGTCTCAAGTGTTCATAATGGAAATACAACCGAAGTGTTTACTTAAAGCTAGTCCACACAGCATTCCGGGATAGGAGAAAAACGTGCTCTGGTTTATTGACATTTCTTCTTTGCCAGGTGTTTATATTTCTGTCTGTTTGTCTTTCTGTGGACAAATTTTGTCACTCGATAGCATCACAATTGTGCAAAATGCAGTCACAACACTTTACAGGTGTGTAGCTGAGTTCAACTATGAAGGCCAAGTACGAAGATGCGTGTGGTCCAAGCAAGCGCGTCGGACGTAGGGGGGCAGGAAATAGGGAAGCAGCCATTGGCCTCCCCACTTTACATCCCTGGCCTGATTTGGCTTTGTGGCTGTTGTGATCCCATCACAAGATGCAAAACTTGTGGGAAAACAACAACAGGTCTCTGACAAAGTGTGAACATAAATGGAATATTATAAGCTTTATAAAAGTAGTGTTTATTGCTGGCTCACTGTATTGGATTCGATTGCATTAGATTATACAGTTATTCCTGTTACTGTGTCCAGCTTCTGTTCTGTGTGGCCTTTGGTAAGAATAATGTGCCCCACAGTAGTCAGAATGGTGTTACGTTTACTGAAATGTAAGGGCCTTCTGTTTAAAAAAGTGTGTTGTGGTATATTCTGTCACTAAGAGTCTAGAGAAATGAAAGGTACAATGGTGCACATTTTCTCTGACAGAATGTAGCCTCAATTTCTCCCACTGGGATTCTCGGATCAGCTCTCTTTCCGCTTGTGTTAAGATTAGGTGTGTGTGTGTGTGTGTGGCCTGTCTAAGCCCACTGTCAGCCTGAGAAGCCTCCACATTCCTCTAGTACTTCACATAGTCTGCCCAGCCAAGGCCAGGGGCAAATTGACTGTGTTTACCAGCCCAGCTGCATTTATGAGGTATGCTCTTAACTTTATAATCCTATGCAGTCTGACTGTAGTTGATCTGGGATCTTCCATCTGTGTGTGGATAACAGGGTTGCCATGGCTATCTACCTATTTAGATATCCACCTGGGTTATCATGTTAAAAACAGATTTGTTCAATAAACAAACTACGTCCTTTTTTTAGTTTGAGTCATTATGGCCCATGTAGAACCTAAATCCTTGTTTTTATTGAGTACACTGTGTGTGTGTCTGTCTGTGTCTTTTGCTTTTTTCCTCATTCGTTGCCATCCTTATCCTCACTTTTTCTTCTTTTTTTTGTTCTGCATTCCACTCACTATCAGCAACAGGTGGAGTCAGTCTGGTCAGACCAGTTCTCTTCTCTTCTGCAACAGTGGTCATGGAGCCATGGGCCACATGTCAGGCTTTATCCTGGCAATGTATTATTGTTGTGCCACATTAAGCTTTATAGAATAGAGAGTACATTTCTCAGTAAACTCCAATCATTATCAGTACCAGATATCTATTTTCATATTAAAGGCTCCAAGGAAAAATACAACTACCTGTCAATCTGCCAAAAACATAAAAACAGCTTTTTCAGAAAAAAGGATGGGTGAACTTCAGTGAAACCACACTTTCTGGTTTCCAGTCACATTCCCACGCTCTGTGGGATGATATTTAATATTAAATTAGATATTAATAACAACCTCTGGGCTGGCGAGCTGGTATCTATTCTGTCCAAACTTCCACCCTGATTCCCCAGGCCAAACCTCCTCAGAAATCCTCTCAGCAGGCCAAAAAGTATGTGATGGTGTGGCGTCAATGTTAAATAGGAGGGGTTGACGTCCCAGTGTTCCAATGTGTTGTATGGGGGAGAAAAACTACAGTCAGTAATTTAAGAGCATGACTCAAGACCAAAGAGCAGAGTGAGCCAGTTTTAAAGATCAAACTATTGGGTGGTACATAGCTCGCAGTAGACTCCATTGATTCGTCAAATGTTTTAAGACATCCTCCATTATACAGCATCCAAGGTCACATTATATTATTTGGTACTAATAGTTTGTTTGTGCTTAGACCACTTTTTCCATACATGTAACAAACTTTTTTTGAAGTTGTAACTTTTGGAATATTTTATGTGGAAATGTTCAAATGGAAGAAAATAAATTCACCCATCAAAAACTGTTTGTTAAGGACTAGTTTCTCTTTTCAGCTTTTTAACCTTTAGTTGAAGTGATTATTATTTCTCCTGTAACTCCTGTCTGCCAGCGCTTCTTCGCATCTCACCTTCTTGTTAAGAATGACATCCTCTGTAATTACAGGGTAGAGAGACTAGATGACAGTGAGACAGATAGCGAAACATCTCTAGACTGGAGTTTGGGTTGTGTCTTCAATTGGTTATGACTGACAGAGAATGTGTTACGATTCACTGTAAAACAGGGATAAGCATAAAGTGAGGCCACTGATGTTTGTGTGTTACCTTGTGTCACCATGTATGCATGTAAATTGTAGTTTGCAAACTACAAACTGACAATGCATCATAAATTCTGCATTACAAAAGATCCAGCCACTTTGTCTTTGTATGCTAACACACACACACACACACACACACACACACACACACACACACACACACACACGTATTATTACAATCTTATCTCTGTTGTGCAGAAAGCTCTGAGTGAGCCCCATAGTAACCCCTTGTGCACACACACATTACACATACTCAGTTTAATGCTCTAATCTTCCTCACATCAACACAAACATGTGCATACTGTACATATTTATGTTTTTGTTTCCATAAATGTACAGTAAAATGTACAAACAATAATATTAAAAGGTGCTGGACCTCTGACTTTCACCCTTTTCAAGTTGTGTAGCATGATTGAAATATAGTGTGATCTTATCGCATTTGGTAATGGTGGATTTGATTTAAAACAATGATTTTACCATGGGAATAAGCTGTAAATAGGGACTGCAACTGTGATTCATAGATCATGGTTAAGCTGTTGTGTGGTGGAGAGTAAATCAAGTGCACAGCAGGGCTCAGTGACGCAGGTCTGTGGTCCAGAATATACCAGGGGAGGCACGCTATTACCCTTTAAAAATAACAAGGCTGATATGTCTTTTCTTTCATTTATTTCAAATGATTCCTGACCTTTGTCTCACTTTTTATGTCTTTTTAATTTTTCATTTCCCTTCAATGTCTCCTGTGTGCAGGGCTACATCAAACAACAAGGTTAAAGAGATGGTTCTGTTGGAGTTGAGCTATGTTAACTCCAACCTACAGCTACTGATGGGACAGCTTGAAGGACTCAACAGCTCAGTGGAGGTCTACCAGAACACCCAGTAAGTCCAAATATTACTGCTCTTCATCTACATCTATACAATACTGATTCAACTACTGCCACAGCTAGTACAAGTGTTAGCTACTTCTGAGTGACCAGTATTACCATAAAAAAAATCATAAAAAGGAGGAAATGCAGCCCAAAGTTGTCTACGCCTACCATACAGGTTTGTTTAGGGCATTTGTGAAATGGAGATCAAATTCAACTAAAAAAATAAGCCCTCATGAGACCACAACTTAGTTTGTGGACTTGTTTGTTAGCCACACAGCTATTTTCGGTGTTGGTTAAAAATTGACTTCACCAATAAAAAAGACTTTGGTTTTGTTATCGGTGGCAATACATCGGCAGGAAACAGAATGTAATCACTTACAGTTGTTCAAATTAATTAAAGGAAAATTCTGACGCAAAATGAACCTAGGGGTTAATAACATATGTGTACCCAGTCTACCGTTCTCTGGGATGTTTTCATGCTAATCGAATGCGTCTCTAGCTTTAAACAACCTACCGCAAACCGGTGGTTAGCTGCTAACGCTAGCTTTCGGGGCTCATGTTAAATCACTACTTTATACCACTAACAAGGCTCAAAATAGCACCACACTACATTAATTCTGATCCTATTTTTTTCCTATTTCTCAAACTTGCAAAAATGAGGACTGGTCAGAATGATCTCAGTATGCAAATATGTCCTCAATTTGGAGATCTAAACATCACACTACTATTCATTCAGAAGTAGAAGAACACAGACACACAGTGTTGATTGGCAGCCAACGAGAGACTGATCTGGCTCTCATACTCTGTGGTTAAGTCATGCACTCTTTCAGATGAAAGCCGCTTGATGACAGAGTAGCAGAGATAATTGGTGTGTGGAGGAAGAGTGAGACGTGAAGACAAAGTGCAAGAGTTTGTTGTTGTCAAACTGGACTGGCTGGTTTTTGTGACACAATGCACAAAGCAACAAGGAAACTTGTATGCAAATTGAGATAAGCAACTTGCCCGAAGCTTCTCTGTGGGTCTGATGATCGTGTGTGTATGGGTGTGTGTGACAGTGATAGACACTGGTGTTGTCTTTCTTTAAAAGACTCTTTTATTTCCTCATGACAACATGACACCCACTGACAAAATAACCATATAGGTGTAATAGCTAACTATATCTTCGGCAGGATGTCCCTCACCTTCCGCATTCTTTGTGTTTGTGTCAGATCTCTGCAGGGTAAATCCAGACAGCTAGCTAGACTATCTTTCCAATCAGATTTTTTTGTTGCACGACTAAAACTACTTTTGAACGTACACATTTTGAAGGCACAGTGCTCCGTCCAGCGCTTAGCGCCGCACATGACGATTGTGATTGGTTTAAAGAAATGCCAATAAACCAGAGCACGTTTTTCTCCCATCCCTGAATGTTGTGTGGACTAGCCAGACCTTCCTTCACAGCGTGGTGGAGGAAGGTCTGGCAATGCGAGACTGAATTTAAGTAAACGCTTCGGTTGTATAAATGATGAACTGACGGCAATAAAGGATTTCCATTATGGACATATAACACTTTAAAATGAAAATTAGTGAGATAGTTTTAATGTGATTTTTGATGATTTCAAAGCTCTTATATTGAAGTATGTCTGCCTTCTTATTAAGAACACTTCAGACCCACACACACACACACACACACACACACACACACACACACACACACACAAACACACACTTCTGTAGAGGATGGTTGCCAGTGACAACAAATCACAACAGAGTGAATAGAAAAGTAGGGATTTTGTGGGAGATGGGGTGTTGTATGGGGGTAACTATGGTAACAATTCTGAGGGTCATTGACAGAAGTCCTACATGTTTTTTCCACAGCACCAAGCTGTTACTACATTTATTATGGAATTTTAATGAGCTCCATACCTAGTTAGGGTTTTCTTTTGAGTTCTGACAAATCTGCAGAGGACCTTAATACCAGCTTTCGTTGGTACGTCCAGATTAGTTTGTTTTGCTTCCAAGGTCTCACCAGGAGGCTTTACCTGGATCTTCTGATTGACAGGCAGGACTCCCTGTGAAAGTTAGTAAGATTGTTACCCCTCTGTAATTCATAAAGGCGAATATGTGGTTCCCAGGTAAACTGGGTACTGTATGAGCTGTAAAGGGGTTTGGGGTCCTTCTCACAATAACACAAAACAACCTCCTCTTTTTGGACTGATGGAAAACAGTGAAAACCAGCCACTAAAAAAATACATCTAGTTTAATTACATTATATGGACATCCTCAAAATCCAACAGCTGCCTCTCAGTACAATCTTAAGGCCTTAAGTGTCCTCCATCACATGGGATCAGATGGACCCGAGTGTGGGAACATTCAGCCTCCTTATCAGGCATTAGAGAAACACCTGCTCCATCCACAGACAATAGGCATGTTGTGAAACTACCATCAGCTGTCCAACTGGCATCAGTTTTAAAAGAAAATGAAATTCGTGCAAAGTCCAAAGTGTTTACATCATCACATTCACACCACCAGATCTAAAAAACCATACAGGTAACATGCACACAGGAATATTGGATATGTTGACAAATTCTGAGCAGGTGTTTCAGGGGGATAATGCTGTACAGCCACGATGGAGAGCTAGCCCCCTCTTCTCAGCATGAAATACAACCTGAGTACTAAGTATGGAAACAAAAAAACCCTCTTTGCCTTTCTAGGCTTTTCTTACTAGTCCCACCGTCCTCTGAATAGCGTCCCTGAGGTTATATCTCACTCAGACCACATTCAGCTGGTTTTTGCATGAGGTAATGCATAACAGAAAGCACATACAGTATGTGACTGGTGCAGTACACATGCTGTACATGATGTTAGTGACCTCCTTGAACCACTCCATGAAAATGTTGCAGTTACTCACAGTATGTATTACAATCGTATCATTAACTCTTATTCATTCATGTTTGTTCAGTTCCTCTGTGTAATGTTCTTGACCGAACAACAAACTGAACGTAGTTACAGACCTTCTGAATCAGCATAGCTAAAGTGATGACAAATGAAAAGATTAAGATATCAGCACTACAGGACACTTCATTGACTTTGCTACCCTGCTGAGAGAGAGTGAAAAGAATAATTTGCGCTTGTCTATCATCTCAGATAACGTTAGAAAAATGAGACTCTCAGCTTTTAAAACCTCTGACAACTGGGTGCTTGTACTTTCAATGATCCAATAACGAATGATAATAATAAATAGGGGGGGAAAGGTTATTGGCATATTCTGATCAGACTTATACATCTTAAATAAATAAGACTTCCATTAATAAGTAGACAGTATAAAACAATAATTAGTTGTAAACTAAAAGCAAACCACAACTGGCTCTAGCTTCACATTTAATCGACAGACATGAAAAGGGTATAGCTCTTTTTGTGTTACTATGTGCAAGTAAGCGAATACGGGTACTTCCCATTCATAACTATTCTTTTGAACAGACTCCCATTTCTCAGTTATTATCTAGTGTGGCTAACTTACACAACTCTTATAGGAGTTAACAAGGCCAATAAGCAATGACATCTTGCTACAACCTGAAACATATCAGTATACTGTGTAACAAACTAAAACGATGTTTACTGCAGGCCTATATACTGAATTTGCTGCACAGGATAGTTTTGATATTTAGTAAAGGCTTTAAGTTGTGTTGGGCTCTCTGTAGCTACAACCAGAGCTTTACTTGACTGCTATTGCAGTGGTCATCTGTTCCATGTGCTGCACACTGCACTTACACGACGTGCACTGTGTGTGTGTGTGTGTGTGTGTGTGTGTGTGTGCGCCGAGGGGGAGTAAGCTTCGGAGAGGCTTTTTACATTTCAGATTCTCTGCAGAACAGATATCTGCATCCCCCACGCCCCTCCCTCTGCCAAACCAGAAAAAAGACTGGAGTGATCTCATCTACAAGTACTGATGGATTACACTGCAGCCTCTATCTTGCTCTGTCAGTGTTACTGATGAATGAAGTTTTCTGTGATTCACAGAGCCAGTATACCAGAGGCATGCTGCCTTATCATCAAGTGATGAATGAGTGTGAGGAGTTGTTATTCCAAATTCTGTGGTTTGGACATCTTGTGCAATGAAAAGGCTGTACCAAATCTCTGATCCCTTTGATGGAAAGCCCTCATTAAAATAAATTTGGGATGTTAATGTTGGAACTGAAGTTTGTGCTTGTTTTAAGAAAAGGGGAATTTATTTAGTAACACCTCATACTACTGCTTTCAGTAGGGGGAGGGTTTGGGTTTCCTTTTTAGACTCTGGTGATCAGCAGCAGCAGGTATCTGTCAGGTTCTAAATCATCTGCTCTGATAACAAGCTGAACCTGCTTTCCATCTGTCAGCAGCAAGCAACTCCAGGGTTTATACAACCAGAAAAACTCTAAACTGTTATAGCTACAGCTGAGATCAGAAAGGAAGGTTAATCTGCTGGTTTATGGCTTCTATTCACTTTTTGGTGGGTTAAAAATAATAGAAGTTAAAGAGCCTCTATGACAGAGGATAGAGGAAGGAATGGTTATTACTGAAGCAGGGCTGCAAATCCAGAATGATTTATCAACGAGAGATGCAAGGCTTTACAATACAAGGAGACGGGGGGGCCTCATTCACCTTTTAAATCCTAACTCCTACAGTTGCCTTATCCTGACTTCCCCTCTATGAAACGACACGATAGAATACACTAAAATGTTAACTTTCTAATGTAGCAAAGCTGTCGCTGGTGGGATCAATCTGTTCCTGGCACTGTACATATTATTATTTACCAATAATCTGTGTTTTTGTCTTGATATCCCTAACAAGGCTTGGTCTGTTGTCAAAGGGAGTTTAGTGTTCTTTGATATCTTGTACCACACCTTTTAGAGCCTGCTTTTCCTAAGCATTCACCTACAAATGTATCAGTGCTTTTCTGTTTGGCCTTGTGGACATTGATCACATTAAGATAAGCACTGCATTGTCCTTTTGTATGTAAAGTCCTGCTGTATCATGTATTGTCAGCATTTACAGAGGTATTGTCCTTGATGCCAACATGTCTATGAGCAAACTTTACACAACTATATTTCCTTTCATGTGTATCATATTGTGCATAAGATGACTAATCATATCATCTCTATTTCTGTCTTTCTCTTTTGCTTACAGGGAAACCGCCAACATCCCCCTCATTGCTCTGGGTCTAAAGGAGACAAAAGACATTGACTTCTCCACTCTATTCAAGGTATAGTAGCAACAACTATAGCACCACCCCACCCTTTATTATAGCAAATGTGTAGAAATAGGTGACATTCAGAATTTTCTATTTGATGTAATGCAGGCATTTTGACTGCAATAGTTTAATAATGATAATAAAAAAAAAAAAATCATTTATTTATGTGCGCCTTTCACGTCACTCAAAGTAATGTAAAAGTCAGCAGTAAAACAGTAAAATAACAAAGTATATTATATTAAAAGATATTGTTCAATGAAGTTTTGGAGCAAAGAGATACGGAATAATGTGATGTTGTGTTTTACCATAACTTGAAGGCACATTCAGATTTATAGATGTTAAGATAGCACTTTGACATTTGGCTAAAAGCAACAACTGACATGTCACTGAGCTCCAAAGAGGTCAAAGGATTGTCTCTCGCCTGTGTGTCATCAGTTAAACAAAACTGCCATTTTTTTTATACGTTAAGGTGAACAGTCTCAAACGAGCATAAACGCAGACTTTATGGACAAGGAGGAATAGCAAACTAATCAACAAAAACATAAAAACAGAATATGCAGATAAAAGGTTACAAATACTGCTAATGTACATGCAACAAATATGACCCACATTGGCAGGCAGAGATTTTTAGTTGCTGCCAGATTAAAGTCTCCTTTCATGTAGTATTTGGGTCACATTGTCTGCGCCCTGTACTCCTGCTTCTACATTATGTTTGCTTTTTATTCATTCAGAAACAATAAATCATCTGACCATGAAAAGATTTGTCTTGTTATCCAAAGTGGGTCAGTTACTGAGACTAGTAGTTATCATGTAGCAATGTTCTAATGCGGGGAAGCACTCTAATAAATGTCCTGCCGGCATTCTTAAACTGCTTTGCATCCTGTCCGGGTTTGTGGCGAGTGAGTACGTTAATGGTGCTCTACTTATTGACTTTAATTAGGTGTTCTACCTCTGGCTGGCTCTGACAGAGTGACAGCTCACACCCGCCCTGCTTGGCACTGCACAGTTGGACGTAACTTCTGTGTACAGTTAAGAATGATGTGACTTGAGTGGATTAGTTGCAAGAGAGGCTTAAGCCCCAGAGCACTCCCCAACAACTGGCCAGAATAATGTTGTATTTCGATGTTTAACTTTTTGTTTTGTTTCTGACAGGACTTTATCTTGGAGCACTACAGTGAAGACGGGAACAGTTTTGAAGATGAGATTGCTGACCTGATGGACCTGCGACAGGTAGTGTTCACACACATTATATTTCTGATATAACATTCTAACATTTCTGATATGTGGCTTTTTTTTTTTACTCAAGTGGCCTTTAGAGTATTATAATAATAATAATAATAATAATAATAACCCAGCATCCATACAATTTTCTAACACACAAAGCACTATGAAATCCTTAGTGAGTTAAAGGATTTGTTTGCACCCAAATCACAAAAACATATTTTGTCCCTCATGTCTAGTGCGCTCTAGCCATTCTAGCGATTTATTCCTGAGCTTTTGAGATATTGGTAAGCTAGAGACCACTAACGTAAGTGAAAAACCTTGCAAGAACTGATCCTTTAAATGAGGTTTCCCTCTAACAACAGCGCTGTGCATCTTCACTACAAGAAGTTCTCCATTATCACAGACTGTATCAGATCTCTTTCCTTTCATGCCCTAGGCTTGCAGAACGCCAAGTCGAGATGAGGCTGGGGTGGAACTGCTGGCGAAATACTTCAGCCATCTTCCTCTGATGGAGAGCCGGTTCTTCTCCCCATCCCGCCAGACTGGCATCTTCTTCACCTGGTACACACCCATTTTTTTCTACTAATTAGTACAAATTAAAAATGATAATAATTAACTAAGAGCAATTATCAAAATTACTTATGAAATTCTTCATAGGATATTGTTAAAATAAAAACCAAATTGTGAAAAAAATAGAACAAATGCAATGGTTTACAAAACACATAACAAATATTACAATAAATCCCTTAAGACAGAAAGGCAACAGGTGAGGTTACAGCAGTGGTGAAACAAATAATATTATAAAGAAAGGTGTCCTGCTCTTTAATCTAGCTGCCTTGAGCCCCTACACCAGGGTTTTCCACAGCCTTTGAGCTTAAAGTGTCTGAAGCGCATCTGACCCCCTACTCACTTCATGCTAAATACACTGCATTCATTCATGCAGCAGATAGAGGGAGATTAGCTTAAAGGCCTAAACCATCAACCTTTTAAAGGTCCAATATGTAATACTGACAGCTCGTGTTTAAAGTAGTTACTGCAGTCCAAATTCAAAATACTGGACAGAGTCGTCTCCCCCGCCCCCTCCTCCAGACTCAAAGTTTACGAAGGTTGCCAGGTTAAGAACACAGCATCAATGTTGCTAGACGCTAGTCTCACATAGCCAGACATTACTCCACAGCACAGCAGAGTAGCTAACGTTAGATGCTGGCTATATTGACAGTCATAAAAGCCCGTGCTCACGCGGAGCTCTGTACCCGACTGACAACCACCCTATCTCGGCTTAAAATTACGGCAACAACCGCTAAAACATCACCTCGCTGTCTTCGCTACCTGACTGACAGCCACACTTTCTCGGTTTAAAATGATGGCAACAGCTGCTAAAAAGTAAAACGCCACCACCTCGCTATCCTCTCTACCCGACTGACAGACACACTTCCTCGGCTTAAAATTAAGGAAACGACCACTAAAAACAGTGCAAACTCACGGTCCTCTCTACCGATTTACAGCCACCTTTTCTTGGCTTAAAATTACTCACCGTTTGTCGGCTACGGCCGCTGTACAGGTTCACGTGTTCACGTTGTAAACAGCCGTGGCCCGCTTGCCTGGTCCTTATGGTGTGACCAATCGGGATCACTTCACTGGCTGTGTCTCAATTGTTTTGCGAGTAACTAACTCGAGTAACGTTACTCTTTAAAATTCAATGTGAGTACACAAATGTTAAAATGACATAAAATGCCCGTCCCTTGTAGCTGGGATAAATTAGCCTGAAGCTAATGCTTACCTGTTCAGGAGAAAATCTCTCGGCGTCCTTTGGGGCTCTAAGCTGTCTCCATCTTTCAAATCATCTCCCATATTTACCCGGGGTTTGTTACGTCTCTGGTCATGCAACTGTTAGAAACATGCCAAGGTTTTTTAGGTCGGGTAGAATCTATCTCCATTGATCCCGTTGTTTGTTTGCTGCCTGTACTACTGCTGTAGCGCGCTGGGTTTGCGTTTTTACAAACCATCTGGCATCCCGGCCTGGCTGTCAAACTGGGCAGTTGATACCAACACACAGGCCAAAACACAAACAGACATTCCGTCACGGAACGGAAATTTCAAAGGAGAAAATACTGGCATTAGCATTGGTGTCAGAAAAGATAGTATTTCAGCTTAGCATGTTACCTTAATATCTGATGACATATTATAATCATTTTTGGATTTAATAGGGTAAATATATTACATATTGCACCTTTTAAGTAAAGTTACAACACATTGTGGCAAATAGGCTTTTATTCTTGCTGTAAATGTACCAGCAGCTGTTTGATTCCTACAGAGAATATGTTTTTAACTCCAAATCCCATATTCTATATTACTAGATGTATCTCATTGTTTATCTTTTTAGCTTTTACTACATAATTCCTTCTCAATAAGGCACGTTGTGGTTGTTTTTCTTTTCTTATCTGCTTTACAAACATAAGTAGTGACAGCTTATAATTCTTTCCTTCAGGTACGACTCTTTTACAGGAGTGCCGCTATGCCAACAGAACCTCTCACTGGAGAAAGCCAGTGTCCTCTTCAACATGGCCGCCCTCTACTCTCAGATCGGTACCCGTAGTGACCGACAGACAATAGCCGGCCTGGAGGAGGCCATCTCTTCCTTCCAGAAAAGTTCAGGTAGGAAGAAATAGGAGTCATAAACTGGTTTAACCAGGCACCTCCTCTCTCACCAGCAAAAAACAGTGACATCAACATTTTCTCTTTGACATGTAAAACAGCCCATCACTTCGCCAGGTGTAGTGGTTTATTCAAACAAAAAATCTTTCTCCTTGCTGACACTTCCTTATGACCTTCACTTTAAAAAGGCACACACTGTTCAGAAAAAAATACACTGGTATGAACAAATACTTATTTTCAGAGTATGTGCCAGCCTCCACCCTCTGACTTCTGCACCATGACGGAGAATGAATGCAGTTTATGTTTCTCTGGCTTCTTGTCATGTGGCTAAGGTCCAGAGAAGCACCCATCATATGAACTGGTTTGCCAACCCTCTGAGGTTTCAGGAAGCTCAGACAAGTCTTGATAGAATTATGACTTGGCAGTATGAGTATTGCACTATAATTACAGCTCTGAACAGGACACAGCTTTGGTTATGTTGCTTTGATGGCTATAATTTAGGCTTGTACTAAGTAAAACAATTATGTTGTTATGAGTAACATTGTCACCAGTATAAAGAGCCAGTAATAAACTAAGCTGGGAGGTGAAATGCAGGGATGCTTTCTGTAGCAGGGCTGCTGCAGTGCCCTTTGGCCAGGGACACAGGGAGGTTTCAAGGCTGGGAGGAGCCAGCCAACAATGGCAGAACCTTATATGAAGACTAGAAAGACAGTGCTCTGTTATTAAGTTGTCTACATCTCTCTGCTGCTAGGTTATTAATCTGTAAAATAAGAGGGAGGCACTCTCAGTTGGAATGCAGATGGTTTTATTGCTTCCATCGAACATAAAAAAGTCATTTAGGAAGGTTTGCGTCTTGGCTCAACTTTAAAGAAGCACACAGACATTGATCACACTGCTAGCAATGGATACTGTAGTAACAGCAACAGACCTTAGGAAAGGAAGAAGTAGATGCTCTGACAAACGGAATCACTTAATTCTCTGTGTGGAAACTTTTAAAACATCTGTATAAGCTTGTGTCAGTAATTAGGGTTAATGTATCCGCATGCTGAAGTCATTCTGTGGACCAGCAAACTATATGCCTCTCCCAAATGGACTATTTGAGTTTTGCATGAATATTCACTGTTTCCCAAAACATTAACTATACTACCACACTACTACTAGTATTACCAACTACTACTGTCAGAATAGTCTATATCCTTGACGTTCCACTTCCGGAATTGCTCCGTTGCCGCTGGAAAATCCGCCGGATTTCACTCATTTAGGCCGGATATTCGCTGCCTTGGGCTTCCTTTGTGTTGGCATTTTAAAAAAAGGTTGAATCCAGACAGCTAGCTAGACTATCTGTCCAATCTGAGTTTTCTGTTGCACGAATAAAACTACTTTTGAACGTACACATGTTTTTTAGGCCAAGGACCCCTTAGCTAAAAGAGAGACAGGGCAGGGACCCCCAACTAAATGCATTGTATAGCATTTAATTGCATATTGAACTGGGCTGGATGGATACAAATTGATATTCACATATTATTTATACATCAAGTTTTAATGTCTTACCTATAGTAAGCCTATCATCAATATTGTGTGCAAAAAGGCTTTGCTAATATGTGTTAGATTCATGTGTTAGACCCTCCTCCAGCGCGCTTTAGAGGAGGGTCGGGCAAAGCGAGACTACTGTCAGAGTAACTTGTTAAATGCTGGGGGGCTACATATTATAATTATGGGCTAGACAGAATATATGGATTTATTGAGATTGCCTGACAAGAAAGTCTAAGGTACAGAATAAGAAGAAGCCATGTCTTCCCTTACCATTGTTTTGGCATAGTGCCTCCCAACTGAACGTATTATTGTTGTTATTGTTGGAATAGTTTGGTTTGGAGCTGTGCTGACCTCTCGTTCTCCCCCAGGTATCCTGAACCACCTGAAAGAGACACACACCCACACTCCCAGCTACGACATGAGCCCAGCCATGCTCAGTATGTTGATTCGGATGATGCTTGCTCAGGCTCAGGAGTGCCTGTTTGAGAAGACTGCACTGCCTGGGATCCGAAACCAGTTCTATTCCCTGATGAAAATGGCCCAGGAAGCTGCAAAGGTAAATATCGGCAAAAACACGCAGTCCTCACATTATTTAGGCACAGTATTCTTTCTTTCGCTGTGGACTTAGTAGTAAGTAGAATAGTAGAATGTAAAGTAATAATGTCACCACGGTCCAATTCCTTACTTCTATCAGTTGTATCCAGTTCAGAGCTTTTCATGTGCTCCCAGTAACTCTATCCTCCTTTTTCTGCCAGGTCTCAGAAATCTACGACCAACTCCATCAGTCCATGATCCAGACGCCAATCAAAGACAATGTCCCGTTCTTCTGGTCCACCATGTCGCAAGTCAAAACCAACCACTACCGCTCCATGGCACACTACTTTGCAGCCTCAGCGCTTCTGGACCACCAGTGTAAGAATAACTGAGAGATGAGACATTTTAATCATTTTCACACATATTTCATGTGTTTAAGGGATGCCAGAGCACGGTTTAACAGAATTCAAAATTTAGAGAAAATCAGAAGAGAAAAAAAAATGTATTATTTGCTAGTTATTCTAGATTCAAGCTACATTACGTAAGCGTGCAAGCTATTTTTTCCTGCTTATGAAAAGCACTACTGTCAGAGCAGGACTTATTTTTGCAATGCATAGTTATTTGCATAAAGTGTGCACTGGTATCCAGATATAGTAGTGCCCTAGATGCATACTAGAGACACGTGTGTTCTCCACATACATACTGTAACACAAAGTAGTTTAACAATCTTTCGTGTAGTGGCAAAGTTAACACAAATCAAATATTGTCCCTCTTTTAACAACAACACAGGTAGAGTTTATCAGCAAAGTTTTATTCTCACTCTATCTGTTGATTTTGAACACCCGGAAACCTGTTCCTTCTGCCATACAGGCCATTGGGTTGGTCACGTCAGATGGCTGGACTAAACCACAGCCAGCCACAATGCTATTGCATAACAGCTATTTAGAAAGACGCACACACTCACTCGCACACAACCAATGGTAAAGAGAGGCTAACTTTCCAGGAACTCAGTGGCAGGATGGGCAGAGAGTGAGAATGAAGAAAAAAGAGATGGTTGGAGTGAGTGGAATTGAGTGGATGTACTGTAGAATGCTGGGGATTCAAGTTATGTAGCCTCTTAATGCTGCCTGCATAATCAAGTGGCAGAGAGCAAGTGAGAGAGGAAAGGAAGGACATTGTGATTAGTGAACAAAAACCCTGCAGTAGTGCCATTGCTAATCTTGTATCAGACATACTGCTTTAGTTCTTGATTACTTATTTTTGACATCTTATAGACTTATATAGACACAACTAATCATTTAGTTGAACAGTTAATTAATTTGTTATTCCCAGCCTTGTAATGAGTTCATAATTCAAAATGCCCTACTGCTATGCATTAACATTTTTACGTTTTTATCCTTTTTCATTCTTACTACACAAAATTACAATTTAGGGGAGATAAAAACAAACTGAAAATAATAATTAAAAAAAAATACAGCAGATTGTATTAAGCTCACCATGGATGGTCCTAGTTTTAGCCAGTGCTATGAATAGGGCAGGACTGAAAAGAGGAACAACAATGCGAAACAGCTTTGAGTTTGGCAGCTCATTAGCAGATTCCTGTGAATCAGGCACAGAATAGAGCAATTAACCACAGGACCGCAGAGAAAGGACTCAAAAACAGGACACAAGGAAGATTTATTTAGTAAACGGATCAACTGCAAACAGTAAAACCTAAATAAACTTTATGCCATCACTTAGATGCAGACTAGGCAGAGGAAGCCTACAAAAGTTCAGACGCTTTAGATTTACCTTTTAAATCCTGTGAACCAGGAGATGAAGGAAATGAGAATTCAGTTTAAAGTGTGCAACAATGTATATATGCACTGTGCACTGACTTATCTAAATCTATATACAGTGTCCTGTCTACCTTTCAAATTCATTTGTTCTACAATTAAAGCAATCATGGCATCATGTCATGCCATTTGTTTTTATCATTCACCCCGATCGGGGTGGTACACAACATTCAATTTAGTTTTCCTTTAACACTGATTCTTTTTGCTGTCTGTGTGTTTAGTGAGTCTCAGTGACGATGAGGACCAGCAGGAGAAGACCTTGTCACAGGTCTATGATCGCCTTCCTGAGGGACGCTCTCCTCTTGACATCCTGAAAAGGAAAGATGAACGTGAACGCATTGGTAAGAGCGAGCACTTAAGGCTGAGCACATCTCCTTTTCTCTTTATTTTCGTATTCACTCCTCCTCTCTGCTACCCACTTCTCCTCATCGGTCCTATGACAAATTCTCCATCCTCTCCCCAGGTAAAGCACACATACGTCGGGCCATACTGGGTCATGAGGAGGCTCTAAGGATCTTTGGTTTGTGCCACCACTTAAACAAGCTGGAGGCCCTGCAGGAGATTTTAAAAGCCAGTCACCAGCGTTCGCTCAACAAGTGCAGTGAAAATGAAGATGAGGAAGAGTTCACTGACTACACGGAGGCCCCAGACATCATCTGTGAGTCTTACATGTTTTATAGAGAAGACAACCATTAGAACAATTGTAATGTTTATTTAAGTCTCTGAGGTGACAGCTATTGTTCCTGTGGTTGACATGGAAACTAACCAGTCACCTAAGTGTCACCACAGCAAACACAAATGACACTCATGTCAAGCAGGACCAATGTGTTCATTTGTGAGCTTTGTCTCTCAGGAAACGGTTCGTAAAAAGGCTGCAGGGTCGTGTACCACACCTGCTGCATTCAGATGTGATAAGTGACAGATGATGTAATGTTTACACTGCTAACTCCCTGCCTGCCTCTCTACAGGGTGACAGTTGAAATGTGGTAGTGACAGTAAACATTGTAGAATGACAGCTTTGTTTTTCACCCTTTCTCCCTTCCATAGCTAAAACAGAGCACAAAGCAGAGATGGAGGTTCCCGCAACCACAAAGGTGAAAGTCACAGACTTCTTCCAGAGGCTGGTATGTGGGTACTAATATTCTTCCACTCACATTGCTGTTTTTTCTATATGATGGTTGGTTTATTCATCAAGTGACATGAAATGGCTCTGGATTTGTGTTTTAGACATTGGAAGTGTACTTATTTGTTTGAACACCCAGAGTGCATTTTCTGTTATTTCTGAATACAACCAAACAAGGTGAGTCTCCTGGAAGCTTTGGCACATTTTAGCAACAGGCGATCCAAAGTCCTGTCTTGTTCCCAAAGGCTCCTGGACTTTCATCCATAGCAACAAATGCAAAACTAACACTAACCATGGACAGAGGTGCTCTGACCCTGGCTGGATTTTCATTGTGGTGACTGGGAGGGGGGACTGGAATCTTCTGTTTATGTCCTCTGACTGAAAGTCAATTGCGATCATTTATTTCAATTTTCAATTTCAAGACGAACAACCGTAGAAGCAAATGATTGGTAAGGACAGACAACAGGTGTAAGCAGTCTCTGTGAATAAGTACCTCTTAGGTTCCTGTTGTGAAATCCAGCAGTCTCAGCAGCAACAAGACTCAAATCAGATTAATGAATTAATTAGAATGAATCGATAATTGCAGACATACTTGTGTCACGCAGCTATAACTGTACAGTATGGTAGATACTCCTCCTGAAATTGTCAGAGCTGATTACTATGGGGGAATTTAAGTTGTTCTGTTAAAATAGTTAAAAATGGTACCTATTTATGCATTATAACTGTTTTATTTGTATTGGATATTGTTCTCACTCATTTGTAGTGTGTGTAAAAAAAGATTAATCTTAATATATACATATAATTCATCCCAACATTCAAGTAGACATAAGTCACATGTTCAGTATGGGATAAGGATTGTGTGTCTTTTCAAAAGGAAATGTGACTGGCTTGGTGAGACTGCAAGTCTGGAAACAAAGGGCTGGTTTAGGGGAGCTTGATCATTTCAATATATACTCAGTGGCCACATGACTTTCGTGTACCCCGAGTGTACATAGTATATGTACAGATGTACTAACAGTATACCGATGTGGACTTATTATGTTTAACTAGCATGTAAGGACACAAGAAAGGATTATTTTTCTGGATTTTCAGTTTTCCCCCAGGCTGTCACCAAATCTTTGAATTCTAAAAGTCTTAAAGGAGAGGATATTATCCACTTAAGTAAAGCCATATTGACCCCAGCATTCCCACACTGTCTCCACTCAGGGCCCTCTGTCAGTTTTCTCAGCCAAGCAGCGGTGGACAGCCCCACGGACAATCCATCTTTGCCCAGAAGACCGAGACCTGGGCTTCACCCTGAAAGGGGAAACACCAGTCCAGGTGGTTTCATTGGACCCCTTCTGCCGAGCTGCTGTGAGTCAACCTATATTCCTTACCTTTGGCTGAACATGGGATCTGCTGTTTTGCCGCCAGCCTTTGTTTCAAAGAATGTCAGTATAATATTCAAATCAGCTTGCAGAGACTTGAAATGATATTAAGATAGAATAGACTCCATCACAGCGGACATCATCGAACGTTCCGTAACCGATTTTTTAGTTATGCATAAAACATGCCAATCCATCTGCGAATGCCATTTTTGCCCCTTTTTTGCCTTGGGATGATACATTATGATGACCTAGTGAAGGTGACCTAGTCATGTTTTCTCTCATCTTTATTAACCGATGAGTCACCAGATATAGCTGTAGTTCACACCTAGGACAGGGGAAGGGTTTTCATCATCTGCAGGCTGGTAGAAATAATTTATCAAACTGTGCACAGAGACTATATTATTTCAGGGGCCATGTCTTCTGTTAAACTTTAACAAAAGCCAAAAGCATATGTTGCTCAATATAAACTCCCTGCAACAGGATTAACTAGCAGGGAGTGACTTTGTCTACGGAGGGAGAACTAACAGCTTACAATTTCATGCATGCTTGCCCCCTGAATGACAAATAAGTTCAAATGACACATAACATACAATGTATTATTTGCTCAGAGAACCTTTGAAAAATAAAGTAATTCTCGGAAACCTAACCAGCATCAAAGAATGTGTGGAGGTGCTCCCCCCTCCACAGCCACTCTGGCTACTAATTTAATTAAAAATCCGAGAGTATTTCCTCTCTGCAATCCTTTTCAGTCTGACAGCTCATTAAGAGGTGCTGACAAAGAGCAGACTCTTATAAGGCCCTGCAGGCTATGCAGAGAAACAGATTAGTAGTATTACATAAGTCTAACTAGGCCAAACTCCTTATAACTTTTAATACTGCATTCAACAGGATTTATTTATGAACCAACTGAGTTTCTAACCTGCCTCTGGTGAATACAGATGAAGTTATCAGACAGAAATAGCTGAACTCAGATTTCCCACAGCTTTGAAGTAATGTGCTCTGGTACACATAGACACTTCGGCAAATGTTTGAGCTGCTTTAAAAAAGCTTTGTTTGGGACTAAACCTGTTCTCTGCTGATCCCGGCTGCCTCCAGGGTGTTGATGGAAAGTAGGAGAACCTGACTTGGTTGACATTCAAACAAACCTTCAGCTGTAATTATGTACTCTGTCTGCTGCAGCATCAGGGCATTTCACTGGCCCTCCTCTCTGACTCCTGTTCCCCCCAATGTCTTTTCTAGGCTGACGGTCTGAAAGAGAGTGACTACATTGTTGCCGTGGGCGACACAGATTGCAAATGGATGGGCGTGAGCGATGTGATGCGGCTGCTGAAGGATGTGGATGAGGAGAGGCTTGACATCCAGGTGATCAGCATTATGGACAGCAACCCACCAATGGTATGCCATGCTCTCTTTCCTTCCTATTGGCTGAGAAAAAAGCCATTTTATCCGATGACTAAACAGCACAGTTAGAATTTCTCCCTTTGAGGTAACACTTTCCCATAAGACATCTTTGGATATGACATACATGTAGTACCATAAAACAGATTCCAGCTGTATGACTTTTGAAATAATCTGACCACAGAATAAACAGACAAATTCACAGCAGAAGAGTTTTTTGGATGGTAGAGGAAATGGTTCATGAGCCAGTGCCCTAATTATCAGCTCAAATCACTTAGTTTTAGGCTCTTTCTCAGTGGGACATGCACGGGGTGGACAGAAAAAGCAATGTCTAGCAGTCCCATTGTCGTTAGAAAGTAAGAATATGTGAGAAAGCTATTTATTTAATTCTACAGGTTTTTAAGGAGTTGGTACAACTTGATTATATTGTATATTGTTTCTGTAATTTTGTCCAGCACTTTTCATATTAGGCACAGCTGCTACTCAATAGTCTGTTTATGATCTGGGTATTTATTGACCTCTGTTGAGAAAATGACTAACTTAAATTGCTAACTTATTGACCCCACATATTGATTGAGCCTGTATGGCGTCCAGTGCAACTCTTTGATTAAACAATCAATCATTTCCTCTCTGTCCAGCCTACCAAGAGCGCCACCTTCTGCGGAAACCTGCCTAAAACCTACTCCATGATTTGTCTGGCCTATGATGATGACGACAAGAACCCCAAGTCCCGCAAAGTAACCAAGAAGCCGTCCTTCCTCAGCTGGGGTCTGAAGAACAGGCTGAAGAGCGCCAGCACCCTCAGCCTTCCCACTGCTGACCACTCCGGGGCCCTTCCCTGGAATAAACCCTGTCCCACGTTCCCCAGCTCTAGCACCTACAACAACGACGGTGCCCTCTACTGAGCTAGCTACAGACTTCTTACTGTATGCAAGCATCGTTCAGTATGCATATTAGGCCTAGTGTGGCTGTATACAGTACTGTGTTGTACCCATACTGGACCTGCTATGGTACAGTACCAGTGCCCTTTGGTGTTTCCACTGGAATACTGAACAGTAGTGTATGTAGCTTGTTTGTCACCGGTGTAATGATGACATTTCTGCCAGCTACCTTGGAAGTGGCTGTGCCAAATACTGTATATAGGTGCCTTTGTTGTAGAGCCTGACCGATAAAGGATTTTTAAGGCCGATACAAATATTTGACGATTTAAAAATCTGATATTCCGATATATATATATATATATATATATATATATATATATATATATATATCTATATATATATATATATACTTTATCCAGAAATGCAGAAAAAACTGATTTCCTTAACATTAGTTATTTACTAAAATCCTCACTAAAATATTATAATGCAGTTTTAATATTAAATTATCAGAATCATTTGTCATTATAAATGATTCTGATAAATGAATATTTTATTTTTTTTATATATATATTTTTTAATCGGCCATTATAAATGCCGATACCGATAGTTTGGAAAATGCCTAATATCGGCCGATAATATCGGTCGGGCTCTACTTTGTTGTACATGGACGCCTTCCCAGCACAGTTCAGTATCTGAAGTAAACTAGGCTGCACACCAAACACAATGGGAAATCTTTCTGTACCATACTAGTATGTGTACAGCACAGGACAACTGCACTCTGGGAAAAACATACCAGTTATCATTCCAGTCTATATATATCTACACAGCACTGAGACAGGCCTCTAAGTTAAACTGTCATCTCAGTATGTTTTCTTGAAGAAAAGCTCCAGACGAACCGAAGGACGAAAACAAAGTTGTACAAACACACCCAGTGTCGGTTTCTACTTGACTGCCAGGGGGATAATTTTATTGTGGCTTACGCAGTCCCTTGTTAGTTCCATTGTGTATTGATGTAGCTGTGTAGTTATGTTCTGTGTGTGTCCTCAATACATGTCATGTTTCATACTGTATATGTGAAGGATTAGGTCATTGCCACGATATTTGTTGTAATCGGTTGGATACTGATCATTTTTTGGAGTTTGAAATGCATACATTTTCTAAATAGATATGTAGATGTTATAAACCGTGTTGCAGTATGTTAAACAATGATTGAGGAAAAAACAAATTGTGCAGTTTTTTGTCTAGGGAGAGTTGATGAATGCAATGTTCTTTAAGCTGCTAAAAAAAAATCATATACTGTATATATACCTTGGTTTTGTATTATTGTCACTTTTGTAGTTGTAAGACAGCCTTTGAGGATTATTATTTCTGCTAAGTGTCATGCCTGGGACAAAGTGTAAATGGAAAATATTGGTATTTTAGGTTTGCTTAATGTACCAGATATGCCACAGACCAAAATGCCTCCATGTCCCTAATATGCCAGGATGTACCATTTCCTATCCTGACTCATCTTACCCAGTTCTGGCCCTCTTTTATCAGTGCTGCTGCTGTCTGGCAGTTTGTCAATTTGTAAGAAGAGCATGAGCTACCTGTCTCTCTGTTAATGTGAATCTTGATGTAGTTAAAAGGTTATTTTGTCTCCAGAACGGAAGAATGTGGGTAGACTGCATCGTACCTGGACAGCCGGTCAACTAACAGTGACTTTGATCAAAGCCTGCAGTCAGGTTTCTGTTTGTCTTAATCCTAGTCACATCCCACATTTTACTGACACTTTGCAGTGTTGGACTATCTCTTTATCTACAAAGTAGATTTTTATACACATTTGATAATCAAATTATTTATGTAATAAAAAAATACTCAAATATATGTATATATATATATATATATATATATAATATACTCCTTTATGTTATAGGTTTCAGAACAGTTTAGTAATGGTCAAGTTGTGAATTTTTGCACGTTGGATTTTTTTAAAGAATGTATTTTACTAGCCTTGCTTAATCCTTTGGTGAACTTATATACTGGTTCGTTTTGTCTGTGTAAAGATATTTTAAGTGTTTTTAAAACGGTAACACTGAGAAGATGTAACACTCTTTACTGTCTCTGTTTACCTAATTGGTGTCTGAAGTGCCATGTATGCTTAGTCATGAAGGAAAATGTCAAGTGTATAACAAGAATGTGCAGTAATTGATTAATATTAATAAGTGCTAACAGAATAAGTTGTAGACTTAACAGATCTGTCAATGCATTTCACCATGCATAGTGATCCTAAATGCCTTGGTCTATATGCAGAGAGTTATTGTACTGGCCTTGTCTGTAAGTCTTTGTGTCATTTGTATGAACTCAAATCTCAATAAAAGAGGGGAACAAAACAAATTTCCTGCATTTTTTCGAATATATATTTGTGGTTGAGTGTATCTCAGTGACTGAAACTACCAGGCAGGTTGGGAATGAGTGGAATGAAGTTTGAACACAGCCCTCAGTAAGCCAACACACACTAAGTCAACACTCATGGGTTAGGAACTGTTGGCAGACTGGCCTGGGATCACATGACATCCTAATCTGCCATCAGGCCTTTCTTCACACATACCAACGTGCTCTCTGTGCAATATCTGGGCACTTGTCTCTGTGTGTTTTGTTTGTGGTAGGACATTTTACTGAAATAAAAGAGCTGACTGAAATTCTGAAATTAATTCCCATATCAAATTCTCTTCAGTATTTAGATTTATTTTAACAGGAGAAGTTGATATCACAGGAACCAAATCTGTTGGCTTTTGGTTATAGGATTCACACTTCCACCATTTCTAAGGGCAAAGGGCAGCACTGGGTAAAACCTATTTTCAGCTGATTTATAGCCAAAGGAGGACTAAAAATACATGTGTTTTTGTATAGTATATTATGACAATCACCCTGCACAGTGCAGGTGGGTATAGAAACTAGATGGATGGATGGATGTTATGACAAAATGTGTTTTTGCTATCTGTTCATTCTTGACAGTATGGGGATATTCAGAAAAGTTTGAAAGGTTGCACCCACAAACATCTTTATTTAAGTTTATATGCCAAGTTTTGCAGCTAACGGTTTTAAAAATGTCAGGGACAAAGTTGACTGGATGGTAGACACATTTGAATGGTCTATCATGCCATATACACTTTAAAAGGTATTACTAAAATGTTATTTTAGGGGTCATATTCAATTGTATTTTTTACTGTATATACATTAAAAAATAATATAGTTAAGAAAGAAAGAAAGGAAGTTACAACAGCCCTATGTGCTAAGAGACAGTAGATGACAGTTGATCATTAAATGGAACGACATCGCCCCCTGTTGGCCTGTCCGCTGGTCGGTGACGACGTCGTTGCTAGGTGAATCATATTAGTCACTGATTGGCTTCTCTCCTCACTTTTAGCCAATCAGCACTACTTTTGTAGCAAGGTGCCTGGGGTGAAGCGTCTAGATACGAGAAATCTGCACACAGCCAGCCTGTTGAATATAGTTAGCTAGCTCGCTTATTTGATCGTTTTAGGGTAAAAGTGGACATATACATACACATGTCAATGACAAGTAATGTTAAACTTGTTTAATGCCATTTGACATTCGGCAAACGAGTCAAGCTGTTCGCCTAAACAGAGACATTGACTTTATCTAGCTAGTGAAGCAAGGGTCACACAACCTTTTTCACTATGTTGAAATTCAGCTTCAGGAGGGAGAAAGACAATGAGTTTGTAAGTTTCTCGTCTTTTTCTAAAATAAATGATCTTTGTCATATTTCTAGCTAGATAAACGTCTAGCTTAAATTTTATCATTCAACGTTAGCTAACTAACATTAACGTTAATCTAGCGTAAGATAACGTTAACTTCGGTTAACGTTACTAGCTAAACGTTAGCACACGTTAGCTAGCTAGATATTTCAGAGATGTTTAACGTTTGGCAACACCATATTTGTAACGTTAAGTCTTGTGGTGTATTCATTTTGTTTACCAAACTTAAAGCAGGTGACGTTATGTATTGTTAACTATCTATTTGCTTTTATTTATAATTTAATATTATATAACTGAAGGGCATATTGTTTCCAATATACAGTAACAGTGGTGTTTCAATAGAATAAGTCCACTGCTGTAACAAACTGTTGTTGTCAGTGTTTGGTTTCTCTTTTATCAAGTGTTCATCATTTTGGGATTTAGTAATCATCCTTTCTACCTTCCCACCCTCTTTCTTTTCCCTCAGTTTGGGTGTTATTTGTTGTACTAACTTAAACTCCCGTCATAGCACCCACATTGTGTGTGTTAATTATCTGTCTATGTGATGCTATCCTTCTTCACTAACTTTCCTTTGTGCGTGTTGTGCAGAAGCATATAGCTCATGGTTTGATCCCTGCCGCCTCCATTGCTCCCAAGCCTGCTGTGCCTCGTACCCCGCCCCCACGCAGCCCAGACCCCTCACCTGAGAGACCCAGGTACCTAACACAGTCCATCAGCTCCAACTCCAACCTCCTTTTATCTTGCTGTGTTTCCTCTGACACAGTTTCCTTGTTAAACCACTGTTTTGTCATATTATTTCTCTCTTTAACCCCCCCCCCTCTCACAGTCCTTTAGGGTTTACGTTTTGGGCAAATGATGGGCAATATACTCTACAAGTTACCTTAGTAACATCTTGTTGCTAGATTGTAACATTATTGACCCATTTGCTCAAGCTGATGCCTTTACAGTTCTCAAAACTGTACTCAATTGTATCAACAGCCTATGCATGACTTCATGCTGTCCTCAGACATATACTTAGGGCTGCTGTCAGAAAATGATTAAAACAATGTCGATCAGGGGTTTCCAAAGCCCAAGATGACGTCCTCAAATGTCTTGTTTTGTCCACTATTTAAAGGGGTGATAGAATGATTATAGGGTATTTCACACTGTTCCTTAAGGTCTCCTAATAGGGTATGTAACATTGGTTGGGCTGAAAATGGCCCGGGTGCTGTTCTATGGGCCCTTAACTACCCTGTGGAATGGCCCTATTTGAAACAATAGTTTTTCTTCCAAATATGGTATGCTCATGAATATTTAGATGAGCTGCGCGTTGATTGGTTGAGCGAACCACATACACATACATTGGAGACGAGACAGCAGGTCTCATATTTCATCCATCCATCCATCCATCCATCTTCATCCGCTTATCCGGGGTCGGGTCGCGGGGGTAGCAGCTCCAGCAGGGGACCCCAAACTTCCCTTTCCCGGGCAGTATTAACCAGCTCCGACTGGGGGATCCCGAGGCGTTCCCAGGCCAGGTTAGAGATATAATCCCTCCACCTAGTCCTGGGTCTCCCCCGAGGCCTCCTCCCAGCTGGACGTGCCTGGATCACCTCCCTAGGGAGGCGCCCAGGGGGCATCCTTACCAGATGCCCGAACCACCTCAACTGGCTCCTTTCGACGTGAAGGAGCAGCGGCTCTACTCCGAGCTCCTCACGGATAACTGAGCTTCTCACCCTATCTCTAAGGGAGACGCCAGCTACCCTCCTGAGGAAACCCATTTCGGCCGCTTGTACCCTGGATCTTGTTCTTTCGGTCATGACCCAGCCTTCATGACCATAGGTGAGGGTAGGAACAAAAACTGACCGGTAGATTGAGAACTTTGCCTTCTGGCTCAGCTCTCTTTTCGTCACAACGGTGCGATAAATTGAATGTAATACCGCACCTGCTGTGCCGATTCTCCGACCAATCTCCCGCTCCATTGTCCCCTCACTCGCGAACAAGACCCCAAGGTACTTGAACTCCTTCACTTGGGGTAAGGATATAAGGGATAAGGATAAGGTCTCATATTTCAGACACTGCAAAGTTATACATTGTTTGTCGGGCTATTTCGTTATTAAATTCACTTCTGATACTTTTTTATGTGAGAAATCAACAATATAAAGCTCAAATATGGGCCGTTTTACGAAAATGTATGGCTAATTGCAAATTTGGTAAGACGTCAGCCTGCTGGGCTCTATACCCAGGGGAAAGTCACCGTTTCTGGGTTACTGGACTACCGGGGCTCGGGGCTGCCAGCTGCTGGCATAACTATCGTATCGTACAAAGCGAACACTTTTGTCCGATTTCAATTAAGGCATTTTTGTGAACTTGAGGGGTCTCGTTAGGAGGAACTGCTAGCTAGGCTATGTGTCCCATTCAATCCTTTCGGCATAACTATAGTGTATTTACACTTTGAATTTCGTCACGGCATGTATATCACAGCTACCCTAAGGTCTTACAAAGCTTAGCGAACACTGTTGTCCGATTTCAATTTAATTCATTTTTGTGAATTTCAGAGGTCTCGTTAGGAGGAGGCTAGCTAGCTCTCATTGATAGAGCTCCATCAAGCTCACTCGCGGACAAGAGGCGTTTATTTCCCCGATCGTTTGTTTAAATAACTCAACACACATATCCATTATAAGATTAACTGGAACCTGTGGTAAGAGATTGCTGGCGTAACAAGCTCGCTGACCGTGCTCTCACTCACACACACCGGCCATTTAGCAGGAAGAGGCGAGCTGCAGGCCCTGGAGCTCTGTCAGGGCAGCGGCGTTTGGTAGTCCAGTAACCCAGAAACGGTGACTTTGCGCGGGTACGGAGCACCGCGGGCTGCCGGCCGTGACGGAGCTCCATCTAGCTCACAGCAGGCCGGGGTCTGTGAAGGAAGGCAGGCCGGCGGCGAGGCAGCAACACAGGCAGCAACACAGGCAGCACCGGCCGCTGAACTTCGACACACAGTCGGACAAAATTTGCAATCAGCCATCAATTTTCGTAAAACGGCACATATTTGACCTCTACATAGTTGATTTATCGCATTAAAAAGTCTCAGAAGTGAATTTAGTGGTAAAATAGCAGATGAACAATGAACAATTCTGAGATCTGCGCGACCTATTCAGAAGACTAAGCTGATCTCAGGTCAGTGGTGTAGCCTATGTAAATGTTGGAGCGTGACAGAGGTAGAGACCAGAGCCAAATAAGGAGGAGCCGCCGAGTTGACGTCAACTATGAGCTTCGTTGAGATTTGCCCGTTTTCAGAGGTAGTTTCAAACTGTGAGATTTGCAGAGGAAAGGGATGTCAACGGGACTTTGGGGTTCTATGTATGTCCTTTTTACCCTCCAAACTCGTTATTCAACTATGACAAGGTAAAATCGGGTTTGCATTCTATCACCCTTTAAAATATATTCAGTTTACTGTCATAAAGGAGTAAAGAAACTAGAAAATATTCACATTTAAGAAGCTGGAATCAGAGAATTGACTTTTTTTCTTCATAAAAAATAACTGAACTTTGCAGTTCTAATTGAAATGTGGTAGAAAAGTTTAATTCTGGTCTCATCCTGTAAGAACTTTCACTGTTATTGTCACTACAATGCAGAAGACTTTTGCCATTCTGTATTTAATCATCTCTAAGCCTCATCATACATTTACCTTTCTTCACCCCAGGTTTATTCTTTTTCTTTGCTCAGCATACTGCATCTGGTCAAACAAACCATTTAATGTGTATCTATATTCATGGTGGATTTAAAACAGTGCTTTCAAACTCATTTAGTGAAACTAAATGAGTTACTCGTGTTCCCTTTTCTAACAATGCATCACATCAATAACATTAGAAATAATGAACCATGACTTGAAATATGATAAGCATGCATGCATACATATTATGCAAAGTATAAAAGACACCTCATATGAAGTGCGTCTTCCATCTACAGATCCGCCTTAGCAGCAGCCATCTTGTCTTCTTCGCTCACTGGACAGACATGGGCCATCCCCCCTGTCTGGCCAAGGTCTTTGTCTGAGAGTGGCCAGTCAGAGTCCTTCATATCTGAACCAAACATCAGCAAAGAACCTTTCCTCAGGTAAACACCCTCTGACAAATACCCTAGTATTATCACAAGCTTTGGGACAAATGATTCTAACTTCAAGAAGTGACTCCAAGTTTAAACCTGACCTGGGGCTGTATTTACCAAGTGTGTCCCAGTAAAAAATGGGCCAAAATAGTACATGATTGGTCCTACTTTAAGGATTTAAAAGTGCAAAAGATGTATCCATAGAATGTGAGATGTAACTTTGAAAAATAAAATCTTTTTAATGCAAAAATATTTCTCTCAATATCTTTGAAATATAGGCCTTCTGGTTTTAATAATCTGTTTTCATGAATGTGTGCCCTGGTGCTGCAGCACACAGAATGTTTAGACAGAGAATATCTATCTCAAGAAGCCATCTAAACTAATCTAACACATTTTTCAATGCAATTTTCTAAGTAAGCCTTTTTAGTAGAAGACATTTTGACAAGTCACAGTAGGCAAAACTCAGTTGTAAAATAAAATGAATGATGGCTGAATTCCATTTAGCCGTTTTGGTTACAGGGTCCTTATATTGGGCATGCTGACACACTGTCACACTGATATGGCTTACTGGAATACGAAGCCATCGGTTATTGTTATCCGGTCCATCTGTGCTTTTCCCACTATGAAGAGTCAACATGTCTTCTGTGAAAAAGGCCTATTGCGGAAGTTAAGTAGTTTGTATTACTTTTTTATCCCAATAAATAAGATACAGCGAACTTTCTCACCTTTCTCAGAGATAGATGGTCAGAAGATTTGGCTAGCCGACCACGCCTGTCCTCCCCTGACCACTCAGAGGAGGAGTTGGAAGACAAGGAAGAAGAGGAGGTGGAGAGTGAAGAGGACAGGGAAGAACATGTTTACCAAACTCTTGACAGACCGGAGAATTGCCCAATCACAGAACCTATCTATTCCCTGCCACTAAAAGCTAAGGTGAGATTCTACAGGAAGATCTCATTGTTATGTGTAAGCAAGTTTCCAAATAGAGAGTTGCTAGTTCTAATCCCAATTGAAAACATTTTTTTTTCATTGAAAGCAAATGAGAAACATTCTCCCCTACATAAATAACTGCTGTCAAAGAGCTGTTTTAGCAAACTAGTTAACCTCTATCTAGAGTTGCTGAGCAGAGGACTGTAGCCAATAGACCGGTTTTAGTTATAGCAGGAACAGAATTAATAGCCTTAATAACAAGATGCATTAAATTCAGGTCTGCCAGTTCTGGAATGGCCTACTGAGACATCGTTAATGTTATCAGTTACACCTGTGCCTTTGAAGTCAGAATATCTGCGTTTGAATGTTTGTTATGAGGGAGGATAACTATTCTTTCTCAAATATTGTTTATACATGGTTTAGTTTGTGATGTCTCTGAAGTTAAGTGTGGGTATTGTGATACCAGTCTGATCCACTGAGAGGTGCTGTTGTACACAGAATAAAGGTAATGTAATGTATTGAGTCTTTTACTGTAGAGAAGTGATTTATGTAGTTTACTGTCACAGGTTTTGGTTCTAGTCATTTTTAAGAACTTTGCTTGCAGTGTTGAGATATTCTTTCGGTGTTCCTGAATCACTACTTATGGCTATTGTTCCTCTGTATCAAAGCTGATTTTTCTGTGCCATTGTAGGTTTTCTAAATTTGACATGCATTTATTTCCTGAGACTTTCCCCCTTGTCACATAATAACATATCATTTGCCTCTAATGTTTCAGCAATTTAGGTTGCGACAATTTAATCTAACCCTGAAAGTTGCTTTGCTTTTTTTGTGATTTATGGTAGTCACTGACGACAAGGTATTAGTAGCGGGTCCTGAAACACTCTTTCTCTCTGTGCCTGAAATATCGTTCTTTACCTACTCATAGTTAAAGGGGAACTACACCCATTTTCAAAATTCATACATGTTATTCCTATGATCTAAGACAGTCCAAAAATATTAGTAAACATTAACAACTCTTCCCCAAACTAAAATGCTAAAACTCAAATTTAAATTCAATTCAATTAATTTTTATTTATACTTTCAAACACAACAGAAGTTATCTCAGGACACTTCACAGCTAGGACTAGAGCTAGGTCTAGACCACGCTCTAATTTACAGAGACCAAACAATTCCCCCCCAAGAGCAAGCATTTGGTGCGTTAGTGGCGAGGAAAAATTTCCTTTAAACAGGCAGAACCTTAAGGCGCTGACACACCAACCTGATTATCGGCCGTCAGACAGTCTGGCGAGGTCGGTGACTCGAGTCTGTTCGGTGTGTTCCGTGCCGTCGTCAGTCGGAGGAGCCCTCAGCTTTCATTTGGGCCGATTTGACTTTTTGAATCGGCCACAGAGACACATACAGATATACTGAATTTATTTTGCCATCCAGAGAAGCTGTGTCTTTTAGATAATGAGCTTTTGAGGTGTTTGGGGCCAAGCACAATAACTTCAGTTTTCAGTCAAACATCAGGAAATTGTAGGTCATCTAGGATTTTATGTCCTTAATGCATGCTTAGTACAAGTACAAAAAGTCTGGAAGGGCTACATAGACTTTTTGTCTACACAGACTATGAATTTGGAAAAAATGTTATAGAGGACACAGAGCACCCAAGGGAATGTTCTGAGTATATGGGAACATTTTCTGTCTCAGAACTGAGAACACTACAATAGAATAAAGCTCATTTGGGTATTAAAAAGAAGACAAAATCAGTCTCCCATTCATTGTCTATGGAGCAGCTCCAGACTTTACACTTGATGACATCACAAGTTTGAGACTTACTTCTCTGGTTTCTGGCTTTGAGGGAGAGTATCTCATGTTCACAAATATTAATTGAACTTCCTTGGCCATGGAAATAACATATTGACATTCTTAATGTAGATGGTGTTCCCCTTTAACTCTATGTGTGTCTTTAATCCTGCATGTGAAATTTCTTCCCAAAATCCCAGTGGTTATATCCCAAGAGTCTGCTCTTCTCTCACAGTATGTTGTTCTATTCTATTCATGTTCTTGTCCTGTATGCTGCTACATTGGGTTTCTGATAATCTGATATTATTACATATAATGTAAGGAATATACTCAGTTGGCAGTTTATAAGGTTCACCTCGCTAACTAATAGGTGTTGTATAAAATGCAACACAGTTCAACAGCACCTTAAATACAGCCTCCAAAATGAGCACACGGTTAAATCAACATCAACTAAAACAGTTTCAACAAAAAACGAACAAACATTATAACCTTCGTAAAGGTAGAATTTATTGCAGGAGTGTTGTATTACACTGCATTAGATGTACCTAATAAACTGCCAGCTTGTGTATATAAATGGTTTATTTTCTATTCATGATAGTTGTGCCTCCAGCCATTAGACTTATAATTGTGGTGTAAAATGAAGAGGTTGTAGTGAGCGGTTGACATTCAGTCTTTCCCACACATTGACATATTTAATTCTTTCTTTGCTTCTGTCTTGCTCTTCTGTTTTAATTGCGACTCTTCCCTCCACTGTGAGTCATTCTCGTTGCTTAAATGTGTCTCTGAATATTTGCAACAATAAATGCACTGGCAAGATCTTATTTTTTCCACATTTTGACAATGGCCATTAGGGGCGGTGTATTGGCAAGAATCTGACGATACGATACGTATCACGATACACGGGTCATGATTCAATATATTGCAATATATTTCGATACTGTGCGTAAGGCGATATATTTGAATTTTTTTTAAAAGTATAATTTTAGAAAAACTTGTATTTAAAAAAATACATGATGTGCATTCAACTCAGAGAAGTTTACTTTAGGTAAACAATTCAGTACACAGAAAATCAAACTGCCAGTTTGAGATTGTGGTTCCCAGGTTCTTAGTGAGCTAATGTTTACATGCTAAAGTAGGCCAAAGTTCAGCCATAGCTACATTGTTAGCTTCTATCAAAAAGTCAGGCACTGCTAGGCACTGTTAGGCAAGGTCACTAGTGGTGCATCTCAGCATAGCCATCTAGCGGTAGGGGGTTTAAACACAACATAAACGTGAACCACTGTCTTACTTGAATATTTTTGCACGTAAACTAAAAAAAAAAAATATATTGTATTTTTGAAAATCGATACAGTATTGCAAAATAAAATAGCCAGTGTATCGATTTTTTTCTTACACCCCTAAGGCCATAAACGCAGCGGTCTTTCAAATAGCTTTGCACAAAAGGGATGCAGGCAACGGGGCATTGGAAATCTCTCTTTGACTGTCTGTTGGTTTTGCCTGTCTCTCTTCCAGACCAGTACACCCCATCTGAATCAGATGTCTGACAAAAGAGGGCCTTCTCCAGGTAAAAGAGCATGAAAACAATACCTACTAACTCATAATCTGTCAGTAGTGGATAAATAACCCCACCTATAGGATAAATGCTGAGTATAATGTCATGAATTACATTTAAGCTGATACTCCTGCTGGTTGTAACCACTGATGCGAAGGGATGGTAGTAGCATTTACAATATTGTGTTGGGTGTATATATTTCTTAGCAACCACCAGTAGGATATATAGTAGTTGGAATGCAACTGTACTATGAAAATCTCTCAAACAACATGCAGCAAAATACAGTAAATGTTATTAGGTTGGTGGTGTATTGTTGATGCACTTTAAAATAAGTGTGGTTTTAGATTCAGAAAAAAACAAAGCTATAGAGCTGTCAGTAATAATACATTTTGACTTAAACCTCCATTAAACCTATCTAACAAATACATTTCTATTTAGAGGCTAATAGAGACATACAAGTTGATTTTAGAATTTTAACTCGCATACAAATAAAAGGAATGAATGGTGAGAGACTTGGCTACACGTCATATGACTTCTCAGCCATTTTCAGTGAAAGGCTAAGATACTGTTCTTAGTCAACCAAATGTTAGATTCACAACAGACATAATATAGCCTTACATCATTGGAGCTAAAAGGAAAGCCTCATTATTGCTGTTATTACCAGAGCTGGCTTCAGGCTTTTGACAGTGCTAAATTAAAAAATGTTTTATACGTCCCTAAAATGCTCCTACCTTAATCACTAAATTGTTTTTGCTACATACAGGCTGACTGTGTTCTTTATTAACACGTTCAAGCTATAGAGAGTCACTTTTACAGACCAACATGCACTTCATGGTGGGGCGACCTCTAGCTCACCCAGTAAGAGCGTGCGCCCCATGTAGGCTGAGGCCTTTGCAGCAGCCCGGGTTCGAATCTGACCTGCGGCCCTTTGCTGTTTGTCATCGCCCATCTCACTCCCACCTTTCCAGTCTGTCCACTCTCACTCTGAAATAAAGGGAAAAAAATCCCCCCACAAAAAAACATGCACTTCATGGTAAAATTGGGTTATATAGTAAAACACACAAGACCCAATATTACTTCTGCAATTGATTTTTCTCTCAATCTCTCAGATTACCCTGAGGAAACCAGTGTCCAGTCTCCTGAAGCCAGCGGTGATTCTTCCAAGAAGAAAGCCTCTGTCAGGAAGAGCCGTGGAAGTTGGAGAGAAGATTTGCCATGTAGGTGTATGTCCTTAAGTAGCCTGCTGTGTGTCTGCTTTTCATTTTGACTTACATTTTTATACCATATTAAACCGTTTTTTTTATTCAATTCCATGATATACCCTTTGTTGGTTAGGTTATTACTAATGTAAATGATATATTCTAATGCAGTTGTTAATTTAAGTCACTTGGCGTTTTTCCATTACATGATACCTGATCGACTCGACTCGCCTCGACTCTACTCGCCTCACTGTGCGTCCATTTTCCGTTGCAGATTTTAGAACCGCCTCAGCGTGGCGGGTTTGTTCAGGGCACCCCCTCTGTCGCTTTCATGTCACCTTTTGGTATCGGCTCAGCTCGCTTGGAACCTCGACTGAGGTGGTACTAAAAAAAAGTACCTGTTGGCAGGTACCAGGGACTTTTTTTTGTAATGGAAAACCAAAAAAGTCGAGTAGAGTCGAGGCAGGTACCATGTAATGGAAAAGCGCCAATAGTTTATTCCAAGATATTGCCCAAGTGACTGTCAAATTACTTAGTTAATATATAACAGTTCAAGAAATGTTCTGCTTCACACACAAATTTCTTTGTTGATGTAATGGCCATATTAGATATGTGCATATTCCCATAAGTATTGAGAATTCAATTTTAATTTAGAATATTTATGTTTACCTTTTCTATTATAGCCGCACTATCCATCCTAACCACCGACCAACCCAGCCAAGCCAAAAACCCCAAACACCCCACCCAGCTGTCTCCAGAGCCCAGCAGGGCATGCAGTGAGGCACAGAGGGACGTAGCGTGGGCCCTGCCAGAGAAGAACACAAGGATGGTAGATGAACAAAAGTTACTGGAGGAGAGACTGCAACGGCTGGAACAGGAGATCAGTCACAGCCAAGCCTCCTCAAACCTGAGGTCGTCTGCAGGTAGAGTGGAGGAGCCATTAGAGATGTACAGAGGGACAGAAAGAGAAAAATTAGGGGGGGAGAAAGAGAATGATCTGAGAGAAATAAGGAGTAACTGGAAAAGGAATGATGGGAGAGGGAATGAAGCAGTGAGTCACAACAGACAGATGCATGTGTAGGGTTGAAATGAGAGAAATGGTGCTGTGAGTAGGTATGGCGCTGATCCTTGAACTCCGCATTAACTTTTTCAGCATGATGAGAAGCAGAGGGTGGGGGAGTAATGAAAAAGAAACCCGAAATGAAAAAAAATCTAAAAGAGTTTAAAGAAGGATTGAAAATTGGCAGTTTGAATAGGTAGCGGGTTGTCTTGGTGGTTAGGGACCACCAAGACCTGACCTCCTGGTGGGCAGAAAGAAGCAGCATGGAAAAGTACTACTGTTATTCTCTGCTGGTGAAGCATTAATTATGTTCTCCTTATTATACCTCAAGGGTTAAATTCTGTTGAGGTTCAGGGTCAGCCAGCAGACCACATGGGGAGTCAAAGCTATGTTGAAGAAAGACCAAAGCCATCTTGCCTGTTCTTTCCTTTTGAAACTATGATCATAAATATGGCAATTGCATTGTATATTGTTCGGCCACTTAGCCCTTGACTTTGACACGTCTTGTTTACAAAATATTTATAACCTGATCTGCTGTGCTTACAGGCAGCCAGGCAGAGCTACTGAATTTGAGGCAACATGCTCAGGAGCTAGTGGATGAAAATGATGCCCTCAAATTGACAGTACACCGTCTGAATGTAGAGCTGAGCCGCTACCAAACCCACTTCAGACCATTGTCCAAACAGGAGGTATGACTAGTTACAAGATAACATCTATGCTTTTTGAGTAGCACCTCATTTTTTTTTTTTGCGAATTTGCAAGGTTTGACTGTGTTTTTGTTACAGAATATTATTAGCATTTTTGTGGAAACACGTGAATCTCAAACAAACTCACGAATTGACAATTTATGAATGAGAGCTTCTGTAACTGTAGCCCCCAGTTAATCAAACAGGCCCGTTTTGAACGGGCACTGCACCAGTTTTTTTTATTCTGTACTGCAATTCTCTCCCTTCAGTCTAATTTAATCAGCTTGTATACAGAATATATTACCAGTACACAACCTTATTTCCACGGCAAGCCTTTAAGATATAAATCTGCCTTTGATCCAGAACCCTGCTGAGCGAAAATAAGGTTTATATTTGTCTACTATCTGATTTGTTGAACTAAAGGAGTTACTGGTTCTTGTCTGTGGCCGTCTGTCCATTCTGGTTTGTTGTGTGTTTTACACTGCAGGAGAAAGCTGGCCTATGGTCTTAATCATGGCTACCTCATGCTGTGTCTTCTCACCAAGATATCTCCTGTTCTCATTACATCTCTGCTCGCCCTCATAAGTGTGGCTGGTGGAAGGAAGAGATAAAGAAACAAAGATTAGGGAGTCGTTTTATATTAGAATGATAAAGTAATAAGAGATAAGATAAGTTTGAATTGATTTGATTAGCCAAGCTATAATTGAACTTTGTGTGCTTCCATAAATCACATAAACATAGTCATTTACTTTTAATTGCCAATTTGTTCTGTTTTTATAAAACTGTAATGTTCTTTGCTATAGAAAATGCTGGACTAGCTTCCCTTTGAAATTCCTCAAGCACCTGTACGCAAGAAGCAGCAAATCAACATATTTTTATATTTTTTCTTTGTGTGAAGGGCAACATTTAAAGCGTATTACCATGGCTATAATGGTATGAGACTTACTTTACTTTCTTTCTCTTTCTTACTATGTCTCATTCAGAGCTCCAGAATCAATGGCTTACCAAAGACGGGGTCTCCTCCTCCCTGGCTGGTCAGTATCTACATATAGCTGTACAATACATTACTTTAATATGGCAGAGCAGTAGTCTAGCAGATTAATGTAGATTGATTGTAGATGGGAAATCATATATGCTCAGTCTGCTGACACATAACTGGTCTGATGGATTGGAAGCTCAGAACCAGGGCCACTAAAATGTTGCAGAAGTAAGAGTGTGCTTTTTCTCTCAAATGACCAAATCAGAATGCCAGGTTGTTTACTATCTGGATAGATCAAGAGAAGGATAGATGAATGGGTTTGATGTTGTAGCTAATTTGGATCATTTCTATTTGTCCTTTTTTGTAGCTTGATATGAAGTATTTATCTCCTTTGTTGCTGGCCTATGAAGACAGGATGAACGAGAAAGATGCACTTCTGCAAACCACTGAGGTAAAGGGATTGTGAGGGACTGTATGCATGTGTGTGACTTTCTTCTGATTGAGGGGATAATAATAAGAAAGTCACACACACAGTCATCTGATCAATCAGGAGAATGTTACATGTTATGGAAGACGTAAGCAGCAAATGGTTAATGTGCTGCCTTGGATGTATGCAATACCTGGGATCAAAACCTGCAACACAGGTTTATCTGACCGAAATGTTACATTTAAAACAGAAGCCAATTTAGAGTGTACAGATTATTTTTTTCCAGTAAAAGACAACATATGTTATAGTTTTTATTTTCAGTTCTCATCACAAAGTTGTCTCATGTTATTCTTAGTTGCAGTGAATGGAATAAGTGTAGAAGCATCAACTCTGTGCAATTAAAATGTAGCTCTAATCGTCGTTATGTATTTAGTGCCATAAACTCTGTTTGTTAGATGCTCTTAGGTTACCAAGGTGATCTACCTCCCCTGTTAAAAAGTAAGCCCACTTCATGGTACTAGAGTTAAGCCCAGAGATAGCTGCCTAACCCACAATCACATTTTTAAGCGTGATTACGATTCTGGCTTCTAGATCACAAAAACAGAGTAATCGAGAAAAACAATTATTTTGCACATAAGCTTTTGCAAGTAAACTCTTATTTTGTCTTGTGTTCTGAATGGGAAAAAAAGTTCACCCGGGAAATGTACTAAGGGATGTTTCATTGTTTTTTTTAACTTTTTAACATCTTCCCAAAAGTCTAGGAGTAATCGTGTTTGAATAATTGTGATTTCAATATTGACCAAAATAATGTTGATTACTTTTTGGTGATTTTGTCTTGGACTGAGGGGTGGTAGTATTAGTATTAGTATTATTAGGTAGTAGTATATATTTCTTTTTTGTTTTTGTTTACCTGTCCTTGAAATCAGAGGTCCTTATGTGTCTTTGTTAGGGGTGCACGATTCAGAAAATGTCACGATTCAATATCGATTTTCAGGCTCGAGATTTGATTCAAAATCGATTCTTGATTTAAAAAAACAAACAAAAAAAAAACATTCACAGTATGTAAATGTAGTTACTTTTCTCATGTGATTGCAGTAGACATACAATAAAAAAAAATATGAATAGATTTTTGGAATTCTATGAATCGATTTTGAATCCGTAGAACTTGAATCGCGATTCGAATGTGAATCGATTTTTTTGCACAGCCCTACTCTTTGTCTGCTTGCCACAGGAAGAGGTGAAGAGGTTGCGTGTTCATGTAGAGGAGGTGATCAAAGAAAATGAGAGACTCCATGATGAAATCGCAAAGGTCGGAGGCATCAGCCAGAAGAACTGGTAAGAAGAAATATACAATAATGTGCGTGTGTATTGGTTCAGCACTTGCTTGGCCGTCATCATTCATTCCTCTGATGAAGTGAAAAATTAAATACCTCTACCTTTATTCTCTTCAACACTGCTGCTTGCCTGTCTCTGGGCCGTTTACTAATATATAAGGTTATATTTTGTGAAATAATGAAATAAAAGCAGTTAAAGCTTTACATCTTCTTCTGTGCTCTTATATCTTCCCCATCACTACTCTGTTATTCATCATCACTCTAGCTTGTAATGTTGCTGACACCTACACATTTGCAGTATGTACTCATTGGACTTAGCTCCGACAAGTGTACGTACGTTTACATTAAATGCATTTGGCAGGTGTCATGAAAGTATCATTAACAATGCCAAAGCATCAAAATACAATTTGTCCAAATATTCTGACAAATGGTAATATAAACATTAACACAATATTAAGATTGATTTATATTAAATATATATACTGTGTGTGTGTGTATTTTTACTTTTGAGAGGTCATTCAGCGCTTTTAAATCTGAGATCACAGAGTTGAACTTGTTAAAATAAAAGTTCCTTGTTTCATTGAATGTTTTACATTGTACGAGAGTGTGCATCTCTGTGTCAACCTCACCCTTCGAACAGTGACCACATATTCTCTTTTGTTTTGATTTTTTTGTGTCTTCCTGTTTCAACTACCAGTGTGTGTCCACTTTACCTGGTTAGGATCTGTCTCTGCTTTCCACCTCTGACAGTAGAGAGATATTCTGCTAATTCATAATCTATTTTAGTGCAGGATTACATTCTAATCTACTTTGGCTTTTAGTTTCGTCTTCCCAATGTTCCAGACAGGTTTTTTTTACATTTACTTATCATTTGCTTTACTCTGATTGCTGTTTAATGAGCAGTGTTGTTGTGAGGCTGGTCAGAGTATGCCTGAGAGGGGGCAGTTAGCCTTAGTACCAACTGACATAGATTCTCTCTCTCTCTCTCTCTGTGTCTCTCTCTCTCTCTCTCTCTCTCTCTGTCTCTGTCTCTCTCTCTCTCTCTCTCTCTCTCTCTCTCTCTCTCTCTCTCTCTCTCTCTCCAGTCATCAACTACAACAACAGGCCCTTCTGGTTTTGCAGGAGAACCAGGTCCTGATTGATCAGCTCGAGGCTCAGCATGTTAAGGTCAAGGCCAGCCACAGCAGACACTATTCTGAAGGTACAACCAAAACGCAAAGCGGAACATCTTGGGCAGCTGTGTGTGCGTCTCCGAGCGCACCTGTTGGAAGGTGCAGAGTGGCACAATGTGAACAAATAGCACCACAAATGTGTTTTTTTTTTTTAAATAATTCATTAGAATAATGAAGACACAAGCAAATAATACAAAATTCTTTGGTGAAAAGATTTATATGATTGCGTCAATCCAATTTCACAAATCTTTATTTAGTATTTCATGTTTTAAATGGTTACTTCATAACCTAAATTTCACAAAGCAGCATTTGCTTTAATATGCATTTTAAAGACAAAACCCCCCGCTGATTTTGTTTTTTTTAAAGTTGAAAAGGAGGCTGTAAAGCAAAGGATTGATGTAATCCGACGTGTCCCACATAAACGAGCACAATATGGAGTTATAACGGACCAATTTGATGTGTAATTTGATGAGGTGTGTAGAGGTGTGTGTGGGTATACTGTAGCAGCCTTGTGTTATGTCAGATGGATGCACTGCAGGGATTTACTGTACTGAAGGAGAAGCTTTTCATAGTCTAAAGCAGCTGTGGACAACAGATACTGTACGAATCACTTATAATAATTTATTGATAAATCCAGAGTGATTTTCAGACATTCCTGCATTTGTCCACATTAAACATTAATTTTTTCATGCAGATTTAAAAGCATCTACTGGTTGTGGAGTGTTTAATTAAAAAATGTAATTGTAATTGTTTTAGGCTTTAATGTGTTATTACTGCACAATTTTCCACCAAAATATCAACAACTTGCTCTGCACTGCCTCATTTGAATGGATCTCCCACCTCTTTGTGCCTCCGCTCCCACCTGGGCACCATGTGCTGGGTGCCAAAATACCACACAGACGAGCAAAATCAATTTCACAGTCAGGAAAATGCCAAATATATGGAGTGCTGCTTGCCTATGTGTACAAATTAAAGGATTTTTTAAACCATATGTACAAGAGGAAATCTTCAAATCCAAACTAAAAGGAAACTTGAAACGTTAAGCATAATTGTCTTTCACTGTGGCCCTGCATCCTTTCATTCTGACTTTTATTTTATTCCATTTCACCTCTCTTCCCTATCTTTATAGTTTCTAAGCTGTCTAAGCAACTGATGTTATTAGAGGCAGAAAAGCAGCGTTTGCTGGAGGACCTGGAAGAGAGCAGGACGGAGGTGCAGAAAAATGGGATGGACTTACAAGTCCTACAGGCCCGCCTGAAGGATGCCATCACCTGGGACGAACACTGCAATGTTTCTGGGAAACTCAGACGGTATTGCCACAATGTTTTATGTGATCAAATATTAATTTCTCTAAAAGATGAATCAAAACAGTTCTGCTCCTGAAGTGGGACACCCTTCTTGTGTGAAGTAAGAATAAAAAGAAGAAGAAGAACTGAACACAGAATTGTTTATATTTGAGGCACATTCTCGCTTGCTGTATGTTAGGAAAGTAGTGTAAGGATTCAAGTTAGTAGGATTATTAAAACAGACATTTCTGTAGGTTTGTACATTTTATACTGATGTGACGCACTTTGTTAAAGACTGTTCACCAAGTACTACATGTTTTGTCATAATGTGCTGTATAATCTGCCCTTGGCTCTCAGGCAACTGGAACAGCAGGAGAGTAGGAATAAGAGTGAGATGGATGAGTTGCTTCACAGATTGTCCAGCCTGCAAGAGGAGAATAGGAGTCTGGCTCTGGAAAAAGCCAACCTGACTGCTGATATAAGGAGAATGGAGGCTGAGCAGGAGCTCGCCAAACAAGCCAACAGGTACTAAATATACTGCTTTCTTTGTCTGGTATCGTCCTACACATGTAACCTATGACATGCTAGTTGGGCTACAGTTGGCAATGTTCATAAAAAATAACTTGTTGTTTGCTCAAACTCACTATATCCTGACAGTACTACATGAATCAGATAATCTATGAAAACAATAATGTTCCTCTGCCTCCTCCTGGTGCTTCTAATGGCACATGGAAAACAACCAATCAGAGCCGCGAAGTCTCTAACGCAGTGTCAATGACTGCTCGGGAACTGCGGTCAAACTAGGCAGCGCTGATCGAATGTGAATCAAGATTCTGTTACTACATTGCCGATTTCTCTACTCCGTTGTTTTCAGAAATATATTTTAGTGTACTGTTTAACTGTAAAATGAGAAATGTGACAGAGGTTCCTCAGCTCTGATTGGTTGTTAATCTTCAGGCACCATGGAGACTTGCAGATGCCATTAGGAGCACTAGGGGGAGGCAGGGAAACATGTTTCTTTATTTATTTATTTTTTACAGATTATCTGTCTAATGTGGTACTTACCAGAAGTATTTGACACTGTATTTTGTCCTATCCTCCCTCAAACCACGTTTTCAATTATTTTGCTAGACAAGGGGTCTTTTCTCAGGAGTGTGCGTGCATGTACAAACTGTGTTTGATTGGCATCTCCCTCAGTCTTCTGCCACTAGAATACCCAGTTATTCCTGAAGTGAGATTTGAGTTGGCAGCGTCTTCCCTGGTTGCAGGAAAGGCCATGCTCAGAACCACCTTTTTTTAAAGATGGGGAGCATCTCCCCTCTTCAGAGTTTTAGCCCATGTTTAAAAATGATGCTAACTCCACCCAAAAAGTACAATCAAAATTATCATGAAAGTTGTAATGCGAGAGGGTTATTTAACACACTATACAAGCATAAGCTGAAGTTGCAGAGTGGCTTTTCAATAGCGTTACATATCTTACCATAGTTCAGATCAGGTAATTTTCCTACAGTGCACATTTATTTTGGTCAAGATATACAGCTGTTCTAAAATCTGTTCTGGTCTCTGGAGCCTTCCTCTGCTCCCTGGAGACCTGAGCTGAGATCATTGTGGACTTTCTCATTCTGAAGTGTGAAGATTGTCAGAAGGTGTTTGATTAACCAACGTTTTCACCCTGCTTGCATCAAGATGGCAGTTTCTCAAGATATCATCCAGTTACTGTCTCTCTTGTATTGCCTGTTTTCAACCATATTATGTGCTTTGTTCTTTTCCCTTAACCTACCTGATACATTTTTCTTTTTCTAAATCTGATCCCTTCTCCACTTTATTTGTCCTATTTGCCTGATTTTGCCATCCTCCTCTTCCTTTCTGTCTCATTGTTTTTCCCATTTGTTTTACCTATTCCCTTCTTCTCTCCTGTCTCTCCATCATCCAGGAAGGCTGAGAGGAGGATGAGTGTATTGAAGAGACAGAAGGAAGAGTGTCTGCTGAAAGAGGAAAAGACTCGGCATTACATGGGAGCTGTCATTTCCTTGGCGGAGCACATTTCCCAGGAGAGAGACCAACTAATACAGATGGTACTACTAATACTGATTTTGTATATCACACATGGTACACATATAGTAGCAGTACTGCTACTGACAACTAGTGGGACTAAGTATGTACATACAGGTACATGTAATATCCCTGACACTTTTATCCCTGCAGGAAAACCCAATATAATATATTAAATAGATCTAAAATCTAATCTTTTTTGTTTTGTAAGATAAAATGAGCCCTTATTGATCAATTTCATTTCATTCAGGTTTTGCAACAGCACATAGACAGAAATAAGTACAGATAAGTAGAGAAAAGTAAAAGTATATAAAATAAGAATATACATTAAAAAAATAAACTAAACAAGAGCAGTTCAACTCAAAATTAAAAGGCAAGCAGTACATGACCAGTGTCGTACTTGCCGTCCTTGAGTAAATTATACTCTGTATACCTGTGTTTTCCTGCTATGAACTGCTAAGTCAAAATGTCATGCCATGAAAAAGGTCTTATTCAGGTTTGCGTGGAAGTTCTCCACATGTCAAGAGCAGGTGTAAATAGAGCAGGTTTAGAAACAAGAAAGGCTGTTGTTTGTAACAATAAAAATGAGTTCATCCTTATAGCCTACAGATATCTCAAGGACAGCAGACATAAAGTGAGTTAAGTGAGTAACTAAGTTCAGTAAAAATAAAAAAAGATAACCGCAAACTAAAAGCATTGGTAAAGAAAAAGGACAAATGAAATATATGTTTCACTACAACAAACAAACAGATGATGGGGATTTGAGGCTTTTTGTTCATTTTACATGAATTTAAAGTGGACATTCCAAGAACTGCAAAGTCACTGCAGGCTAGCAATTGCACTCATTGATAAGACATTTACAGTATGCATTTGGCTGCATTTACCTCAGCATGTCAGTGAGACATCAACCATTCAGTTATTCCACCCATTCATCCAGGATAACTGGTTAGAAGAAAGATGTATGGCTGGATAACATGCTTTTAATAATAACTCCTAATGAATTATTGAATTCAATCGAATTTAATTATTAAATGCAATTAAATTGAACTACACGTGGAATCAATGTTTTGGAATTAGCCAGCATGACATTTCTTTTCTAAATGTGTAAACTCTGTGATAAACCCAGCACTGGACGATGTCTATACTCTACTCTCCATTACTTGTAGAATGTGCCTGGGGGTTTGTAAATCTGATCTGACTAGTGGAGGTGTGGAAAGGCTATGTATCCAAAATTCAGAGTTCCTACTCTTTGTCCCATACTATAATTCTAACCAGCTTTTGAGAAGGCAGTGCATTCACACTAGGGATAAAAATGACATTATATATACTCAAAGATGTCAGTTAACTAAATTAGCTTATAATGCAATGCACAGGGGAAATGGAGGAGCTGCTTAAAGCTGCAAACAAAAAAAACAAGGTCACAGACAACAGAATGTTTTTTTTATTTGACCAAGGCTTCAATTTTGTCAAAGCTTATAATCAGTTAGGTTTTTACTTATACTGATAGTCTACAGTTAAGAGAGAAAGGAATGATGGGAACAAAGGAGATCACACACAATAACTATTTTAGATTCTGTTGCTTGTACATTTCTAGTGATTTGATCTATTTTCAGCAAGGAAAATACACAAGCATGAAACCATAGAAAACTGACTTTCAAAGATGTATTTTTCTTGCTGGAGCATTGTGATGATTAACAGAAGACTCCTTGCATACCATTAATAGCACCTTTTGTTCTTTCGAAGCCATGGACCATGACTGGATTAGTCATTTTTAATGATAATTCTAACATCATTTACTCTTTTAGGTGCATATACTATCACTATTTAGGCAGAGAACTTCTGGTAGAGGAGGTGCTCTTCAATGTTGGTAGATGAATATATGGTCCGAGCCCTAAAATATAGCATGTCAAAAAAATATAGAACTAATCTGAAACAAAAATAATATGTACTTGGCTCAGTTGGCTGAGTGTTTGGCAGAGGAACAGAAACGTTTTTTTCTGGTAAATGTTAATAGATTCCGGGACTTTGCCATAGCTTGCTTTTTAGAGCATAAGCAAGAGCCCATCATGTGTAGAAGGTCAAACTCACACCATGTAAGAGGTAGCAGATCTCAAGCTAACTAGCTAAGAACAGTTTTGTCTGGAAGAGGTATCATCACACTTTGTGTGTGTGTGTGTGTGTGTGTGTGTGTGTGTGTGTGTGAAAAATATGTTCTCCTTGTTTTCCCTTCTTGATCACTGCGTTTTTTTTAACATACCTGTGTGGATTTGTACCTACCTAAGTAGGTACAGACGATCCATGTCAGCCTAAATGAGGAGAATGTGTGTGTTTGGCTGCAATTGCAATGTGCAATCACTAAGCTGTACAACACCTTCATTATACTGAAATAGCTGATAGCTGTTTTTTTGGCTGACGGGTATTCACTATTGTTTTGATTTGATTATTAATTTGATACAATGACAATAAAGTTGAATCTAATCTAATAATGAGCGACTAATGCTGTTTTTTAGTAGTTTAAGTATCCATTTCTTACCCTTTTCTTTCTCATTTCTCTGCACACCTAAGTTCTAGACCTTTGATTACTTCAACTTCAACTTTCAACTTTATTATCCCAAAGGAAATGTGATCTGCAGCAGGTATCAAATCACATCAAGGACCATGACAAACACAACAACAGCAACAAACACAGAAAAATTCCACAGCACAAATGAAACCAGGGTACACCTGCCACACTGAACCGGAATTAGTTTTATTATACTAAAAAAAGGCTGTCAGTGTTTGTGCCTCACACAGGACTACTGTACATTGGCAACAGTTAAACAGTCTTTCCTTCTTTTCCTATATCCATTTCTCCCATAATCCCTCACTTCCTTCTTCCAATTGTGTGTTCTACCCCACCGTCTGTGTTCCTCTCTTAGATCAGTAACCCCCCGTCTTCCCTCTCTACCTCCCCAGGCTTCAGTTCTTCAGCAGGAAAAGCAGGGATTCGTCAGCAGGATTCTAAATGGCACAGTTCAATTCGGAAAACTACAGGAAGCAGTCAAAGTAAGGTTCTTTATTCAAACATCACTTTCGCACTACAGTCAACTCCATCTGTGTATTCTGATCAAAGATGGGGAGAGTTTATGCCCTGAAACTACCATGCTGAATGGCAGGCAGGTTAATCTGATTTTAACCCCTGATACCACAGTAGCTTGTGAGGCTACAACTTTGGCTCAGCTGGTGCCTCAATGGTCCACACTAAAACACAGCATTTTGCCCAAGATAACCCCCCAATTTATTTCCTATTGATCAGCCCACGCCACTGCACTTGATGATAATCCTACTACCGGTCTCCACCACTCAGAAAGCATAAATGTATGTACACAATTATGTTTCTCAGTTGTCATCTCTCGCTCGTTGAGTCTCCACTTCATTTCCCATCTTTAACTTAGTGTAGAATCAACAGCACACACAGTCAGCATGTTAAATGTAAAGAAAACATCAGCAATGATAACTGTTGCTGTGTGTGCTGGTCTCTTTGACTTTGGTCCATTTGTCTCGGAGTATCCCTGTGACACTGCTACTGCTTGTACTGTAGTTATGGTGCTTACTTGCTTATATCTGTGGCAATGTTGTTTGATTACATCTACTGTATTTCTGCTGCTTAATTACTTTCTGTTACTAACTGATACCACTGGGGGCTATAGTGTATTTGCAATCCACTGTCCATTGGTTACCACCTTATTCTCAGCTGGAAATGTACCTAAATACTATTATTTTAAAGTGCCCATATTATGAAAAAAACACTTTTTCTGGGATTTGGGGTGTTCTTTTGTGTCTCTGGTGCTTCCACACGCATACAAACTTTGAAAAAATCCATCCATGCTGTTCTGAGTGAGATACGGTTTCTGAATGTGTCCTGCCTTCAGTCTCCGGGTGAGCTGTTCAAAATCGGCACGGCTTGTGACGTCACAAGCCGAAACGAGCTGGCTAGCCGCAACCGTTAGCTCGTAGCGTTAGCATGCTAATGCTAACGCTAGCATGCTACCTCGTTCTCAATAGCAAAGCACTAGCTACAACACACACAAGTTCACCATAATCTACAAAAGAACTATTTACATGTGCGCCCTCATTTAGAAGAAGTCTCCCAGCTAATCCTGCCTTGTAACTGACCGAAGTTGGAGAAACAACTTTTACTGTCTATGGAGCTAGCTAGCTGACATGATCTACATCTGAGCTACTGAGCATGTGCGAGTGCACTCAAAGATAGTGCAGAAGAAGAAAAGAGGTCTCACTCTGTAGCTAAAACAGAGACCAGGTGAAAAATTGGATCTGCAGCAGTGAGAGAGAGCTGTCCAGTACAACAAAAATATGGTGTTTTTTGAAAATTAAACCATGTAAACCTATTCTGGTACAACCTTAAAATACAATTATGAACCTGAAAATGAGCATAATATGGGCACTTTAAGCTGTCCATGTATGGACTACTGTATATGCAGACTGATCTCACTATGTGGCGTTTGTATGACACGCCAATTCGTATGCCATTTTTGCGTGTTATGAAGACGCATAATCGTTTTTTAGCGTGTTTATCAATGCCATTTGGTCTCCATTGACTTACATTACATGTGAATTATCACCGTAGCGAGTAGTATGAAAGGACGGAGGTCGGCAGATGGGTAAAACACAGGACTTTCACCCAGGAGAGCCAGGATTGCATCCTGCGTGTGGCGTTAACAACCGTTTTTTTTTTTCTTCTTTTTTTTTATTATAATAAAGCCTTCCCCAATGTTCTTTTCCTAAACCCAACCGTTTATTGTTTTCCTAAGCGTGTGACGTTGGTCACCGTCGTTTTTTTGTCGTTTTTTGTGTTACTAAAGCCTTTTCCAGTGTTCTTTCCCAGTGTTTTTTCTTCTTTTTTATTATAATAAAGCCTTCCCTAATGTTCTTTTCCTAAACCCAACCGTTTATTGTTTTCCTAAGCTGCAGGGACGTTGGTCACCGTCGTTTTGTCGTTTTTTTGTGTTACTAAAGCCTTTTCCAGTGTTCTTTCCCTAAACCTCATACTTTTTTAACACACGTGTGACGTTCTCGCGATAGCACGGCACGTTCTCGTGATAACACGGCACGTGGCGACGCCATGGTGTGTATGTCTACAGCGTAGACATACACGTGGATAGCTCAAAATACATACAGATAACACGCCATTTGGCATTATACGGAAATGTATAAGATGGGTCAGAACATGCCAACCGTAGTCTGTAAGACCCGAGTCCTCTACGATGCTGACAGGTCTGCAGTTAGTTGCCACCCATTTTGCAAGAGCGGCAGTAATTCTTTTGGATTTGGTTTCATCCACAGGTCGCGAGTAGCAATCTCCAAAATAGTGCTTTGCCTGAGCCCGCTAGCATCAACCTGAGTCACGTTAACTGTACTACTATGCTTAGCTCGTAGGTGGTAGCTCAAGCTTGACGTGCTTCGGTGATATTTTAATTCGGCTTTACACAACGTGCATATGGCTTTCGACCCGTCCGGGAGTTTTGGAAAATAAAAAGCTCCACTCAGAATTTCGTTGCTGTTGTCTTTCTCCATCATGCCTGCAGCCTGCAGCAGCAGGATGTGTTGTTACGAGGAAGTATGGCAAAGTGCGGCAAAGGGTCAAAATAGTAGCCTGTTAGGCACAATAACTAAATTAATAAATGGCGGCATGCAATTAATGCGACTAAAAAAAAATGACCGCGTTATGCTTGTTAATGCTGACAGCCCTAGTTTAAAGGCAACATTATTATTACATAGTATATAAATCTACATAGTAGACACTTGTCTGTCTGTTTAAAATCACCTCATAATTTATTAATTCATACTACTCACTTCTGATGTATGCTTTTAAACATAAAAGTGTAGATGGCTGTAATAGACACAAGTAGGATAATGACTGGACAGGAAGATGGAGCATCTTCTTCTCCTCATCCATTCTGTGGCAAAACCAGCATGTATTCCATTCCTTTCTATAGAAACAATATGGATACTATTCTAGCAAATCACCATGGTAACCTTTTCTACATCTACCTGCAATGCCACTTTGGTTTAAATCTTACTGCTGTGGTTGACAGTTGTCCTGCAGTACTGATTGGTACAGCCTTTCTTCCCTTGTTATGCCAAACATGAACATGACATTAGTTTAGCAGTATTAGTGCCTTGCTCTAGGGCCAGTGCTCTCTGTTCCAGCTGTCAGCAGCTTTTGTCATCAAAGCCACATCAGGAAAAAAAAACATCTCAGTGGTTCTCAATTTTATTTGCGTCTCTATAGCAACAGCCCAGACAGAAAGAGCTATGCGTTTGTGTGTGTGAATGTGAGTTCTATTGGTGGTGATCAGACCATTGAAAGAGAAGAGCTATTAATGTTAGATGTGTGGAAGGACGTTATTCCCTTTATTCCCTCCTTTTATACTTCATTAGACTACTCCCTCATTCCCTGCCAGCTTAACTACATATTAACCAAGAATAACACTTTATACTTGTCCTTTTAAGGTGTTGTAGTGGTTTAATATAACATGCAAAAGAAATGGAAAAATGTCCACCATGAGATATAAGATTAATTTTGTTCAACCAAAAGTCCCAAAAAAAATTCACAATCAAAAAACACAAAAAAAACAACAAATCCCCACATTTGAGAGGATAAAACCAGATATTTGTTCTTATATCATGTTTACATTCTCGTACTTAAACACGTACAGACTCTGTTTACACTGCACTACAGAACTTCCCTTCTTTAACCTGCCCCATGATTTATTTTAAATCATCATTTTTTGATCTTCTTTTTTCAATGGTTCAGTTGTTGAACATTGAAATTATACTACACAAAACAAGTCAGTTGTGTGAGTGAGAATGGTAAAATGATCTCTCTTTCCAAAACTGTACAGTAAGTGTAAATATATAAAATCTACCCCAGGTCTAAAATTCCACCAGTAATCCCATGTATAGAATTTAGCCCAAAAGATTTTGGTTTGGATCTGACTCTCAAATGCCAGATACAGAATCGTCCCACAAGCGCATTACCTCCCCTCACCCCCATCTCCTCCCCATTTGATGACCTCAAATGAACTGTCAACTTGTATGAGGTGATTGATTCTGAGATTGTAATGTAAATTTAAGTGACCAATAAAAACTCTTTACCAACTGTAGCTCTCATTTGACTAGTATCAACCCATAGTGATTGCAATGCATGTTGCCACCTTATGAATTGAAAAGATAAGGATTGTGTGTTAAAGAAAGTGGTGCTACATGGCTAGAGAAAACAGAGAAAAGAATCTGTTATATTCCCTTTCGCTAAAAAGGTGGAAAACCTACCAGAATTACTACCAACTACCAGAATGCACTGCATCGCACCGGACCAATAATCCCTCCCGCTGGTGGGTGACGTAATGCGAGCACGTCAAACTTGTCCATATCGACAGTAACAGAATCTTGGTTTGCATTAGATTAGCACTGCCGAGGTTTTACAGTTTCATCTGAGTTTTTCAGCCTCCGTTTTTGCAATATGGCGCCCACTTCCTATTAACAAACTATCATATTTCAGCCAAACAGTGCACTTAAATATGTTTCTGAAAACATTTGAATGAGAAATAGGCAATGCAGTAACCAAATCTTCGTTTATATTTGATCAGCACTGCCTAGTTTTACAGATTGAGTTTAAGAGAAAGAAGGGCGGCTGTCTCGATCTGCTTTATGTGTCCGTATGCAGAAGTAGAGGAACAGGCCCTAGGGCCAGAAGCAAACCTCCAAGTGACATGTTTTGTGTCAAACACGTCACTTAGAGGTTTTTCTGCTGGCCTGTGAGGAGGATCTGGGCACTAGTAAGATGGAGGGAAGTTTACCATAGTTAATTTACAGATACTACCAACATTATTATGATACAAAGTTGGTTGAATATTGGCAAAGTATACCCTTGAAGTGTGTGCTATAAAGAGAAAGCAGATTGCAACTACATTATTCATGGGTAATTAAAATTCCTGCTCCTCTATCTCCTTAAAATACCTGAATTTTAAATATTTTAGTGAATGCATGTATAAATATAGCCGTGTCACAGGATTGCGTGACCCATGTTGCTTGACGTCAATATAAGATGACTTTTCTTCCCATTCAAAATGCTCATCTGCTAGTTAGAATTTCTTTTCCCAGAACCTTCATATAACAGTGGATGCTGTGACCTCTGACCCTTAACCTTCCATCTTTAGTGCTTTAAGTGTTTGGGTTGAAGAAATGAATTGTTCTTCTACTCACCTCATTGGATCCTATTTGAAAGCTGAAACCAGGAAGTGAGTTAAATTCTCAAGTATTCTTTATCATCACAACTTGTCCTTGACAAACTACACATTGTGTACCATTTTTAAAAGGGGAAATAGTCCGCACAGTAAGCTTAGTGGGTTAACTTGAGTATGAGTTTTCTCATATTCAGGGTTGTCTTATATTTGGACCAATGTGGTAATTCTCTTTTCAGATCTAGGGGAGGAGAGTTTTCTTTTAATGTAACCTTCCACTCAACTCAGAAAGATGAAAGCAGGGTCCTGTAGATGTCAAACAGTACAACCAGCAGGGTAAATGATCCGCTGACAAGCTCTCTGTCCTACAGCTCTGCCAACTCAGGCAGAAAATGAAATCTTTCTAGTGTGTGACCTGCTGCTGTTGTCTGTCATCTCTCATGTCTTTTTTATTTTGTCTGTCTCTGGCCGGTTGTACAGTACTGTATAAACCAGTCTCAGCACTTTATTGCTTTATTCTGCTTTATACTGCTTTATCCATCATAGTACTATAAAAAATGAGAGGCTAATAGATCTTTGTCAAGTTAGAAATACTATCATGCTGGGGCGACCTCTACCCAGTAAGAGCGTGCGCCCCATGTAGGCTGAGTCCTTAGCAGCGGCCTGGGTCCAAATCCAACCTGCAACCCTTTGCTGCGTGTCATCCCCCATCTCTCTCCCACCTTTCCTGTCTATCCACTGTCACTATCATTAATTTTTTTCTTTTGTTGTCTCTCTCTTCCAAGCTATCACTATTTTAGTGACACCTAAAAGTAATCTTGTGCAGCCAGACTGCCATCGCATCAATCTTGTGTAGGTTTGGAGAATCTTGTTAAAAATTGGGTTAAGAGACTTTAGAAATCCAGTGGATTGACAATTAAAATGCCTCTCTGTTTTTTTCTGTAAAATTACAAATAAGCCCTCACCTTTGTGATTGTATTGGTTTGAGGTATAACAACAGCATCCTGTGTTGTTGAGCTTGATGAGACAGACTATGTCAGATTAACCTGAGATGACAGCGATGTTGATTGTTGACATTTAAACAGTGGACTAAATGAGTAGGCAGCATACAAAAAAATAAGAACACAAGCAACATATAGAAAATAATTCTCCATTTATTTCATTGTCTAGTAGCTTCTGTAATCTGTGGTGTGGCACTAAGCTGAGAGCTGCAGTCAGTTAATCATAGACAGAAACAGAAAACATAGAGGGTGTGGGTACAGAAACAGCAGTAGAAAGAAGTTTACAATGGAAAGGTAAGAAAAGAATATATCGAATATAACATCAGAGAATGAATAGGACTTACACTGTAGAGGAAGGGTTAAGCATAAAATTAATATTCTTTTCAAAATGGTACATACAGTATCCATTTTGATGAGAAATATAATTACCTGTAGTTTATCATTAAATACACTCAAAGTTATCAGCCCAGGGCCCTCAGTTGTCAACATTGTACAGAAAAGGTTCTAAATGGACTCCTAGAAGATGATGAAATGGAGATGAAATATAATGCTTGTGAGTAAAAGAAATTTACAATTGGTAATTGACAAACGTGCGTAATAGTTTCAACCTCTCCCAAAAGTAATGTGAATTGATAAAACCTAAAAATTCTTAACCACCATGCTTATGAACAGAAAGTTCCACTTATGTAATTAAACTCTCAATTTATGGTCTAAAGCTTTCCTTTAAGTAGTGCTGGGTAGGACTGCAGTTCAAGTTTTTGTGTAATTTATTTTTTATCTTTCTTGTAAATTTTTTCATTGCCAATTTGTTTGATACTCTTGATAAATGTGAGAAGGGGGGGGCCTTATATAAGCTTAGGCTTCTGACCCTACCCTTTGCTTACGACCAATAAAGTCATTCATTCATTCAAGATGTTTTAAAAGACAAACTTTTGATGTTTTGGTCACATACAACCCATAGAAGAAGCCTAAATCTTCAGCAGACTTGAACAAAAATATTTTTCTCTACATACATGTGCTGTACTCCCAAACAAAGTTTTTGTTACATAAAAACAATTACAATTGTTAAAACAACACATATACATAAACATACACACATAGTTCATTGTGACTTTTCTTTCAGGAGTTCATATGCCAGGATGGTACTAGTAGGGAAGTGTTTGTCTTACATGTAAATGAAAAACAAAATGTCATATAAATAATGCTCACAACCTTGAGATGCCACACAACAACAAATCTGCATGGCTTTAGTATGGCAGAATGTGCATGTGACTTACAGCATGAAAGTAACAGAGGACTCCCATAGCCACAAACTGTGCTTTTGAGTTCAATGAGCTTTTCACAACCAGTACCACAAAATACAACAGAGCAGCCTTGTTATGTTCAACTCAACAAGAAACTGAATGGAAAGTGTGTTGCTTAACATTAATTAATTAATGAGTATTAATAACATTAATGAGTATCAAAAAAACCTGAGATATGAGTCTGGTGTATACCTCAGATGCACCAAATCCATTCAACACAACTCTGTATGGTGTGTGTCTGTATTTGAGGCATTGAGAGAGGAAGACTGAGAGAGATGGAGAGAGAGAGAATGAGTGTGGCACATACAATAAGCAATTAGGGCTTTACCCGAAAGCAATGCTTTGTTGAACTGCTAGATTGTTTAACTAGGTTGAACGTTCAGGGTGACTGTGACGTTCACGTTATATAGTAAACAAGCCAAATTAGTCCTCCGAGCTAAGGCAGAAGATAACGTCATCTCAGAGCCTGATCGGTTTGCCTTTACATTTAGGTGAATTTTTTTGTAATATAGGAGTAAGTTTCCAAATTAGCTGTTGGTCCGTTTGAAATCCGGGAGCAGTAAGCGAGTGAAAGCACTTGTCCATTCAGAGTGTAGCCTGTATGTTTTCTTTGTTTGTCAGTAGTCATAGAGTGATGCAGGGAAGAAGTATCCTTAACAAAAAGCCAAGAGTTTTTTCATTGGATTTTGGGTTATTGCAGAAAATAAGCTCTATTGCAAACAAAGGTTTATGATGCTAACATGTTTTGTTCAGCAAGATAATCTTCACAAATGGACACTACTTTCATGATTTTAGAAGCGTAAATGCAATCCAGAAGTGTAAAGCTAACATTAGGCTATAAACAAACTGCACCACGGTCCCACGACAACATCCCCCCCACTAGCTTCCAACGGCTTCCAACTGATTTCAGCATTGCAAAAGTGCAAATTGCAAAAAATTAAATAAAAAATTCAACTTTGATTTACCTGTAGCTTTAACAGAGGGAAGACATGTTTGCCAACATTTAGTTCTACCATAAATGCTGGCTTATAGATGTGAAGAACACTCATTAAAATAAAAGTAAACGAAAAAAATAAACATTTGCAGTATTTGTACTCTCAATCAATTAAGAAGTGCCTTTGATTTTAACAGGTGGCCAAAATCGCCTGCAACATTGATTTCCTCCCTTTCTGTTATTGGGAACTCTCAATTATTCAGTCATGCTTAAATGCAATTGTTAACTAACTTAAGAACATCCTGAGAAAACCAAGTAAGTACTCCGACTGTTAATGTAAATCCCACGTTTCACTTTAAAAAGATTGAATGTTGGTACACAGTGTTGATAAATGAGGGCCCAGGACTCTTATCAGTGCTGTCGTTATGTAAGTCAAACGTTAAAGGTCTGCTTTCAAATGTTCTGTTAGACTAGGTCACACACACACACACACACACACACACACACACACACACACACAGCACAGAACAAATAAAGGTTACATACATACATTACAGAAATGTATAGGTGCTGCTCCAACTAACACATCTTGTCAGAGGCTCTGTTCCTGTTGGCCAAACTGGTTCTGAGTTGCAGCAGTCAGCCTAACAAAAGCACGGACAAATACTAAAGGCAGTCTTAGGTCTCTGTACTGGCCTATTATTTGCATGAAGATAGTTCACTGGTAGGCTTTTAAAGACTGTGTAGGAGGTGGCATCATCTTTACCTTTGGGCCCCCTATCTATTCACAAAACACATCAAAAACCTGTTTACTGCAGCTGACTTTATCCCATCCTAGGACCACTAGTTTTGATGTAGCATCCTATCAGCCCCTGGAGTAGCAGTCACACATGCCCTGGCACAGACACTGGCAGAACCCATAGACCAGGCAAACTGTCAGGCTTGATGGCACCAAGCTAACACATACAATACCCAGTGTCACTCTCTGGATCACCAACAAGTAGATTCCTAGAGGCAGTGAGCCAAAGTACAAGAAACCCAGCAACCAGACCAGGATGCGTGGGACGTGATTACAAAACTTGGACAGAGCATCCTGATCAGCCTGTCCATTGGAGTCCATCGATACTGAGTCCAGGCTCTGCTCAGCATAGATGTCAGAGCTGCCGTTTCGGCTTGGGGAGTGCTGCGAGTCCCTCTGCACTTCCATTATAGTGATGACCAGGCAGTTGGAGGAATCGTGAGATGGGCTGGAGGAGCAGAAACCCGTTGGAGTCAAAACCACCTCCCTGTTGTGGTCTGAGCTCCAGGATTTGTCCCGCATTACCAAGTGGGACATGATGATAGTATCATCAGGGAGGGCTGACACCTCGTACTCTGTGATCTCGGTTTGGTGTCGGCAAAAGGGGCAGGAGACGAAGCCTGCCCCGTCAGCAATGTCCAGGATCTTAATGAGGCAGCGGGCACAGACCCGGTGCAGGCAGTCCAGGATCTTAGGCTTGCGTTTGTGGGCATTGTAGCGTTGGTAACAGATTTTACACTCTAATTCCTCTGGTGGAGGACAGTCCTTCTCCTCTAACTCAGCCTGAGAACCGCTCATCTTCAAGTCATGGTCTGGAGAAGGTAAGAGAAATATAGACACATTGAGAAAAAGCATTACATGCGACTTCAACTAGAATGGTGGAAAATGCCATGAAACAAACAGATTTTTCTTCATTTCAGTGATTTCTTTATAAACACCTAATACATGTTAGAAAATACTTGTTAAAAACATGTGAAAAGACTGAAAACTGTGGAGTTGGAAACTTTAAACAGTTTTTTACCATTTCTGTGTCCAGGATTTTTTGGGCAGTGTGAAATCATGGCTTGATGATGTATTTGAACCATCCTCAACATAACTCTTCCCCTACTATATAAAAACTACTAACATTAGAGTGCATAGCATCAGTGTTGTTTTGTTTACCCCTTGTGTGAGCAGCGAGTTCTCTACGTTCCACAAGCTCTTTTAGCTTTTTCAGTCTAATAAATAGATGAATAAACAACTGTTAAATGCCACAACCATATAAACACCAGAGAAATTGCTGTCACTAAGTCTTTCAGCACAGATCTTCTATTCGGCCAGCCAGCAGTTACTGCTCCCTGCTGTGGGTGTGTGCTTTGTGCTAACGCTAACGATAGTATGTCGATGTGCAGTGGCTTGTTCTTCGGCTCAGCACCTATAGCGAACATGCCCCCTGCGCCTCAGAGCAGAGAATACTACTTTTTCATGATTTTGAAACCTGATTATATACTTGCCAATTTTTAAATCATTCAAGTTTGGCTGGGTGGTTAAAGGGATACTTCACCGATTTAGCATCAAGCTTTGTATCCGTAGAAACCCGGTAGTATTTTTGAATGACCGTGCTTCCCTCCCTCATGTCCCCCTGAGAGGGGAGATCTCTGTATTGTGGGTCTGTAAAAATGTATACCGATGACGCAAAAATCATCGTTTTATGTCATCGGTATAAATCTTTCCAGAGGCAATGGACTACAGCCAGTACTTCCACATAGCCCATAGGGGGTTGGACTGTCGGCTTTTTCCGGAGATTGAATCTTAGCTTAGCTTCTCAGCAGAAACAGATTTATTCATCCCGAAAGACATTTTAGAACAACAATTATGCGCGTTCAAACTACCGCACACATGTACCACCGGGATACATTGCTAGCCGGTAAGGGGACATCCTCAGCGGTGTGCGGAAAGCGGGACGAGTTGGAGCTAAGTGGAAAGCTAACACTAGCCAGCCACCTGTGCCAGGCTTCGCCTGCTACGGAGACCAGCACCTCAGCCTGCGGTGCCGCTAGCCAGAATACTTGACAGGCTTCGCGTGCTAAGGAGACCAGCACATCAGCCTGCGGTGTTGCTCGATGCCGCTAACCGGAAAGGGGGGTATCCTCAGCGGTGAAACGCGGAGGATGTCCCTAGCTCATACGCACGAGTATGAGCTAGGTGGAAAGCTAACGTTAGCCGGCCACCTGTCCCATCAATCCTGCTTGCAAGTGTCTCTTTGGACAACAAACTGGACTACATCCAACTTCAACGAAACTCCCAACGCGAGATCAGACACTGCTGTGTTTTTGTTGTTGTGGAAACGTGGTTGAACAACTGTGCTGCTCTGTCACCAGGTAAGACTAGCTAGTGGAGGTCGGCTTTTTTAACACGGACTGTTGCAGAAATGGGGTGCTTGTATTCAACGAACTGCTAACTGCTGGTGGAGTTTGTGACTGTTAGATGAGACCATTCTACATTCCATGCAAATTTACGGGTGTGTTTACAGCCTACTTAGCGCTAATGCTAGTATGTTTTAGTTGAACTTTACGGAGCATATAATGTGTTTCGTATGTCATTTTTATATGTCGTTTTTATATATTTTAATTGTGTAACACCACTTGAGCCACGGTGAAACGTTTCGTGTATATGGTTGAAATGACAATAAAACACAGTTGAATTGAGTTGACTGTCTCACTGTCTGTCTGCCTGTCTACGATAGGCGTGGCTTGGGAGTGGACTCAGAGCAGAGAAGCAAGTGCATTCTGGGATTTGGTGTCTTTCATCCACATGAGCCAAAAACACATTTCCTGGCTTTTGTCGGCCTAGAAGGCATCAATTTCAATTTTTTTTCCCACATTTATACTACATAAGTGAACCAATTTAAATATATATTCAGCTTTCCAGCAGTGAAATATCCCTTTAATAACACATTTTTCCGTTTTATTTTTGCATTACCTGGACTTTAATTAAAATAACCAGCCCCTCAATTGTTACTTCTAATTTTTGTATTTATTTCTTGTTACTTGGATGATATAAAGCCCTCTTTAGCTTTTTATTTGGTCTGTTAGGATACAGAACTGTTAAGGAAAACTCAGGAGCAGCACAATTCATTTCACATAAGTGAAGATTCGCGAGATTTTGATGACTTAAACAGAAGCACTTAATGAACACTCAATTGAGGTGACAATTTAGCAGTACAGTTTAACCACAAATGTGTTATCATGTCCTGCCGTCCCAACTCTCTGAAGTTCCTGTCCTCAAGGTGTATTTAAACTCATGCTGGAGGCATTACATTTAGCTGAACCTTTCCTGGTAAACAAGGATTTTGCAGGCGCCAAAACACAGATACTCTCTCTGGGATGTATGCAAAGTATGGCTGGCCCACCGACTTTCAAAAGGAGACCGTCCTGAAACAAAACATTCCCTTATCATGCAGCTATCTACGTAGACTCCTTAAATCTGTGGAGAGAGAAACATAATTATACTTGAACAGGTTTGGTTATTAGAGACTGGCGGAAAATTCTCATCCCCTGACCTGTGACCTATGAATGACCTGATGTTGTCATGTAAGCTTTCCCTTAGTCTCATCATACCACAACAAGGTGTTTTTGGAAATTCCACCACAAGAACGATAGAGCAATGGCATTTCTTTGTTAAAAGCCAATCTCTCCTTTTTTGGTTATTCTGACCAAATGAGTGTTTTAGTTAGTTTTAATCTGTGTCTGTTGAATGTATTCATGTCAAAAGCAGCAATTGAAAATCATTATTCCAAAATTGTTTAAAGAAAAATAAAACAAAGATGATGGATGGATTGGATTGTTGAGTGAAAACAAATGAAACTTAAAAACCATCATTGGCTATTCATTTTTCCAAGATGACTCAGTGCTGTCACCCATGCCTATACCAACCGATTTAATATATGTGTGAAGATATTTGCAAAAACTTAAAGGGTCTTCATTGTCATGTACACAAGATACATTTTACAAAATAATTTTGATTTTGGAAAGTATTATTGATCAGATATTGCAGTTTCCTCCCCCTAAGAAATGAGCATATAACTCCTGAGTTGCCCTCACCCACCACCCATAAAGACAAATTCTAGTTATGATCTGGGGTAAAGGTTTAGGCTAGTGTGTGTACAAGTTATTAACACTCACCCCTGTATCAGTACTAGCTGATGCCAACAGCTTCAGTGCAAATTTACATAATTAAGGGCTGAAACGAGAAAACTCCAATGATCAGTTTCCATGGAGAAACGGCAAGAAACTGTCAGTCATCATTAATAAGGTCAAATAGCAATACGCCTGTATCCATAGACACTAAGCATAAATAGGAATGGTTTAGGAGCCCCCACCTCATGTACTCCGCCCCAAACCATTACTGTGGCAGATAAGATCACTGTCATCTTGAGATACAAGGTGTTTTAGAATTTCAACATCTTCATAATATGAAAATACAATAAAGTCTCTAAATGAATACAATTATTAATTTAACTATTTGAATCATTTTATAAATGGCTTTTTTACTTTGCCAACTCTTTGATTTTTTTGGGGTTATGAGCTGTTCAATTAAATGCCTGTTTTCCTCTTTATATCTTATTTTCATTAGCTCGGTTTATGGTCACATGTTATTGAAGCTTTTGAGGGTGAAACTGAATTTCATGGAGACGAGATGTTACTTGGCGTTCCTGATTCATCATGGCCATGTGTCTAATTTTTTAGAATTTGAAATTGGAAACATAAACTTTGGGAATATGTACTGTAGTTTTAATCAACTTAATGTTTTTTAGCATTTTTTTAGCCGTGCGCTAAGTGGCGAAATATAATGAACTAATAACATGTTGTGGTGGTGGTAATGTTTGTTGGTGACATCGTAGTCAGGTGGTAGTGTCTTGCTGTATTGATTGTAACTTGATAGCGCCATTTTGATGGTTCAGTGCTGGCTTGGACTGTTGATTAAAGATCAAGCCTGTGACTTTTCAGTTGTAGAACTCACTCGCAAACCTCTGTGTCACACATATGAAGCTTACAAACCACATGGACTCACGTTCTTTTACAAGTAGCCTAATTCTGCCCTTTTACACCCTATTGAGTAAGCCATCTGAATTTGTGTTTAACAGGAAATATGACCTGACAAGAGCTCAATTAGCTGCCAATGATATAGAAGAAAATAATATTTAAAAAAAAAAACCTGATTCATCCTCTGTTTGTGATGAAGTTAGTTCTATGACAAACTCCTGTGGTTTGTTATGGTGTTATACTGAGCAAAAAGCACAGACACAGTCACATTATTTTCGGTCGTGATAGTGACAAACAATTTCCATAATTTCTGTCACATTTTTGTTTCTTTTATATTACAAAATATATCTGAGCCTTGATGTGTTCTCAGATAACTCACTAGAAGTGTGCGGTTGAGAACAGGGAACCTGCCCTCTGCCTGTATTTTCTCTCATTCATTTTCTGTGTACGGGATGTTTATGGACGTTAACAAAGAGCCTTTGGGCCCCACATGGGTGTTGAAACCCCCAGCCAATAACAGCTCGCAGGGTGTGCATCTCATTCGCAGGTACCGCCGCTTTGTCACACCCATCGGCGTCGCATACCGACGCATGTTTAACTGACACACACACAAACAGGATGAAGCTCTCACACAAAATCCAGCAATGCTCCTGGGTGCAGAGGTGTGTGTGTTTATTTGCGCTTTAGAATTTTACCGCCATGAAACAATCAGAAAATAACGTTTTATTTCTCTGATTCACTGCTTTGTTCAGCGCTTCCCTCTCTCTTATTTACATTCTAACTTGTCCAACCACCGCTGCTCCAAGGCCATGGCTGATTCTGCTCTCAACTCTCTCAGGTCGCAGGTTAAAATTTGCATCCATCTGGTTCATCTCCAGTCAAGGTGACAACTATTCAGTGGCATTAGCCCCGTCCACTTTCATGACACACAGGGCTCGTTTACAGCTTTTTGCAGTGTGAGGATATGATCAGCCAGGGTCGCAGCAGAGTCTGAAACTGGACTTCCAGTCTTCGTTCAGGTCTAGGTTTATTTTATTATGTGTGATTCAATAAAGCTTTAAAGGTGTTTAGAAAAGGTTTAGTGCATGCTTCTGTGAGCTATAGTTGCAGATACCTCATTACTGTTGTTACTTCTTACTTTACCTCTTGGTCATTAAAAAGTCCCCCTCCCATTGGATTGATGCTATATAAAGAAAAGCCAGTCAGTCATTCATGGCCATGAAATATAGATTGAATAGGTGGATGTTGCACTGGCAGTTGCCCAGCAGGCCTCTCTGTGACTTGCTGACTGTTAAATATTTCAGCCAGCAGTCTATTGCGTTAAAAAGCCTTCTGAAAGATGTCAGAAAGAACCAGCTTGCAGTAGCAAAATAGCCCAGTTTTCCCCAGACTACCTAATAAATGTTGTAAAGAAAGGGCCCTGCACAGGAATGTGCAAGAGAAAGTCCAGCTCCTAGTTATGCCACTTGAACGTGAAGGTTACAGTTGTTCGTAATGCTATCCTGTGAAGTTTACATTATAAACAAACATTCAACTTTTTGAACTAACTATGTATTTCTTATCTAACTAGAGCACAGACCTCCGCCAAGGCATGCCCTAACTCACCATATTAATGCAGTGTGAATTTTCCTAGTCCGAAACTAATTTTTACAATTATTCTGACACCACATGACTGCAGCACAAACATCCTATCTCACATGATAACATGTTAACAAAAGTGAAAAGAAAAATCGTAATGCAATAAATAAATCAAAGGCAGTGATAACCAATGGAGTGAAAGTGTGGTACTGTCTGACAGGCTACAGGCTGGCTAGTTGACTGACTTATTGTCAGGTTGACTGACTGATTAGTTGGTCTCTAATGTGAATATGTTACATTTGAAAGGTGAAACATTGATTTGAAAACAGTTATGTAGCTCCACTATGGAGGAGGAATAACACAGGGGAGGATGCTGACATTTGACATTTAGGAACTGATTGGATAATAGTTGAGGGAGTCTTGATGCTGGAATGGATGGAAATGTGTTTTTGCTCTCCAGAGTAATTATAGATCCAGTTACATCTTACTGTGGCACATGTCTGGGTTATTCTATTGTTCTCTGGCAAAAACTGGAGAGTAACCCTTATTATATTGGAATTTTTTAGTAACATATACTGTAAACGGCAGGCTGAGCCGGCGTGTGATGATTAGGGAGACTCTTTACACAGAGTGTGGTTTGAAGTGTCCTTCAACATGATACAGAGGTACACCTTCACTAAACACCTCAGATGCATCTAGAAATGTGTTATTTAGGCACACTAAACTGGAAGCTGAATTTGCCCGCCATCTAAGTTGCTCATTGCACTTAATCACTAGTGTGCACCTTTGTCCTGTATGCATTTGATTCTATAGCAGATCATGTTGTTCATTACAATTGGGCTGTACAAACGAAATTGCAATTTTATTCAGACCTCTGCCCAATCTCATTCTTACATGACGACAAAGAAAACCAAGCGCAATGCCATAACATGACACAAATTTAACCTGTGTGAAATACCGAACAAAAGCAAGAATGAAGTAAGTCTGAATCAATAGAGCTTTCAGTTGATTATGAGATGTACTACAACATATAACATTATCAAGCTATCAAGGCCATGAAAAATACCATAATTAGGGATGTAACAGATGCATCGTGCATTGGTTAAAAATTGATTTAAATGTATAAAGATTACAACCGGAGAGAAAGTGAAAAAATTAATCGTGATGCAGTTTTTAAACAGCCTAGGACGTGACGCTAGCTAACATTACACAGCAGGTAACGTTTGCCTACTGTTAGCTAGTAACATTAGCAGGCTTAAACACGGTTAAAATGTTGACAGCTAAACGGTGTAATGTGTGACTGTATTTCACTGGAAAGGATTCCAGCACCGTGACGTAACGTTACAACAGTCTGCAGCTGAAGACACAGAGGAGACTTTGAAACAGCATAGACACCTCACTGTTGGATAAACAACAGTGACTTAAGGCTTGGTTATACTCGCACGCGCTAGAGCTGTAATCGGGCCTTAAAAGTTATGCCTATAAGTCGGCTTTTTCCGGAGATTGCCGAGGTAAAAACAAGTGTCAGCCATCTTGAATCATCGCTTAGCTTCTCAGCAGAAACAGATTTATTCATCCCGAAGGAAATTTTAGAACAACAACAAGGCCCGAGTGCGACAGAATTCGGCCTGAGCCCGACAAAAGCCCGAACCCATTTACAGCCCGCCATTATTCAAATGTGCGCACACACACCCACTGGCTCATTATTCTCATTATGCACATGGTCAAAAGTTTTCCACACCTCAGACTTTGCTTTCTTTGCCGGTGCAACCAAAACGTAATCACCAGAGGCCAGCCTCCGTCTCACCTCCTCACCATCCATTTTCGCGCTAATCGAAACACATCACCTGACCGCTCATTCATACACTACTGGCCAAGCATCCATGCTTACGCAACGTAACGTAACCCCATTTGTACAGGTCCTATCCCCTCACCAATCGGCTATCCTAACCTTAACCACTCGAGGTCAATGCCTAACCCCAAACAATTGAGCGGCTTCGTAGGGCGTGGCCATAGTAGGATTTGTAAATACGCCGCCAGGAACACCACAGCTACCATAAACCTAGCTTTAGGGCCCTATCTTGCACCCAGCGCAATTGACTTTGTATACCGACGCATGTATCATTTCTATTTTGCACCCGACGCACAGCAGACTTTTTTCTCCACAGACTCACGTCGGTAAATTAGGGAATGAACTTGCGCTCCCGGGTGCGGTTCAGCAAAAAGAGGAGGCGTGTTCCGGTGCAAACGTTCCCTAGTGCTACTTTTGCAGTTTCAGAAAACCGTTCCGCCTACTTATTTTCATAACAGTCAAGTATCATAAACTGAGGAGGACACGCTGTTGGATGCTGTCCTCCTCTCCTACTTCAATGCCTAACGAATCTGTCTTTCACTGGTTGAAGCCTGAAAATATTGAAAACAAATTAATAAAATAATTAATTACACTGGTGGGACTGTTCAGTTCTGTTTCAGATCGATACCTCCGGTTCAGACTGGTCCTCATCCTCAACACGGGCCTTTTTCAGTCGTGAAAAATACTTTTCAATACTCATCTGGATTGAAGCAGCAAACATTCAGTGTAAGAGTAAAAAAATGACATAACATTATTTATAATACGTTTATTTGATTCACAGCTGCTATAAAATGTTTTGACCTCGACATCCCAACTGCATTTTACCGCAAACTTGCGACTAGTCAACTTTCTAAAGGAGGCGCAATCGCTTGTTTGCTAAGAGTCGGGTCAGGACTCCAACATTAACACACTGACAACATTGTATTCAGAATATAAAATACTTTTATAGTACTTTTTAATGTGTGATTGTGTAAAGGTGTTCACGAGATAGATACCAACCTTTCGTGAATTTGTGAATTTCGCCAGCCGTCTTCTCTCCTTTACGGAGACAGACGCTATGTGCACGGTGGGCTCGATGGTGTTTTAAGCCTCTGTGCCTGAAAGGCGACGTTGGTGGGAGGAGCTGTGTGTGTGTGTGTGTGTGTGTGTGTGTGTGTGTGTGAGAGCGAGAGCGAGACACAAGTGACTGAGAGACGGAGAAGAGCAGGGAAAGGAAATGCAGAAGAACGTGTTTTAAATAGCGTTTAAAAAAAATGTAAAATTAATAACGAAACACAATGTGCGCCGGCCGGTGCTGATAGTGCGGCGCACCGCCACACATTAGTGTGGGAAACACTGTAGAGTGTGCACACCGCACATACACTTTGCTTCTCTCATCTCACGGACCCAGCAGTTCCCATTTTTGCAAACCATACATAAATACAAGGAAAAATACACAAGTTTCTTTTCTTTTTTTGTTATTACATTTTTAATAAATCATTTAGCCTTAGCAATAAACAATCCTTTAATTTTTTATTTATTATTACAAATTTAAAAAATTGTGAGAAAATCATATCGTGAACTTATAAATCGTAACGAATCGTGATTTGAGTGTATCGTTACATCCCTAATGATCGTCTATGATTGGACCTTATGCACTAACCACGGTCAATCAAGAAACTCACAATGGATGTGACGTTTATATGCTCTTCATTTAGGCATTCATCTTCATTTCAACTAAAGACTGCTGAACATGCATACTTATACCCTGCATGTCCAAACACTATGACATGGCTTTAGAATTTAGTTCACTAAAAAGTCCTTAATATAGTCTGAAAGCAGTTGTGGATAATGTGTATGTATATTATTTACCGAGCCTTCCCAGGTAGTGTTATTTTTTTTCTTTGCGCCACATTCTGTGTAAAAGGCAACGAGTATTTGCCAGTGGGAGGCAGAGTAGGGCAGGTCTTTGCAGAATGCGGATGGGAAAAAGTAAATTAAACTTCAGTAGATAACAGGCTGTGCTCCTGCCAATAGCTGTAAAAGAGGTCATTTGGCATGCGGATTGGAACATTTCCAAAATACTATTGCACACTTATTGCTAGTGTGCCATTAGTTGAGCTACCGGCTAAGGTTGCTGGCCCCCTGGTTTAGAGCTATGATCGGGCCTGCCACCTGACCGACCCTACATGAACCCAAGCCCGTACCACGGCAGCAGTTTTTGGCCCAAGCCCGATTTTAAAAGCACAATTTTCCACTGAAAAAATAAATAAATAATAAAATAAAAAGTTATCTATGCGTGTAAGTTGAATAGATATCCAGAAGATGGCATACAGTACACTGCTGATACATTATTCATGACGTTACACAGACTATATGGTCTGCATTTTTTTAAAAACACAACCCCCTAAAAAAAATGCGAACCCGACCCGATTCAAGCTTGGGGAAATTTTGAGAGATTACAGCCCCATCGGGGTTCGGGGCTCCTAACCTTAACAAATTACTTATTTTAACCCAAACCACGATCTTTTCCTGGACCTAACAAGTCATTTTGTGCCTAAACCTTGACAATAGCTTTGTCACTACATAAAACTGATTCATTTTATTAACTGGGATTTGTAATGGTTTCGGCAAAAACTGACACATAATGTTGTCCTGGCTGTTCTCAAGGGCAGTTACTAACAGCATATTTTGTCATGTAATTTTGAGGACTTGTTGGTTAGAACATTATGTACCTCTGCCTCTGACCCTGAGCTCTTATAGGAGGTTGAATTTCCCCATGGGGAAAATCAATAATGTATCACCTTGAATTATTCTACAAACCACTATCAATAACAAGTCAGTATTTTAAAAGCAAAAAGTACTTTGATCCACATATTTTGTTGCATAATGTAAAATACTTTGATCACCAAGATAAAAGCAAGGTCTAAGCTGTGTTATCACAGCTACAGAAGTCTGTTCAACGCTGAGCTCCAGACGCTCTGTTGGATCTGCACCTTTACAGCCAGAATTACACAGTAGTCAATATTCTGCATAGATCTTTGCAAGACGAACTAGAGGAAACACTGTGTTTACCTGCATTTATAGCATATGATACGGGGGAAATATTTTGCATGCTGGTTATAGTGCATTTCACACTGAAATACTCAGCAAAATGGGTCGTTCCAGACATTGCTCTGAGGAACAGTGGACTTTGATTAAAAAGTTGATTGGAGAGGGGAAAACATATAAAGAAAATTGCAGAAAATGATAGGCTGCTCAACCAAAATGGTTTCAAATGCCTTGAAATGGCATCCAAAGACTGAACGACGTGGGAAAAAACGGTCAACTACCATGCGAATGGATCGAAGAATAGCCAAAATGGCAAAGGCTCAACCAATGATCAGCTCCAGGAAAATCAAAGAAGACTTAAAGTTACCTGTGAGTACTGGTAGGATCAGCTAGAAGCCCCTGCAAAGTCCCATTGCTGAAAAAAAGACATGTACTGAATGGGTTGAAATTCGCCAAAGGACACATTGACTGGCCAAAGGAGAAATGGGGCAACATTCAGTGGACTGATGAGAGCAGAATGGTTCTTTTTGGATTTAGGGGCCGCAGACAGTTTGTCCGACAACCCCCATGCACTGAATTCAAGCCACAGTACACTGTGAAGACAGTAAAGCATGGTGGTGCAAAAATCATATTATGGGGATGTTTCTCATACTGTGTTGTTGGACCTATTTATCGCATTCCAGGGATCATGGATCAGTTTCAATACATCAAAATACTTGAAGAGGTCATGTTGCCTTATGCTGAAGAGGAAATGCCTTTGAAATGGGTCTTTCAACAAGACAATGACCCAAAACACACCAGTAAGCGAGCGAAGTCTTGGTTCCAGATGAACAAGATTGATGTTATGGAGTGGCCAGCCCAATCCCCAGCCCTCAATCCCATAGGAAACTTGTGGGGTGACATCAAAAATGCTGTTTCTGAGACAAAACCCAGTAATGCAGAGGAATTGTGAAATGTAGTTCAATGGTCCTGGGCTGGAATACCTGTTCACAGGTGCCAGAAGTTGGTTGACTCCATGCAACACAGATGTGAAGCAGTTCTCAGAAATAATGGTTATGCAACTAAATATTAGTGCAGTGATTCAAAGTAAAGCAAACCCTTGAGACGTTTTTCCGTTCATACAGTAAATGTTTGAGTTTGTAAAGAAAAATGCCTAATATAACTTTTTCTTCACTTCTTGTAAAGGTATAACACAGACTTGATCACTTTTGGTCATGTTTTGATTTGGAATTGAATGTGCAGTGTTCCCAATGCATTGATATTATGGAATCCCCACCTGTGGACTCCCCATACCACAAGAGCTTCACCCCTCAGCAACAGTCAGAGATAGAAGGGTATGACTTGTGAGAGGTGGCAGTTTTATGCTGCACACCACTGGCTTTGGGGGAGAATTACCAAACTTTTTTTTTAACCCCCACCCGGCATCACAGTCAGGACGTTCTACATAGTTACATCTTGGAGCTGCCAAGATACCCACAGAATTCTATTGTTGGCCAATGGGAGATGCCCAGTATATTTTTAATTGTATCTATCATTTAACAGTTAGCCACTGGGAGTCAATAAGTACAACGACATTGTTTTTCTGTTGGAGAATGGCAACCACAATTGCATTGTCTATCACTGGAAGCTGTCCAGTACACTAGGAAACATACAGTATCTTGCTTGTTCCTTCAGCTACAACTCTACTTCCTCTTGCTCTACTGCATGCCTGCTGTAGGTTTCATCCATTCAATTCCTGTATTGTCTTCTTTTGTCTCACTATGCTCCCATTCAATGTATCCACTCTCATTAGATGCAATAAGATCAGGTGTAGAGTAGAGTCTCATGTAGTTGCAGTCTGCCTGCCCGCCCTATGGAACTGCTTGATTACCTAATGACACCAGACAGCCGATTTCAGCAGAAAAAGTCAATCTGTTTAGACATGCAAGGATTCTTTATAGCTGAGAGAATGGAGTTATTGCTGCAGGGAATTAAAACATTTGTATTTATGAATACAGTTAATTAATTGGATTAAAGAGTATGATGATGTTAGTGAGGTTGTGAGGTGTTAATTAGAATGATGGCAGTTTGGCAGATAAAAGGAGAGGGTGGTGTATATACAGCAGCCTTTAACACAATATCAAGATTTACTCTGCATTCAGACTATTTGTAGCAGTTGTTGGCTGCACAAATATTTCAGCATTTAAGGCAGGACATATGGCAGCACTGATACATGTACATGTTTGGCTTCAAACAGGTGGTAAGACCCAAAGGATCAACTTCAAGTGGAGTGAAGCCTGAGAGCCAGTTCAATCAGAAAACCTGAGTGTAATACTTTTAACTGCAACATACAGTATATTGAACGCTTAACCACAGCATCCATCTGTAGGTTCTAGGTTGCCCCAGGGGGAAGTTATTATTGTCAGGTCTGTGTCTGTACACCATATACATATTTTATATTCACATAAAAATCCATTAAACTTGAGTTGACTGACTGAAATGTACTTTCAACCATTTTGAAAGTTAATGCTCATGTACTGTAAAGCATAATACATGGGAAACTAATGCTCACATGCAAAATATAGCACAAGTGTGACTCCTAAGGTTTCAGACTGATATCAAATCAAATCTCAGTCCCTTTTGAAAAAAAACACAACTGAGCAGTTCTCAGGTGTGTATGCACTGATTTTTGCTTAGTGGAACTTGTTACAAAGAAGTGTAACAAAATAATGAAAAACATCTTTAATTCAACTAAAATCCCCCGCTGGATTGTAGTATTAAAAAACACTTGCCTGCCATGAATTTTTAGTATTTTTGTTCTTACTGTGTGGAGAAGGTCAGCCAGCCTCTGGGCTACAGCTAGGAGGGGGGATATATTGGTTTGGCGCTGCTCAGCTCGGCTTGTTGTGAGGACTAAATGTCACCGCTTCAGCTGGGCTGATGCTGTCGCCCTGCTGCCTCCCTGGGGGATTGATGGAGATTCAAGCCAAGCTTGGGAGACATTTTGCATTCTTTCCAGGTTGTAGTTCTCCAATGGAAAATACCAATTCCATTCATTACTGAGCACAACTGGGAATTCACATGCTGGTTTGGGATAGAGCTTATATTAATGGCTATGGCTCCGAACTGACTAAGTGCCTAGTATATGGGACTAGATTCAGACAAGTTTTAGATGAATATTTAGAATCCACTTGTCAGCAGGGCTTTGTAGCCCCCCTGCTAAGATGAGGTTAGCACCCTGTTGTTCCTGGGCTCTCAAACTTTTGTTGAATGCATCATAAACGTGTCTGGTAAAGATGTTTGGTATTGTGAGCTACCCCATGTCTTTGACTACAAATACCCACCGTCCCTCCTGACTACTCCTTGTAGTCCAAAACATTTTCAGGTTTTGGCAGCATCAACTGATGAATACATATTTGTCAAACCTTTTGAATTCTAATATTGGTCAATATATTTCCGTTATTTTCTTCATCTTAAGACATATTGGCAGCTTTGTCAAAACATAAGATGGTTGGTTAAATTATTGTTGGTCATTGTTTTGAATAAGTATTTTATGACTTTCTCAAACACTGAGAAGTCAGAGCATTTAGTTGTAAGGATTAGTGATGCACCGATCCCACTTCTCCAGTCCCAATATGATACCTGGGCTCTGGGTATCGGCCAAAACCGAGTACCAATCCGATACCCGTGTTTAATGAATAAGATGTATGCCTCACTGTGTGGAAGTGACTGGGATCATTCTTTCATGTGTAAGGCAATATCAGGCTTGACTTAAACATTGCTTTCCTAACTTTGTAAAACAAAATGTAACAAATGAAGCATTCAAAGTTTGTTGTAGAAACTAATGTAATAATAATAATAACTTAGATTCATGAAACCCAAGGACGCTTTACACAAGTACAGGGGGACATCGGAAAAGAAAATAGTAGGCCAACACAAACACGGACTAAAAACAAATAAAAACCGGGCGCTAAATGGAAGGGGACGTAATTTAATGTAGGCTACTGGATTACAACCACAATGCACATTGTACAGTTATTTTATGAATGAAATATACATATTACATACCTGAGGGCAAATTTGGGGTGGGTTTTGAATCATTTACAATCCCATAATTGTCTCCATCTGTTCAAATTTGAGACTGAGATTAACTTGGGTTTTCGCCCGTCATCTGTCACTCTCCCTTTGGTGTCTGTGTATTGATACAGTATTGTCACAGAAATATCGCGATACTATGCTGTATACATTTGTTCCCCCACCCCTAGGTGTGCTACATGTAGGTACTTATACTGATCTATCTAGTTATAGCTATATGTAGATTACTTTTCTATTAGTGCTAATTTGATTCTTTGCGCTACTTCAGTGTTGCTCTGAGCTGTGTATCTAATTGCATTAGTAATCATTCTTACATCATCATCATCATCATCATCCTCATCATCATCTCTCTCTCTCTCTCTCTCTTTATTTCACTCACTCACTCACTCACACACACACACACACACACACACACACACACACACACACACAGACACACACGGTCTGATGATGCACTGAATATATTCATTGCTTGAAACTACTAATGTTTGGTTGCTCAATTAAAGACACTCAAAGCTTTAGGTGACAACATAGTTTAACAAACCAGTGTAGCATAGAGCTAAAAAACAAACAAACATTGAGGTTGTGTCATATTACATAGTTGGTCTATGTACAGTATAAGGCAAAGTGTCTGTACTAAAACAAGCCACCTCATAGTTGAGAGCTTTTTTGGAATTATGAAATTCTATACGTTCAAGAGACAGTGAGGTCATATATCTTGGTCTATGCCTGTAACAGATGATTTAATGGATGACATAGGTACAGTATGTAATGACAATGATGTAAATGAAATGCTCAGGGTAAGGGTAAAGGCCTGTACATGTATTTCACATCTGTTAATCATTGTCAATGCCGGACTGTTCAGGACTTACTGTATGGACCTTAGTCAGAAAATAATACCAGTATAAGCTCTGGGGCATATGCTACTGCTATCAGTAATCAAACATCATGCATACATTCATTTAACAGGTAAACAAACGTTTCCACTATGTGTCAAGTCATCCATACTGATGATGCGCTCACACACGTCACGTTAACTCAGTCATGGTTTTGTTCATATTATGTGCTCTGTAATTATGTATGTGTGGTTAGGATAAGGTAGAAAGCTATGTGTTACGGATGATGGTCTGATTTTCTACTATTGGTCTGCAAATAAAGTGGAAGAGATTTCTCATAAGATGTTCACATTGTATACACCTGTGTGCTGGAAACACACACAATCATAGGAAATATTATATATGATACATATATAGTCATTAAGGAGGTATTAAAGTTCTTCATGTATGTTCTTTTAAGGGTGTTTAACAAGAAGTACACACACACACACACACACACACACACACACACACACACACACACACACACACACACACAGCACTAATAGGAGCACAGTTATTTAGGTGAGAAAACCTCCTTCTTTTAGTAAGAAACTATTGATTTTAGCTACCTGCTGCATTATTGTATGTATGGTATCATAATTACTAGATTTAAAGAAAGGATATTCAGAAGTACAGCGATGTATACTGTATAAATGAGTATCAAATCTATCACCAGCACAACACAAGACACTTTTCATAACTGCTCCTGTAAAATATGTCTCAGAATCAAATCCAGACAAGCCAGCTACTTGATAGTCCATCATTTTTTAGAGTGAAAGGGTCAAAACAACTTGTTTGTTTTACCTTTTATCAAGCAGACATGCACACACACAAATAGAAGGCAAGCACACACTGTTTGTCCTCATACAGACCTTGTTTTCCTCATCACTAACTACAGAGCAGCAACACACAGTATCCACCCTCTCTGTTTCTTTTTGTGCATCTTTTTTTTCCCTTTGCCTCTCTTGCTCTCTTACAATTCTTTCTTTACAGGACCTCATTTTGCTTCATTGTCATGACTGTTATTCTGCACCACTTGAGGCAAACTAGTCCACATAACAATAAACATGTATGCCACTTGTATGAGTGTATGTGTGCGTATGCGGGTGCATTCGTGCGCTGCACCATCTGCAGTAGTTCTGAACTGTCTGCAGCTCAACAGCTCCTGATCTGCTGACACAACAACTTAAATATAGGTCTAACACAGAACTATTATTTGCTGGACACACACATACAAACTAATAAACACCAGATGCACCCACACCATCCTCTCCATAGAAGATCTGCAGGTTAGTGTGTGTGTTTGTGTGTGTGTTGGTTCTCACCTCGTCCCAATGTGTGTGACTCCCCCTCCTCCACTCCAGTTGTCTCTGCTGCACTGTCCTTCATGTAAATCTGCATCCTTCATAGCAACACTCCACATCTCATTCCTCTGTGTGTATGTGTATGTGTATGTGCAGGTGTACCGAAAGCAGGCATCAACCAGACTGGCAGTGTTGGAGGAGGCAGCGGAGGGGAGGACAGCTTCTTACCAGAGGGAGATTCTCCACCTGCAGAGGCTGCTAAGAGAAAGACAGGAGGCTGAGGAGAGACTGCTGCAGTCCAAACGGTAGGAGGAGAGAGAGAGAGAGAGAGAGAGAGAGAGTGGAGAAGAAACGGAAGGAGGCAGGCAGGCAGAAAAAGGGTGGAGGATAGGGAGAATGTGTGAATGAAAAGAGGAGGAGAGAGAGGGGAGATGGTGTGTATCGTGGGAGGGAGGGCTGAGACAGCGAGAGGCAGCAGTAAAGTGTGTATAAAGGCAGAGCCGGGCACATCAACAAAACAACTACTGACAAGAAACAGATAAAGATGTCTACACAAACAGACCGCGTTTAGCCTTTTTGTAAATCGTCTGTCTTTTTCTTACATTGTTTACCCCAAAAAGTCATGGCCAATTGTCGTCTGATTTAACTTATCATGGTCTTCAATAACAAACTATAAAGAACATTTTGTTATATTAGTATTAGGAGAAGGTGAAGGTTGGAAAAGACATATTGAATACGGTTGAAGCTGTGTTGCAGTATCTTTATCAAAACTGTTTATGTCATGTGTTTAGTTCAATTAAGGATATTGACAGATTCATCTTTATTGGATTTTTTTAAACCTCAAATATCATTATCTGTATCAGCCTGACATATAGTAGAATTTTTGCTTTACACAACAAAGTGAAATCCACAACAGGACAACAATTCAGCAAGTGAGAGTACACAAGACACCACAACAAAACAACCTGGTAACGCAGCAACAACACATTACAACACAAATGCTGGTTGAAGAATGGGATGCCATCCCACAGCAGTGTGTGACCAGGCTGGTGACCAGCATGAGGAGGAGGTGCCAGCCTGTTGTGGCTGTATATGGTTCTTCCACACGCTACTGACACTTCTGTTTGTTAAATGAATAAATTGTGAAATTGCCAATATGTCTTGTTACTTCAGACTTCAATAACCCAATCCACCAAACAAGAGTCAATGGCAGAATAAGCTGTTTGGCATTGTCAGAGAAGATTTGGCAAATTTTTCATGGGCGCAACCCACATACTCAGCACTGCTGCTCATCCCACAAATGCATGTTCCTCACAAATGGGGCACCATTTAAAAGGGAAATAATCAGGCTTTCCAATGGTATGATATTTATTGCCAAGAAGCATTGTTATAATAAAGAAATAATCTACCAAACACAAATTTCCTTTTTGTGCATAGTTTACAGTATATCTGTACAGTGCAATTTCCACTCTCAACGCCAGGTTAAAGGACAATTCCGGCGCAAAATGAACCTAGGGGTTAATAACATATGTGTACCTAGTCAACCGTTCTCTGGGATCTGTTTTCATGCTAATCGAATGCGTCTCTAGCTTGAGACAAGCTATCGGCAAACTGGTGGTTAGCTGCTAACGCTAGCTTTCGGGGCACATGGTAAATCACTATTTTATACCACTAACAAGGCTCAAAATAGCACCACACTTCAACAGTAGCATAATGAGGATCCCTACATGTAAACCGAAGCATTGAGAACTTTTTAAGTGTACAGACAATTTATTAAAAAGATAGATTATAAAGACAGTAGCGTAAATGTTTACATGTGGGCGCCATGTTGGAAAACAGTCATGAGCAGTCAAATGACGAATGCCGTGCAACCAGTAACCAGTAACATAGCTCAAAAACAGCGTTCGTGATTCGACTGCTCATGACTGTTTTCAAGATGGCGCCCGCTTGTAAACATGAACGAATGGTTATGGGCAACAATAAGAATTTCATGTAGCCAATCATTTGAGTTGGGACTGATTTTCAGGAAAAGATTATTTCATGATATTCTTACTACTACATTGTGTTAGCCTTGAAAAACTTGACTGGTACTTTGTTGCAGCTGAAACAGTCTACCATATCCCCTTTATTCCCCCGTTGGTATGTCTGTTTTTAGCTCAGTCTCTGGGCCTGCTGCCTGCTGCTATCAAATGAAAGCTAGCTAATCAGATTGTTAGAAGATCCTGTCCTGCTCTGCCCTGAGGGCATCATAATGACAAATCACACACAGCACCACACACATCCGTCACACCACTTGCACTAGCTTTAAGACACCACAAATTTCTGTACTGCTGGCTTTGTGAAACTGCATTCACCACCAGATTTACCAATCATGCACACTACCCTGGCCTGGACGCTGTAAGTCATTGGGATGCATGAGGGTGAAGCCCTGACTGACTAGGTTACGAGCCACAGCAAAAATGGGAAACTATCATTGTAGTTGGTGGTGAGTTCCTGTCCTACTTGTGTTTCTGAGAAACCAGGTTTTCCCTGTTCTCAGTTAGAGCATTAGGAGTTCAGCTAAGTACTCTGCTGAAGTCAAACTTCCCACCTCCACACTGATCTCTGCCACATTCTCTTCTGTCTCTGATCCACTGCTTTGTGTTCTGCCTGTGCTATAGCAGCAGACTTGCTGATAGGTTGTGATTGCCGCCTTCCTGCTGAGTTCTGTGTAGCCTCTAGAGAAGCAGCACTGCCTGAGACTTCCAGGAGCTCATGAGGGGACTGAGTTTTCTTTTTCAAGTCACGTTTTCCTTTTCTAAAAGCAGTCCTGTCTTCCTCATGCCCAGCCACAAAAACATAGAAAGATCTGCCACATAGAAGCAAAGAGTATCTAGTATATTCCCATTTTGACAAATAGTTCTGCTTTCATTTATTTTATTTCCCTGATTTTATAATTCATTTGCACTACATTCATAATTCATAATTTTGTGGAGGATGCATTATAAATGGTTGAAATTGATGGAATTATGGATTAAGAAGGTACTGAGAATTGTTTGAAAATTATTTTACAGTGAGTTATGAATATATCTGTAATCAATTTTGTGTACAAATATTTGTAGATTCCATTTATAATTCATTGAAAATACTATGTATAGAGTATTAAGAAAGTCTGAGGGAACAGCCCTGGACTATTAAATGCAGGGTAAACTTGTGTTTATTTAGAAATGGTTTCAGCTTGATGAAACATTGATTTTGTGCTTGTTCTGATCTAAATTCTTGCTCTTTACAAGCAGGTTGGAGCTTGTGGCTGCTGCAGTCTTAATCTCTCCTGATTTCACACACTGGAAAACACACAAGTTCAAATAGCAGACCTTATTTTATGTTAATGGCGTAAACACTTGGAACCTCATGCATAATTAATGCTAAAGCACATGAATGCAGATAAACACATTTTAGTAGTATTTAATTATCCCTTGGTTTTCCATCAGCTTCAGGGGTGGTTGCATCCAGCAGAGAGGGGTGATTGTCTGTTCCTCTTTTGTTACCTGTTCTTTGGTAGCTGTCATTAGAGATTCGAAGAAAGGCACATGTGCTGTATTTCTTCGTAAAGGGTCATGTTGTGACCAAGTCTTTTATAACTCCTACTTCCTTGTAATGACTCAGTAGTTTCAAGAAAAAAAGAAGCATGGAATTGACAGTGATGGGTGGTGATTATATGGTGACCTTTACATAAGTAGCTACTGTTTTGTTGTACCCATTGCTCTCCAGCGTTTCTAAGGTTTGTTTCGTGCAAGTAGAGAGTGAAGTCTGGCATCTGCGCACAGTAGGAGTACTTTGTTAATAGCAGCACTCTGCTCACATAGATAATCCATAATATGTTAATAGAGCTAGCACCAAGATACCATTTCTCAATTCTACTGAAATAAACCACAGTGGCCATGTTAATTGCTTATCATAGTGTTACATTATAAGTTGCCTTGCAATTCAATAACAACATGTTTTTGTTCCATAAAAAAGAAGCCACAGTTGAACATATTATATGGGGAATCAGGGCTCAAAATAGCACCATCCACCAGGCAAATGCTTGTAAAATATGCAATTAGCTGGTAGATTTGCTACACTCACCAGCCAAAAAAACAATGGCAATCTATTGAGTTGCTCGTAAAACTTTAACATTCACTAGTCATTTGGCTAGTGGACTAAAAGGTTATTTTTAACCCTCTGGGGAATAAATCCAGGACAGAACACCTTTATTAAAAATAATAGTATAATAAAGTAAATGTTACACACTATTACACAGCCATAGCAGTGTCTGTCTGGATCTAGGACTATTAAATTATCCATTTGTATTTGTGAAATGACTTCTCTTCAGTTATGGAACAGAAGGCCAAAGACTTTGTTGAAGTGATAACTAAGGACTGATTGTCTAATGCCCGTGCATCTGTTGGTCCCTGTGGCTGTCTCCCAGCCAGATTGATAAACCCCACTGCTCAGAATAACATTGAATAATGTAAGTGTCTGGTAATGTTGTTCTGTTGCAGAGCGATAGACTGGATCCTGAGATGGCTGCAGCTTACTGAAGCTATAATTGTAATGGAGATGTACTGAGGTAGTGGAGCTGCTGCTGAGCCTTTCGCTAGTGGTCAGCTGTGTGGCCTCGGGGTCACCACAGCTATCCCACCAAGACACACAGACACATGCTTCTGTTGAATTTTCCATGTCTTATAGCTGCAAGATGTATCTTCGTATTCTGTCTGAGTAGCTTCTTAGGAAGCAATGAAAAGTGTGGTTGCCATGGGTAACGCATGTGTGCATGCTGTTTGGGTTGGAGGTTATTAGGCAGAGGGTGGAGTTTGTGAGGGTCTTAACTCAAGGAAGAAAAGTAGTTTTAGTCCATCACTCAAAGAAACATCAATTAGTTTTTACTTTAATAAGAATGAGAGCATTCTTCTCCCTTTTTCCCCACATAGTCAAGTCAATGCTCTCAAGATATGCTTGCGATCTCACCACTGTGTTTCAAACCCTGTCAACAACCAAGCTACGTGGCCAAGGCTTCAAAAATATTGAGCAAAACGTATTTAAAAGAATTCCCTGTGAGCCAAAACCTCAGATTTCAAACTGAACGCTATGGTTTCAACAGTTGTTTGTACTCCTGGCCCTGGGTAAGACAGCAAAGCAACAGATCCAAAAGTACATCCCCAATCCTCATCGATGCATCATCAGTGGTGGTTTACTGTGTATGTGTTGAATCCAGCTAAACTGAGTCATCATTATTCATTATTAACACATGTATCAACCCAACTTGCCCTCCTCTAGCTTTGAGCCAGAATGTGGAGGTACAGTGTGTCAAACCAGCACGCTATACACAGATTAGTCTGTAGTTTTCTTGGAAGACAAGGGTCTTTAGCCTGCCACTTCATTTTAAATACACATGTACAACATTTGTGTTATACAGTTATGCTGATGTTCCCTCCACTGTAATAAGTGGCTTACTGAGTACAGACAGGGCAGCTGATTGCTTCAGCTGACGTGTGAACAGCATATGATGTAAGAGCTTTAATCCATCAGCCATTACAGCAATAACAGCACACAGGTAATTATGTGCTGTCTCCACCTTATTCTTTTCCATTATAACTATCCCTCCATCTTTTATCTCTGTGTGTGACATAGTAGGTTGTTAGTTGATTCATGAAGCCAACAAGCATAAATATAATGAGAGGCACATAGCCAGCAATAATGGAATGGCATTTGAATGGATCATAAACTGTATAAGCAGAGAGGAACTTTAACTTTTACATGGAAATATGTCATATATATGCAAGTTTGTATGAGAATGCTCATGTGTGTTGGCCATCTGTGAGAAAAAAAGTAATAAGGATAAGTAATAATGACAATATATATTTTAAATTATGTGAATGGTGACAGTGTGTGGTTTCAGTGCTACTCTGCTGTCCTTGGCCTGGACCTTTTTTAATGAAAAGAGATTCGCAAATGGTGTCACTACAGACTAAAAATAATGGACGGTGCAGCAGTGACATCACCCATTGTTTTTTAGATTGCCCTTCAGTCATTTTATAATCAAAGTGTGATCAGAATCAAATGTCATCACATCTCTCATTGTGCTGATTATGCTGAAATAGCCTCAGCCCTCTGAGTATTAAAAAGCGGATCTGGAAGAAAACTCCAGAAAACTGTTTAATGGCATCAGCTGAGTTTGAATATGTGTACCCAATTCCAAGTCAGAGCCTTCAGCAAGCTTACCACTCTGACAGTTATTCCCATATGATCTGAATGCAGTGTAACACCCTGGCAGAGCTCAGTGATTGCTACTTTATTTAGAAACACTCTTTTCACTCACTTTTTTCCTGTATTGTGCCTGGTGAGCTCATTTGATGAAAAAGAGAGAGAGAGGGGGGAGATGTATGAGGTTTAATTCAATCCTAAAGTGGTTTGTTTTACCAGGTTTGAACACTGTCAATCAAAGGGATTTGCATGTCATAGTGAAAACCCCAGATTAAAGTTATAAAGCTAATTAACTCATATGTTGAGTGGGGGGCCCCTTCCATACTTCCTACCCCCCTACTTCCGTCGCCCTTGCTTGGACCACAGCCATTTTCCAACTCTGCCTTCAATTTGATGTCAACTACGCACCTGTAAAGTTTTGTGACTGTATTTGCGCGGTTGCAACGCTGAAGAGTTCGTCCTTCGTCACAATTACAGTGACAAAATCTGGCCGCGGACAGACATATACTAAACACTTGGCAAAGTACTCAAAACGGCCTCTGTGGTAGTTCCCGCTACAGTAGATGTTTCCAGGACCACATTTTGCCATGATGACACACACACACAGACTCTCATGGTGAAAACAAAACCAGCGTCGCTGTCGCGGCTGGTAACTATCTGTTACTGTACATCTTCATAAATGTCACTCACTAAACGTCTTCTGATCTCCATTACAATCTTTAAAATGAAATGAAGGCAGAGTTTGAAAATGTGTGTGGTCCAAGCAACAGCCTTGCCTTGAGATCCTATCGCAAGATGGTCTCTAGTATTTTACTAATTTTAGTTTTCTCTTCCCACCATAACCTTCTTTGCATGCACACTTCAGATGCAAAACTGACATTTGCATATCTTAAGTATTTACAGCACACAAGGATAAATAACTCACTGGAATCCAAGCGTAGAATGTGTCATTGGTAGTACTAGCAGTACATCTTTTAAATGACAGGAAGACGTTTGATTTAGTGCTCATATTTTAAAAAAGAAAACGATATCAGATCAGTGCTTTATTAATCTGTTTGGCCAGTAACAGGTTAATGTACCTGAGCTGATCTGTACTGTGCTAAACACTTACTGATGTGACTGCTGGCATTGGCCTTTAGGCTTATATGCTTGCACATGCACATAGACACACTTGGTGTTTATAATATACTAATATCTATGAACACTAGGGGTGTGCCATATCATATTGTTTACGATAATACTGGTATAATAAATATATTGTGATATATGAATAACTCAGATTGTGATAATGGCAGTATTCTGACTTGTTGACGTAATTGCCTGTTAAATTCCAACTGCTCTTTGTTATACTATTTATATTTGTTTACAGAATATAAATCTCACTCTCAGTTGCTGTTGTTGTTTACAAACTAAAGAACTGAGAGATATGCTTTTTTTTTTTTTTCACGGAATATTTGAAGGCAAACTGTTAACATTTATGCTGTCATGTGAAACTAAAACTAATTTTGTTGCAACTGTATCTTGAAATTAATAATAAAAATCATGTTCAGTATTTTTTGCAATATATTGCAAACAAATATCATTATCACAGATATACCCTAAAAAAATTTAATATTATTTTAGGGCCATATCGCCCACGACTATTTAAAAATGCAATTTGCTAAACTTTTTATTTTTTCAAACAACTGACATCACAGAATAAATGTACGATAAGATCAGTTGTGGCATCATGAGGTTTTAACTTTAAAGCATGTCTTTGCATTAGGGAGAAAAAAAGGAAAACGACAGTGAAACCACACTGCCAGTTTATTAGGTCTAGCTAAAACTAATGGTAATTTTTTTTGGCTGACCTTTTGGAGAGTAGTTTAGGGCAATGATACAATTTTACAACACAATCTCACTCAATCTTACTGCACATTCCCACATCCTCCATTATACTCATGCCCAAACTCTTCATTTTGTAGTCCCACTCCCACCACTGTGAAATGTAACAAGCCAAGTACAGCCATGATTCCGCTCTATCACATTGTGATGTTCATTGCTGCTATGGGCCTTTCTCTCCTGCATTTTCAAAATACAATGCTTCAGGCACTACTTTAGAAATAATTGGGAATGGAGATGACATGCAATCGTATTCCCAGCAGCCCAGTGTTTTTGAAAAAGGAGGATTGAGGAGAACTAGGCATTCCAGAAGTAATTTTGTTCTGCACAATGCAGATACAAGTTTGAAATGGAGCTGTGTGAGCGTGTGAGAGTGTGTCCCCAGGGTGTCAGCATCATCTGCTGTAGACACGATGGTGGTAGCAGTTGCACAGTAAAAATCAGCAGATACCCTGACACTGGTTAAAAGCGCCGCAATCAACTCTCTCGCACCACGCAGTTCAAAGTACGCATTACAGCTACGGTAGCTTTCACGCTTCAAAAAGCCGGTCTCTTGCTCTTTTAAATCTCCTTTTGCTTTTTCTGGGCGAAGAAGAAGACTCCTGTTCCTGAAATTTGGATTTTGAATACATGTGGTCCTCCATGTTTCCTTCTTCAAACTTGCTGGGGCCGGGAAGCTACGATACCCGTTAGCAGCATTAGCAGCACCTGTGAGTTTATCATGTGACAGAGAAAACGTGAAAGGTGGAGCAGTATGTCCTGGATGTCCCTTACCGGCTAACGTATTTCAAGATGGAGCATGAATATGGAGCGTCTACCCCAGTTCATGCAAATGTAATGTAAAATTTCAAGCCAAAAGGAATACCTGGAATTGATGGTAGAGGTAAATATTCATGGAAAAGTTTGTGAACGGGCAACACAGATTTTGATAATGAACAACTAAACACGTTACACACTGGACCTTTAAAGGACATGCTACACTGAAAATGAATCAGCTATTAGTGGCTGCAGATGATTTCCATTGTATAAGAAAGTAGAGCTCCACCTTTCAGTCCTCTTGTGGTCAGCCTGATCACTTATTGCAGCCACAATGATGTGTGAGCTTCCTGACCACAGTAATGCTGCTTGTCACCTGTTATTCATCGTAAAAAAGCACCTTTCCTCACCACACACACACACACACACACACACACACACACACACACACTATCCCAGCCTGTTCACCACCTTTGTTCTTTCATTCTTCTGCATTTCATTTCTTTGCTAATCATTTAGGTTCAGTGAACTTTGTCAGCCTACACGTTATTTGTATTATTTTCTCTCTTTCTTGTTTTGTTAAATACAAGTTCATTTTGTTTTTATATTTCCTTTGTCACCCTATCAGCTTGCACTTGACTGACTGACGTCCTTGTCGTCTCTCCTCTCCTTGCTCCTCTAGGGAAGTAGAGGAAGAGTTGGAGGTGGTGTGGCAGGCGGCAACCAGGGAGAACCAGCAGATGAGGGAGACTCTTTTGGACTCAGGGCTCACTGCGGACCTCCACAGTCGGGCCATTTCTGGCAGTGCCTCTCCTGGCTGGCTTTCTTAGTCTCCAGATGACACCACGACCACTATGCCATCAGCATTAACCACACAGCTCCGGCCTCTCTTCTTCACCTCTCATCAAAGCCCTGGGCTCCAGAGAAGGTCAATAATTAAATCTGACTCAGATAACCAAAGCAACTACTTGGACGAGAAGCATAAGCATGGGCTGAATTTCTATTGCTAAGCTCCTTATCCATAAACCATAGGTGTTTTAACTCATAATGGAAAGATAGACTGGGTACATTAGTTATAGTCCTAAACATGTCAGCATACAGGCATCTGCCAGATTGACTTTGTTACACAGATAAAACTGCGCCATCCTCTGTAACAAACTCATATTTGTATTTAACTTTATTGTAAGCATGTCTCGTTTGTACAACGAAGGGGAGGCAATAGTAGTCTGGGTAAATTCACTTCTTACTTTTTTTCCTGTAAGGGAAACTTAGTTTGGACAAAAGGATTTCAGTAAAACATATAAAACATTGGAGTGCAAAAAATCATAATGAAACAGCTGACTTTATAACACAGTTTAGTTTTGACAGCGTGGCCAAATATACAATACAATAGACATCAGTCTGGGTAGTCAGAAAGACTGCACTTTTTATAAAGATTTGTAAAAAGATTGTTTTATTTATTTATCTTTTAAAATTCATCTCAGGGTTTTATAGACCATGCCAAGTATAACAGATTAACAAGTATACCAAATAGTGGAGAAAGTTGCATTATTTAGAATAATTATCCTAAACATAAAGAACACAGCCATTGTTGCCACCTGCTGGGCACATATGATAATGGTATTGTCATTGTTACAGTGGCAGAGTTAAACAGTGCAGAACAGGCAGACATGGAAAAGCTACATACAGGTACAAGTAGTATGTTGAAAATTATGAAAATGACATTGAGTGATTTATCTGGAGGAAATACTGTTGGTGGTATTTCAGGGGACTTCTTGAAATACCACTAACAGTATCGCCACTAAAGAAAAAATAACACAATAAAAGAGTAAAAAAGTGTTGAGGTAAAATAAGTGTTTATGCACAAAGAAATTCACATTTATTTATACGTGTGGCTCTATTTTCCTATTATTATTACTACCTTTGTTTAAACTCTTGGATAATATGTTGGCTGAGTTTGCTAATTTTGACTTGCAATTAAATATGCTTTAAGACACAGTGAAAAGGACTCAAAGTGTTATTTATTGGGATAGTTTGTATAAGAAAAACTCTTTTTCAACTACAAAGTAATAGTGAAACCAGTGGGCTTTTATTGTTGGGAGTACTCCTTATCAAATACAGACATAACACCATTGACAAAGATACGTGTCATGGACAGGTTTTTCTGTGACTGAGACACCACAACATCACCTCTTTGGCACTACCACAGTCCTGCTGGATTAGACTGATGCCACAAGGCAGAGTAGTGTCTGTATAGAGATGTACCACAAATCCCTGCTGACGAACACAGACCAGCGTGACGGCTGTGCAGTGGCTCAGACATGTAGCATAGCTTTTAAGGGATGAGGGATACGTGTAATACCTGGTGTAATGGCAGAACGTGCAGCTTGCCAACAAATCCAAACAGCCAAATCATGGCATTGAATTTCTTAGCCACAGTGTCATCAGCAAAAAAAAACTTTATACATATGTGCTTTAATAGACAGCAATAACAAAAGTAACGTCATAGTGACTGCTTTGTATCTACTCCATGCATATACTGTATGCATGTAAAAACAAATGCAGTTTTCTGGCACAAACAAAAGCAGTGTTGCATACCATACACATACACATATTCTGTTTGGACATATTGGCATGCCAGGCAAAGTATGCATCAAGACTCCTACTGGCTGTATGCTGTAGTATATGAACATTCTATAACTTTCTATAAACTTTGACTTAAGATTTGGTATAAGGAGATGCATGAACTTTACCCCACTTTTATTGAAAACATCTGGAAACTGTTAACATGAGCAGAGGGCCCCCCCAAGACAGAAGAGTCCTTTTTTGGCGCCGTCGGACTGACTCCCGCTTCATTGGCTGGCTTATGAGGTGAGCTTTCTCACAACTTTGGGCGCTGGTCAGTTTGTGTGTGGCTCTGTGTGTGTGTTGAGGGGTTGCACTGTGTCGAACCTGTGTATGTTTTGAGCGGTGTTGCTGTGTGATGGAGGTTCCGTTCTAAATTTATTTGCGTTGAAATAAACGCAAACAGGGGAGAAGTGTGAGTTAACATATGAGAAATAGAGGAAAAGGAAAATAAAGCAAAGGATTAAGGAAGTTAGAGAAATAAGAGGAAAAAGGATAAGAACGCCGTTAATTTGGTACAAAGCCCTTGAAGAAAGGTGATCTTAGATGGGTTGTAAATCCTGGGAAATTCACTAGGTGCGATTTCGGGGTCCGCTCTTGGAGCTTGTAGTTTCCAAGACGCTGGGAGTTTGTAGGATAATATTCAGTGTATGCACTCACATGATTGACGAATCATGTCAGTGGCCTCTCATTGAAATCTACATCTCAAAGGTATCAAAAATTTAGGAAAGATAAAGGAAATAAGGAGAGCGGCGGAGAAGCATGCTCATTAAGAAAAAAGGATCCAGAGTGAGGCTGTTTGTGTTTTTGAATGGAGTCGACTTTTTATGTGCTGTGAACTTTTCTCTGTGGGAGAGAAGTGTGAGAGTGTGTGTGAACAGCGGTGTTTTTGATGTGTGTGATAGGCTGTACATGCGTGATTTATGTCATGAGGATATTCTATATTATATATATATATATATATACAGTGGGGCTCGAAAGTTTGGGCACCCCAGGAAGCCAAGAAAAGATGGAAAAATCTCCAAAAGGCATCAAATGACAGATTAGACATTCTTATAATATGTCAAAAAAAGTTAGATTTTATTTCCATCATTTACACTTTCAAAATAACAGAAAACAAAAAATCGCGTCTGCAAAAGTTTGGGCACCCTGCAGAGTTGATACCTTGTACTGCCCCCTTTGGCAAGTATCACAGCTTGGAAACGCTTTTTTTAGCCAGCCAAGAGTCTTTCAATTCTTGTTTGAGGCATCTTCGCCCATTCTTCCCTACAAAAGTCTTCCAGTTCTTTGAGATTTCTGGGCTGTCTGTCACGCACTGCTCTTTTAAGGTCTATCCATAGATTTTCAATTATGTTGAGGTCAGGAGACTGTGAAGGCCATGGCAAAACCTTCAGTTTACGCCTCTTGATGTAATCCACCGCGTCAACTATTTTCAGTTTCAGTTTTCTAGACAACTGCTTAGAAGACCCCATGGTGCTGATTGTTGGGGCAAGGTCAGATGAGTCTGGGCATTTAAAACCTTTGAGATTGACATCACCTGGTCTTTCCAGACGATGATTGAGAACAATCCATGACACTGTCAGGTCTCAGCTTTCCAAAGGGGGCGGTGCATGCTATAAACTCTGCAGGGTGCCCAAACTTTTGCAGACGCCATTTTTTGTTTTATGTTATTTTGAAAGTGTAAATGATGGAAATAAAATCTAACTTTTTTTGACATATTATAAGAATGTCTAATCTGTCATTTGATGCCTTTTGGAGATTTTTCCATCTTTTCTTGGCTTCTTTATGCACATTAATACAAATTTTTACCTGGGGTGCCCAAACTTTCGAGCCCCACTGTGTATATATATATATATATATATATATAGATATAGACAAAGTGTGGCAGTGATCCACCACAGCCCCCACCTGAGCAAAGATTTGACCATGGAGGACCACAGAACGGAGACGAGAAATCTCAACCCCCCTTTTCACCCATCCAACACTCCTCAAACCCCCTTACCAACACCGACGCCTTTGAGGATCCATCGCTCTCCCCATTCGCCTTTTCCCCTGTTTCCCCCTGCCACATGTTGGGGTTCACTGACCGGATGGAGCGGCTGGTAGATGTTGGAATCAAGTTTGCCCCACTACCTTCTCCCATCATTCGCCCCCAGCATCAAACTCACCCTGTTTTGACTGAACCGCTAAAAGTAAAACGCCAGGCACCTCTGCCCCCTCAAGGACGGCAGCGAACTCCTTCTCACCAGACTGATAAGTATGCTTGTGTACAAAATGAAACAAGCTTTAACTGATATGTGCTGGGCCCAGGCTGCATGCCTAGTGGCACTCATGACTCTTTCCAGGACAAGCCTGGGCCCTGTGTATTCAATTCTTCGTCAATCAATGTTGTGATAGGTAATAGAAAAAGAATGGTGAATCCGTTAAGCAAGAAAAAGAAGCACTTAACTGCCAGCTTAGCAAATTTAGCATCCATTCCTCGTCAGCCATAGCCTGTCCCAAAAAACGAGACAGATAATTATTTTAACACACTAACATTAGCCTTACTAAACGTCAGGTCTCTGGCGGGTAAATCATTTTTAATCAATGATTTTATTATTAAGCACAATCTTGACCTCATGTTTTTAACTGAAACCTGGTTAGACTATAATAACAGTGATGCTGTTCTTATCGAGTCAGCTCCCCCTAACTTCAATTTTATGAGTGAGAATAGAGCGAATAAGAAAGGAGGTGGAGTCGCCATTTTGTTTAATGACTCGTTCCAATGTACTCAAATATCTTATGGAAACTTTGCTTCTTTTGAATATGTGGCTCTTCAGCTGAGGTCCCCCTCTCGACCTATATTTCTAATTATCTACAGGCCACCTAAATACTGTGCATCCTTCTTTGACGACTTTAGTGAACTGCTGTCTATAATCTGTATTAACTTTGACTGTGTAGTTATTGCTGGTGATTTCAACATTCATGTTGACAACCCCCAGGACAGAGGGACCAAAGAACTGTGTTGTATTTTTGAGAACTATGGACTGACTCAGCATGTGACGGAGCCCACACACAACAAGGGGCAATCTCTGGACTTGATTATCTCCAAGGGTTTGAACATTTCCAAGGTTGTGGTGACTGATGCTGCTCTCTCTGATCATTCCTGTGTTTTCTTTAATGGCACTATCTCTGTGCACAAAAGTGTCCAAGCAAAGTTAATAAGAAAACGGTATATCACTGACAACACTAGTGAAACATTCATTCAGCTTTTCTCGTCCACACCCGCCCTCTCAGGGGTCTCAGTCACTGAGCTTGTAGACAATTTCAATTGTAAAATTACAAATGTTATTGATGCGATTGCTCCCATTAAGGTAAAAACTGTCTCTGATAAGAAAAGATCTCCATGGAGAAATGCCATACTGGTAAGAACAGAAAAAAGAAAGTGTCGAAAAGCAGAACGCAGGTGGCGAAAAACTAATCTCCAGGTCCACTACAACACCTATAAAGAGAGACTTTGTATTTATAATTTGGAACTGAGGAATGCAAGGCGGTCCTTCTTCTCGGACATTATTGCCAAAAACAATAATAACTCACGTGCTTTGTTTGCTACTGTCGATAGGTTAACAAACCCTCCAGTACCAGTAGCATCTGAACTTTTATCCACCGAGGCCTGCAATGATTTTACCACCTTCTTCAAAGACAAAACTCAGAAAACAGTCAGTGCTTCCATATAGACTACAGGGTATGTATTGTCACAGTGTCCAGGCAAAACAAATTCCAATATGACCCAATTTCATATGATTAACCGTAAAAACCTGGAGGACATTATACAACATCTGAAAACCTCCTCCTGCTGCCTTGATATTCTACCAACGGGCCTTTTCAAAAATGTTTTGAATTGTTTGGCTACTGATCTTCTACAGATTGTAAACACGTCTCTTCTCTCAGGTATCTTCCCACAGGCCCTGAAAACTGCAGTCATTAAGCCACTCTTAAAAAAAGAACAATCTAGACACGTCACTAATGAGCAACTATAGGCCGATATCAAACCTTCCATTTTTAAGTAAAATCATTGAAAAAATGGTTTCTCAACAACTCAACCTTTTCTTGACACTAAACAACAGTTTTGATGCCTCCCAGTCGGGTTTTCGACCACACCACAGCACTGAGACAGCTCTTGTTAAAGTCTTTAATGACATCCACTTAAACAGAGATAGTGGCAAAATTTCAGTCTTGATATTACTTGATCTCAGTGCTGCATTTGATACGGTCGACCATGACATATTACTAGATCGATTGGAAAACTTTCTGGCTCAGTACTAAAGTAGTTTGAGTCTTATTTAAAGAATAGGGACTACTTTGTGTCTATGGGGAATTATACATCTGAGCATACAAATATGACGTGCGGAGTTCCCCAAGGCTCCATTCTGGGGCCTCTCCTGTTTAACATCTACATGTTTCCACTGGCTCAAATTATGGAAAACAATAAAATAAGTTACCATAGTTATGCGGATGACACACAAATTTATATAACCTTATCGCCAGGGGACTATAGTCTAATACAACAACTGACTAAGTGCATTGAACAAATTAACTGGATGTGCCAGAACTTTCTTAAATTAAATGATGAAAAAACTGAGGTGGTTGTTTTTGGAGCAAAGGAGGAACGATTAAAAGTCAGCACTCAGCTTCAAACGATAATGTTAAAAACAACAGACAAAGCCAGAAATCTTGGTGTAGTCATGGACTCAGACCTGAATTTTAACTGCCACATTAAGACAATTACAAAGTCAGCCTATTACCACCTTAAAAATATATCAAGGGTTAAAGGACTTATGTCTCAGCAGGATTTGGAAAAACTTGTCCATGCTTTTATCTTCAGTAGACTTGACTACTGTAACGGTGTCTTTACAGGTCTCCATAAAAAAATCAATCAGACAGCTGCAGCTGATTCAGAACGCTGCTGCTCCAGTCCTCACTAAGACCAAGAGAGTGGATCACATCACTCCAGTTCTGAAGTCTCTACACTGGCTTCCTGTGCCTCAAAGAATTGATTTCAAAATACTTTTGCTGGTTTATAAATCACTAAACGGTTTAGGGCCAAAATACATTTCTGATCTGCTGCTACACTATGAACCCCCCAGACCTCTCAGGTGGTCTGGGACAGGCCTGCTTGTTGTCCCCAGAGTCAGAACTAAACAGGGGGAAGCAGCGTTTAGTTTTTATGCTCCACATAATTGGAACAAACTCCCAGAAAACTGCAGGTCTGCTGCAACTCTCAGTTCTTTTAAATCAAGGCTGAAGACCTATCTTTTTGATGTTGCCTTTCTTTAAATAACTGTTCATTTCTTATACTGAAGCTGCATTGTTGACACTGTATAACAATCTATATAAGCATATAAAGAGAAATTCCTAAAACAAATAATAGAATTGAATTTATGATTATTCCGGTGACATTCTTTTGCAGAAACGGACATATCTCTGATAATTTCTCTGATGCAGGCATGACAATAGTTGACAGAAGAGACAGACGTTGGGCTGGTCAAAAAGTTAGTTGAAGTAACTAACTAATTTAGGCAGAAGGCCTAAAAAGAAAAAAATAGTCTATAAACACTCTGAGCGAGTTCTTGACTATTTAGAGACAGACTGCAGAAGAAATAAAATAGTTTAAGAACGTTCTGGACTATTAAGAGATTTTTGTCTGCAGGGCTGTACCGGGTTTTACAAGGTTTGCCGAAGAAAAGAACTAAGCTTTGCGGTGACGACCACATCGAAAATGATAAGAGTATACTCAAGAAAAGCTTCTGTAACTATGGGGAATGAAACCTCAAAGCCATGCAACGCATCTGGACCCATAGTGGCTGAGATGGTTAGAAAATATGGACCGGACTGCTGGAGATATCTGTCATATTGGTCAAAAAGATTTGGCTTTCCAAAAAATGGATCACTGAGTCCTGGAAAGTTATTTTATCTGCTTTGATATATTTAACTGTTTTAACTGTTCTTCAATGTTTAATTTCTTATACTGCACTGTAACTTTTTTTTCTCGTATTTTATCTGTTTTTTATTTTTTAATCTGTTTTCATGTAAATCTGTTTTCATGTAAAGCACTTTGAATTGCCCTGTTGCTGAAATGTGCTATACAAATAAAGCTGCCTTGCCTTGCCTTGCCTAGATATAGATAGATAGATATAGAGATATAGAGATATAGATAGATAGATATAGAGATATAGATAGATAGATAGAGATATATATATCTATAGATATAGATATAGATAGATAGATATAGAGATAGATAGATATATATATATATAGAGATAGATAGATATATATAGATAGATAGATATATATAGATATAGATATAGATAGATAGATATAGAGATAGATAGATATATATATATATAGAGATAGATAGATATATATAGATATATAGATAGATATAGAGATAGATAGATATATAGAGATATATAGAGATATATATGTGTGTATATATATGTGTATATATATGTGTATATATATGTATGTGTATATATATATATGTATATATATAGATAGATAGATATATATATAGATAGATAAAGAGATATATATATAGATATATATATATCTATATATATATAGATATATATATAGATATATATATAGATAGAGAGATATATATAGAGAGAGATAGAGAGATATATATAGAGAGATAGATATATATATATATATATATATATGTGTGTGTGTTTTGGTTGAAAAAAGGAGTTTTAGTTATCTATACGGAAAGATATTCTGTTCATTACGGCTAAAACTATGAGTCTCATTTGAAGAGAACGTTTTCAAATTGTTAAAACGTATGAGCCTCAAGGAGGACTTTGTTTAATCAGGTAAAAAACATAAAATGATATGAGCCTCTAGGAGGACTTTGTTTAATCAGGTAAAAAACATAAAATGATATGAGCCTCTAGGAGGACTTTGTTTAATCAGGTAAAAAACATAAAATGATATGAGCCTCTAGGAGGACTTTGTTTAATCAGGTAAAAAACATAAAATGATATGAGCCTCAAGGAGGACTTTGTTTAATCAGGTAAAAAAACATAAAATGATATGAGCCTCTAGGAGGACTTTGTTTAATCAGGTAAAAAACATAAAATGATATGAGCCTCAAGGAGGACTTTGTTTAATCAGGTAAAAAACATCAAATGAAATGAGCCTCTAGGAGGACTTTGTTTAACAGTCTATGAGTCTTCTTCAAATTAGAATCTGTGTTTTATGTTTTGTGTTGGTTTGTTCATTTTGTTCCGTGTCACTGTTGTTTTATAAATGTGGTCTGTTGGGAAAAAATGGAGAGGCAGCTGGTCTGTCTGCTGAGGATCATTAAGTTCTCTATGATTTCTTTGTGATTGCTTAAACCGCTTTGTGATAGTGTATCTTTGAAACTGGTATTAAGAAATTCTATGTTGAAGTGGGCTTGAGTTATTCTTCAGTTATCCTCCTTGGTTGGTTGTGTGTTTGGGAGCTCATCTCACTCTGAGATCACACTGGCGAATGGACTGCGCATGTCTAAAATTCTAGGAATGCAAGTTTTCACAGACAGTCTAGGCCACTCCTTGCCTGCACTTGGGTGCAGAGGCAGAGCGGCGAAAAAAGGAAGGGGGAGATTTTGAGTGCAGCCCAGTAAAATATTCGGTGACTGTTGCTTGACTGTGAATTAAAATCCATTAAATTATAAATAAGAGTTATGTTGACAGATAAATAAGAAAAATGTTATTATAGTGATTAAAAGTGTTCTTAAGTTGATTGATTATTTCTTAAGCTTGAAAGTAAACACAGGTATGTTTAAAAAGATAGGAAAATATATTGTGATTACTCAAATAGTTAACTGTATTTTCAAAAAAAGATATGGTTAATTTTAGTTGATGATATAAATAATTAATCAATATGCAAGGTTGAATAAGTTTGTATGAAGCAAGTGTATTCAACGAGACATTGAATCTTTATTCTTTCATTTATCATTTATCTGTCCGTGAGTACTAAAGAGGCAGTTGGAAGGTTTTTGACTTTGCTAAGGTTCCCCACTGTCACATGTGGTCACGTCATTGTGGAAGGAAGGAAATGAGTGACATTTGTGAAGATGGGAAACAGAACGAATGAACAGCAAGTTAATTCAATCTAATAAAACAGACTGAGTTAATTCATATACTTTGTATATTAAATGGGTAACAATTGTTACAAAAGATAGTCAGGAAAGTTGAGAGAAGATGGTAAGTGTATGCTGTAGAAAGGGAAAAGAGAGTTTTATGAGACAATGGGAAGAAAAAAGGTAGGACTTTAAGGGAAAGTTAAGTGTACAAGAATGTACTAAGTTGGTTAAAGACAGAAAGAGAGTGTTAAGTGACAGAAAGACAAAAAAAAAGAGACAGATTATGTAATTTTCAGGAATGACTAATGGTAATTTCCAAGATGAATTGCTCTTAGATATTATTGTGATCTGACATATAAAATAAAATAAAAATGAATTAGGATTTGTGTAGAACAAACACGTTTATGAAATATGATGTTTTATTGTTGTTAAACTGCCCAACAAATATATAAGCCTACAAGTTTGGTTGAAATGATTAGCTGCTTAAATACTTAGTTGATTGATAGAACTACTGTAATCATTTTCAGTTTAAAAATGTGGGGACTTTTCTGTGTTGTTTCTTTTAGTATTTGAAGTGCATATTTTATGATACGTTTCTTAGGTAATATTTTTGTTTGGTTAAAGTACAAGTAATGCTTCTCGGAGGTGTTGTGTTTTGTGTTTATTCAGTGTGCCTCGATGGATGTCAGAGCGGACCTGTCTCACTCCCCTACCAGCTGATTCAGCGTTCCATTCTGTAGGCAACTTTGGCCCCATCCTACACACCTACACCGGAAACGCATCTGGAGCTGGAGCAGAAGGAGGGGCGACAGATTTACAACTGCCCATGATTGAGTGGTTGAAGTGGACACCCAGATGGTTTTCAGGGCATGACCAGAGACTGACATTAAAGAAGTAACGTCACACATGCGTACAAAGTACTTTGGTGAAACATTCACAGATGAACTAATAATTGAGAGAGGACAAGCTGAAACGACCATAAAGATGAATCCAAGCTCCAAAAGTAAGAAGGAAATGAAACGCCGGGAAACTAAGAACAAACAGAGGTTCAGGAGGATGGAATTTGAAGATGATGATGATGATGATCAGAGTGAATCAGAAGAGATTATGGATGGATATGACCCTGCGATCAGACGAATGCTGGCTAGAGCGGAGAAAAGAGGTGATGAAAAATAGAGGAAACGAAAAGAGACAAGAGATCAGACCTCTGATGAAAGTGAAGATGGAGACAGCGATGGAGATTAGGAGAGTAGAGGAGCTACAGGATTTCATCCTGCAGCGATTAGCATAGAAGAGACTGAAAGAGACATGGAGCGATGCGTGTCATACTTGGAGAAGCTGAAGATACAGAGGGACAAATTGCTGAAAAAAAGGATCCCAGAAAGTGGAGAAGAAGTATGTATTGTGTTCAAGAAAAGGGAAGACAAGCAAGAAGATGCTTCCAGTGATCATTCGAGGACAGAATTTGGAGTATAAGCCTTTGCAGAACACTGATATGTCAGATATTCTTGATAAGTTGCCTACTCTTCAAGAGGGAGCACATCCTTGGATTGCAAAGTTGGAAGAAATGTCGACAGGGACACAGTTTGCCATAGGAGATATTAAGAGACTTTTGGCTAATCTCCTTGGGGTTCCAGCCATGGAAGAAATCTTTCAGAGAGCCGGACTTAATCAATATGTAGGGACTTCTGTATATGATCCTGAGTTGTTGGCCGCAAGTAGAGGACAACTGTGGAGAGCGTTGAGAGATGCATATCCAACAAATGTGCATCCAGACAACATTCTGATTGAACCACTGGGACAGGAAGAAAATCCAAGAGCTTATGTGTCAAGAGCTCACCAGGTGTGGAGAAATATTACAGGAAATGATCCAGATCTGAGCCAACTGGAGCAGTCAATTTTGCGAACCAAACTGCAGAAGGGGCTGCCCCCACCAGTAAGGAGTAAGCTAGCAGAAGTGGTTGGACTTGGAAGCATGGAAAAAACTGTCTATACAGATCATATAGTCCATCAAGTGAAGCTATATAGAAATGAGCAGAAAGAACAAGACCGAGAAACTACCAGAAAACTCAATCAAATACAACAGGTGGAGAATAAGAAGAAGGAGAAAAAACAGGCTTTGGTTATACAAAATCAGTGTTCACCAAATCAACAATCACCACCACAACTGCAGCCAAATCAGGTCCAACCTCAATTGTCCCAATCACCATTAGTGATTCCAGTTGTTTTATATCCACAGCCAGTTTTTGGACAGATACAGAATTGGAGAAGAAGAGGAAGATTTGATCCATACTTTATGCAATCTCCACAAGCGTGTTATAATTGTGGACAGGATGGACACTTTGCCTGTAGTTGTAATAGGCCAGGGGGGAACTCCAGAGGAAATTACAGAGGAGGATACAGGGGCCAGTCGAGGTCATTTGGAGGACCGGTGAACCCTTATAGGAGCCTGGAGCCAGGATTCTAGAGGTGCCCAGAAGATCTGAAAGGGGGGTGTCATCAGGGCCGGAAAGAGATCAAGGACAAGGACAGTCACAAGTTGGTACAGATCTCCACAGATGAGCGTTGACATCAGCAGACTGACCAGAGAAGGAGGGGGGGAGAGAGAGACCGGATTTGCTCTGACGCATCGACACATTGACGCATCGACACATAAAAACGAGGTAATGCTTCACAGATCAAGATGTTTACACTGATGTGTTGAGATGTTAGTTCAAGTATCAGTCTAAATTTCAATGAATGCTTGCATTGGGCAATTGAGAATTCAGTATTGACTAACACATGCATGGTTATCATTTTATAATGTGGGAAAGTGGCTGCATTGCTTTATGCTAGTATGTTGTTTTGTGTCATGTTACTTTTCAGCCTCTGTCTAGTTTATACAGGAATGTCAAATAGATGAGGTTGAAGGAGGGGGTGTTGAACATAAGGAGATTTATTACACCCACTATCTGGTAAGCAAACAGTAGAGAGACTTTTGTGTGGTCCTTTTAGAAAGCGAGTAATTATATGCTACAAAATGATTGGCTCTTGAAATAAATGTGGTCCTCTCCATCCATACGTGCTAAAAGAAAAAGGGATGTTTACGATTTGGTCGATTTGTTTGATTTAATTTGTTGGTGTGATTGTTGTATCAGGATAAAAGCATTCCTTTGAATATTGTTGGGGTATTTCATGTTCTTTTTTATCAAAGGGGTGAAATGGAATGTGATTCATATTCATATTATCATTATTTCATATTATACTATTCTTGATATTTGATTCATATTATTTTTGATATTATTCATTTTTATTGTTATTGGATGTTTTAATTTTCATGTGTTTTGCAAACGATACTGGTCGGTGTTTTCTTTTCTTCCAGAGCATATGGGGGAGATTCAGATACTTGAATATGGACAACAAAATGGACTGGAGGATTCTGAACAAGGATGAAACGTTCAGATCTCATCACACCAATACTGCATTGAAAGTCGACACTGCAAAGGAGCTGCTGTGGATACATTCTTATGTCTTCTCTGATATATATATATATACATACATACATGTTTGCATGAGTACTATATACTTTGTATCATAGTCTTTTTGCATTAATTGTTTGAAGAATGATGTTTTCTGTCATGGAGTGAATATATGGAGACCTCAGATGTTTTTCTTTTTTTCTTGACGTTTAGGGATATTGGGTCTAGGCAGGGCGAGAAGTCCTTTTTCAGCTCCGATGGGTTGACTAGCCTGAATTTGGACATTGTTTTGGATTTTTATTTCATTTTCTGAGGTTTTCACATGTATTTGTTATGTATATGTATTTATTTTCTAATTGATCTGGAGTACTGAAGGTGGTCGTCTAGGGCAGAGGGGCCGTGAGAGAGTTTTCCTATCTTGATTGATTGATGGTTATTTGGAAAGAAAGCTGCCAGATTTTTGGGGGTTTTTGAGTTTTTTTTTTGTTACACTCTATAAATTTGTTTACACTACAAAAGTTATATTATAAGGAACCTGATGTAATGAGAAGTGTTATTTTGTTGTAATCCTACTCTTTTTGTTTTTCGAGACTTTATTAAGTCTCGTAGGGGGGAAATATGTAGTATATGAACATTCTATAACTTTCTATAAACTTTGACTTATGATTTGGTATAAGGAGATGCATGAACTTTACCCCACTTTTATTGAAAACATCTGGAAACTGTTAACATGAGCAGAGGGCCCCCCCAAGACAGAAGAGTCCTTTTTTGGAGTTATGCCAGATAAAAGGCATCGATTGGTCAGTTCCCTTCTCCAAGCATATACTCACACCCCCACTTTAGGTTACAAAATGCACAGATAAATACCATGTTTTAACAGCAGAACGGGAGAGCGACACTATTTGAAGATTGGGTTGGTCGCCTCTCCGAGCTCCTGCAGAAGCTTGTACAATTGATGCTGAATCTTTGATTGTAATAAACCTTTTCATAATCGAGATCAGTGTCAGCGGATTCCTCTTTATACAGCATCACAGCATTACTATTAAAGACATTACAATGCCCTGAGGGAAAACCGGGGAAAACGCACACAATGGAAGGCAGGATAGTTTACCTCCATTAGAATTCCTAAAATGTCATCTAACATGTAGACTTCCCTTTGTATTCAAGCCATTATCTCCAATATAAACTAAAGTCACCAAGAGCTGTATCAACATATGTTGTACCATTTATGTGAGCAGGCAGCCAGCTGTATTAGACTGTACATCACATTTATTTGGCAGACACTTGTGTCCAAAGCGACAATAAGCGCATTCAAATTCACTTTAACCCTTGAGAGAGATTATCTATTGATTGATGGAATAGCTGACAGTAACTTTTGTTTGCAGAGTAAAGTTGAATCTCAAACGGAACATGTTAGAGACCGTTTCCCCTGCAGGGAGATCAACAACTAAAACCTAAGTGTTGCTCCTCCATAAGGCCTCAGGCAATACTGTAACTACAGTCTGCACATACTGTGGACACACAGCACTTTGTTCAAATGCTAACACGCTGCTGGCAAAATGGTTAACAAACAGCCATGTATATGGGCTTTTCCAGTCTCTCCACTGCTGGCTGTTCCAATTTAACTGGAGAGAGGAGCGAGAGGGGTTAGGATCGTGACCAGCCTCCGACGAGCTGTTACCACCACCATCTTCAGCCAGAGAGGACATTATTTCTTCAGCTTTTTCTTGCGTTGTCACCCCGGTGGGAGGTGTGCCAACAGGGCTTGCAGCAGGTGAATGCGCGCCAATTAATGGCCTCCAACGTTTATATTTTTTCTACAAATCTTTGAGTTAACATGTACTAAACATGAGTTGAATTTGCACCGCAGCGCCGCCATGCCTTGATGCTCATGCCAAGAATAGCATGTATAGTTCTCTTTATTGAAGTGAATTAGGTTTAAATCGCCACCATGCATGAATGAATGATATTTTTGCAATTTTACACATAATAATCCACAATGATCACAAAACAAAACTGAAATTGCACGTCAAAATGACACACTGTTAATATTTTTAGACACCCCCCCAGCTCCCCCGTAATTCGCAACCTGCATTGAGGCCGTAGGCAGTTTCTGATCTCAGGGAAAGGTTATCTGGGTGAAGTCACATAAGGGGCATCACAACGCCTAGACAAGGAGCAGGCTTGCATGAAAATGCAGAATTTTAAGTTACTGTAAAAAAATAATTTCTTATTAGAAAATTCTGAGAATTTGTGTACTTGGTTAATACAACATAGAGATGCCTGTAATTTATTTTCACAAGGATCAATAAATGCCAAACTGATGTTTAAAGATGCTCTATTTTGAATTGACTGCAATGCGTAGATGAGGACACAATAAAAAAAAAAAAATACTATTTTTGTTGAGAACAGTCTGAAGATGAAGTTGCCCAAATTTGGTGTCAATTGAAACAAAAATGTGGGAGGAAATAAGACGTTTTGCAGTTTTTGCAAAAAGTAGAGTGATGGACTTCAAAATTGCCTCTAGGTAAACGCAGAGTACAGTTTCTGCTCTATTGAGGCTACAGTTTGGCATAAGTTGCGACGTTGTAGCATGTACGGTTGATTTGTTATGAATTTTGAAGAAGTTTAGAATTTTAAATGTCTGTTGTAGTGCCACCATCAGGACAATTAGCACACAAATCGCACTGATTGCGTTTGGCATAGGATTGGACTTGTGTGCAAAGACAAGAGCTAGGCCTGGAGGTGAGGGGGAGGAGATTGTCCAGAGGGGTGAGTAGTGGTGGCACTTTCAGGAGATAGGAGAGAGAAAACACAAGAGAGAGGAGAAATGAGGGAACAGAGGAGAAGAGAGCAGAGGTTAAAAAGGGTGGAGACATTGTGGGCTGGGGAGGAGAGTGTATGGTTTGGGGACCTCAGTGTTGCTTCTCTGCTTTTTGCAGACAATCTGGTTCTGTTGGGTTCATCAGACCCTGACCTTGAGCATGCACTGGGGTGGTTTACAGTCAAGTGTGAATCGGTCAGGATGAGAGTCAGCACCTACACAGTGCACGGGCAGGTGATCCACAGAGAAACAACAGACGAAGCTGGATGGGGCTGAGCCCTATTTCAGAAAGCAGGTTTAGTGAAAACTCAGAGTAAGTTGACTCAGAGAGTTGACGGAAACTCTGGGTTTTCGGTTTCACAAAGCCAGTTCAGCTTAACTCTAAGTCAGTTACTGTGGCATACTCTGTGAACCTAACCAGGGTGGTATTTCAGAAAGCAGGTTTAGTGAAAACTCTGAGTTTGTTAACCCTGAGATGAGGGAAACTCTGGGCTTTCTGTTTCAGAAAGAGAGATAACTTAACCTCAGAGTCAGTTACTATGGTAACTTAACCTCAGAGTCAGTTACTATGGTAACTGAGCCTGTGAACCTAACCTGGTCGGGAGCAGGTTTACTTCAATTAACCTCAAGTTTCTTTCAGTCTCCTCCCTCTGACACAACACTCTCTCATTTCCTCATTCATTCAGTCTGTATCAGGCGCATTTTAGCACAGTTTGTTATTGGCATGAATAAAACAAAATTATGTTTATTTATGTTGGTTTATTAACTATGTTAGGCAGACTATAAAACGTTTTATTTCTCAAAACATGGCATTTCCTTTTGTCGATGATCCCGTTGATGAAGAAGCTGCTTTACTTCGCAGGGTGTTATATGTCGGGAGATGATATTGAAGCCCTGACATTTTAATTTTTAGATAACTTCCTATTTGAGCGGTATCGTTTTTCTTCCCAGTCGATCAGTAATGTAGCCTAGGCTACATAACCTTATCATCCTCATATCACTAACGTCACCCATCTATGTTCTTACATCCCAGCAGATTATTTGTGTCGCATTACGTTTTTTTTGCCATCTGCATCTGTCTTTACACCGTTGGTGATGCGGAGCATTTTAGTAAAGCCACTGTAGCAAAGGGTTAGAGAGTGTGACTCGCTCTGAAACGTGTTTTAAACGTTTTTAAAAGGAGTTCCACAGGATTGCAGGAGTATGATATAAAAGCTTTGAAATAAAAGATTATGAATTATAATTCTGTTAATGATGGTGCTGCAGCCTCAGAATGGGATTAGTAGGCGCAGTACTTTTTCGTCCGCAGAAATGAAATAGATTATATGTTCAATACCATTTCACCAGTAATATTAGGCTATCCTTATGATTAAATATGATATACACTATATTTGAATATACGCATTTACTCTAGCAGCAATTTTCTCCCACGCAAATTCTCTCTTTTGCAGCAGCCGCCGTTTTTTTTTTTTACTCGCAGTGTGTGCGCATGAGTATTTCCGCCGACCCGTTTGTTTGTGGTTGTTACCATGGTGAATCGTAGTATCATGGCTCCATTCATACTGGCTTTTTATTGTGGTGGTGAACCTACTCTGAGTTGATTGAACCAACTCATATCAGCTGTTCTGAAACCAAAAACTCAGAGTTTCCCATCTCAGGGTAAATCAACTCAGAGATCAGGGTTAGACTCAGAGTTTGTTAAACCTTCTACCTGAAATACCACCCTGCTCACTAGTAGGTTTTCTTCAACTAACCCTGAGTGTATTCCCCCTTTTAACCCAATGTGTTCTTCACATCCCCATGTGTAAAAAAAAAACAAAAACAACATGCCTTTCTTTTTATGAGTAAGTAGAAATCCACTACTGTACCTAATAATTGTCATGTTGTTCATCATGTTGTTAAAACAAGTAAAACCATCCACCTCACCCACCTTTAACTGATGTCCTAGCAGTTGTATTTTGAATTATGTCTTTTTCATCTGCAGCCTTATGTGGTAATTTCTAGATAATCTTTTAAAAACTTTTTCTATAGGTACACCTTGTACAGCTGTAGGGAGCTATAGGGACACAAAAATACATAGTATTTCACAGTGCCAGGCCTTCTAAACATAATAAGGTACAAGTTGTATCATGGTACACCATCAGACTGTTCTTATTTTTATTTTTCAAGTTGTAAACCTCAATAGGCTGCTCTGTATCTTCCCTTGCGGCAAGGGACGTGCACAGGTACAGGGTATAGGTACAGGTAACAGCCCATTTGCCCTGATTGGCTGAGCTGCCCCTCTGGAGAAAGAGCCTAAAAAAACTTGTCTTTCTTTTTTTTTGCTGTTGTGGCTGCATTAATACGATAAGCCCATCATTAGTAAAGTTAAATCAAATTAAATGACCATATCATCCAATTTTGTATTGATTTATTTTGCCAATATAACTCAGCGTGCCCTCTTGCCCCAGTCACTTACGTGACTTTATTTATATTCACACGCAAGGAGCACTGCATGTGAAAGAGAGGGAAAGCCCTTCCAGCTTTGTTGGAGCCATTACACAAGTTTGTTTTTTTTGTTTATATACCACGTTGGTTATGCTAATTTATCTTCAGTTTTATGTTTGAGCACTGGGTGGAGCATTGCCTTTGGGAAGGCATACAGGTAATTAACAGCCAGGGATACACAGGTGTGTGGCTAAGGGGAAAAGCAGACAGCTTTTCACCATGTCAGGTTTGTGTTTCATTATATGATTGCTCGATCGTGTTTTTTGCCTCCAACAGCGCCTTCCAGGCAGCTAACCTTAACCCTAAACATAACCATTGCCGTGCTGCCTGGAAGGAGACGTTGGGGGCAAAAAACACCAAAGACCTATATGATTTGTGTGCAAAAGAAAATGAATGGAACTAAACCAGAAATGAAATGAACTTGACTGTGTTGCTTGTGTTACAGTGAGCAGGCCGTCAGGAAAATAAATGGGTCACAGCACCGAAATGCAGACAGATTGTGGACATTGATTATTGGCATGCAGAACACGCGTCCAAGCAAGTTCTTACCTGGTCCCACCTCATTGGCCTAATGTAGGAGTTGGTAAAAGACTCTACAGGCTTCATGTGAGTTTTTGAAGTTATGGAGATAATGACAAATGCCCTGTGAATACCACTTGTGCCTCGAATAATGTGTGGCTTGTAATGTTTGCGTCACATCGTGCAACATTGCCTTATATTAACGTATCATTTTTAAACTAGATAAACTTTATTCTTAATCGTCATATTACAATGTAGTGAAATCATATTACTGCATTTTAACCATTGATGATTTTAACCAATCCTAAGTTAGTGGGAGTGGACGGCATACAGCATCCGTGGAGCAACTTGTGTACATTAGCGTCCTGGGCTGGACGGCTAATTTGGTTTAGTGTCCAAGATTTGGAAGTGCTACTTTGGAGTAACGTCCTGGTTAGATGGTTACTGTTGTGTATGTTGGGCTGGACGGCTAATTGTGTGGAGCATCTAAGGTTTGGAAGGTTGTTTGTGTTTTTCAGCAAAATAATTGTTGTTGCCAGTTGGGTAACATTTGGTTCACATAGCCATTGTCTATGTCTGTCAGTCTATACATTGTGATAAATTCGTCACCTAGTCTCAAGGAAAAGTTGTTCTAGACCCCACAGCGAACCATGATGTGGTCGCTCCAGAGTCCGCTGTGGAGGAGCTTAGTCCAGAGGACCCACATCCAGTTGATTTAGCCAACAATGTCTTTGCCAAATGGTGTAGATCAAAGGTTCCACCTCCAGTGGATTTGGCAGACACGGCCTTTGATGAATGGTGTTAGGGTGAGTGAGCTGCCCACGTGGAATCAAGACACACTGATTGTAGCAAAGAAACAGGGTCTCACTTCAAATCTTCTGAGAGACAGCTTGTACTGATGAGGGGAGTGAAAACCTAGCTGAGGGAGTTTACCTCACAGATGATGTGCAAATGAAGAAATGGGGACATCCTACTGACGAGTGGAGTGTGCATGATCAGGTTATAGTGCTTCATGGCAACGTAGAAGAAGGTCGTGCAAATGCACTGTTTGTGGCATGCGTTGCTATTGGGCAGTTCTTGGGAGAGAATAGTGGAGAAGCAGCAGCTGAAGCTTTAAGGACACTGTATGGTAAGCCAATACAGGTGCCATCAGAGTGGCGAGTGTTGAGGTTCAAGTTTTGAAAGCGGAGTTCTTCACCTTTTTCCACGATGTCCCAGGGAGCATGGCGTTAGCTGTCCAAGATATGGATGTAGGCCATTCTATCCCAGTTTAGCAACCTCCATATAGGTTACCACTCTTTAAGCTAAGGATCCTGAGGGAGGAGTTAGCTTATGTACTCTGTATTGGAGCAGTAGGAGTGTTGGGTATGTGTGGTTTCTACTGGAGAATTGCTGCTGAGCCCTTGACTGATCTCCTTTAAGAGAGAGGATGTCACGGATGCCATTTTGGGAACCTCCCTGCAAATTCACCTATGTCAGGGCTTGACAGTAACAGTTGCCCGGTTGCCCTTGGCAACCAGATTGAGTCAATTGGCAACTGTTTCGTGGCCTCTGGTTGCCCCCTGACAACCACCTGTTCAATTTTTGTGTTTTTTTTAATATATAAAAACTAACCAAAACTTACAAAACTGGAAAATCTTATTTAAAAAAAAAGTCTATATTTTATTTGGTTGTGTCTGTAAAGTTTAAACACTACGTTCGTGCGCAACACATTTCAGATGTTCATTTCAGCATTTGCCGTGAAAAGATACAGGCCCATGTTAAAATCCGGTGCCAGTATATCCACTGGACGGAATAGCAACGTGGATTTCGGTGCCTCATTATGTCTGCCACTTAAATGTCTGCGCTGCTCTCTGATGCTCCGAAACAGACGTTTCGGCAAACATCGCTGCATGTCAATGCTACTAAAAACTAATAACACGTTACACTTGGCAGCAGGTAACGTTAGCCTACCGTTAGCTGCAGTAGTAACTGGATTAAACACGGTTAAAATGCTGACAGGTGTAAACGTGTGTCTGTATTTCACTGTAGAGGGTCCAACAGCGGGATGTTCAACAGTCTGCTGCTAAAGCTATGAGCTAAAAGACACAAACTAGCACTGGGGTCCGTTTCAGAAAGCAGGTTTAGTGAAAACTCTGAGTTAGTTAACCCTGAGATGAGGGAAACAGAAAGAGAGGTTAATCTAACCTGAGAGAGAGGGGTAACTCCAGGTCTTCAGAAAGAGAGGGAACTTAACCTCAGAGTCAGTTACTATGGTAACTTAACCTCAGAGTCAGTTACTATGGTAACTGAGCCTGTGAACCTAACCTGGTTGGGAGCAGGTTTTCTTCTCTCAGTCTCCTCCCTCTGACACAGCTCTCTTTCATTTCTTCATTCATTCATTCAGTCTGTATCAGGCGCATTTTAGACCAGTTTGTTATCTGCATGAATACATAAACAGTGTTGGTTTATTAACCATGTTAGGCAGATTATAAAACGTTTTTGTTCCGAACATGGCATTTCCTTGTGTCGACGATCGTTTGACGAACGATTGATGTGGAAGCTGTATTACTTCTCAGGGAGTTAAACATACGTACGTCGGGAGATGATATTGAGTCCCCAACTATAGATGTATTTTGATTTCCATTTAACTACCTATTTGAGCGGTATGGTTTTTCTTCCCAGTCTATCAGTTATGTAGCCTATATAACCTTATCCGTCCTCATATCACTAATGTCACCCATCGTGGACATGCTCTACATCCCAGCAGATTATTTATGTCGCATTACATTTTTTTGCAGTTTTCTTTACACTATTGGTGATTTATTGAAATTTATTGAAATTTATTGAAATTTATTGAAAAGGTTTCTGGTACAGGATATACAATCCTCTATCCCAGACTCTAAAAGACACAAAACAAATATATATATACATATACATACACACATGCATATACACATACACACATACATACACATCTATAAAAACACAATTTCATAATTGAAGTTTTCTAAAAGTTCATAAATAAATTACATAAATTAAATACATAAATTACTGACAAGCTTTATATTTATACAGTACACCTTTTGACAAGCAAAATGCATCCAGCCTATTCTTAAAGGAATTAATGGAAGGGGAACGCACAACTTCTTCTGGAAGGTCATTCCATGATTTAACAAATTCTTTCTCTTTTCAGACAGGCATGTTCTAGGGTAAAGTTTTAAAAAATTCCCTCGTGTCTCGTACCTATTGTTCCAAAACTGATGCGGAGCATATTAGTAAAGCCACTGTAGCAAAGCTGCGTCAGAAGAATGTGACTCGCTCTGAAACGTGTTTTAAACGTTTGTGTAGTGTTCCCTGGACACAAACCAGTAAGAGACATTAGAAAGGAGTTCCACAGGATTGCAGGTGAATTATGTAAACCCTTTGAAATAAAAGATTATGAATTATAATTCTGTTAATGATGGTGCTGCAGCCTCAGAATGGGATGTGTAGTACTTTTTCACCTGCAGTATTGCACCTAAATGAAATAGATAATAGGTTCAATACCATTTCACCAGTAATATTATACTTGTGATTAAATATGATATTAATACACTATATTGGAACTTATGCATTGACTCTTGCAGCAATTTTCTCCCATGCAAATTCTCTCTTTTTTTGCAGCAGCCGATGTGTTGCTTTTTTTAACGAAATATATATTCAAACTCGCTGTATGTACGCATGAGTATTTCCGCCGACCAGTTTGTTTGTGGTTGTTACCATGGTGAATCGTAGTATCATGGCTCCATTCATACTGGCTTTTTATTGTGGTGGTGCACACGCTTAGCTCTGAGTGAACCTAGTCTGAGTTGATTGAACTCATATCAGCTGTTCTGGAACCAAAAACTCAGAGTTTCCATCTCAGGGTAAATCAACTCAGAGATCAGGGTTAGACTCAGAGTTTGTTAAACCTTCTACCTGAAACGGACCCCAGGTCACTGGTCACTGCTGTTGTCTGAAAAACCAAAACAGACGGGACTAAATGTTGCATTTATTTAAAACTGGTAAACCTCGTAGTGCATTCAAAGTTATTGTAAAATACCCTTTTCTCATCTGTTTTTGTCTTTTAACAGCAATTTACTGGTGAAAGAAGTAATTATTGTTAAGTTAGTAATTACATTTTTAAATATCCCCCTTTTTTGTGCTGATCCGAAAATTGATCCGATCCGGGACTCAAAACCGTCATCCAAACCGTGAGTTTTGTGATCCGTTGCACCCCTATTCAAGAGGGATGGAAAATTATATTGCAAGCCATTATCACATTGTTTCATTATTAAAATGTGTGGTATAGTTATGTAAGAAATGAATTGCTCCAAATATAAGCAGTTTAAAACATGGCAACCGTATTGTCAATTTCGGCAACCAAAAGCTGATGCCTGGTTGCCAAGATGGCAACCACTTTAAAAGTTAGCGTTGAGCCTTGTATGTGAGTTTCCGGTGTACTTTTGGACACTTTTGTAGTTTTTCTTTTCCTGAGAGGAAAATTTGATTTTTGATAGTTCTGCTGTTGTTGCAGGTTTTATCAAATTGTGTAAATAAGTATGTGTAAGTACGACTATGTAAAAATGGTGTGGAAAAAAAAAAAGAAAAGAGAAAGAAAAAAGAAAAAACATTTCATTTTCTATGTTTTTTATTATATTGGGGGAGAGATGTTATGATATTAATATTAGTCTTCAGGTAGTGGGCAGGGTCAGACTGAAGTGACATGAGGGGGGAGTGGTTGTGTGCTGATTTAACCCGGACAGTCACATGTGTTTGGGAGGATTGCGATTTTGGAGAAGGCTACCTCCCGCTGGGTAGCAGAGGTCACCAGCTGAAGAACACTACTGAAGACAAAGGACTGAAAGACCTGATAGTTTCCCCCACCACAAACTTTTGTACATCTTTTAAAACTCTGAACTGAGATAGCAAAGGAGGAGCCAATTAGGCCCCGGAGTGGTCCCAGAGGCAGTCGTCGTCTCCCGAACACTAAACTATGCAGAGTCTGAGGTGAGTCAGTGACACCACGCAAACCCCTCCAGAAGTAGGAAAGAGTTTCACTGACCCAGTCTGGTAAGTCTCACACACTCTCACATTGAATGCAACACGTAGGGAAAATGAGGTAGAGGGATTTGTTTTGTTACCGTAACCAATAGTAGCAGTGATCTTTTATATATGTATATATAAATAGAATAGACTGTGTCTTGTATGATCAAACAAAAGAAACATTAGATAATCTATTTATATACTGTATTTACATATTTACATACCCTATACAACAGAATAGAAATAGCCCAAAACATGTCATTTTACAGTGACATGACATGTTATGCTACTGTAATGCAATTTATATGGAAGAATAATAAAAACATAGCATGTGGTCCAGGGGGTAACTGCAGGCCTACCCTCTTCCTCCCTGTCATCTTCATCTGCCTCCTCCTGATCACACTCTGCCTCTGTCCCTCTCTCTGAATCTGCAGCCTCCTCTTCATCCCTCACAGTCTTCCTTTCCCTCTTCTCTTTCACTTATTTCTGCATCTCCTTCTGTGGTCTTCTCTTGCTCTGACCCGCCTGGTCGCTCCAGTTCACTGCCTTCTCCTTCTTCATTTCCCTCCTCTTCCTCCTGCGCACTACTCAGAATTTTCTTGGCTGGCAATATCCCCACTTTTAGGCTCCAGCTAATATCTCCAGCTAGCCTGGATGCCAGCCGAACTTAGCCCCGCCCACAACATTCGAGGTCGGGAAGTTCGGTCTGGACTTGATCCGTTGAGGAACAATTATGCTCAAACAAGATCTGTTCAGACCAATCAAATTGTCGGACAGATGACAGTAACAGAATCAACCACGTCACCAAAGAGCGCTTGGGTTGAATTTGTTTACAACAGGTGGCTGCTGCTGGAGAATTGAGATGTGTAGATTCCACCATGGCGTCTGTTACAGAAGATATCGACAGCGCATTCATTTTACAATCCTCAACCGGCCTGTCTCAAACCAGCTGATGGTGTGGCTGCGACTAAGCTGTTCCAGTGGCAGACGCTGGTTTTAGAACGTAAGAGGCTTCACCTGTTTCAACAACCATAGAGAAGTCAGCTGGTAGTCAGATATAAACTATATGAATAAAATGATCATTAATCCATTTTATCTCTGTGTTACAAACAGCTTTAGGAAATGGCAGAGTTTTAGACGGAGCGGAGCCTCAACAACCACCTGAAAGCACGTAGCGTTATATGGTGGAGAGAGATAGAGAGAGACTGAAGAGAACCATGATTGGTTGTAGATCTATCCAATGAGTGCAGAGGAATTTTCTTTCCAGGTTCGGTTGGAACACGCCCCATAATCACAGCCCAATGGAGCGGTTTCAGACTCACATTCTGACTAGAATCTGAGTATGACCACGTCAGGCTAATCTCCAACTACTCAGGCCTGCAAAAGTCAAGATGTGAAAAGCTCTGGTTATCCTTGTATTACATTACACTGTATGGCCCTGTAGCTAATAAGTAGCCTAACAAACATAAAATCAGAAGAGATTTATTACATGCACACAACAGGTATGTTTAGACTAGCCTTGTTAATCCCGTTGTATTTGTTGTTTTCCCAGTTTGACAGTAAAGGATGTCACCTGGTTTCATTTGTGCAGCCTTATTGCCGTGATTTGTGAGAGGAAGTGGATTCTGCTGCTTAACTAATCAAATAAAAATGAGCGAGCACTGTGTAGTGTGTAGCCTACGTAACGCCACCGAAACGGCAACGTTTTTAGTTTTTTTGTTTTTAGCTCAGTCTCTCCAGTCTTTGCCGGGCTGCAGGGCCCCCACACCGCAGCAGACTTGCTGTGTGAACGCCGCTCTGTACGTTTGACGCAGGGACGTAGCTAAGTATTTGAGGCGCAGGGGGAAAAGATTACATCTACAATTATTATTTATTATGAATTATAATAAATTTATTGTTTGTTTAAATGTTTTGAGAAGCTTGTGGACATAGTGGCAGTTTGTTTTTACAAGTACAGTTTTTGGAACACCAAAGTTAGGGTGGCAGCTGGGGGGCAAGGCCCTACAGTGGGGGGGGCAGCTTTTAACTTTCAGGCTTTTAACACAAAATGATGTGCAATGGTTCACCCAGACTGACAATTAAAAGGGTAAAGAGACAAAGATACTTCTGAGCAACAGTTAAATAGGAATAGATGAAATCAGCAGTCATTGGTAAAAGTGTTTCAGTGTTAATGCCTATAACAAGCTGGAAGGTGCATTGCTTTAGCAAAGCTATCCTTCAAATGCCACAATAGAAATAGAAGGTTAGTTTGGGGTTGGCACTGTTGGAATATCAGCTAAACATACGGACAAATCACAGGGGGATCCTCCCACACCGTGCAGCGGTCTCTAAAGGAGACTTTTGGCGTCAATAACGACGACAATGGCACCTGACCAAACGTCTGTATTTTACCAGATGGGAGTGACAATGTGTTGAAATGCCACAAAGCTTCTTAATCTTTTTATTTTGGTGCTGTCACGCATCTTGGAGCTTGGGAGTGAAAAAAAAAAACATGAATAGTAATAGGCTACATTGTTTTACAGATATGCTTACAGTGTGTATTGAAGTCACTTACTTATTTTTCTAGTTTTTGTCCAGTCATGTTTGTTCTGTATGAACATTAATTGTAGAAAGATATTTAGAATTAGACATAGCTTATAGAGATTTGTGCATATGGTTGTAAAACATATTCTCACATGAATAAGGGTTTGAAGTTCAGCCTAGTCCTTAGGGTAAATTGCCTGAGGAGCATGAATTCCCTCTGCTCACTTTTATGGCAAAGTAGGCTAAATCATAAAACATTTTATTTATATAGTGCTTTACAGGCTGCTCAAAGACACTTTACAGTAAAATCAGCACATTTAGCACATACAAACAGATACAGCAATACAACCAACACATAAAACAAGCATATTAAAAGCAATTAAAACAGAGTGTAGCCTACAACTTTGTAAACGCATTCAGTCGGTCCACTATTGTCTGTTGGGCTTTTTTTCTCTGTCCTTTTTGCATATTATATGTTTCACCGGGACATTGTAAAACGCTTAATGTGAAAATGCTTAACGTGAAAAAGCTTAACATGGTTTAATGTACCTAAACAACGATCAATCATCACCAAATTTCTCATGGCCATATCTTATCATGAACGCTTAAGCTTCTCAAAAACAATAAACCGAAATCCAACGATTATAGAAGATATCTCACGTTAACGTTTTCTGCTTCATTAGAGCTGTCATGAATCCTGCTGTCTGAGTCTGTTTTCTGCCTGAGTTGCCTGTATTCTGTCCTGGAGTCTGCTTTCCTGAGTTTCCTGAACGCACCCTGTTTGGTTGCCTGGCGACGAAGCAAGGCGGGAGATCTCTCAACAATTGAGCAATTGGATCTGCTCATTCCCTCCCACCTACTCACTTCCACTGCCTGCTCCGTCACCTGGATTTTCCTGCTTCCACATTTAAGTCTCTTAAATACTCGCCTTTATTCAACTCACCTTGTCCTGGTCTGCTTCTGGGTTCCGCTCTAGTGAAACGTGACAAGAGCCTATTGTAAGGAAAAAGCTTAACGTGGTTTAATGTACCTAAACGACAATCAATCATCACCAGAATTGCTCATATTGCTCCTCATAACCACTGAAAACTGTCAAAAAATCTAACCCAAAGTCCTATTATTATGGACGTTAGCTGACATTAAGCGTTTCTGCTTCATTAAGGGATATTGTAAGGGAAAAGCTTAACGTAGTTTAATGTACCTAAACAGCGATGAATTATTACCAAAATCCTCTCTCATATTGCTCCTCATAAGCACTAAAAACTGTCAAAAAATGTAAAAGGTAACAGTTGGTTTTATATTGGACATTGGATACTTGACACATTTGAAAAATCTATTCAAGTGTGAGTGATGATTGATCGTTGTTTAGGTACATTAAACCACATAAAGCTATTTCCTTACGAGAGGGACTCTGCTCTGCTCATCATGTTGGATGTCATTGATGTTCCCACCTACAGTGCCTTGAAAAAGTATTCACCCCCCTTGGCTTTTTACCTATTTCGTTACATTACACCCTTTAGTTCAATGTTTTTTAATCTGAATTTTAGGTGATGGATCAGAACACAATAGTCTAAGTTGGTGAAGTGAAATGAGAAAAATATGTACATAAAACTATTTTTAAGAAATAAAAAAACTGAAAATTGGCATGTGCCAGTATGTATTCACCCCCTTTGTTACGAAGCCCATAAAAAGCTCTGGTGCAACCAATTACCTTCAGAAGTCACATAATTAGTGAAATGATGTCCACCTATGTGCAATCTAAGTGTCACATGATCTGTCATTACATATATACATCTTTTTTGAAAGGCCCCAGAGGCTGCAACACCTGAGCAAGAGGCACCACTAACCAAACACTGCCATGAAGACCAAGGAACTCTCCAAACAAGTAAGGGACAATGTTGTTGAGAAGTACAAGTCAGGTTTAGGTTATAAAAAAAATATCCAAATCTTTGATGATCCCCAGGAGCACCATCAAATCTATCATAACCAAATAGAAAGAACATGGCACAACAGCAAACCTGCCAAGAGACGGCCACCCACCAAAACTCACGGACCGGGCAAGGAGGGCATTAAACAGAGAGGCAGCACAGAGACCTAAGGTAACCCTGGAGGAGCTGCAGAGTTCCACAGCAGAGACTGGAGTATCTGTACATAGGACGACAATAAGCCGTATGCTCCATAGAGTTGGGCTTCATGGCAGAGTGGCCAGGAGAAAGCCATTACTTTCAGCAAAAACAAAATGGCACGTTTTGAGTTTGTGAAAAGGCATGTGGGAGACTCCCAAAATGTATGGAGGAAGGTGCGCTGGTCTGATGAGACTAAAATGTAACTTTTCGGCCATCAAAGAAAATGCTATGTCTGGCGCAAACCCAACACATCACATCACCCAAAGAACACCATCCCCACAGTGAAACATGGTGGTGGCAGCATCATGCTGTGGGGATGTTTTTCAGCAGCCGGGACTGGGAAACTGGTCAGAGTTGAGGGAAAGATGGATGGTGCCAAATACAAGGATATTCTTGAGCAAAACCTGTACCACTCTGTGTGTGATTTGAGGCAAGGACGGAGGTTCACCTTCCAGCGGGACAATGACCCCAAACACACTACTAAAGCAACACTTGAGTGGTTTAAGGTGAAACGCGTAAATGTGTTGGAATGGCCTAGTCAAAGCCCAGACCTCAATCCAATAGAAAATCTGTGGTCAGACTTAAAGATTTCTGTTCACAAGCGCAAACCATCCAACTTGAAGGAGCTGGAGCAGTTTTGCAAGGAGGAATGGGCAAAAATCCCAGTGGTAAGATGTGGCAAGCTCATAGAGACTTATCCAAAGCCACTTGGAGCTGTGATTGCCGCAAAAGGTGGCTCTACAAAGTATTGACTTTAGGGGGGTGAATAGTTATGCACATTTACTTTTTCTGTTTTTTATTTCTAAAAAATAGTTTTATGTATATATTTTTCTCATTTCACTTCACCAACTTAGACTATTGTGTTCTGATCCATCACATAAAATTCAGATGAAAAAAACATTGAACTAAAGGCTGTAATGTAACAAAATAGGTAAAAAGCCAAGGGGGGTGAATACTTTTGCAAGGCCCTGTATTTCAAAGCCTTTATATAATGATAATACTTCCAGCTGTTTAAAGTAGCCTATTCCTCTCTCCGCCAACCTCCATCCTTTGGTTATCTTTTTGGCTAGTAGCCGACGTGACCTGGCCTGGCGTACACGTCATGTCATCAGAAAGGCTACCTAAAAAAAAATCACATTTTGGTAATGCAGCGTTACTTGGATTAATAATATAATCACTGTTTTGGAAATTGTAATCCCTTACACTACTCGTTACTGGGGAAAGTAATAGGCTAATATTACAGTAATATAATTCTTCTTCTTCTTTTGGGGCCAAACTATTTCATATGTAAATAATACATGTGGTGTCTGAATTAAACTGTTTGTATCTATGTTAAAATAGCCATTATTGAAGGAAAGAACAACATCATCAATATGACAGCAGTTATGAGCAGCTGATCCCAAACAGAACAGTAGTGTATGCTACAGGTGCTATATGACATTCAGAATCTGGGCCTGGATTGCCTGCACACGGCTCTCACCTCTTCTTCTTGTTTTACTGCTGTCAAGCAGCTGTTAAGCATTGGGGAATACAAAAAGAAAAAAAAATTTTTTGTTATAAAAGTAGCGAACACCTTTAAGGAAAACTTCAGTGTGTAGGTTGTGTGTGAGAGAGAGAGAGAGAGAGAGAGAGAGAGAGAGAGAGAGAGAGAGAGAGAGAGAGATACATCTGATGTGTTACACCTGATCAGAAATACTTCATGCAGTACATTTTGCAAAGAGTTGTAAAGAATTGCTTTTTCAGCGCTTTTTGTATTTTACTGTGCAGTAAGGGTTATATGGACTCATCTTTATGAATGTGCATTTCATTTGACTGTAGGAACTTTGACACAGTATGAATGGAGGTGAGAGGTGATAGGAAGGGGGATGCTTGTAATTCATTGACACATTGGATTTCCAACTGTTATTATGAAGCACGAAAGACTGGAAGTTATGTTTTGTCATATGTTAATAATAATAACAGAAGTTAAAGACAAGCAGTTGTCAATGATAATCTTCTCAGGCTCCCTACAACAATGCTCATTAACCGTCCTGTAAGTTTGGATATACAGAGATGTAAAAAGGTGTTAAAACAGTAAGTAAAAGTTTATGAAGGTAAAGTGTCAAGTGATGAGCTCAAGAGTTCAACAGTCTCGGGCCTGCGGAGTGAAGCTGTCCCTGAGCCTGGTGGTGTGGTACCGTCTGCCAGACAGCAGCAGGCGCCCTGCAGACCTAGTATAAACACTTAGTTAGATTATATTTCAATAATGCTGTTTTTATTTCCTCTGTGACATACACCACTGCTCTCTCAAAGTTTGATCAGTATTCTGCCTCTGTGTTTTTGATTGCACCATGTTAGTTACATTTGTGATATTTGACAAAGTCAAGTATTTAGACCACACTTGTAATGCCATACATACAGTTATAATACATAAACACATCCTAAAACATCCTGAATGCCTACCCCAGCTCTTATGGTTACTGATGACTCTGTTGTGATGTATTATGAAGTTTCAAACACATACATGTAATAATCGTGATGTTGTTACACATGTTACATAGCGGAATGATTCCAGCCTCCTAGATGCTGTTAAAAAAGTTTCTGATAAATTATTCTTCAAGCAATGTTTGTACTTGACCTAGCCCTTGTTGGCAAGTAAAATAGTGACTGTGCATGCTTGCTGCCCTCGGTACAGGACAAAATGATGAAAGGCTATTCTTTGGAGAAGATGGATACTCGAAGAGTCTCTTTTGTAAGTATAGAACAGACAGCAGCTTCCACCAGAACAATCCACCTCTTCACATGTTGCTTTCACTGCCTGAGGCCTTTTTCCTCTCCTGTTGTTTCTCTTACATCCTGTGTTTTTGTTGCCGATTTGTTTGATCCACTTTTTGAGACACTTTAGCTGGAATATTGACAAAAGGCACCCTCTCTCTCTAGCTACCATTCTGTTTTTCTACTCGTTTCAACTCTGCCTTTCTGTCTGATTCCTTCACTCGGTCTCTTTGTGTTTATGACTCTTAAGAACGAAGATAGTTTCCGACGGAGAACTGGATCTGTGGCCTCCAGTCCACAACATACTGATATGGACAACGGTAGAATAGCCTCCCCTACCCTATTCGGAAAATACCACCAGAGCCTTCAGGCCCTCAAACCCTTCCGCTGGTCTTCATCCCAGTCAGTATCATTGTTGAAATAATTTGTCGGTTTTGATGCAATTATAAATATTATGATAAATCATTTTAAGGTAACATGTCTACAAACAAATACTCTACTTGGCTGATTCTACATATTTTTACCCATTGCATTTTGGGTGATGTTTCTCTGTCTAGGTCCCACCCTTTGGACAATGCAGGTTTCCTGTCCTTTACGACCTTTGCCTGGATGACCCCCATGATGTGGGCCTTGTTCAGGAATAAGCTGGACATGAGCTCTCTCAACCTGTCTACTTTGGATGTAGCCGAAGCCAGCGGAGAAAGGTCTGACACTCTTCTTGCTGATTCGTGGCGGCCCCCACATTTCTCTTCTGCCATTTCATGCAAATAAAGTACTGATTATGTATAGACATAAGACCTGGCAAGCCTAGTTGCTGAAATTCACGTCTAGGAAATGATCAAGAACAGGGAACCTGTGTAGTGTGTTTCATGAGTTACTGTTTTACTTTAGTAATAAATTAACAAGGCTGACTGTGTGCGTTGTGTACAGGCTCCACAGACTCTGGGAGGAAGAAGTGGCAAAGGTGGGCCTGGACAAGGCCTCTGTGTTTCGAGTGGTCCTTCGCTTTCAAAGAACGAGGCTGATTCTGTCTGTCATTGTTGCTGTCCTTGCCATGATTGCAGCGTTTCTGGGCCCGGTAATTTTCTTTGAATTTGAATATTAATAATACCAGTGCTTCCTCTGGTGGCTGGATCCAGTGGCCTTTTCTCAAGTTTGTCCCAATATCACATTCATTGTAAATGTGTCGGAATAAATGTTTAGATCTTTTTCTTAAGTAAAACAGTAAAACACTTTAGAAGTACTCCACTATGTGGAAAAGTCCTGCATTTAAAACAAACCTTTTTTGGTGAAAATCACCTAAATGTAGTTAAAAATAAAAAAGTATCTCAGTGTTGAGGGGAAGTGATGATGGGTTGAGAGTGCTGGGAATTTACAGTTACAGAGCAAGCCAAAAAAATCAACTTTAGTCTTTATGGCTGACATCACAAAGGTTTTTTTGTGACTGATCAAATGAATGGTTGTTGAATGCTTAAAGTGTTAAAAACCTCTCTGTCCTCTCAGGCGGTTCTGGTCCATGAGATCCTAAAATATATTGACGGCCCGGAGAAGTCCACAGTATTCCATGGTGTTGGTCTGTGCTTCGCTTTGTTCACATCAGATTTCTTCAAAGCTTTCTTCATATCCTTGATGTGGGCGTTGAACCTGCGCACTGCAGTCAGACTGAAGGGTGCCTACTCTGCACTGGCCTTTCAGAAGGTCATCTCTCTGCGGATGCACAGCAGCATTTCAATGGGAGAGGTAAATACTGGGTTACAAACATAAGGGTCAATGATTATTTAATGCAGGATGCCTACATTTCTCTAGGAAAGCAATTGTATACATCGGAATCACTTTGTCCATCATTTGTGATATCATCTTTTATGTAATATATCTTATGGACAGTAGAAAGTAGTGTAGAAGTTGAGTTTAACAAGTAAACGGAGGTATTTCCAAACAACGTATGGTAGCAGTTTATCTGGTTTTCTGTCTAGTTGTTAAAGCTGTTTTGTAAAGCCAAACTTCTTTGTTATAAATATCTTTAACTCACCTACTCTGACAGTTGGTGTAAGAAACTTTCCTTGGCAATGCAATCTTGGCAAATGTGGTTTACAGTGTCTCTCTCTCTCTCTCTCTCTCTCTCTCTCTCTCTCTCTATATATATATATATATATATATATATATATATATATATATATATATATATATCTCGCTCTCTCTCTCTCTCTCTCTCTCTCTCTCTCTCTCTCTCTCTCTCTCTCTCTCCCTCTCTCTCTCCCTCTCTCTCTCTCTCTCTGTCTCTCTCTCTCTCTGTCTCTCTCTCTCTCTCTCTCCCTCTCTCTCTCTCTCTCCCTCTCTCTCTCTCTCTCTCTCTCTCTCTCTGTCTCTCTCTCTCTCTGTCTCTCTCTCTCTCTCGCTCTCTCTCTCTCTCTGTCTCTCTCTGTCTCTCTCTGTCTCGCTCTCTCTCTCTCTCTCCTGTCCAGATTATTAGTGTTTTGACCAGCGATGGCCACAAATTATTTGAGGCAATATTGTTTGCAAGCTTTCTAATTGCCACCCCAGTGCTCTTTATTGTGTGTACCTTCTATGCCTGCTACATTCTGGGCTACACCGCACTGACTGGAGTCAGCATCTACCTCATCTTCCTCCCTGTACAGGTCTGTACATTACAAACTGCACACATAGTTCACAAAGAGACATATTTTCATAAGCAATGTAAACTAAATCACAATCAGAGCTAAAAGGCAAATATGATGAGCAAGAAATACACTGAATTGTTCATAATGGTCCAATATAGACCATGACTTATTTGTAGCGTTTGGACTGGTAAAAAACATCATTACATAAATGTATTATAATGTTTTTCTTTACCAGGTTATACAATTAAGGTCCCAAATAATTTCCAACTAGTCTTTGTTCACTGTCGTCCTGACCAATACCGAATTAAAGGTATGTGGTATTTAAAGGCAGTGACTATGTCTAATTTCAGACATAAAGGCAACAAGGACAAAAAATCATGTGAGGCCTTATTTTGCTGCTAGTTGGCAAATATTTCAAGCTTTCCATGTTACATGTGAGGTATTTTCCTCAACTACTTTAGCCCCAAGGACAACCCTAAAATAACCATATTTGCTCTTTTGCGGCTTGTTTTCCATTGTCACTAATATTAATACATTTATTTCTGCTTTCAGTTTGGCTTGGCTAAACTCATTAACATATTCAGATGGAAAAGTATATTGATAACAGACAGCCGTGTTCGTACAGTGAATGAGATTCTCAGCAGCATCAAACTCATCAAGATGTACGCCTGGGAAGATTCCTTTGAGAAGAAGATCGCAGGTATGAAGTTAAGCAGCTGCATGTTAACTTTGTCTTCCAGTCAAACACGTTTTTAATCTCTCTTGTATACCACATGTCAGGGGGCGTCAATTATACTGTCCCATTTGTGAAAACACAAAACCAATCTTGAAAGATGTGTATGCTGCTTTCTATGATTCATTGTCCAAAAGTTGGGATTTCTAAAAGCAAAGTTAAAGGGAAATAATCGGAAACTTTTTATTGGTTTTTAACTTTAGTACAGGTTACCAATAAGAAGCATGAAAATATTCCTCACACAACAAACATAGGGCAACTCATGCATCAATGCATGCATACACAATATGCCCATATAGACATACATTTTCATCACAAGCACCTATATTGATTTTCATAATCATAAGGTATTTAGTTTTGACCATGTATGGTCAATTGTTGGCTTGTAGCGGGCAGGATATGGGGCTTGTCCATGTGTGCACATTGTGCAGTTGATATAAAAATTGCACGTATGTGTCTGTGCATGCAGTTTTTTTTAAATCTGATCATTTGGAATGGACTCCACACAGCTGTGTTTACACATTTAAATGTTTTTAAGTGAAATTATATATAATTTAAATTCTATTCTAAATTCTTATTCTAAATACAATCTAATACTTTTGAGCAAATAACATATCCCCAGCTGCTACAATGAAGGTGCTCAGTGGACAGCTGTGGGCTGAAATGTGATTGCACTGGAAGATCAGATAATTTGCAACAAAACATATTTACCAAATATATGTATGTGATGTTGCCTCTCTTACAGGCTTAAGAAAAAATGAGAAGAAGGAACTGCAGAGGACCAGTTACGTCCAGAATGCCAATAACAGCATCACCAGCATTGTCCCCTCCCTTGCCTGTATTCCCACCTTCATTGTACACACTATGTTGGGCTTAAAGCTTGACACGTCTGATGTGAGTGCCACAGTAGTACAGCACATACTGTAAAACAACCTTTGCAGGTCTGAGGCATAAAATCAATGAGTTAAGATGATAATCTTTCAGTTTTGTCACCACTGATTCATGATGACTAAGCCGGAACAGGCTACAGACAAGTGCTGGCCACTAGAGCATTGTGATCCATTTAAAGGGGTGATAGAATGATCATATAGGGTATTTCACACTGTTCCTTAAGGTCTCCTAATAGGGTATGTAACATTGGTTGGGCTGAAAATGGCCCGGGTGCTGTTCTATGCTCCCAAATGCAACCCTATGAAATGCCCTTGATTGAAAGGAGAGGTTTTCTCCCTTATATGGTATGCTCATGAATATTTAGATGAGCTCCGCGCTGATTGGTTGGTTTACAACAAGCAAAGCTCCAGAGCACAGACACATGGGGGGATGAACAACACACAGCCCAGCAACACCATCCCTTTTCTTCCTTTTGAGTCTGACTTTCTCAACGCCATGTTTCCCTTTTTGGCTTTCCATCATTAGACTGTTAACATTACCGATAGACTTTCAAAGACACACAGACACACACACACACACACACACACACACACACCGCCCGGTCTTTGACTTCCAAACTGCGGTGGGCTGCCCTGCGGCTGCTGCCAGCGGTTGGGAAGCCCGCGGCAGGCTGCCCATTTTGGAGGTAACGTTACCAGACAAGTGTGTGTCTAATGAGGCCCGCTACTGCGGCCCGCCGTATGGGTTGAGCAGAGGCTGCACAGTTTGACCGGCCCTCGCAGCCTCGAAACACTATCGGGCCCACTGGGAAAAGTCCCGACTCTCTCACTCGCCACTCCACTACTGGTTAAGCGTATATCAGGGAACATACCTGCCACACTCACAGTTACCCGGTAACTAGAGCACCAACTACGCTGACCTGACGGAGCTCCACTACTGGCAGCCCATGGTTCTCTGTACCCAACGCACACTCATCTTTTCTGGGGTAACTGAAACAACCACAGGCTACCGCTTACCTGGAGCTCCACGACTGGCAGCCCGCGATGAAATGTGAAAAGTGTCAACATTCCCTGTACAGCCTGGAACACTGCATTTACGACCGTGGTTCATTTTCAATATTTTTGAAAAACTTCCAAACTTTCTTCTTTGTAATTCCCGTGGCAATGCTCAGCTCGCAGCTAAATTAGTGTGTCAGATCTGCACGAGCTACGTTTAGAACACCAGCTGGTCTCAGAACAGTGGGTGTGTAGCTATGTAAATTTTGGGGCGTGACAGAGGTAGAGACCAGAGCCAAATAAGGTACGGCCACCGAGGTTGACGTCAACTATGAGCTTCGTTGGGATTTGCCCGTTTTCAGCAGCAGTTTCAAATTGTGAGATTTGCAGAGGAAAGGGATGTCAACGGGACTTTGGGGTTCTATGTATGTCCTTTTTACCCTCCAAAGTGTTGTTATTCAACTATGACAAGGTCAACTCGGTTTTGCATTCTATCACCCCTTTAAAACAAATGTACAACCAGTACATCAGTGTTGTATAGTGTTTGAGCATTATTTTTCGTTATTGCCAGGCCTTTACCACCATCGCCATCTTCAATGCTATGAGGTTTGCCCTAGCTCTACTGCCCATAATTGTGAAGTCCTTGGCTGATGCTGCTGTATCACTAACAAGACTCAGGGTAAACTTCTCTCTTTGTGTCCCGCTCAGCAGTTATGGTAACGGTTGTTAGTACTATGTCAATTTATTTATATAGCATGTTTAACGTTTACTAGTAGTAGTAGTATTCATTACTGCTCTGATCTTTCATAATGTTATTTCAATTAGGAGAGACTCATTAGAGGGAACCATTACTTATTAACACGCGCACAGATAAAAATGACAGAGTCAAACTTGGCTTCAATGCTTCTGTGGTCATTGTCTTAGTTTTACACTTGCCTTCAAAAGTGACTACTAACTGTTTCTTTTTATGTTATTGTATTTCCATTTTTGTGTGTGTGTGTGTGTGTGTGTGTGTAAAAATTCATATGCCAGCATTCACTGTATTTATCACTGTTGCGGCTCTCATTTACAGTTAACATTGTCCTTTTAAATACCTTAAAGCTTTTGAATGCAATGTGCGGCTGTTTCAGAAAATATTGGTGATCCAGAATCCAGAGAGCTACCTGATCCAGAGAAAAGACAGTGACTCAGCCATAGTGATGAAAAATGCTACATTTTCCTGGAGCCAGCCAGAGTCCCCACCTAGCTCAGCCAATGGGGTGAAGGGACACAAAGCGGAGGAGTTGTCCCAGAATGGGAAGACTGAAACCTTGTCAACCCTGAGAAACATCTCCTTCACACTGCCTAAGGTGGGCTTTTGGTGTAATTTACACTGGGGTGGGGTGTATGTCCCCACTACTTTTGTAAATGCAAATTTGTTAAAAATGTTCTTAAAAATAGAACACTGAAGCATGGCTATGTGCCAATTTTTTTGAACATGAGCAGAAATTATAAATGAATTAAAAAGCATTACATATAAAAATGTGTTTTCACCTGAGCACTTATGTCCCCACCACTTTTCATCTCTGAGTTGATTGTGTGTTATCTCCTGTAGGGCAACCTGCTTGGTGTCTGTGGGAACGTGGGGAGTGGAAAGACGTCGCTGATTTCCAGCATTTTGGAACAGGTTGGCTCCTCCTTTTGTCTTTTTGTCATTGATTCACTTTTACCACATTTGCAAGTCTCACATCAAGTTTGACATTTTTATTGGCTGTTCATTTTCAACATTTCATTGTCTGCCACTCTGTTATGCATGTGTTACGTAAAAAGACGCTTCTTATTTACATTGCGTTACCTCGAAACCTGAATTAACTGATGCTATGTAACACACAGCATTTCTTATGGTCGTCTGCTTGTTTTCATATCTTAGATGCACCTCCTGCGGGGTTCCCTCACAGCTGATGGGACGTTTGCCTACGTTTCCCAGCAGGCTTGGATATTCCATGGAACTGTTCAAGAAAACATCCTGATGGGGGAACCCTTTGACCAGTCCAAGTATGTAATCACTTAACCCACATACATTGTTAATTATGTTAATTATGAATGTGGAAACAATAGGAGGTATTATGAACTAAGGGGATGCTATTTGTGACGTTCATACGTTACCACTGTATCTCCTTACTGCAGTGACACAGACCATTCAAACCAGGCCAAATAGACCGTTATCTCACATATGTTTAACTGGGATAAAGTTCTTCTTATCTCTGTTAGTTTGCATCAGGTAGTCAAACAAGAACAGAGGTCATCTCTGTAATCTGACAGGATGATCGTTTGGAAATCACCCCAAGCTGCCAGACATGGCAAGAAACGAGACTGCTGACCTGTGACCAGAGTCACATCATTCAGCTGACATTTATGACTGTGGTTTATGACTATGTCTATATTTATCATTTTAATGTATGAGGTAAATACTGTAGGAACTATCAACATACACTAGACCCTGAAACTACATACATAGAAATGCTGAATTTCTGAGCCCTGTATTTTTTTTATCTACTCTGTTTCATGTGCATTGTCTCTGGTTCCTCAGAAATAGCCAAATGTATCTCTCACATCACTTTTCATAAACTGCCATGGACGTATGTCTGACCAATCAACATTGTTAATGTGCCTATTATAATTAGGCAGTAAACTAATTTAACTACTGCTTAAAATAAAGGGTTGGTTTCAAAACAATAAAAGTATGTTAAAGGTCCCATGCCATGATAATTTCACTTTATGAGGGTTTTTAACATTAATATGAGTTCCCCCAGCCTGCCTATGGTCCCCCAGTGGCTAGAAATGATGATAGGTGTAAACCGAGCCCTGGGTATCCTGCTCTGCCTTTGAGAAAATGAAAGCTCAGATGGACCGATCTGGAATCTTCCCTTTATGACGTCATAAGGGGAAAGGTTACCTCCCCTTTCTCTGCTTTGCCCACCCAGAGAATTTGGCCCACCCATGAGAGAGAGGTATCATGGTTTTCAAACAAGCGAAGTGGCAGTTGGTCAAGGCCACACCCCCACCCTCCACCTTGCCCCCCCCCTCTCTCCGCCTCAATAGCATTTAAAGCTACAGACACAGAAATGGCACATCCTAAGTAAAGCTCACTGTGGGACTGGCTCTAGTGGCTGTAATTCTGGACCAAGGCTGAATTTCAGGAAAGAGACTTCAGATACAGTATTAGGGGACCACTAAGGCCTATATAAAAGAGACTTCAGATACAGTATTAGGGGACCACTGAGGTCTATATAAAAGAGACTTCAGATACAGTATTAGGGGACCACTAAGGTCTATATAAAAGAGACTTCAGATACAGTATTAGGGGACCACTAAGGCTATAGAAAAGAGACTTCAGATACAGTATTAGGAGACCACTAAAGTCTATATAAAAGCATCCAAAGAGCACCATGTCATGGGACCTTTAAAGCAATAGTGAATGCTGCCTATACATTTCTGTACATGTTAATATTCAATATCGATTCATGAGTAAAGACACTGCATACAAAAGTTACTGAAGACAGAATCATGTTTTTCAAATCTATATGATGTATTTTAGACAAACATTTTTTTCAAATTGCTACATCCCGTTTAAGTTGTTTGTACTATTAAGTAAATGGATCTAAATAATCATGTCTTCAAAATGGCTCTGAACACATTATACGTGGCTTTCCTCTGACTTTGTCTTCCTCCACAGATACAACAGAGTTGTGGATGTCTGTAGCCTCAGAGCTGACCTGACCATCCTCCCATATGGTGATCAAACTGAGGTAGGAGCTCTCTGCTGAACTCTCACCTCTCCAAACTAATTGTTTTTTTATGCTTTGCAATGGTTTCTTACAAGCGTAGTGGAACTCTTAACACTTACACCCTCCGATGTGTGATTAAAAAAAATCCTTTTAAATAAGATAAAGACCACCAAACTCTGTTAGTACAGATTTTGTCTGTGGCTGTGAAGTTAGTATTTTTCAGCAGCCATTTGATGATGTCCTAAACATGAATAGGATTTGCACCTTGCTCGCCAAGTCAGCTAGCTCTAGTGACCATACACAACATTTCACAAAACAACATTTAAGAAAATACATGAACATAAAAAAACCACAACATTTCACAAGAAACTGCTGCACAGCAATTTCCTATACATTTAAGTTTTATTTATCTTATAATGTGAGAAGAAGCAATGTGCGACAAGGCATCCAGTCTGCCACAAACCTAAAAGAAGAAGAAGAAGAAGAAGAAGAAGAAGAAGAAGAAGAAGAAGAAGAACCTCTCTTTTGTCACAGACTGACATCCAATCAGCGACGAGGAATCATTTGCCCAATACGTACCTACCTTTTCCGGTTTGAGTCTCACCAAACGCTGTTGTGTTTTGTGAAATGTTTTGTTTACCTCTGCCAATGATTTGACTTTACTCCTACTGCCACTCTTCCATGGAAGTAAAGATACAACTAGATGTTCAGGGAGACAAAACTATCATCTACTGTGGAGTGCAGAACATTTACAAAAAAAATTGGGCATAATCCAACTTGCAACTCAATTTGGGATTAAGTCCAAGACTGTCTGGTGTTTCTGAGTTTATTTGAAGCTGGGAGTACTTTGTTGTCTTCACCGTCAGTTTCTTTATGCACTTGCACCATCTTAATTTGCAAAGTGTATTTCTATCTTTATGTATTCTACATTGTTGTAAACGTTGATTGTGTGATGTTCCAGAGCCTGTTGCCAGTGTTTTCAGTAGCTTTCTGCTGTGCTGTTTTGTTGGCAGATTGGAGAGCGAGGGCTGAATCTGTCGGGGGGGCAGAAGCAGAGGATCAGCCTGGCCAGAGCAGTCTACTCCAACAAGGACATCTTCCTTTTTGACGATCCACTATCTGCTGTCGATGCCCATGTGGGGAAACACATTTTTGAAGAATGCATTAAGAAGGAGCTCCAGGGAAAATCTGTCATACTGGTTACACACCAGCTCCAGGTGGGAACATGGACTTCTTCATCATTTCATTCTTTAGCAGACAATGAATCCTAAATAGACTATTATTAAACATGACATTTCTCATTCAAATGTGCACACTTGTTTATACCTATAGTACATTCTGTCTAAGTTTTAACATTAACAGATTTAAAAATCATTTTACATTAGAAGATCTATAGCATCCTATTGTGGTAAACCCCAAAGTAAAAGTAAATCACACACCAGGAAGTGGTGTCTGTTTGCTGCCACTAGTATTTCCTTCATCATGAATTGTGAGCAGTATTGTAAACCACTCTAGATAAGAGCGTCTGCCAAATGCCATGAACGTACAGTATCCGGCCACGGTGCTGGGATGGTTTTGTTAACATGGTTGTCCTCGCTTGTGTTTGCCAGTATCTGGAGTACTGTGATGACATTTTAGTTCTGGAGGATGGCGAGGTGCTGGAGGCTGGGAACCACCGGGCCCTGATGAAAGCCAACGGACGCTACGCTCAGCTCATCAGCAACTACCAGATGGAGCAGTCCCAAGTAAGAAAGCTGCAGTACAAAACTCAGATGTACTGTTAGCTCTGCTATTATGTGTCTTTCCTTATTGTTTTACTAGCTATGAACCTGTTTTTCCAGCTATTTATTGTTTTACTAGCTCAAACTGCTACATGTAAGCTGTTAATCAAATATTGAGATGTCAGAGGTTTATAGAAGGCAAGAACTTCATGTCTTCTTAATGGGCTCAAGATAACGGTTTGTCTACTTTAAGGTCAAAGTCCATCCATCCATCCATCTTCATCCGCTTATCCGGGGTCGGGTCGCGGGGGTAGCAGCTCCAGCAGGGGACCCCAAACTTCCCTTTCCCGGGCCACATTAACCAGCTCCGACTGGGGGATCCCGAGGCGTTCCCAGGCCAGGTTAGAGATATAATCCCTCCACCTAGTCCTGGGTCTCCCCCGAGGCCTCCTCCCAGCTGGACGTGCCTGGAACACCTCCCTAGGGAGGCGCCCAGGGGGCATCCTTACCAGATGCCCGAACCACCTCAACTGGCTCCTTTCGACGCAAAGGAGCAGCGACTCTACTCTGAGCTCCTCACGGATAACTGAGCTTCTCACCCTATCTCTAAGGGAGACGCCAGCTACCCTCCTGAGGAAACCCATTTCAGCCGCTTGTACCCTGGATCTTGTTCTTTCGGTCATGACCCAGCCTTCATGACCATAGGTGAGGGTAGGAACAAAAACTGACCGGTAGATTGAGAGCTTTGCCTTCTGGCTCAGCCCTCTTTTCGTCACAATGGTGCGATAAATTGAATGTAATACCGAACCTGCTGTGCCGATTCTCCGACCAACCTCCCGCTCCATTGTCCCCTCACTCGCGAACAAGACCCCAAGGTACTTGAACTCCTTCACTTGGGGTAAGGACTCATTTCCTAGCTGGAGAAGGCACTCCATCGGTTTCCTGCTGAGAACCATGGCCTCCGATTTAGAGGTGCTGATCCTCATCCCAGCCGCTTCACACTCGGCTGCGAACCGATCCAGTGAGTGCTGAAGGTCACAGGCCGATGATGCCATCAGGACCACATCATCTGCAAAAAGCAGCGATGAGATCCCCAGCCCACCGAACTGCAACCCCTCTCCACCCCGACTACGCCTCGATATCCTGTCCATAAATACTACAAACAGGATTGGTGACAAAGCGCAGCCCTGGCGGAGGCCAACTCTCACCTGAAACAAGTCCGACTTACTGCCGAGAATCCGGAAACAGCTCTCGCTTTGGTCGTACAGAGATTGGATGGCCCTGAGAGGGACCCCCCTCACCCCGTACTCCCGCAGCACCTCCCACAGTATCTCCCGGGGCACCCGGTCATACGCCCTTCTCCAGATCCACAAAACACATGTAGACTGGTTGGGCATACTCCCAGGCTCCCTCCAGGATCCTTGCGAGAGTAAAGATCTGGTCCGTTGTTCCACGACCAGGACAGAATCCGCATTGTTCCTCTTCAACCTGAGATTCGACTATCGACCGAACCCTCCTTTCCAGCACCTTGGAGTAGACTTTACCGGGAGGCTGAGAAGTGTGATACCCCTGTAGTGGCACACACCCTCTGGTCCCCCCTTTTTTAAAAAGGGGAACCACCACCCCCGGTCTGCCACTCCTTAGGCACCGTCCCAGACTTCCACGCAGTGTTGAAGAGGCGTGTCAACCAAGACAACCCCTCCACACCCAGAGCTTTAAGCATTTCTGGACGGATCTCATCAATTCCTGGGGCTTTGCCACTGTGGAGTTGTTTAACTACCTCAGCAACCTCCACCAGGGAAATTGATGCCAATCCCCCCTCAACCTCCAGCTCTGCCTCTACCATAGACGGGCGTATTAGTCGGTTAGGAGTTCCTCAAAGTGCTCCTTCCACCGCCCTATTACCTCCTCAGTTGAGGTCAACAGCGTCCCATCCTTACTGTACACAGCTTGGATGGTTCCCCGCTTCCCCCCTCCTGAGGTGGCGAACGGTTTTCCAGAAGCACCTTGGTGCCGACCGAAAGTCCTTCTCCATGTCTTCTCCGAACTTCTCCCACACACGCTGCTTTGCCTCTTTCACGGCAGAGGCTGCAGCCCTTCGGGCCCTTCGGGCCCCGTACCTTGCAACTGCCTCCGGAGTCGTCTGGGATAACATATCCCGGAAAGACTCCTTCTTCAGTCGGACGGCTTCCCTGACCACCGGTGTCCACCACGGTGTTCGCGGGTTACCGCCCCTTGAGGCACCTAAGACCCTAAGACCACAGCTCCTCACCGCAGCTTCAGCAATGGAAACTTTGAACATTGTCCACTCGGGTTCAATGCCCCCCAGCCTCCACAGGGATGCACGAAAAGCTCCGCCCGGAGGTGTGAGTTGAAAGTCTGTCGGACAGGGGCCTCCTCCAGACGTTCCCAATTTACCCGCACCACCCGTTTGGGCTTACCAGGTCTGTCCAGAGTCTTCCCCCACCCTCTGACCCAACTCACCACCAGATGGTGATCAGTTGACAGCTCCGCCCCTCTCTTCACCCGAGTGTCCAAAACATATGGCCTCAGATCAGATGAAACGATTATAAAATCGATCATTGACCTTTGGCCTAGGGTGCTCTGGTACCAAGTACACTTATGAGCATCCCTATGTTCGAACATGGTGTTCGTTATAGACAATCCATGACTAGCACAGAAGTCCAACAACAAACAACCACTCTGGTTTAGATCAGGGAGGCCGTTCCTCCCAATCACGCCTCTCCATGTGTCTCCATCATTACCCACGTGCGCGTTGAAGTCCCCCCAGCAGAACTATGGAGTCCCCGACTGGAGCCCCCATGCAGGACTCCACTCAAGGTCTCCAAGAAGGCCGAATACTCTGAACTCTTGTTTGGTGCATATGCACAAACAACAGTCAGAGTTTTCCCCCCCCACAACCCGCAGGCGTAGGGAGGCGACCCTCTCGTCCACCGGGTTAAACTCCAACGTAGCGGCGCTCAGCCGGGGGCTTGTGAGTATCCCCACACCCGCCCGGCGCCTCACACCCTGGGCAACTCCGGAGAAGAAAAGAGTCCAACCCCTATCCAGGAGTATGGTTCCAGAACCAAGACTGTGCGTAGAGGTAAGCCCCACCAGATCTAACCGGTAGCGCTCCACCTCCCGCACAAGTTCCGGCTCCTTCCCCCACAGAGAGGTGACATTCCACGTCCCCAGAGCCAGCCTCTGCTGCCCGGGTCTGGTCCGTCGAGGCCCCTGACCTTCACTGCCACCCATGTGGCAGCGCACCCGACCCCAGCGGTTCCTCCCACAGGTGGTGGGCCCATGGGATGGAGGGATGTCCGCCACGTAGCTTTTTCGGGCTGTGCCCGACCGGGCTCCATGGCAAACCCGGCCACCAGACGCTCGCTGACGAGCCCTCCATCTGGGCCTGGCTCCAGACGGGGGCCCCGGGCTTCCTCTGGGCAGGGTCACTTCATCCCTTCCTCGATTTTTCATAGGATTTTTGAACCATTCTTTGTCTGGCCCCTCACCTGAGACCACTTTGCCTTGGGAGACCCTACCAGGAGCACAAAGCTCCAGACAACACAGCCCTCAGGTTCATAGGGACACACAAACCTCTCCACCACGATAAGGTGATGGTTCCCAAAGTGTTATTTAAAAGTTATTTTGAACTTGTCCAGATGTAAGAGTGGTCACGTGCACACATAGACATCAAAGGTGGCTTGAGCACATGCACTTTTTCTTCCTTCCTTTTTTTTTTTTTTTAAACAAATGAATATATATACTGTGTGTGTGTGTGTGTGTGTGTGTGTGTGTATATATATGTGTTTTTTGCTGTTAAATTAACAAAATAGCAGCAACAGCCCTTTTTAGTTTAGTGTGAATATTTGTTTTGATTTTGAAGTGTTATTTATTCCAATAACACCAAAAGAATTAAAATGATTTATTGCCATGTGCAAAATAAACAAATTATTAGTGAAGCTATGTCCCTCTCCTTGGTGCAGTCAGTTGTATAAATATATACTTAAAACTAGTAGCATAGAAAACTGTTTCCTTTGCTGTAGCCTGCTCTTGTGATACACCTAGTGACTCTGTGTGAACTGATTATTTTGTAGAAATCTGTGTGAGTGTATATATATTTAACTTGTTTAATTTATTAATTATTTGCCCTTTTTCACATGAATGTGCATGTCCCTGCTTACTATGTCTGTGTTTTGCTTGGTGTTTACAGACTCAGAATGAGGAGGAGGAGGAAGTGTCACCCAAACACGCTGCCCAGCTGAAGGATGTTGGGCTAAGAGAAAGCACAGACGGCGGGTTAGTGAACCCAGGTATGGAACCCAGGAAAAGATGTTTGTTAGTGTAGTGATCTAAAATAGATTATATGGGCTAATTTCTAATGCCTCGATTCATCAGAAGAAATCTTAAAGCTATAATGCAGAGTTTCTGTTGCCCAATGAGGAATTTGAAATGACAAAACTCGACAATAGCACATCATTTAGGTCGAGTAAATGAACTAGCAATAATTCCTACTCCTAATACGTTATGAAACCCATTACTAATCTGTTCAACAGCAGTAAGGCAACATCCGTGTCTGACCTCAGTCCCTTTTCTTTTTTTTTAGCAGCCCCACCAATGGTTATGTGTTTGTCTTCACTGTCGGTCACTTTCTTTTTTGGATTTGAGTCCTTCTGCTGAACGTGTATAGCCTGAGAAAACCCTGACAAATTTCCGGCAAATTTGAGATTTGCTCTGCAAGTCCGTCTGGCCAATTTTTCCAAATCGAGGCACCAATCACAACCGTTGAGGCGGGTTTTACACGATGGCGATAGCGCAGCGACGTTGAAGCACGTCGCTCTGATTGGTTTTAAGTCTATCCAATGCGCCCAGAGGCATTTGAGCGGCGTCTGTTGGTGACGCCCCTTTGGAAATGGGCTATGAACGAAGCTTCCCCAGACCCACTCTCAGTTACAACTGAGAAGGGTGTGGTGTCAACCAGGTTAGAACGTGTACCGGTAGGTATTTTCTAAGCAATACAATCACTGACTGAAACATTCTTCTTTGGGTTTTCAACCATGCCTTCACCTGTTGCAGCCGTCCTCTTCGTCTCCAAAGTTGAATGCGGCTGTTATCCTATCACTCGAGCTTCTGCGCCCGAAAGACACTACCCGGACTACACCATTTTGTAAACATACCCATACTGAGAAATACAGAGAGAGAGAGAGTTGTGGAGCTGATAGGCTTAGCTAGCTTTGTATCAACTCATTTGCCAATAGCTTAATGTAACGGACGTTCATTAATATAAAATAGTCGCACACTATAGCTTTAAAATGAATGAAAATAAGGCTGTATTTCAATATAGAGTTTAGTAGTAAGACACGTGTAGAACATTCAATCAAGTTTTATTATGAAGCTTAATTTCAAAAATCTACTTACAAAATTGTTATTACAGTGCTTTTTTTTTAACAGTATGAAAACAAAAATAAGGAATGATAAGGATAAATAAAAAATTTACAAATGAGGACGTAATTCCTACCCGCAATACTACACCCCGGACTGCAATCAGTAAACTACTTGTCCTGTAAGATAAGACTCCAAAAGGTCGCCAAATATTCTCAAAGTCTTTTAGTTGGTCCTTAAGGATGTACCGGATCCTCTCAAGGTGGAGTGTGTCCATCATCTCCGTGAGCCATATCTTCAGTGTTGGTCCCTCTTTTTTTTCCAGAATAAGAGGATACACTTCTTTGCAGTGAGAATTCCATATGCCAAGAAGCGCTGTTGGACCAGTGTCAGTCTCTTTGCTTCATTGGATATCCCTAAGATTACTAAAACTGGATCAATTTGAATATTTAACATCTTGGACATGAAACTAAAGACATCACTCCAGTAACCTTGTATTTTTGCAACAGAGAACATAACTATGAAGTAAATCACCCACATGAGTGTCACATTTTTTCACACAGAGGAGAGAACTCAGGGAAGATCCTATGAATGTCTCTTTGGAATAATGTAGGATTTTAAATTGTATTTGACAGTGATGTGCATTTATGGAGCACTTGTGGCTATATGCTAAACTCTCGTCCCATAGGTCATAATGTATGTTCGTACTCAACTCCTTTTCCCAATCTGCTTTAACAGTAGCAGTAGTTGGGCGGTTTATGTCTTGCAATTTATCATATGAACAGGATATATTGTGATCTGACCTCCCTAACTCACCTAGGCAATCATCCAGCTTATCTGGTCCTGCTTTCTCAAACTGAGGAAGATGTGTTCTTACTTGAAAGAATCTGAATAAATAGTGTTTGGGTAAACCATATTTTGTTGTAGTTGATGAAAAGATGCAAATGATCCTTCCATATATAAATCCCCTACGTTACGTACACTGAGCTCTTTCCACATATCAAAGGCCGTGTGTAGACCGGAACGCGGGAAGGAAGGGTTTGCTGCTATTGGCAACCAGAGAGAGATCACTCTGAGTTGTAAGTTCTTTGATATCTGTTTCCAAGTCCTTATTGTGTCATTTATTACCGGGTTGTGCTTGTAACATGTTTTGTTAATGTCACAATTTGCTGAGGGATTTGACCAGGCTTGGACCCAAATGCAGATTAGAAGGAATTTATTGAACAAAATTTACACACAAAGTGTCCAGAGGTTGGCAGGCAGGAACACAACAATAATCCAACAGGCATGAAGACCAGGAAGCAAGACATAGAAGACTAGCCACGGCAACAGTAAACAACTAAAAGCAACCCCAGAGGACGAGGGCAGGCACAAGAGTCATACGGGGCCAGGAAACAGAGGACAGCAGCGCCCAGCTAGGCCTGGGGTCCAGGGCTGCGGACAGCAGCGAAGGTGGAACCCCTTGGGCGGCTGAGCAGGCCATCGAGGACTCTCAGGAGGTCGAGCAGGACAGCGAAGGCGAAGCCCCTCAGGCGGCCAAACTGGTCGGCGAAGGTCGAGCCCCTCAGGCGGCCGAGCAGGATGTCAAGGACTCTGAGGTGGCCGGCGGCGAAGGCAGCATCCCTCTGGAGGCCGGCGGCGAAGGCAGCATCCCTCTGGGAAGAAAATTTTCTTTGACTATAGAGCTTAATTTTTTAGTAATGACGATTCCCAGATAGGTGAATTTTTCTGATGTTATCTTAAAAGGGAGGGACCTGAGCCAATTATAGTCTTCTAGCTTTAAGGGCATCAGTTCGCTTTTACCCCAATTGATCCTATATCCAGCGAAGATGCCGAGTAGCTTAATAACTGCTAAAACATTTGGCATAGTAACTTTTGGTTGGGATATAAATAACAGAATATCATCAGCGTACAAGGATATTTTGTTTGCCGTGTACTCTGTGTTATATCCATGTATATCAGGATGGCATCTAATGGTCTCCGCTAGTGGTTCCAAAGCCAGAGCAAACAATTAAGGGCTTAGCACGCAACCTTGCCTTGTGCCTCTCTGGAGTCGGAACTGGGCCCGAAAGCGTTTGATTTGTGAGTATTTTAGCAGTGGGGCTGCTGTACAGTAATTGGATCCATGCAGCAAACTCATTACCCATCTGAAATCTTTCCAAGACGGCAAAGAGATAGGGCCATTCTACTTGATCAAATGCTTTCTCAGCATTGAGGCTCAACAGAACAAAATCCTTTGAAATTCTAGGCGAGTATATTATATTAAAAAGGCGTCTGAAGTTGAGAAAGGAGCTCCTTCCAGCAACAAAACCTGTTTGATCGGCATGAACAAGCTTATTTATTAGCAAACTAAGTCTTCGGGCAAGAGTCTTGAATCTTTTGATCTGTATTTAAAAGAGAGATAGGTCTATAGGAGCCTACCTCTTCCAGATCCTTCCTTTTTTTTGGTATTAAAGTTATAACCGCCTCATTTAGCGTTTGTGGCAAAACACCATCTTTCTTTGCTTGTTTGCACATTCTAAGTATATAGGGGGCCAGTAGGCCACTAAATTTCTTGTATAACACACTTCCTAATCCATCTGGACCTGGGCTTTTACCCTTATTTAAGGATCCTATTGATTTCAAAATTTCTTCACATGTAATTTCAGCATTGAGGGCTTTACGGTCATGTTGATCCAATGCTGGCAATTTACATTTATCCAAAAAGTCCTGCATATCCCTTGGACCAGAGCTTGATTTAGACGAATATAACCTTTCATAAAATTGACGAAATTGCTCATTAATGTCGCCCTGTGTGGTACAAAGGTGACCATTTTCAGTTTTTATTTTATGGATGGTTCGGTCATTTTCCATTTTGGGCAGTTGCCTCGCCAATAATTTATGTGGCTTGTCACCAAATTCAAAATATTTTTGTTTAGTAAAAGTAAAAGCCCTGCTGATTTTCTTGGATAGTATTTGGTTAAGCTTATACTTGAGTGACATAATAGTATTGTATTTTTTCTCAGGAGGGTTGTTTAGCATTCTCTGCATCGAGACGCTTAATTTGCCTTTCTAACTCTAGTTGTTAAGCTTTATCGCGCTTCCTCTGAGAGGACTGAAAAGAAATTATACATCCCCTGATATATGCTTTAAAGGTTTCCCAGAGTAAAGTGGGAGACAGTTCACTATTGTCATTGGTTTCAAAAAATAGTGTAATCTGCAATTCTAAGTACTCACAGAATTTAGGATTATTAAGGAGTTGAGGATCAAATTTTTCTGCGCGCCGGATAAATCACACATTGTCATTGAGAGGGTGACAGGACAGTGATCCGATATAATAATGTCATGGTATTTTGAGTCCCGGATGAGTGGCAATACCTTCCCATCCACTAAAAAATAATAGATCCTTGAGTACACATTATGCACCTTTGAGTGAAAGGAATATTCCCTCCCTGTTGGATTTAGGATCCTCCATACTTTACTTACTAAATTCATATTATCCATGTATGTGTTAATAAAGCCGCTTGCATTCGTGTTCATACTCCTTTGAGTAAAAGACCTGTCCAAATGTGAGTCTAAAACTAAATTAAAATCTCCACCGATAATAAGATGTGTGGTGGACATGTCTGGGATTAAACCTAATACCTTTCTAAAGATTTCTGGATCGTCGCGATTCGGGCCATATATATTTAATAGTGTTATTGGGATTGAATGCATTTCCCCCATGACCAGAACATTCAATCGTAACTGGTGGAAATGGATGCCTAAAAGCAGTGCACAGAGCAGAACCAGTCAGAACACAGTGTTGGAATATTGTAGGATAGATGCACCATGTTGCTTTACTTTTGACACAATTCTCTGTGGAGCAAAATGTAATTTGAAAAGTAAAGTCTTGTAAAAAAGCCAATATATAACCAGGAGGAGGTAAGGTAGTGCCAGCAGTCCATCAAGGTAACAGAGGGTCTATGGATGACGTAAGGAAGGACAATGAACTTTGTAAAAGCTTTGTGAAACAACAGCAGATAAAGCAACAATCCTATACTCATTGTTATTGCATTATTTGGGCATTTATGTCTTTATTACAGTCTACACAGTATGGAGATGACAGGACTTTCTTCTGTCATTTTATTTACATTCCCCCCCACATCTGTGCTTCCTTTCAGCATTTGACATGTCAGACGAACAGGATGGTGGGACAACAGCTGACCAAAAATGTGAGTCTACAAAGTCCACTCATTAAATCATAATTCTGATGTTGGTGCAGGATCAGCCAGTTCAGATGTAATATATCAATATAATCAACAAAGGTTTATCGTATCTTATCTTATCTTATCTTATCCAGTCTCTGCACTAGTGTGAGACTTATGGCTCTTACCTACTGCCAGTACCAGCTCTGGTCGGCTCGGCTCGACTCGGCCGCAGTGCCCCGTCCTCCATTTCCCAGAGAGACGCTATTCCCATATTTCAACAGTTATAATGTCACGGCCCTTTCTATGATGGTTTTCGAGTGTGGCTGTTCGGAAGAGCTATAAACACTTTTGCCTTCCGACATGTCATACATACTATTTCTTTTTTAAGCATATGAATTTAGAGAATTATTGAGTGCAGCTGTTTTAAAATCCAGACAGATGGGTTGTTTTATCATCCTAGATTGTGTATTAATATAACGTAATTATGATACCTATGTAGTGTGAATTACATAGGTATCTACTATGTAGTGTGAATTCATCCCCATGGGCCCACCACCTGTGGGAGGAACCGCTGGGGTCGGGTGCGCTGCCACATGGGTGGCAGTGAAGGTCAGGGGCCTCGACGGACCAGACCCGGGCAGCAGAGGCTGGCTCTGGGGACGTGGAATGTCTAACACATTCAATCAAGTTTTATTATGAAGCTTAATTTCAAAAATCTACTTACAAAATTGTTATTACAGTGCTTTTTTTTTAAACAGTATGAAAACAAAAATAAGGAATGATAAGGATAAATAAAAAATTTACAAATGAGGACGTAATTCCTACCCGCAATACTACACCCCGGACTGCAATCAGTAAACTACTTGTCCTGTAAGATAAGACTCCAAAAGGTCGCCAAATATTCTCAAAGTCTTTTAGTTGGTCCTTAAGGATGTACCGGATCCTCTCAAGGTGGAGTGTGTCCATCATCTCCGTGAGCCATATCTTCAGTGTTGGTCCCTCTTTTTTTTCCAGAATAAGAGGATACACTTCTTTGCAGTGAGAATTCCATATGCCAAGAAGCGCTGTTGGACCAGTGTCAGTCTCTTTGCTTCATTGGATATCCCTAAGATTACTAAAACTGGATCAATTTGAATATTTAACATCTTGGACATGAAACTAAAGACATCACTCCAGTAACCTTGTATTTTGCAACAGAGAACATAACTATGAAGTAAATCACCCACATGAGTGTCACATTTTTCACACAGAGGAGAGAACTCAGGGAAGATCCTATGAAGTCTCTTTGGAATAATATAGGATTTTAAATTGTATTTGACAGTGATGTGCGTTTATGGAGCACTTGTGGCTATATGCTAAACTCTCGTACCATAGGTCATAATGTATGTTCGTACTCAACTCCTTTTCCCAATCTGCTTTAACAGTAGCAGTAGTTGGGCGGTTTATGTCTTGCAATTTATCATATGAACAGGATATATTGTGATCTGACCTCCCTAACTCACCTAGGCAATCATCCAGCTTATCTGGTCCTGCTTTCTCAAACTGAGGAAGATGTGTTCTTACTTGAAAGAATCTGAATAAATAGTGTTTGGGTAAACCATATTTTGTTGTAGTTGATGAAAAGATGCAAATGATCCTTCCATATATAAATCCCCTACGTTACGTACACTGAGCTCTTTCCACATATCAAAGGCCGTGTGTAGACCGGAACGCGGGAAGGAAGGGTTTGCTGCTATTGGCAACCAGAGAGAGATCACTCTGAGTTGTAAGTTCTTTGATATCTGTTTCCAAGTCCTTATTGTGTCATTTATTGCCGGGTTGTGCTTGTAACATGTTTTTATTAATGTCACAATTTGCTGAGGGATTTGACCAGGCTTGGACCCAAATGCAGATTAGAAGGAATTTATTGAACAAAACTTACACACAAAGTGTCCAGAGGTTGGCAGGCAGGAACACAACAATAATCCAACAGGCATGAAGACCAGGAAGCAAGACATAGAAGACTAGCCTCGGCAACAGTAAACAACTAAAAGCAACCCCAGAGGGACGAGGGCAGGCACAAGAGTCATACGGGGCCAGGAAAGCAGAGGACAGCAGCGCCCAGCTAGGCCTGGGGTCAGGGCTGCGGACAGCAGCGAAAGGTGGAACCCCTTGGGGCGGCTGAGCAGGCCATCGAATACTCTCAGGAGGTCGAGCAGGACAGCGAGGCGAAGCCCCTCAGGCGGCCAAACTGGTCGGCGAAGGTAGAGCCCCTCAGGCGGCCGAGCAGGATGTCAAGGACTCTGAGGTGGCCGGCGGCGAGCAGCATCCCTCTGGAGGCGGCGGCGAAGGCAGCATCCCTCTGGGAAGAAAATTTTCTTTGACTATAGAGCTTAATTTTTTAGTAATGACGATTCCCAGATAGGTGAATTTTTCTGATGTTATCTTAAAAGGGAGGGACCTGAGCCAATTATAGTCTTCTAGCTTTAAGGGCATCAGTTCGCTTTTACCCCAATTGATCCTATATCCAGCGAAGATGCCGAGTAGCTTAATAACTGCTAAAACATTTGGCATAGTAACTTTTGGTTGGGATATAAATAACAGAATATCATCAGCGTACAAGGATATTTTGTTTGCCGTGTACTCTGTGTTATATCCATGTATATCAGGATGGCATCTAATGGTCTCCGCTAGTGGTTCCAAAGCCAGAGCAAACAATTAAGGGCTTAGCACGCAGCCTTGCCTTGTGCCTCTCTGGAGTCGGAACTGGGCCCGAAAGCGTTTGATTTGTGAGTATTTTAGCAGTGGGGCTGCTGTACAGTAATTGGATCCATGCAGCAAACTCATTACCCATCTGAAATCTTTCCAAGACGGCAAAGAGATAGGGCCATTCTACTTGATCAAATGCTTTCTCAGCATTGAGGCTCAACAGAACAAAATCCTTTGAAATTCTAGGCGAGTATATTATATTAAAAAAGGCGTCTGAAGTTGAGAAAGGAGCTCCTTCCAGCAACAAAAACCTTTTTGATCGGCATGAACAAGCTTATTTATTAGCAAACTAAGTCTTCGGGCAAGAGTCTTGAATCTTTTGATCTGTATTTAATAGAGAGATAGGTCTATAGGAGCCTACCTCTTCCAGATCCTTCCTTTTTTTTGGTATTAAAGTTATAACCGCCTCATTTAGCGTTTGTGGCAAAACACCATCTTTCTTTGCTTGTTTGCACATTCTAAGTATATAGGGGGCCAGTAGGCCACTAAATTTCTTGTATAACACACTTCCTAATCCATCTGGACCTGGGCTTTTACCCTTATTTAAGGATCCTATTGATTTCAAAAAATTTCTTCACATGTAATTTCAGCATTGAGGGCTTTACGGTCATGTTGATCCAATGCTGGCAATTTACATTTATCCAAAAAGTCCTGCATATCCCTTGGACCAGAGCTTGATTTAGACGAATATAACCTTTCATAAAATTGACGAAATTGCTCATTAATGTCGCCCTGTGTGGTACAAAGGTGACCATTTTCAGTTTTTATTTTATGGATGGTTCGGTCATTTTCCATTTTGGGCAGTTGCCTCGCCAATAATTTATGTGGCTTGTCACCAAATTCAAAATATTTTTGTTTAGTAAAAGTAAAAGCCCTGCTGATTTTCTTGGATAGTATTTGGTTAAGCTTATACTTGAGTGACATAATAGTATTGTATTTTTCTCGGGAGGGTTGTTTAGCATTCTCTGCATCGAGACGCTTAATTTGCCTTTCTAACTCTAGTTGTTAAGCTTTATCGCGCTTCCTCTGAGAGGACTGAAAAGAAATTATACATCCCCTGATATATGCTTTAAAGGTTTCCCAGAGTAAAGTGGGAGACAGTTCACTATTGTCATTGGTTTCAAAAAATAGTGTAATCTGCAATTCTAAGTACTCACAGAATTTAGGATTATTAAGGAGTTGAGGATCAAATTTTTCTGCGCGCCGGATAAATCACACATTGTCATTGAGAGGGTGACAGGACAGTGATCCGATATAATAATGTCATGGTATTTTGAGTCCCGGATGAGTGGCAATACCTTCCCATCCACTAAAAAATAATAGATCCTTGAGTACACATTATGCACCTTTGAGTGAAAGGAATATTCCCTCCCTGTTGGATTTAGGATCCTCCATACTTTACTTACTAAATTCATATTATCCATGTATGTGTTAATAAAGCCGCTTGCATTCGTGTTCATACTCCTTTGAGTAAAAGACCTGTCCAAATGTGAGTCTAAAACTAAATTAAAATCTCCACCGATAATAAGATGTGTGGTGGACATGTCTGGGATTAAACCTAATACCTTTCTAAAGATTTCTGGATCGTCGCGAGTCGGGCCATATATATTTAATAGTGTTATTGGGATTGAATGCATTTCCCCCATGACCAGAACATTCAATCGTAACTGGTGGAAATGGATGCCTAAAAGCAGTGCACAGAGCAGAACCAGTCAGAACACAGTGTTGGAATATTGTAGGATAGAAGCAACATGTTGCTTTACTTTTGACACAATTCTCTGTGGAGCAAAATGTAATTTGAAAAGTAAAGTCTTGTAAAAGAGCCAATATATAACCAGGAGGAGGTAAGGTAGTGCCAGCAGTCCATCAAGGTAACAGAGGGTCTATGGATGACGGCAGGAAGGACAATGAACTTGGAAAAAGCTTTGTGAAACAACAGCAGATAAAGCAACAATCCTATACTCATTGTTATTCCATTATTTGGGCATTTATGTCTTTATTACAGTCTACACAGTATGGAGATGACAGGACTTTCTTCTGTCATTTTATTTACATTCCCCCCCCACATCTGTGCTTCCTTTCAGCATTTGACATGTCAGACGAACAGGATGGTGGGACAACAGCTGACCAAAAATGTGAGTCTACAAAGTCCACTCATTAAATCATAATTCTGATGTTGGTGCAGGATCAGCCAGTTCAGATGTAATATATCAATATAATCAACAAAGGTTTATCGTATCTTATCTTATCTTATCTTATCCAGTCTCTGCACTAGTGTGAGACTTATGGCTCTTACCTACTGCCAGTACCAGCTCTGGTCGGCTCGGCTCGACTCGGCCGCAGTGCCCCGTCCTCCATTTCCCAGAGAGACGCTATTCCCATATTTCAACAGTTATAATGTCACGGCCCTTTCTATGATGGTTTTCGAGTGTGGCTGTTCGGAAGAGCTATAAACACTTTTGCCTTCCGACATGTCATACATACTATTTCTTTTTTAAGCATATGAATTTAGAGAATTATTGAGTGCAGCTGTTTTAAAAATCCAGACAGATGGGTTGTTTTATCATCCTAGAGTGTGTATTAATATAACGTAATTATGATACCTATGTAGTGTGAATTACATAGGTATCTACTATGTAGTGTGAATTCATCCCATGGGCCCACCACCTGTGGGAGGAACCGCTGGGGTCGGGTGCGCTGCCACATGGGTGGCAGTGAAGGTCAGGGGCCTCGACGGACCAGACCCGGGCAGCAGAGGCTGGCTCTGGGGGACGTGGAATGTCACCTCTCTGTGGGGAAGGGCCGGAACTTGTGCGGGAGGTGGAGCGCTACAGGTTAGATCTGGTGGGGCTTACCTCTACGCACAGTCTTGGTTCTGGAACCATACTCCTGGATAGGGGTTGGACTCTTTTCTTCTCCCGGGAGTTGCCCAGGGTGTGAGGCGCCGGGCGGGTGTGGGGATACTCACAAGCCCCCGGCTGGCGCCGCTACGTTGGAGTTTAACCCGGTGGGACGAGAGGGTCGCCTCCCTATGCCTGCGGGTTGTGGGGGGAAAACTCTGACTGTTGTTTGTGCATATGCACCAAACAAGAGTTCAGAGTATTCGGCCTTCTTGGAGACCTTGAGTGGAGTCCTGCATGGGGCTCCAGTTGGGGAGACTCCATAGTTCTGCTGGGGGGGGACTTCAACGCGCACGTGGGTAATGATGGAGACACATGGAGAGCGTGATTGGGAGGAACGGCCTCCCTGATCTAAACCAGAGTGGTTGTTTGTTGTTGGACTTCTGTGCTAGTCATGGATTGTCTATAACGAACACCATGTTCGAACATAGGGATGCTCATAAGTGTACTTGGTACCCAGAGCACCCTAGGCCAAAGGTCAATGATCGATTTTATAATCGTTTCATCTGATCTGAGGCCATATGTTTTTGGACACTCGGGTGAAGAGAGGGGCGGAGCTGTCAACCGATCACCATCTGGTGGTGAGTTGGGTCAGGGGGTGGGGGAAGACTCTGGACAGACCTGGTAAGCCCAAAGCGGGTAGTGCGGGTAAATTGGGAACGTCTGGAGGAGGCCCCTGTCCGACAGACTTTCAACTCACACCTCCGGCGGAGCTTTCGTGCATCCCTGTGGAGGCTGGGGGCATTGAACCCGAGTGGACAATGTTCAAAGTTTCCATTGCTGAAGCTGCGGTGAGGAGCTGTGGTCTTAGGGTCTTAGGTGCCTCAAGGGGCGGTAACCCACGAACACCGTGGTGGACACCGGTGGTCAGGAAGCCGTCCGACTGAAGAAGGAGTCTTTCGGGATATGTTATCCCAGACGACTCCGGAGGCAGTTGCAAGGTACCGAAGGGCCCAAAGGGCCCGAAGGGCCCGAAGGGCTGCAGCCTCTGCCGTGAAAGAGGCAAAGCAGCGTGTGTGGGAGAAGTTCGGAGAAGACATGGAGAAGGACTTTCGGTCGGCACCAAGGTGCTTCTGGAAAACCGTTCGCCACCTCAGGAGGGGGAGCGGGGAACCATCCAAGCTGTGTACAGTAAGGATGGGGACGCTGTTGACCTCAACTGAGGAGGTAATAGGGCGGTGGAAGGAGCACTTTGAGGAACTCCTAAATCCGACTAATACGCCGTCTATGGTAGAGGCAGAGCTGGAGGATGAGGGGGGATTGGCATCAATTTCCCTGGTGGAGGTTGCTGAGGTAGTTAAACAACTCCACAGTGGCAAAGCCCCAGGAATTGATGAGATCCGTCCAGAAATGCTTAAAGCTCTGGGTGTGGAGGGGTTGTCTTGGTTGACACGCCTCTTCAACATTGTGTGGAAGTCTGGGACGGTGCCTAAGGAGTGGCAGACCGGGGGTGGTGGTTCCCCCTTTTTAAAAAGGGGGACCAGAGAGTGTGTGCCAATTACAGGGGTATCACACTTCTCAGCCTCCCGGTAAAGTCTACTCCAAGGTGCTGGAAAGAGGGTTCAGTCGATAGTCGAATCTCAGGTTGAAGAGGAACAATGCGGCTTCCGTCCCTGGTCGTGGAACAACGGACCAGATCTTTACTCTTGCAAGGATCCTGGAGGGAGCCTGGGAGTATGCCCAACCAGTCTACATGTGTTTTGTGGATCTGGAGAAGGCGTATGACCGGGTGCCCGGGAGATACTATGGGAGGTGCTGCGGGAGTGCGGGGTGAGGGGTCCCTTCTCAGGGCCATCCAATCTCTGTACGACCAAAGCGAGAGCTGTGTCCGGGTTCTCGGCAGTAAGTCGGACTCGTTTCAGGTGAGAGTTGGCCTCCGCCAGGGCTGCGCTTTGTCACCAATCCTGTTTGTAGTATTTATGGACAGGATATCGAGGCGTAGTCGAGGGTGGAGAGGGGTTGCAGTTCGGTGGGCTGGGGATCTCATCGCTGCTTTTGCAGATGATGTGGTCCTGATGGCATCATCGGCCTGTGACCTTCAGCACTCACTGGATCGGTTCGCAGCCGAGTGTGAAGCGGCTGGGATGAGGATCAGCACCTCTAAATCGGAGGCCATGGTTCTCAGCAGGAAACCGATGGAGTGCCTTCTCCAGGTAGGGAATGAGTCCTTACCCCAAGTGAAGGAGTTCAAGTACCTTGGGGTCTTGTTCGCGAGTGAGGGGACAATGGAGCGGGAGATTGGTCGGAGAATCGGCACAGCAGGTGCGGTATTACATTCAATTTATCGCACCGTTGTGACGAAAAGAGAGCTGAGCCAGAAGGCAAAGCTCTCAATCTATCGGTCAGTTTTTGTTCCTACCCTCACCTATGGTCATGAAGGCTGGGTCATGACCGAAAGAACAAGATCCAGGGTACAAGCGGCCCGAAATGGGTTTCCTCAGGAGGGTAGCTGGCGTCTCCCTTAGAGATATGGTGAGAAGCTCAGTTATCCGTGAGGAGCTCGGGTAGAGCCGCTGCTCCTTTGCGTCGAAAGGAGCCAGTTGAGGTGGTTCGGGCATCTGGTAAGGATGCCCCCTGGGCGCCTCCCTAGGGAGGTGTTCCAGGCACGTCCCAGCTGGGAGGAGGCCTCGGGGAGACCCAGGACTAGGTGGAGGGATTATATCTCTAACCTGGCCTGGGAACGCCTCGGGATCCCCCAGTCGGAGCTGGTTAATGTGGCCCGGGAAAGGGAAGTTTGGGGTCCCCCTGCTGGAGCTGCTACCCCCGCGACCCGACCCGGATAAGCGGATGAAGATGGATGGATGGATGTAGTGTGAATTCTAGACATATTGCGTTTACACTATTGTGAATGTAGCAAATGTCTGAGTGATTAGACCTTCAGTGAAGCTAGTGTACAGTTACACCTTTTTTTTAAAATATTCCTTAAATCCAATCAGTCAGGACACAGGCTGATGCAAAAGAAAGTCACTTTGATCGTGCTATGGTTCTACAAAATCCTTTCCTTCCTCTTAAGCTGCTGTCAGTGATCAGCTGGTCAGTCAGGAGTCTACCACAGAAGGTTCCATCTCCTGGAGAGTCTACCATCAATACTGCAAAGCAGCTGGAGGTCTGATACAGCACACACACACACACACACACACACACACACACACACACACATTGGCATGATTCTATGCAATACACAATTCACACATGGACCACCCAGTTGATGATGTTGGATGTGCTGCTGCAGGCTACATCGTCTGCTTCCTCGCCATCCTGAACGTCTTCCTGATGATTGGCTCCACAGCCTTCAGCAACTGGTGGCTCAGCTTCTGGCTGGGGCAGGGTAATGGGGGTAGAACCTTCTCTCTCTCTCTCTCTCTCTCTCTCTCTCTCTCTCTCTCTCTCTCAGTTGAAATGTGAATGTTTTCTCAGTGAGTGTGTGACTTCCCATAGCTGAAAACAATACAGATTCTTATATGCTCCTATGCTATTTACTACTGTCTGACAGTAGTAAATAGTTCTCTTCACACATTCTGTGTTACCCAATCTTTTCCACAATGGTTGGTCAGGTGTGTAAAAGACGGTTTCTTTTTTCCTCACACAACTTTACTGTCTATGTTTACAGAAGACACATTTAGTTTCTAAAGAAGCTGGAGGCAGCATAAAAAACACAGCTGGCTAAACTATTTAAAAATGGTGGGTTTGTTCAGGGACACCCCCGTCTGTCTCTAGCAATGATGAAGCAGTGATTAGTGACGATTCTCTCTGACCAATCAGCAGTCTGCAGGTTTTCACGTCACCTTTTGGTATCGCCTCAGCTCGCTTGGAACCTCGACAGAGGTGATACTACATAAAGTACCTGTTGGCAGATACCAGGGACTTTTATCAGAATGGAAAAACGAAAAAAGCGAGTAGAGTCGAGGCAAGTCGAGCAGGTACCATGTAATAGAAAAACACCATTCTATGGTTCCATTTTAATGTGGGAACCTGAAAGACAAAGGTTGCTTCACAGCTTCAGAAACCCCCTCCCCCTCACACCTTTTCTCTCTAAAGATCTCTATTTTCAAATTTGTACACAATTATTTTTTGTCACCTTTAGTGCCACACTATGAATGCCTTCAAGGAGAGACTCTATTCCCATATTTCAACAGTTATCATGTCACGGCCCTTTCTGTGATGGCTGTTCGGAAGAGCTATAAACACTTTTGCCTTCCGACATGTCATACATACTATTTCTTTTTTAAGCATATGAATTTAGAGAATTATTGAGTGCAGCTGTTTTAAAATCCAGACAGATGGGTTGTTTTATCATCCTAGAGTGTGTATTAATATAACGTAATTATGATACCTATGTAGTGTGAATTCTAGACATATTGCGTTTACACTATTGTGAATGTAGCAAATGTCTGAGTGATTAGACCTTCAGTGAAGCTAGTGTACAGTTACACCTTTTTTTTTTTAAATATTCCTTAAATCCAATCAGTCAGGACACAGGCTGATGCAAAAGAAAGTCACTTTGATCGTGCTATGGTTCTACGAAATCCTTTCCTTCCTCTTAAGCTGCTGTCAGTGATCAGCTGGTCAGTCAGGAGTCTACCACAGAAGGTTCCATCTCCTGGAGAGTCTACCATCAATACTGCAAAGCAGCTGGAGGTCTGATACAGCACACACACACACACACACACACACACACACTGGCATGATTCTATGCAATACACAATTCACACATGGACCACCCAGTTGATGATGTTGGATGTGCTGCTGCAGGCTACATCGTCTGCTTCCTCGCCATCCTGAACGTCTTCCTGATGATTGGCTCCACAGCCTTCAGCAACTGGTGGCTCAGCTTCTGGCTGGGGCAGGGTAATGGGGTAAGAACCTTCTCTCTCTCTCTCTCTCTCTCTCTTTCTCTCTCTCTCTCAGTTGAAATGTGAATGTTTTCTCAGTGAGTGTGTGACTTCCCATAGCTGAAAACAATACAGATTCTTATATGCTCCTATGCTATTTACTACTGTCTGACAGTAGTAAATAGTTCTCTTCACACATTCTGTGTTACCCAATCTTTTCCACAATGGTTGGTCAGGTGTGTAAAGACGGTTTCTTTTTCCTCACACAACTTTACTGTCTATGTTTACAGCTGAGCCACACCGGTTTGGTGTGTGTTGGCAGCGATGGAGGTGTGCCTTTAGAGAACAGACAGAACTAAACTGTCTGTTACTAGTTTTGAGTTTTATTGGTCATATAAAGGTTAACACAGGGTCAACGGTGCAATGAAATGTATTTGACGAGTCAGCTCAGCAAAAAAGCATGAGTCAAATAAAATAATATAAAATCACAATAAGATTTTAGACAAGATGGGACGACATAAATAAAATATAGCACTTTACATATATGAAAATGAGGATAGTGTGTAAAAGGAAGTCCAACAGTATTGCACAAATAAGAAAAAGGAATGCGATACAATTTGGGATATGAGAGAATGGAGTGAGAAAACAAATATAGCACTATTTATATGCATGAATCATGAATATGTTTTGTAAGGCAGCCAGGACAGATATAAACTATTTCTATACTATACCTACACTCTGTTTATTTAATTGCCAGCTCACACAGCTAAACTCAACGACCCCCATGATGATGACCACCTACGAAGAAATTATCTTTATTAAAACTGTTGATGTTAACTTAAGAACTAAGAAATAATGGTGGTCAGTCAGACAAGAGAATATACATGGTTGAGTGGACTTGGGCTCCTATGTGATGAAAAGTCATACACCATCCAAATGATTCCTGCAGAGGGAGACAGGAAGTCATTTTACATCCCTAAGCACAGACTTGGCCATCTCCTCCCCTGAACATTGGACATTACTGTCCTCTGCCTGCCAGTCCTCTGCAACACAGCCAGTCAGTGAAATTCCCAAATAACACAGCTAGCAGTCCACTTAATATTGTAATCTGACCTTAACAGTGTGAGATGGCAATGTTTATTCATAGAGAATATCTGAAGAGAACCTCTTGTCATCTCACATTTGTTCTCTTTTTTTCCAAATCAGACATTTGAGTTTCTAATGTGTCTATATTACCCGGTACTTACTCTCATAGTAACCTCACATAAATAGACATTGTAACACACAGATTGTCTCTTTAAACAGCCATTATACATTGACTTATGTATACTGTGATCCACAACAGTGTATTGACCAGTCACACATGAGCAGATGTATTTTATGATGAAGTATGTGTTATTTCCACATATCTGCACACTATTCACAATAGGGTAAGAAATGATTTGTGTAGATATAAAATGTAATGTGTTGATAAATGATCTCTCTGGTCCTCATCTTGTTTAACATCATTATGTACAATAATTCCTGCAATAGTTATCAGCTACATGAACAAAAGTGTTATTTATTCACTGCTGCTACTTGTATTCATACTGTACACTGCACTACAATAGAATTAGTGCAATCCATTGAAACAATCTTTTTAACCTAATCTGACTTGTAACCTAATCTCACTTACTTCTACTTCTACTTTTTATTTATGTCTGTAAATACTTAACGTGACTGTGAGCAACGGCAACTAAATAATTTCCCTGAGGGGATCAATAAAGTATTCTGCTTCTGATTCTGATATGTTCTCTGTGTTTTCCCAGTCATCCAATGGGACAACTTCAAACCAGGGTGACATCTCAGAAAACCCAGACCTGCACTTCTACCAACTTATTTATGGCATGATGATGGTTGTCATGGTGACACTTGCCGTCATCAAATGCTTCTTCTTCACTTGGGTCACCTTGAAAGCATCCTGTAAACTCCACGACACCATGTTCATGAAGGTACTGTTGAATGGCTGACCCCCCAGCCATCTATATGCTCTCAAACATAGATAACCATGTTTACTTATTGTGAGTAAATTAAATATGATCATATCAAAAATCTGTTTAAAAAAAAGTCTAACCATATAACAATTTGGTTGGGGTTTAAAAAGGATTACGTCTTTCAGACCTGGTAGACGCTCTATAGTTTTCTTTTTTCAGATTTTCTCCAGTCCCATGAGTTTCTTTGACACGACGCCAACAGGCCGCATTCTCAACCGCTTCTCCAAAGATCAAGAGGAGGTGGACATTGCGCTTCCCCAAAACATGGACCCTTTCTTTCAGTTTTGTCTCCTGGTCACCTTCACCATTATCATCATCTCGGCTGTCTTCCCCGCCATGCTGGTAGCTATGGTTGTTATGGGGGCTTTGTTCACCCTCCTCCTCTTGTGAGTTGATACCTGTTAAGTCTTAACATGATAAAAATAGATTTCTGCAGGGACTATTGGAAATAACAATCGTATCAATTCATAATCTAGTATCTGCTAATTATACATTTAGTGAATTTAGTAACGTCATTTGCAATTATTTAGATTTTTTATTGAAATTGTTGCACGTCTTAAAGCAGGCCCTGCCCACGTAGCTCACCGGGTACGGTGTGTACCATTAAGGCTCAGTCTTAACCGCAGTGGCCAGGTTTGAGTCCGGCCCTGGGCCCTTTGCTGCATGTCTTCCCTTCTTTTCTCTCTGTTTCGGTCGAAATAAAAGCATAAGATGCCTATAAAATATATTTAACATCTTTAAAAAGAGATGTTTGAGGTATACTGAATATCAGTTGTGATTCGTCTGCAGTATATTCCAGAGGAGTATCCGTCAGATGAAGAAGATGGAGAACATCAGTCGCTCTCCCTGCATCTCTCTCACCACCTCTACCCTGCAGGGCCTTAGCACCATCCATGCCTACAACATAGAAGATAGCCACATTAAACTGTAAGATACCAGAGTTCCTTAACATAAAATACTCTATATTTTTGCTTTTTGTTTGCTGACATTTCAGGCCTGCTGAGAATGTTCTGCTCTGCGTTCCATCCATGCAGTGCAAAAGCAGCAGGTTGTTTTAGCTGCAGTGGCTCAGATCCTGGTCTGCATTATAAACACAGTTTTACAGATCGTTGTGTTTAGGCAGTGCAATGTTAACAAACCCTTGCATGTCCTCTATCATGTTGTAGGTTCAAGTCACTGAATGACATCAACTCCAACTACTTTTTGCTGTTTAACTCCGGGACACGTTGGCTCTCCTTCTGGCTGGACTTCATGGCCGCGACCATGTCCTTGTTGGTGTCTCTGTTCGTAGTGCTCAGCAGTAACAACCTCATCAATCCGACTTTGAAAGGCTTGGCCATATCCTACACCACACAGGTACATTTGGACAGCAAATAATGAACATTTGGTTTATTTTTCGTAAAGACCCATTGCAAGCGACTGCAACATGTGTGTGTTACAGACTGTTTATGTGTTGTCCAGCTGACAGGCATGCTTCAGTACGTAGTGAGACAGTCGACGGAGGTGGAGGCCAGATTCAACTCGGTGGAGCGGCTGCAGGAATACATCACGGTCAGTCTCTAGACTTCTCTGCCGTAAAAAAATAATGACTGTTTATACACAGCAGTGTTGTAGTCAAGACGTTCTAAACCGAGACCATCACCAAGACCAGAGTGTATGCGTGATCACTGATAGAGGTAAAGATGGAGCCGGAACCGGCACAACAGAGCCAGGGCAGGAATGGTTTCTATCTTGGAAATTCAAACAGTATTTCACATTAAAGAGAAAGAAGAGAGATGAAATATAACTGTGCAGTGCAACCTCTGCTTGCCAGCAACCAACTTCCTTTCAGCGTCCAAATTCCTCCACCTCCAACCTGAAGAAGCATCTTAAAGTACGTTATTTTTAGCCACAGGTAGTCGTCTGCTGTAGTTTTACTGGTCACCTTGCTATTTTATAGTTGACGTGCGACTTTACATTCTCCAACATGCTGATTTACTAGCCCCAGAGCTGTTGAAAGACTAGCCCCATTTGACATGTTAGCTAACGTTAGCTAAAATTAGCTCATGGTAGCTTAGACTGATTTTTGTAGTATGCAGTTGGGGACTACAAATACAACAATCTATCTGCTTGTTTAGGTACACATTCAGCCAGTTGGAACAGAAGAACACACCAGAATAGGCCTGTTTAGTAAACTGGATGTGATGGCCGCATTCCTACTTATAACATGCAATTCAATGTGGAAGTAATCCAAGTATTCAGAATACGTTACTCAGATTGAGTAACGTAACGGAATACGTTACAAATTACATTTTTGTGCATGTATTATGTACTCTGTAACGGAATACGTTTTGAAAGTATCCTTCCCAACACTGGTTACAAATGACTTCTCCCAAAAAGTAATTGAGTTAGTAACTCAGTTACCACATTGTAAAAGTAATTAGTTACTCAGCAAAGTAACTGTGATGTTATTTTTTATGTTCTATAACGCTATTACGTTCTATAACATCCTTGCAATCAGTGTGTTCAGCTCGGCCTTGGTCCTGGTCTTCTTGAAAGTGTCCTTTAAACTCAAGAAGAGCAAATGCTAAAGCAATTTGTGCTTCCACTATGCAGGAAATTATCATATGACACATCTGTTGTTATTGATTGTGTACAGGATTGTAAGCCTGAGGCTCCCAGACACATAAAGGAGGCTCAGGTCCCAAAGGACTGGCCAAAGAGTGGAACTATCACCTTCCAGGACTATAAGATGAGGTACAGAGAGAATACACCCATTGTCCTGAATGGGCTCAATTTTCTCATCCGAGCTGGAGAGAAGCTGGGCATTGTGGGAAGGACAGGCTCTGGTAGGACACTGACTCCAGCTCTTTTTAATCATAACTTTGTATTTCATACAGCTTAAGTTTGGTTTTAATGGGCAATTCAGAAAATGTCAAGATAAATATAGATGATTGAAACTATTACTAATTATCATAGAGTGGAATCTTGAACAGCCCTAAACACACACAATTTGTATTTGTATCACATTTAACTATGTCATATTACATAGTAAACATACATACGAACAGTAAATCACAAAACCTATAGTCTATATTGTTCAATGTATCTAATACAAATGTTGATAGCCCTGTGTTGCAGCAGCATCTTTGGATTTAAATGTGTAAATGAAAGAATTTACTGGGATTAGGGTGTTGTTTTGTTAAGCCATGACTATAGGGTGCTGAGGGAAAATGTACCTCTGTAAAGCATTAAGGTTACTATTCTTAGGTCCTCTTTGCTTTTTGACTGCAGGGAAGTCCTCTTTAGGCGTGGCTCTGTTCAGGCTGGTGGAGCCAGCAGCAGGAACCATCCTGATAGATGGCGTGGACATTATGGGCATTGGTCTGCAGGATCTGCGCAGCAAATTGTCTATCATCCCCCAGGATCCTGTGCTCTTTATTGGAACAGTCCGGTAACTATAGCTAACCCCTAACTCCCCAGAGCTCTATGTTTACACTATAAACTGTAGAAGCAATGGGCGTAGCATGTAGCATCACCCATTGGTTTTCCGTTTTAAAGCCTCCAGTTAGTCGATACGATCGCCGCCATCTTGGTTTTTTGCAACCGGATGTGACGATTTTTGACAAGAGGGTTGAGCTGGGGAGGATGATGCGGCCAAGCCAGTGTTGTTATTTGTTCCAATGGCAGTGCGCTAAGCTAAATGCTAAGGGAGAAAGTTGCAGATTATCAATTGTGTATAATAAGTGTTCCAATTAACTTTAATGAAGTGAAAACATACAGTGGGAATTCCATTTAAGATGAAAACATGGACAACACCCAAAACAAGTTGACAGCTATTTTAATGTACTTATTGCAATGGATAGACATAGCTAAGCCTCTATATTGATTGACAGGTTGTTGTGTAGCCACGCCCCTAAAGCTTCCCCCACTTTATCGGAGGATAAAATAAATGGGACCATAATTTACAAAATGAACATCATGTTGTATTGAAGAGGACTTGAAAGTAGCGATTGAGGCAATAAACTCATTATGACAATGTTTAGTGAAGTAGTTAATCAAGTTAGAAGTAGGATCATTTTCCCATAGACTTCTATAGAAACTGACTTCTTTTTGCAACCAGTGGCCCCTGCTGGAAATTACATAGAATGCAGGTTTAGGGAACTTCCACGTTGGCTTCACTTCTCAGACATGGAAGCTTCGTCCAGTACTTTTTACAGTCTATGGTTTACATAAAAACACCCACTGTTCTCACTGTGGTGGGTTAGTCACTGACTTATCAACTGTGATAATGTGTGTGTGCCTACAGATACAACTTAGACCCCTTCAATAGCTACAATGATGAGGAGATCTGGAAGGCACTGGAGAAGACCTACATGAAGGACTCAGTATGTTCGCCGTACTCTATGAATCACAGTACATTTACAGTTTATTTACAGTGTGTGGTCATTTATCCAGAGTACCTCAAATGTAAGGGCAGTACCTAAGTAAACATATTTAGTTGCATTCCACCACTGAACTCATGTAGTAAAGGATCTTTTCATCTAACTCTCAGCTCATGAGTGTATTTCCCAAAATGTCAATCTATACATGTAATGCGCTGTTTATCTAGGTTACTTTTAGAAGTGATAATAGCCGTAGTATTATGAGTATTATTTTGTTTCCTCAGATCTCCAGACTGGAGGGGAAACTACAAGCACCGGTGCTGGAGAATGGGGAGAACTTCTCCGTAGGAGAAAGACAACTAATATGTATGGCTAGAGCACTACTCCGCAACTCCAAGGTTTGTACATGCATCCGCCTCTTCTGATTTCTTTTTCTTTACACACCTTCCAATTGTACTGCTACTGAACAGCCACTGGATTAGTACTGCCACATATCTATGTGTTGCAGCTCCAATCAAACTGGTAACTGCTTGCCATTTCCCTATTTACATTTGCATCAATGAACCCACCATGATCAGAATATTTGGCCAGTTTGTTACTCATACAGTATATCATTCTCAATTGTGTTCTTTTGTTCTGTATGTCAATTTGTGCAGTTGCACCTTTCCCCCCCCAAAAAAAACCCTCTCCACCCTATGCCTTTGTAATTCCTCCACTTTCCAGCAATTCTATTCGTCTACACTAACTATCACTCCTGTTGTCCAACAGATCATTATATTGGATGAGGCAACGGCATCCATCGATTCAGAGACAGACGCCTTGATCCAGAACACCATCAAAGAAGCCTTCCAGGACTGCACCATGCTCACCATTGCCCATCGTATCAACACTGTGCTGCACGCAGATCGTATTCTGGTCATGGACAACGGAGAGGTAACAAACAAACCCTAATACACAAAAATAAAGTTTGTGTGATCCAAAACCTAGACTTACAGTAGGTGTTCTGTCTGACAGGTGGCAGAGTTAGACCATCCAGATGTGCTGAAGCAAAGACCAGACTCTCTGTTCTCCTCACTCCTCACTGCTGCTAACACTGTGAACAGCTGAACTAAAGCACATATACACACTAATAATTGTAACATAAGAATGCTCTCTTTTATAATCTGGACCGGTGTGCTTGTATCAGGTGTAACTGAGCAGCAGAGATGGGGTTTAGAAAAAGACAACATTTCTATTTTTGGGTTGTCTGTCTGTCCCATTCTTGTGAACACAATATCTCAGGAACGCCTGAACAGAATTTCATTACATTTGGCCCAAACGTCCACTTTGACTCAACGATGAACTGATTAAAATGTGGTGGTCAAAGGTCACTGTGACTTAAAGGCATACTATGTAACTTTTCCCTCTTCGGTCCCTCAACAGGTTGTCTCATTGGAACTACAGATCGCACGGCTGTAGTTACAATGAGACAACCTGGGGACCGAAGCGGCGAGACGCGCAATGAGACAACCTGTAGGGGGACGGAAGAGGGAAAAGTTATATAGTATGCCTTTAACATAAAACATTTTTACCCATAACTCAAAAATTCCTACGCTAATAATGACAACATTTCAGACAAATGTCTACTAGGACAAAGTGATGGCATTTTGTACCCAAAAGGGCAAAGGTCAATTTCACTGTGACATCATAATGTTCTAGATATATATGTTCTATAGTTCTATATAATTATTTAACACCATAACTCAGGAACAGAAGGCGAGACATTTGGTCGGATACTGAATTGGTGACACTTAATGTGAAACTGTGGTGATGTATAGATCTTCTGTGCTGCCGGGTTAAAGATCTGTGTGAAGCATCTATGTTTAGGATTTGTAGCTTATTTGTAGCAACATCTATGTTTGAAGCAATGTCTACGGTCATGGCTACAACTTTGTGTTCTATCAGAATCGGCTTTATTGGCCATCATGTAAACACATATAGGGAATCTGAATCTGTTTTTGTTACTCTGAATGAACGGACACACTAATAGACATACAGCAGAACAAGAACAACAAAGTTTAACAAAACTGGTCTCAATCGCTAGTCCTCTTTATACTGCATGATTTTAATTTTTGGTCCCATTTTGACAAGTCGACACCACAGCGGTGTCTTCCGGTTTTCAGCCAGATCCACGGCTCGCTCCTCCCTAGCTCCACCCTCTCTTCCAAATATGGTCACTTTTGGCTCCATAAAACCAAGATGGTGACGGCAACAACAAAAAAACAAAAACAAAAAAAACTTTAGGCTTCAAAACGGTAGGCCACAAACCAATGGGTGCCATCACAGTGGCTATGCCCACTTGTTTTGATACAGTCTATGATATCTCCCTATAGCACAAATCCAAAATTTGCCTCAAGAGGCTTCACAATCTGTACAGCAAACATCCTCTATCCTTAGACCCTCGACTGAGAAATATCTCCCAGGCTTTGATCTTGTCCTTCTGTGAAGACTTTATGTTTGTTTATTCACTTGAATCATACATGTCAATATAGTGATAACTTCCTTTCACCAAGAAATAAATGTATAGCTTTTAGAAATACCTTCAAAGTATTTACTACATATGAGTCTGGACAGATATGGATGTAACTGTAACCTGACTGGTTGGCGGAGGCATTCAACCGCAAGACGGTAATCCTGAAACAAATACATGAACAATGTTATTTCATAGGATTTTTATAGGAGTGAATATGAATGTATGTTTAAAACATTATTTATTGATTTTCTATGACTTTGTTTGTTGCGTCTTTGCAAACTTCTGCATGTGAAGTTTCAATCTGCTGGGTGAATATGCCCTACATATTCAATACATTTTGAAATGACGATGATGATGATACTCATGTAACATAAAGTGACTGCAGACAATGTTGCAGCTGGTAATAAATTATGGAAATGTGTAAGTTTCAGTTTCACTGTGTGCTGTTTGCGGTAATCAGTGACACATTTTTCTTCTTCCTTGTCATTTTGCATTTAAAAAGTGTTCAAAACATTATAAGCTTTGTTTTAGGGTTGCCTATTTTGCATCAAGAAGTCTTTTTTTTCACCAATTGACCCACCACCCACTATCCTCTTCAGTGATACCATTAGGACATGTGGATTGATGGGGTGACGTGGCTGATGCTCTATTGTTTTAACGAAGTCAGTGAATTTGCTTGAGGGTCAGTTGATAGAGAAAGTTTGCTACTACAGTTCTTTTAAAGAGAATTTCACACACCCAGTATGGGCATCAAATCCAGCCAGGGTATTATGAGGAAGAGGGTTTTCTGCTGTGAAATCCTGTTAACGCATGACATTCCTTTCATCTGTGGTTATTGTGTTTCAGTGGTAAGGCCTCGTCCCCAGTCTGCTCTTTCAATCCCTGCTTTATCTCTCCACTCTCCATCCTCTCACCTTCCCCTCATGATAAAAAAAAACGATGGGGATACACAATAATACATATTGAGATATATAATCTTTACACATGAAGATGTGAAGGGATGCCTCACTTTAAAAAAAAAAAAGCATGTTAAGAGCTAATCTAATGAGCACTTCACACTCAGGCCTGTTTCTTGTTGTATAGAAATCCAACTGAGTAAGGTGGGAAAAATAGCCTCCATTATATTTGAGTTTATTGCTTAGTTTTAACTGTTTGCACAGATTGTCACATTGATTAAAACATGCATGAAGTTCAGTTCGGCTGATGTGAACACAAGAACTTTTAGCTGCAAAACAGGGAACCCGTTAACCATGGAGGGGGACTAACAGCTCTGGGGGGTGACAAAGGCAAACATACACACTTAAACTAATGTGATTTATTACAAGAAACAGAATTCTAACCTTTAAAATAAGCAAAAAAGAGCGTTGATTGGGGTTTAATCTACTTCTTTAATCTACTTCTTTGCTTGCTGTTTTGAACCAGTGCTTCAGCTGTCATCTGACCCAAGGACACATGATGGCACCAGAGCTTGTTGTTGCTTTTCCTCCTGAGGGCCCAATGATGGAATTACAGTAAAATGTGTTTGTTCGAAGGGTTTAGTTTCAAAACACAATCACCCAATCATACGTTTAGCAAAGAACTTTTCTTTATGTACTCTGATATCCTCTGTGGGCACACATGAAAGCTACTGTATGCTCTCAAAGAAATGCTTGAAAGTCATATTATATTGTACACATTGATTTCCAAAAGTAGCCTCTTGCTTGAGAAAAACAATGCACAGTTTGAAGGACAATACATATATGCCCCATCTCTGCTTCTGTCATTGAAGCATGGTGTGTATTGCTCATGTATGCTATATGCTGATTGTGATTTACTCAACACTTCATTAACAGTGTTGTAAAGATAAGAGGGTAACACTACGCTGACTGCTCCGAGCCCTCCTTCTCAGCTGGTGCTGAAACTTGAATCTGTGGCCTTTCAGTCACAAGTTTCCTTCTTCTTCCTTCTGGTCAGGGATAAATATAATATCAATGGATCAGTTATTCTGCTAGGCTTGTGTTTGGGTTGACACTATGCTGTAGGCTATATAGGCTACCAGCTAAAAAAGTCTGGTATCAATCTATAGTATCCGGTATCACCTTATAACAGAATAATCTCAGGTTTTATATGATCACATCGCAGGTTTATACTGTCCTTATTACATTGAGCTAAAGCAGTGGTTCACAAACCTTTTCATGTCAAGGACCCATGAACTGGTACAAATTGGACCACAGACCCCAATTTGTTAAGATTTCGTCCCAGGGTCCCCATCTGACAGGATTTTTGCTTTTAGATGTTTTACATAAAGTGTATGAAACCAATGACCAAAATAGTCATACATTCTGTCATTGTGTTGCTTATGGATGTAATCATACTGGAAATAAGTATTCCCCCTTTTTGTTGGGGACCCCCTCGAACTCCCTCAAGGACCCCTGGGTTTCCCGGACCCCACTTTGGGAACCACTGAGCTACAGTATGTAAGAACTTGTATTTGCATTTATTTTTTAGAGTTAGCTACTCCCACAGACCAAGTCAACGCATAGGCCTGCTGGTAAAGTAATATTTACACAGTGACTGAAACACGTTCACACAGTTACACACTATGACACAACATGCATGCACACTCATGCTCATATGATCCAAACGCGCGCGCAGACGTAGCTGTACACACACTCTGGTGGGAGGAGCTAAACCTCGCGCTGCTCTCTGAGTTTGTCGGTTTCCTAAATATAGCGGACGAGGATCTGTGTGTGTGTGTATATGTGTGTGTGTGTGTGTGTATATGTGTGTGTGTGTCTGCCGAAGACACTTAAAATAAAAACAAACTATTTGCAGCAGCGTACAAAGGGGTAAGTCATCTGCCTTTTTATGTGAGAAAGTCTGTTTACTGTCTGTCTTCTCTGCTGTAGAGACTGAGGGAGCCACTAGCTACACTTCATATGTTGTTTCCTTGGTCCGTTACAGTGTTGTTTCCTAAACAGCCTACAATAATGACAGTACATGCTTTGAACAACTTAATGTAGCCTACTTGTATATTTAGTAACCGCTCTATGGTGGTAATTTGTTTTGTTGTGATTTTGTGGCTGAAGTGTGTCGTTGTATTTGAGGACAGTACGTCTACTGTACATGTTGTGATAAGCCATGATGGAGAGCTTTATCAAACTTTGATTCACTTTGCAACGCTGTGCAAACCACTGAACGTTAGCTGGATTTAGCCGGTTAAAAAAACAAGTGTAGTATTTGTATGATCATTTCTAAGAGGGATACCAGTAGAGCTGATGTTGGAGCACCAAAAGCTAATGTCAAAAAGTGAATTACAATTCAGCAGCACAGTCATATCGGAAGTCCTACAGGAATGTTTGAGTCCCATTATATGGTCCCATTACAGTGACAGCATAGTAATAAATGGCCAACATGAAGGCAATGGTAGCCTGTTGTCACACAGCCAAACACAGAGTGCTGCAGGTACAGTGTGTGAATTTAAAGAGTTTTATTCCAAAATGCTGTCAGTATAGTACCTCAAAAATACCAACCATACTTCATGTCCGCTCAAGGACCTAAGACAACATTCTGTAGGAAATCACTAACTGAAGTAGAACAAGAAGAGTAAGGAACACCACAAACATCACAGACTGTGGAGAAGTTATAGAAAGTACAATTTGATTTTTGTTAATGCCAGTTCTTTGGTCAGACCTGATGTCATTTTGGTTTAAAATGGCAGTGTGAACATTTGAATAAAATAATCTGGTTTTAAAGGATAGCTTCAAATTTATTCAAGTCTATCCTAGTATAGGTCTACTTATATGCCCATATTTATATTGAAAGTGTTTATGCCTTATGTCCACACTGGCTGCAAAGAGATCCCTTCCTAAAGCGATTACAGTGTAAGTGACAAAATTCACAGCCTTTGTTTTGTGTTAAAATACATTCTTAAGTTCAGCTCAAGCTAATATGATGCTTCAGCAGCCAGACTCTAAGAAGGGAGCTCTTTGTGGCCAGTATTGACAAGAGGACCAATTACAGCATCCAATAACCCTTTTAAAAGTACATCAAGGGCATGTGAGTAATGCTTTAAGACAGCATTTAAAAAATGTGAATCTCCAGTATGCCTTAATGTCCTATTGGCATAGGGTTTGAGTTCTAAACTTTAATGTGCATGGTTCAGTTCTAAAATGAATTGCATTAATGCATGTCATGGTTTCTAAGAAAAATAAGAAAATTCAAGACTTACCCTTAAATGTAGAAGGGAACGCTTGTAGAACGCTTTGTCAGGAAATTAAAAACAACTATCTTAAAGGGATACTTCACCGATTTAGCATTTAGGTTTGTATCAGTAGAAACCCGGTAGTATTCTTGAATGACCGTGCTTCCCTCCCTCATGACCCCCTGAGAGGAGAGATCTCTGTATTGTGGTTCTGGAAAAAAGCCTCTTATGACGCAAAAATCGTCATTTTGCGTCATAAGAGGCTTTTTTGCCCAGAGGCTATGTACTACAGCCAGTAGTAGGACCTACTTCCGCATGTTGTCAACCCGCCCATAGTGGGTTGGACTGCCGACATTCTCCGAAATTTCACGAAAACAAAACGAGTGTCAGCCATCTTGAGTCCTCACATAGCTTAGTGGCTTCTCAGCATCCAAACTTTAGATAGATAGATTTATTCATCCCGAAGGAAATTTTAAAACAACAATTATGTGCATTCAAACTACCGCACACGTGTACCACCGGGATACATTGGTACAGATCGGAGAATCTGCAGGACACTTTATTACAGACGGAATACTCGACACAGCTTCGCCCGCCTGCTATGGAGACCAGCGGTGCTGCTCGATGCCTCTGGCCGGTAAAGGGACATCATCAGCGGGAAACGTTGAACAAGTTTGCGGGTGGCAAACTTGTGTTTGTTGTCCGCTCATTAGACAACGAACTGGACTACATCCAACTTCAACGAAACTCCCAACGCCCCAACAGAGACTGCTGTGTTTTTGTTGCTGTGGAAACAACAGTGTACTATCCAGCCAGTTTCTCTGTCGCCGGGTAAGAGTGGAGATGGGCTGTGTTAACACGGACTGGTGCAGAAATGAGCTGCATGTATCCAACTAACTGCTAACTGCTGGTGGAGTTTGTGACTAGGGTTGGGCGGTAATACGGTATACCACGGGGTCTAAAAATAGCAACGGTATCAGTTTCAATACTGTCATTAAAAAAAAATGCAATGCACTTATAGGAGACAAGGATTAAATATTAAATTGTGGTGACCCACAAGTAAGACTGAAAGAGACATTCACCAAGGTACTGTACCTTTAAGGGAGAGGTGTTATGATATATGAGTTCCGGGTTAACGACTTAATTATTTCAAACAACAACGGTGGTGAAAATGCTGTTGTGCGGCGGCGCTGGCCGCTGCTAGCGGCGCAGCTAATGTCGGTGCTATCTACGCGGCCACCATCAAGTTATCGGACTTTTGGCAGCACAACTCACGGCCGTGGTTTTAGCACATCGAGGCCCAGTTCCAGCTGAGAGGAATAACACAGGACGTTACAAAGTATTTCCACGTGGTATCGGCCTTAGATGCGTCAACAACAGCCAGGGCTGTGGCGCTGTTAGAGGCTCCTCCGACTAACGGCAAGTACGAGGCACTCAAAACATTCCTGTTGGAACTCTTTGAGCTGTGGGAGCTGGAGAAAGTAGACCGCCTGCTGTCCCTGAACGGCCTTGGCGACAGCAAGCCATCCGAGTTAACGGAGAGGATGCTGGCTGTGCTGGGCACGGCGGATCCCTCATTTCTCTTCGCCCACATTTTCCTGCGGCAGCTTCCAGCACCCGTGCGCACCGTACTGGCCTGCTCCCCCCTCTCTTCCTCCAGAGACTATTGGGCGCTGGCTGTGGAGGCAGACAGGATTTTCCTCACCAACCGGCAGCAGTTTGTCTACACGCTGCTGCCCCCACAACACACGTCTGCCCTGCTTGCACTCCACAAAATGTAATGTATGTAATTATGTGTGGTTGTCATCACGTGACAGTGTGGAGGAGAAAGTAGTTTTTTGTAAGTTGTTGTTATGTTATTATTGTTTCAGTATTAGTGTTTGGTATTCAGTTTCTGAATGGTGCACAACAGTTTGTTGACGCTGTCTGAGCCTTACGTCATGATTTTTAATTAGTCACGGTAATACCGTATACCGCGGTAAAATAGGGAGGAGGTTTGACGGTATCAAAATTTGGATACCGCCCAACCCTATTTGTGACTGTTAAATGCTGACCATTCTACATTCCACGCAAATGTACGACTGTGTTTATAATCGTGTTTACAGTCTACCAAGCGCTAATGCTAGTATGCGTTAGCTGAACTTTACAGAGCATATGTGTGTGCACTAGCTAATGTAGCCGGTTTCGTATGTCGTTTTTATATAATGTCGTTTTTATATAATGTCGTTTTTATATAATGTCGTTTTTATATAATGTCGTTTTTATTTATTTTAAATGTGTAACACCGCAGAGCCACGGTGAAACGTTGTTTCGTGTATATGGTTGAAATGACAATAAAACACATTTGAGTTGAATGCTGCCTCACTGTCTCTGTCTACGGTAGGCGTGGCTTGGGAGTGGAGTCTAAAGCAGCGAAGCAAGTGCATTCTGGGATTTGGTGTCTTTCATCCACATGAGCCAAAAACACATTTTCTGGCTCATCTCGGCCTAGAAGGCACCAATTTCTATACTTTTTTCCCCAATTTAAAGATATAGTCGTCTTTCCAATGGTGAAATATCCCTTTAACTCCAGATATGTCATGTTGATAATACAGCAACAACGTCAAAGTGTTTGGAACATTAGATTCAGTGAAATTCATCACCATTTTGAATACATTTAAGACCACTGCTGATGTTAATGTTTATGTATTGTTCATAATTTTAAAAACATAAAAAATGTGAAATTATTGAATGTGACATTTGTGATGTGGCAGTATCAAAATGGGGAACTATGACGAAGCATGGCCTACTGGAGAAAAATATTTTAAGATGAAAAATGCTTTTGAATTTCTTCAAAGTAACTAATTGATTAGGACTTTTTAAGTCTGTGTGTACATTCTTAAATCTCTCACATTTGCTTCAAATAGGCCATTTTCAAGCTGTTTGGAGCTTTTTGGCAGGTAAATTAAAAACACTAAATGTTGGTAAGATGGTAAATGTAAATGTCCTGCTCTGGAATTCAGGCCTATTTGGTGCCCTGCTGCCTTGTCCCTGCGCTTTGTTTTCATATTTCATTAGCAGGGCTAGTGGCATGTAGCATCACCTTCAATTATCCTCCCTGTCAGCGGACTGACAGTGCCTGTCTGCTGGCTTTAGTGATTACAGGCTTCAGGGGACAGGTAATCAGGTCATGGTTACACTGTCACCCTGCCAGAGGGCTGAGACCACAGGGAGCATCTCCAGTCAGTTATCTCTTAGCAGGCCTAGATATCCTGGATACTGTGTAGTCCGGAGCAGATGTACAGTACTTTCATTTTGTTGCAGTGCAATGTCATGTGTTGATGTTTCTCTTCTTTAGGAGTTTAATTATCATGTGAATGGCATCAAGAATAATGGGTTTCTATAATGAGTCGGGGTTAGCACATCTGTTCTGTTGTTGTTGCCCATTAACTCTATGTAACTGTTAAACACTTGAGATGATTCACTTAATAGTACAGTGCAAGATATTTTAATTTCTCTTCCAGTTCGTGACTTTGAACTTAACAATGTCAGTGTGAGCATGCTGACATTAGCATTTAGCTCAAAGCAGCACTGGGTCATTTCATTTCAAATCTGTTTTTTGTGTAATTTAGGGTTTAATATCTTCAGACATAACTCCTACAGCCATGAAATGGGTATGGGGGCCCATATGACACGCCAATTCGTATGCCATTATTGGCGTGTTATCAAGACGCATACTCACTTTTTCGCGTGTTTATCAACGCTGTTTGGCCTCCTTTGACTTACAGTACCTTGCGATTGCGTGTGAATTGACGCGGTAGGGAGTAGTATGAATGGGCGAATTGCCACATAGGGGCTGGGGTGGTGGATGGTTAAAACACAGGACTTTCACCCAGGAGACTGGGGTTCATGTCCTGCGTGTAGCGTTTCTGAAACTCAACCCTGGCTTTCTTCTTTTACTAAAGCCAACCCTGTTCTTCTTTTCCTAAACCCAACCTGGTTTTCTTTTCCTAAACTAAACTGTAGCTTTCTTCTCGCAATAACACTTTGTTCTCGCGATAGTATGTTGCTCTCGCGATAACACGCCAAGTATGCTGTATACAGCGTAGACATACATGTGGATAGCTCAAAATGCGTACAGATAACACCCCACTTGGCTTAAGAAAGTTGGTGTGTAGGCCTATGTTTACGCAAAGTCATGATGCCATGTTGTAGGATTCATTTCAGTAAGAACTGTTGTTCATAATGGGTACATGCGCACAATGTTCTTGTTACTGTAAATGTGATTAAGATGTCTAAGTTAAGTATTTTTCAAGTGTTTACATTTAAAGGAATGTAACTCCCACTTTCCCTTGATAGTTAGATCAGCCTATTCACAGAAGGATGTGACACTAAGGGATCCAACCCTCGGTCATCTCTGCATCAGTTCAAACATACAGGAGTATATACTGTGCTGCATGTAATAAAAACATTGTCAAGATTGTGAGGATGTGGATAACCTAGTAGAACATATTTGAAACATTAATAGACATTTTATTCCCTTTAGCCTAAAGCCTTTAATTTTCTCAAAAAATGACAGTGCGCCTTATAATCCGGAGCGTCTTATATATGGATTAATTCTGGTTGTGCTTACTGACCTTGGAGCGATTTTGTGTAGTACACGGCGCTCTGTCAAGATACCGTAGTCAGGAGCGTCGCAGAGTAATACATAGGCCTACTGTGCTTTAGAGCCCTGCGCGAGACTGTTCTCTTTATCCCGCTCCCGCTGAATTTCGGACCATTACCGCCCACACCCGCAACGTGTGTGTTACACTGCCGCCCCCACCCGCAATGTGTATGTCCAGCACCAGCAAAACTTTTTATGCCCACACAATAATAGAAATGCATTGATTTCATGGCTTCTCCCGTCCCGCAGGGGAAAACACATCATTTTATAGGCTATTAATAAAGAGATTCATGGGGTTGTTTGTTTCGTTTTCCTGACAATTGAGAACTTTTTCCAAATGTCAAACTTGCCTTGCTTTTTTTTAGTGCTGTAAATACTTTCTTTGAGTTTCCTTTCAACATCATTTGTTGACATTCTGTCGCTAGGCTACGTCCCGATCCTGCAGTGTTTTGCTTAATGCGCCTTATAGTCCGGTGCGCTTTATATATGAAAAAAGTTTGAAAATAGACCATTCCAGTGCGCCCTATAGTGCGGAAAATACGGTACTTACTTATTACAGTGATAGAAGTGATTCATGTCAGCTAGTTGGTTGGAGCTTGATAGAGTTTAAGCTTCATTTGTGCAAGGTATATAAACTAAACATAGTGAAGAAATTCAGACATCACAGAATAAGAAGGAGATCAATCTATGAATTGACCTCTGAAACCAGACAACATCGGTACTCAATAAGAAAGCTTGGTGCTTGAGGAAAGGTCAGTTTTGGTGATGTTACCCACAGGATAAAGAACTGCAGCTTGTATTTAGTCACCTCACATAAGGTTATTACGTTTATAACAAGGGCCCTTTGTCCATTCTGAATATTTAGCTGCAGAGTTTAGATTTTAGTGTCTCTACAAATGATGCAGCTCGCATTCTGCTTGAATCACATATTTTCATTGTTTCCACCACCGTTTGATTTTGGCATGCAAATGCCTGTGAAAACAATATTCACCCTTATCTTTAAGTGATTTCTGTCTATGTCCCTTTTGGTTTCTCTGGTTGTCTCAGGTAGATGCTTCTTCTTCTTTACATCTGGTGCTAAAGATTGTGTTGATGTGTGTATTGTATTTAAATTGCAAAAGTTAAAATACATGCAAGCTACTAAAGACATACATCATGCATACATAAAGTGTAATGGCTCGGGTTTAAACAGACATCAGTTGCATTATCACCAGGAAAAGCAGTAAACAAGTCCAACCAAGGTAAATGCACCAGCAGTGATGTCAAACAACACCCCACCATGCGAAAAGCACAATACATAAAAGACACTGTATTTTGAAGAGTTAAAATTAACTTTTAAGACCATGATTTATTGTGGGAAAAAATACGTTAAAGAAGAAGCCAAATACAATCTTATGCAAGCTGCAATTCAACAGCTACCATCACCGTGGTACTGCAGCTTCAAGCACGTTCACATTGTTCCCACTACAAGCCAGGGAGGTGCTGCTCGTTTCAGCCATCATGGTGGCGTTTGTTTGCTGCACTCACCTCACCACACATGCTCATTTTCTTTTCTTTCTTTTTTGTTGAGATTTTTCCCATAAAAGGTACACCAAAACCTGCATATTTATAACTGTATGTTAAAACCTTAATGATCTATAGATTAGGGTGAACAGACGTCCCCTGTTTCCGGGGACAGGTCACCGAAACCGGAGCCGGAGCTGGAGCTGTCCCCAAAAAATGTCCCCGGTTTTCACTGTGAATGACAGACCCGAAATTGGAATAAAAGAAAGAAAACATTGACCAAACGCGCACCCTACACGTGCATGTGCCCATATTTTACGATGCTAAAATTACTGTTTATTTACATGGAGTCTGGTGGGTTTAGCGAACGCAATTTCGCGGACTTTTTATATTTAAAAAAAGGATCTTACTCTTTAACAGAAAGGTCGACCTCCTTAGAAATCCTTTCCATAATGTTGTTGGACACTTACAATATTAATCTGAGTCTGTCAGCGGCAAAACGAGCACTTTTATGAACGTAAAAACAAGCTGTACAATTGACGTCCTATTAACTTACATTGTAGCTTGTTTCGCCGTTGCCGACTGCAGCGATCTCGTTTAATACTGGACCAATGTCAAAGGAAAATATTTCCTCAATAGTTTTAATTGCATCCGATACTCAATGAGCTGCTGCAGAAACAAGCCCAGCGTGAAGCAATAAAGCAAAAGCTGTCAGATAAATGCAGTGCAGTAACCATTACAACATTTCCCTCTGAGGTGTAGTGGAGTACAATTATTAAGTAGCAGCAGGGGCGATTCTAGGATCAGACCTTTAGGGGGGCTCAGCCCCTCATGAGAATGTGACACGGATATAGTGCATGCAAAAGTGTTAATATGCGCCATGAAATTACCTACTTCTTCACAACCGTCTCCTGCTCTCCTGCTCTCCCAGACTCAGCCAAAGGCGTGAGTCTGGCACCACCTCCTCAACCAGAATTTAAGCTTTCCAATGATATTAGCGCCAGTTGCTGTGACAAATGATTTGCGAGAAAATTAACACTGAACTTACATGAAATGTTATCATATTTGCATTCTGCATAAATCTCTGCACACCATTACTTTCTGTGAAATATCTCACAAACTCTTCACTCAACGCATGCATCGGTACAACAAGCGATTCCCGGGTAATCCGGTTTTGAAATTGCAACAAAAGTTTTACATGGTCTCCAACTATAGGCACATATTATAATGTATTCTCATGTAAACTATTTATGTCAGCACAGACATTTTTGTAAATTGCTTAGCCAGTGTATCCCACCATAATGGTTATTATATTGCCAGATTCCAGAATATCCCACTTAAAATATGAATATATATTTCTACTGGTATGCTTCCTAGTGACATTAATGCAAAAATATGAAGAAAAAACTATTCCACCTGTGTGTGCATGGTTAAAATTCTAAAGTGCAAAATAGTTCAGGCTACAGCACAAATATTTCCATCCATAGATAAGAATATTCAAGTCTAACCTCTGAATTTCTTTTCAAAGTGCACCAGATTGATGCATTTAAACGTTAAAATAGACAACATTTTCTTACAGGGGAGCATGCCGATGAACCCCCCTAGGGGGCCCTGGGGCAGTGTCCCCGTTTTAATTTTACAAAGATTAAAAACATTACCTGTTTGGGAGTATTTACGCTTCTGAGCTGAAAATGTCCCCAGATTTTGTCTCAGAAATCTGGTCACCTTACTATAGGTTGTTGAATCAATTAGTGATAGAGAAAAGAAAAAGCTGATGATTTCTTACAAAAAGTGAAGTGGCATCTCAACATGAATGGACTTATGGAAATAAAATGTGTTACCAGTAACATGACAGTCTTTAACCACTTGTCCACTCTGGCAGTTAGGTTCCTTTGCGGGCTGTATGGAGTCCATGTGTTCCCCAGTGGTATTTCCTTTCCCTCCTAGTTTCTCTAATGATAGAATATTTGGGGCCTTGTGGTAAACAGAAATAGCAACACTTCTGAAGGACAGGCTTCTCTTTTTGCACCACACGTTGAAGAAATAGAAACTGCACTGTGTGTGTGTGTGTGTGTGTGTATTTTATTGAGAGGCTATTTCGAGTCGTCCATGACTGACTGACTGACTGACTGACTGACTGACTGACTGACTTGGTTTTTTTCTAGTCAATTACATTGCTCGCTTTAGCGTGCCCAAGCTAATGCAGGCTGCTGCTGTGTGGGCTAATGCATTTCTTATCCACTTTGATTAGCTGTGGCGATGCCTGGCTAAAGCAATGACATGCTGTATCACACGCAGCCGAGAAGACGAGAGGTTTAGATGACTCTTGCTGTGGAGGCTTCTTGTGTGCTTGCTACCTCTCTTTTGATAATGCTAACATCCAGACTGATGTGATTAAGGAACGGCACAGGCTCATATTAATTCTGTCTACTGCTTCTTCTTCTTGCACACTTCAAGTTTTTGTGACACACATGGAATATCCCTCTTCTATTTGACGTGATTATACAGACATCATATCTGTTTTGGCAAAATTATGCTTGTACTGTTCAATGGTGGTTTCATCACATCCAGAAATATGGCTTTATTCATTACAGATGTTCTTCACACAAACAGTGTGCACTATGTGTCTATGGTGATGCCTCATTTTAGGGGAAAATCATAGGAAAAAATCATTCTGTTCTCAATGGAGACGTGCACTTAAGAGGTAGATTACCTCTAATTGAATTTCCATAGTAACAGAACCGGAGCGTCACTTTCCTTCTTTGCCAATGAAAACCGAAAACATCATGCAGTTGTCACTACAATTTAATTTTAAAATTCCGCCAGCCACTTTTTCTATTTTACTTAAAAAATCAAAATAGCAAGAAATTAAAAAGTTTTTTTTTTCTTTTAGAATCTCAGAGCTGGCGGAAGAATAGCTGTCTGTAATATCGTCTCCCATTTTTGGCAAGGCACATACCAAACACAAGGTAATATCTGATACTTCTTTATGAATTCACATATTCCTTTCTTAAAGTTCTTGCAACAGCTCTGACAAAATCCAACCCAAGTGTATATCATTCATCTCCAAAATAGTTTTATTGATTGGTCCCCCTTTTCTACTTAGGCCATATCTCTTCCTTTTGCTTAGAGGCGGCTATGACTAATTATCACAACTATTTGGGTTTTAATTTGATAAAAACCACAATTTCAGTTAATTGAATTTAGCTACAGTGAGACCAGCACAGAATATTTACTGAAATGTTCAGAACCGCATTATACAACTCTGGTTCTGCTGACTCAAATTACTTGCAGACAGTGTTGAGGGGTAAGGCGAAATATAAAATGTGTTTTATGTGTATCTTTGTAGGGAAATCAAATTGCAATTACGTTTTCTGTGTTCTGTGCAATACCTTCTAGCAAATGCTTTAGTTGATGTACTCTCTCCTCTCGCTGTGGTCTCTGGAAGAGCAATCTATTGGATTTGAGAACTCTTCCTGTAGGGACGCCCCAGTAATCAGGCCTGAGCTGGTCCTTCCAAACCAGCAAACCTCTGGCTGCCTGCCATCTGACTGCTGGACCACACACCCGCACTTTTGATGCTAAAAATGCCGCAGAGGAGCTCAGAAATTACACTCAATAAATACAGAAATCAAATAAAACAATTTCCAAATATTAGCCTTGCAATCTACTTTCCTACAGTCATATAAAACTGCCTTTGTTGCTCGCAGTAAATAGGTTTCCCTCTGCCCTGCCAAGTTAAACAGTAATGTTGGGTCAATGGCAGCGTGGCTTGGCTTAATTAAACTCAGTGTTGATTTGCAGAGACATGGTCCAGACCAGAGTCCTGACGCTGTTCTTAATGGTGCCAACACTTCATTAATGCTGGTCCTACATGAAGACTCACTCATGCTGAGTTGAGGACTAGGTTATTATAACAGCAACTTCCACACACTGTTAGCTTATTCTAACTCTGTTACACTTAGAGTGTTTCTGACTATTATTCTAAAAATGACTACGTTCCTGGAACCGATCTATCATACTTTTAGATTTACTGCAACCAGGGTGCAGGACCTCAAATACAACAGCTAAAAGGTCATTGTGGTTAAATCCAGTCTCTGGTTTATTTTGCTAATGCTGTTTTGGTAGCTTTGACATTAAATAATAATTTTGTACAGCTTCACATACCTCTAGTTTACTAGTAGTGTTATTTTAAGGTCTGCCAACACATCCTCATACCTAAACGACAGAATAGGTTGATTTCCAGTGACTCACAAAAACAACATATATGACCGTTCTATTGCTGCATCTACATTTTTAACACATGACAGCATCACGTGATTGTGGTGCCAGTTTTAATCACGTGACTCTTCTATTTGATGTAACGGTGGCCATTTTAAACACGTAGTTTAATGTTGTGAAATGTAACTAGTTAAGTTTAGGCAACAAAAATACTAAAAACCTCAGACACTTGCTTAAAATGAGTCACGTCAAACTACTAAAATGAGGATGTAATGGCATTGCGGATGTCATGGACGTCACTGCAAAAGGCGGTTCATTTCAGAAAGTGGCCGTTGACTTGGTTTCACACGAGACACGAACCCCAGTCTCCTGAGTGAAACGATACTTTGTCACCTCACTTTGTCATTTGCTCCCGTGATGAATTACTACAGCCACGAGAGGTCGCTGCCTAACAGCAAATGTAAATATGAGTCGAATCGAACTATACGGTCGATTTCTGGGTGAGGACGGTCTGTTTAAGGCTGTTACTGTCTTTTAGAGAAAATATTTCTGAATATGTACATGATATTGGTTGGTTAGCTGTAATTTGTTGCCATACAGTAGCTCTTTTCAGTTGATTTATATGGGATTCAGATTATCAAACCTTTTAGTATTGGTATAGTAAATTTAGGTCAGTAAGAATTCATAATGTCAATAATAATCTGGTGGTTTTGGTGACTACTGTACAAATTGAAGTCAGCTTGCCCTGCTGTAGCCTGGCTGTTCAGGCTGATGTTAGTTTCCCACAGAAGCACCCGTGTGATCTCATGGCTTTCAGCAATTATACACCCTAATCCCTGTTGACCCATATGATCCCAGATGTAATATATCTTCTCATACCAGCACATTTGCTCACAGCCTAATAATTCCTTCCCAGAACAGTCTACAGTCAGTTTGAAGGATGGATGAGCTACGCCAGCTGCTAACAAAATCTAACCAATCACACAAACATTTTATCAAGGAAAGGAAGTTTACATTATAATAAGGTTATATTATAATGTTAACATTGGCTGCATTTACAAGCACTTAAAACTACATCCTCACCTATAATGAGCGGAAGGCTTCATTCTGATTGTGTGCAATACTTGTGTTCCATTAAATTATACTCAAACACTGAACAACTGTAGGCTTGAATAATGGCACTTAAAAGTTAGTAGTTTCACAGGGCAGTGGAAGCACCCACTTCTTCCCCTTCTTTTGATCAGGAGAAGTGTAAGTAAGTAAGTAAGTAAAACTTTATTTATATAGCACTTTTAAAAACACGCAGTTACGAAGTGCTTCACACACACATGCACATACATATGAATAAATAAATAAAAAGAAACATGAGTTACAAAATACAAATTAGTTTAAAAAAATAGCATAATTGGGGTGAAGCACTTTACACAAAGGCTAAAGTTTTTCGGTGGGTTTTTCTCCTAAAATGTAAGCTGTCAGCAGTGATTGTCTTGGGTGTTGAACACTACACATTTCTAGAAGTAGCTTCAAGCTTCCCATAAAAAAGTTCAGCCATTTGAAATGTATGCCAAAGCCTTGAGATTGTGTCAGTTATTCATCTCCATTAGCCACTCACACTCCACCTAAAATGTTGCCGTAAAATGCTTTAGTGGCACACTCACTTGATGTTCCATTTGCAAGGAACAATCTTTGATACGTCTGTATACTATACACCACTGATGTGAGATTGATACAGGATGAATGTATGTGGAAGGACTTGTGTAATGATTCCAACTGAACTTTACTTGTCCTGTATATATCCCAACTTGAAAAAAGGCCACTGTTTACCCAGTAATCTCAAAGAGATGGTAGTGTTGGTGTATGTGTGTGTGTGTGTGTGTCCTCAGGATAGAGGTCTCGGCTCTATTACCATCGCCTCACAACATTAAAAGGATGATATTACTTTGCTGAAAGCACAGAATTTCAATGAGAGCCGGAACAAACAAAACATGTTAAAGAATTCATTATAATATCATTTTGTAGATCAAAGGCTAGAGAGACAAAGTTATGAGGCTGAGAGATGAAAAAATTGTCTGTGCAGATATACAGTATATATACTGTATATGTGGTGTTTGTATGACTGTACTGTATGATTAGAAAGTGCTTTACTTACTACTTACTCTGTGGATATTATACTGTACATCTATTTATCACCTTTCGCTTTAGCATTGCTCTCAAGACACTTTTTTCTGAAGATGGAATATGGAAAAAAAATCTAATATCACGATATTGTTGACCAAATACCTCGATATCGATATTGCGGCGATATTGTAGGGTTGACAATTGGTGCTTACAAAAAAATATTTACACAATGAGATTTTTGATAAATAATCATCATTAATGTGTATATAATCACTAAGTGGGTAAAGGTAAATAATAGAAAAGCTAGAACAGTCTGGTAAGTTAATTCATAAACATAAATCTTTTCACTGTAAACCAGCTATTAAAACCAGGAAAGGCAACACTTCCTATATCCAAAATCTAAGACGATATCCAGTCTCATATCACGATATTGATATAATATCGATATATTGCCCAGCCCTACGGGAACCCCCAAGCAGCATTAACGCATTGCTGGGGGCCCCACATGACTAGGGCGACTAATGTGGAGTGGAGCTAAGGTTGAATGAATATATTTAAGGTTGAAACAATAAACAAACAAGAGAGCTTTCAAATAGTTCCAAAGTGGGAGGACCTGCTGCTTCAGGAAGGGCTTTCCCTTTCAGTATTCCATTTCAAGTTTTTCTGTTGTGAATTCAACACTTTGTTGGGGCAGTTGGGAACAAAACACATCACCGTGTTGTGATTGGGCGGTGGAGCCGCGGTATCAAAGTCCTGCCCATACACCTGCCCGATCAAACACAAGTCAATCATAGCTGTCAATCATGACGTGTCATCCCGTTTTTATAACCTCAAATAACTAATAAAAAACAAACTTATCAGAAAAATGAACACTTGAACAAAAATTAGCATGATCAGAACTAAGTGAAATGACAGAAACCATCTTTTGGAAGAATTTATTTGACGCATACTTTAATATTTTTAGTTTGTCCCATGTTCCATCTGCTAACATGTAGGGTATGGGGTTTATGACCTAGGGCAGTGTCACTTCACTTCAGTATTACAGCTGTTAGCTTGGCCCATGGAAACATGACAATGGAAGAGAGCAAAAATAAACATATTATGTCAGTATTGAAAGTCTAGCTGAAGACCAATTACTGTTTTTATGAAAGGAACAGAGAGTGTGGACGCATAGCCATATTTTACAGGGCAGCTTGTGTTTCCATCTGTGTTGCAGGCATGACATCAGTGTCTCTGTGTTGAGACAGGAAAATCTTATCCCACTGCCACTGTCATAAAAGCAACACAATAATGAAATTACATCACAGTGGGCCAGTAATTAAATGAGTAGACTGCTGTCTTGGAGATTTTATAAGGCTGGGAGATTGTGAGTAACAGTGTTGCATGCTGGAGAATAGGGTGTCAGTAGCCATGTTTTCATTCACATACTGTATTTTTATGCGCATTTTAAATTATTCTATTAGAAAAGCTGGATGAAAACGGAATAATTCGATAAAATTTTACTTCACACAAAAAAATGGGATGTGGAAACACCTTTGCCTTCTTTCGTAGTGAAAAAATAAAACTCACATGACCGATCAGCTGTTTCCGCTGTTTGCGTCTCCTGGATATTCCCATGAAGTGTCTTTGTCCCAGTATAGCATAAAACATAGCCAATAGTTGCTGACATAAAAGAACAATTAAAACTTGCCCAAACGAACCAAATTCTTCTCTCTCAATGTTTTCCCTTGTAGATACTCTGCCTCTGATTGGCTTACCCTGGTATTCTTACCCTAACCCTAGTCTTTGCCAGACCCTCCTCCAAAGCATGCTGGGGGAAGGTCTGGCTACTCCACATAGCATTTGGGGATGGGAGGAAAACGTGCTCTGGTTTATTAGCTTGTTTTGGTGGAACATGTGAACGTTCAAAAGTAGTTTTAGTCGTGCAACAGAAAACTCAGATTGGACAGATAGTCTAGCTAGCTGTCTGGATTTACCCTGCAGAGATCTGAGGAGCAGTTAACCATAGTCCTCACAAATCCACCAGAGGTTAGAACGCCAACACAAAGAAAGAGGAAGGGGACGGACATCCGGCCTAAATGAGTGAAATCCGACGGATTTTCCAGCGGCAATGGAGCAATCCTGGAAGTGGAACGTCAAGGATATAGAATACCCTAACTCTAACCAATCAATCAGAAGATGGGTCATGCCGTCGCCATCCACAAAAAAAGAAATATTGCATGCGGTTAGATGGCCAAGGCAACTTGTTTTGTTTCCAGTTAGCAACCTCTGCTTCTTTTACTCTGTCTCCTGGCAGATTCCAGCCATGCGTAGCCTATAGCGCCAGCTTCTGATGAAACTACGCTTTGTATATGTATTCGCTCAAAACACATTTTGCCTCGACATAAATGGATGTACACACTCATCTCCTCATAGATACTCATACTTGACACATTACCACAGCATCTTCTGGTTTGCTAACTGACCGGGGGAGTCGGGTGGGATGACAGATGACACTTAGAGCCATCTAATCTCCCTGGCCTTCAGCCTGGCATTAAATGGCTGGGCTGCTGGTGGAGGAGATGCGTTTAATTATAACATTTCAGGCAAAAACTCATTAGCTTATTGACCTGCAAAGCAGCAGAGGCCAGCGTGGATACGCAGGCTGCATAAAACCAGATGCTAGCCTGTTTTAATGAGGGTGATGAATTCATCACAGTCCGTGCTCTTGCTGTGCCTGGCAGCAGACAATAGCAAGACTTTGTTTCCTTGTCCCTGTCTTACTATAAAAGACATAATAAGCCATAGAAAAGGGTGAAGTGGAACATTTCGAGATTGACTGTACTGAATCTCAGGTTTTGTCATTGGGCAGATTTACAAGGAAACTCATGCCGCTGTCGTTGCTGGTTGTGACGTTTGTATTAACATCTGCTTATTCAAAGATTGTGTATTGTGCCAGTCAGAGCATCATTTGCATAAGAAAATGCTAATTTCATCGCTGGTTCTTTTAAGTAGCCGCAACTCCATTATGTTTTTACATAAATTGTCATTCGCTTTCCTTACATCAAAGAAAAATCGTATTCACAACTAGGCATGTTGGGAGGGGCGGCACATTGAGTGCTACTCTAAACAGGGAAGTGTTAAACACTTCAGCCAGTAAACAAGCCTGATCTCACTCCACCTCCCTCAGGGAGCAGGACCACCACCTGGCCTGCCTGTTTACCATGTATAAGTTCCCCTTAAGAACTTTTGTAAAAACTCCACTTGTTATGAGAACTTCAAAGTCCGGACTAGCGGGGGAGAAAAATCTTCTAACAGTCTGCCTAGTTATGCCTCGAGCAAGAGAGCCTCGCTCTCTCCCTGCTGATGGATACGATGCAAATAAGATGCTCGAGGAGGAAGGACAAGATTGAGCAAAAAGAGAAGTATAGCAGAGCATGGAGATGAGCAAGCTGCAGGGAATGTTAAGACGTGAATAAGGAATGCAATCTGTGTCATCAGTCCTTAACACTTCTGCAAACAGTGATGAAACAGAAACTCTTTCATCTTCCAGCAAATGGCCATGAATCTGGCCACGGCTGTTTCCTCACTGACAGCCAGGCCCAGCTCTATACAGTAATCTACCCAACCAAAATGAGTCTTCACTCTTGCACATATTGAACACTAGGGGTGGGAAAAAAAACAAAAATCGTATGTATCGTGATTTCTTTTTTTGCGACGATTTTTTAAAATTGGATTCTACTGACCAAATTATTTTCTGTTTATATGGTACCGCTGACGGCAACTACATCATATCCGCTTCCAGGAAAATCCATGTTATGTACTTCCATACAAATGAAATAAATGTTAGACTGACTGACTGACTGGTGATGTGCAGTCTTCTTAGAAAACAATGAGTTTTTAGAAATGTCACATGATATACTCTCTCAAGAAGTGTATTATTCAACATTTGTTTTAGTTAAAGAATCGAATCGCAATACTTCTAGAATCGCAATAAATGAAAATTGCGATACAAATCGAATCGGCACCCATGTATCATGAAAGAATCAAACTGGGACAAAAGCATATCGTCCCAGCCCTATTGGACACAGTAGTTACTTTATTATACTGGTAGCAGAAGAAGGGGTGGGGGGGGTTACCTAGTGATGCATGCTGGGTAGCATCAGCTTGACACCTTATTGATTCACTGTTGGAGGAACTGGAGCAGAGGTCATGGTGGGGCCAACACAATTAGAGATGAATGCATGGTCTTTAATGAGGAGGAGGGATGAAAGGGATGCCAATTACTCTGTGCTGCTTTGTACCGAAAACAAACTGGTGCTGTTAAGACCTAGCATGATTAACCTTCAGCAGCTCTAATGTGTTTATTCGTTACATGAGACAATGTTAAAAGAAGGGGGGAGCTGTTAATTAGTGCTGTTTTTTCTTTTAGAATTTGTTATTTTTACGCTTATTGTTAACCCCGTTTATTGGTCTTATAGGGGTCAATGGACTAGTGTTAAAGGGGCCCTGTCATGGTCTTTTGCACACTGGATGCTAAAAGATTAAATGCGTGATACTGTGTGTGTGTTTGCATGTGTGTGTGTGTACACACACACATGCACACACATATGGGGATAGACGTAAGAGTTTCCAAACCAAGGACAATTGGAAGAATAATTGCTTGAGTGTTAAAGGTAACACTTTAATACATAGTGAAGGATGAAAAAACCCTCAGTATGTGATTAGGAGCAATCAATAGCCGCTTTCCAACCGGAGGGATTTTTGCAGTTCCTAGAACGTAAAATTCCTAGAACCCTTTTTTTCTCGTGTTCCGACTGGACCAATTTGGGGATTTTTAAGTCTCTTTGGCCGCAGTTCCTGTAACTCTTTCAGCTCCTACTTCAATTTGCTTCAAAGTTTTCGGAGTTGAAGCTCCATGAAGTGAGGCGACAGCCAGCAGTCGCCTGCCCCGGCCGCTAGCTCGTCACTCGGCCAGTCCTGCTCAGAGACCCCGCTGTGAGCTGGAGGTCTCTCAGACCGGTCCCGTAAATAAGAGGCTTTTATTTCGCCGTTGACGGATCGTTTGATTAAATATCACAACACATGTCCATCATAAGATTAACGGGAACTTGTGGTTAGCAGTTAAACTCCACAAGCGCCTGCGGGCTTGACAACCTCGTTGGCCGGCCGTCTCACACACACACACACACACACACACACACACGGTCACTCTTCGGGAGACTTGTTTAAGTTATGACAAATATGCTATATATATTAGATTTAGTATTTAGTTCATACTTTTTTTGGTGTATTTGTTTTCTGATTTTAATGCTATAAAGACCGTTGCCGTGTGTGCATCACTCCCTTACCCCTCCTACCAGTCCCTATGGTCACTTGGCCAGTGCGAATGCAATTGGAAAAAACGGTTTTGGGGGAGAGTAGTTAGTAGATCTGTTTAGAAGTGGACTTTTCCTATAACTACGTTCCTGTAACTACTTGGTCGGAAAGCGGCTAATGTCGTGCTAATGCTAGTGAGGAAACTGCATAAAAAGGCCCCAGCTGGCTCTGGTTTGACCCTAGAACATTCTTCCTGACACTGCACCGCTGTGCCGCCTCACTCCCACTGTGTACACTTCATATTTCCTAAGAACTGCCCAGTACAGTCATAGGCCATGGTCTTCTACTGTCACCGACTGAGGATTTTGTAGTAGTATTGAGTTAGGTGCCTTGCATCTGGTGGTTATTTAGGGATCCTGTAAATTAACAATGTATCAGTCAATTATCAGTTTTATTATCAATATATCAATTAGTCACAAGATTGAAAACTAGGAATAGTTTAAAGTAGCCTAATAGTTAGACATTTTTGGAAATACGATTATTCGCTTTCTTGCCAACAGTTTGCTGAGAAGATTGATACCTCATATCTACACTGTGCAGAGTAAGGCTAGCTGTTCTCCTGTTTCCAGTCTTTATGCTAAGCTAAGGTAACCATCGCATGACTCCAGTTTCATATTTATCATACAGATATGGGAGTGGTATTGATCTCATCTAACTTTTAACAAAAAGGCAAATAAATAGGGTTCCCAAAATTTCAAACTGTTCCTTTAAGCCTGTCATAGCCATGCTTTATGTTCATGTGAGCAAACACTTGAAACTGTGCACTTTTTCAAATGATAAATATCTTTAGAATGGAGGTAAAGCATTAATGAATTTATTGACCACTATATTAGCCATCAGAAATACTGTTTGTAGCAAACAGAAAAAAAAACAGTTTTTGTTCTGCTCATCATGCAGTCATGTACAACATTCAGTATACGTTATGTGTAGAATAATGCTAGATGAAAAATCAGCTCCATTTACCGAAACAACAATAAGTGGCATTCTGCTATTGTATAGGCATAACAGATATGAAATCCTTTGCAATCCAACCTTGGAGAAGTGTGTTTCACACCCTCACAAAGCATTGTCACACTTCCAAAGATCCACAGGAATTGGATTTCATGGGTGAGATAAAGAGGAGAGCGTTTGGCTGTGAGGTTCGCTCGGGGGCTTAGCATTTCTTGTTAAGGATACATCCAGACAACGGGGGGGGGGGTATTTGGAAGTGAAAGAGAGGCGTTGAGAAGGTCAGAGGCAAGTATAGATTAGAAAGAGCTGTTTCATTGATTTTTTTTCAGGCCTTTCAGGAAATTAATAAATACATTTAGAAAATAATTTTCCAAAATGCTAAATATGCACAAAATGTATAATAATGTGTGAATACCATTATTTAAAATAGTTTTTTATTTTACAAGCTGAGGACCTGAGATACCAAAAAATACACTCCATGAACAAAGGAAAATCCTACAGATTCAGCAGCATGTGACTCATACCGTATGTAGGTTGTGTTTCAGGCTTTGGATTCATTTTGAAATTGTATAACCAATGTTTTTATTTTAAATTGCTACATACGTTTTATTATATCATCTGAAGACACTTGAAAATTGCCAAAGGTTAATGATTCAAAAGAGACTCAAGATAATTCAGTCCTGTGTAAATTGTGCTGCTCATTGTACCAGATTAGGTGTGACTTTTCTTTTGGATGGAATGGAATTAAAACGTACAGTATAGCTCGCCGTATGAGTGCTGGTTGCTGCAGCCTGTTGGCTCATCCCGTGGGTTGTATTGATTTTTACGTCAGCAAGATAGAGTTTCTGCCATAGTGACATATTACATCTGCATTGATCAGGACAACTTGTCCGGGATGTGAGATGTAAGTGTAGAACAGGCTCCATCGTTGCTCTGCAGACTCTGCAGCCTGAGACGGAGATTTATCTTCAAAGAGAGAAAATTGTCTATAAATTGGTAAATTTGTATTTTATTTGTATTGTATCTACTTTATATTCAAGCCTCCATTTATCACCAATATTATATATAAAGCTGGACAACACACTAGATATCTATTGTCAGTGTTGTCAAACTGGAAGATCTTCACATCTAAATGTTTAATGTCGTCTAAGTAATGGCATAAGGAGTAGTAGCCATAATATTTAACACTGGCACTGACAGCAATAACCGAAAGAAGAAGTAGTGGACCTCTCCAATCGCCTCTCCATCAGCTCTGCAAAATGTATGCTAAACTATCTATTTTACAAATATTAGTTGTGCTTTATGTCGTTGACGTTGGACAGTGATGATGGCATGTGGCTATGAGTCTTTTATCAGGATCGGGAAATCAACTTGTCAGTCTCCTGCCAACTCTGCTAGCCTGGGCTAGCTAGCCATCTGGCCAATGACGTTTTCAAATGTAAACACAGAGAAAAAGGTGGAGAAGATAAGTTCAAGCTAGCAAGACTATCTCCGTGGCCATCTGATGACGAGTCTCTGATCAGGATAGGGAAATCAACTCACCAGTCCCCTGCTCACTCTGCTTGCCTGGCTGGTTAGAGTTTTCAAATGTAAACATCAGAGTAAACTCAGAGGAAAGGGTGTCACTGCCCGATGTGAGTCGAGTGCAGATGTGAGTCGCGCATGCTCAGATTTAAACGGTTTACGGCATAACGTGTCATACCCGATGTTAGTCGAGTCAGACCGGCTCTGGTCGAGTGCAGACGTGAGTTGCGCATGCTCAGATTTAAACTGTTTACAACGTAACGTGTCATACTGAAATTTGTGAAATCCATTAAATAATAAACTTTTCTCTTTACATACAATAACAGAAGATGGTAATAATTTCAATAACGTTTTAGCTATCTATGATTGTTTGATTGCTAACGTTAGCTCAAAACGCCATTCAAGTGACAGCCTTTGTTATGTTTGATTGCTAACTTGTAGCCAGCAGTGAACGAACTTCGTTGTAGGTCCATTTTTACTGTATTGACATTACAGAAGTCTGTCGTTAGCATCTTGTAGGCTACTTGTCGCAAAGTGACGCATGCGCAACTCACATCTGCTCTCGTCGCAAAGTGAAGGGTGAAGATACCTACGACCTATGGCTACGATCCAGACTAATGGACAAGCAAGACCATCTCTGCATCCATCTCCATCTCTACATCAGAGAGGGCACCGAGGCATGCGTGGAGGAATTGAACACTGGGCATCCTGCTAGCCAGTGTGCAGGCGTCGGACAGTGAGCTGGCCTCCGTGCCTGTGACGTTTTCCAGCGGGATGTCGGGAGCTGTGGTGTCCTTCCACCGAGACTTGGCTGGATCCTGCAGTCCTGGAGCCATTCAACCGAGTGACTGTTGTGTTGATCTGATGGCCACATTCTGCTTCATGATGAATCATGCACAAGTTCAAGGAGCTGATGGCATAACATTTCACAGGAATTGTACTTCGTACGATTTCATGTGGCAAATAAAAATGTATTGATAATATAGTGTCAGTCCCAGTTTCAGCTTTTTATTCCTGGCAGACTAGAGAGTAGTTTTTATTCAGCTTGATTATTGTGATTCAAAATGTTTCAAATCGATTATTGCTAAAACCAGTGCATTATGTCTTTTAGAAGAACAACGCATTATTATCAACACAATAACTCAATTATTACAAGTGCTAGAAAACGCCTTCTGCTTTTCAAAGATTTCCCCAGAGAGCATTATAAAGTGACTTTACACTGCTACAGAGTTTAGCTGATTCAATTAAATTAAACTGAACAATCTGATTCAATTAAACTGAGCAATCACTGAAGAAGACATGCGGAAAGAAATGTCTCTTCTCATGGAAATAGCAGCACAGGAGTGTAGTGCAAAGGATTTTTTTCCTCTCTTTTCAAAATATTTGTGTCTTGCAATCAAATCATCCAGATTGTGAAACAGATAAATCCTTGTGACCCTTAAATCCCAAATATGCAAGGAGTCTTTGTTTGCAGTGTGTACCCTGAACTGACTTGGCAGGGTCAGCTGGGATCTGAGCTGGTGGTGAATTGGATGGGTTAGAAGATAGCGTGCAGTCTCTTGCAAACCAATTTCATTTATATACAGTGTAGCTCTTAAATGTTCAAGGACAAATAAATATGAAATGTAAGGGTGTATTCTTAATAGGAAGCTTTTAAACAATCACTCAAAGGGAGAAGACCACAATACCATAAACAGCTAGCTTTTAAATGCATTTTAAATTCTTCATTTAGCTGCTGTATGGGGTATTTGAGTGACTGGCACTCCATTATATTATATTTGATTAAATATAGAGGTCATTTAAATCAGAAAATAATCACCAATACATTTCTACTGGTGCATGACAAATGTATTTCTCCCATCTCCCAACCCTGTGAACGGGGTCTGCAGTGGGTGGGTTTGGTGGCTCAGCTCTGGGATTCACATGCTGCAGTAATCCAGAGAGGGTTAGAATAAAGCCTGGCTTCGCCTCACTCTCTGCCCCCTCCCAGATCAAATGAGATTAGGAGAGAGCTAAGGAGCTCTAGGGGAAGGCAGGGCTCAGAAATGCTAAGGCTGAGCAGAGGAGGGACAGAGCAAGGCAGGTGGGCACTCCTGCAGGAGGAGAGAGTGGGAGAGCAGAGTTGAGTTCACTCAAGACTGTGGAGCTGAATATTTATGTTGGTGCACGTGAAGAAGTGTTGCTGTGGAGGAGAGTTTGGAGCCAGCTAGACAAGGTGTGTGATGAAGTAGATGCACTGGATTTAACTCTAGTGTTAGTGTGCTTCTGAGTCCTTCGTGATGTGTTTAATGTAAATACAATGGTCACAGATTAAATTCCAAGGGGCCAAAAAGACTTTGGAAGAGACTGTTAAGAATGGAAGGAATAGCACTCCTGCACTCTGCTGTGGCAGAAATGCTGGATCAGTCCGCCTTTGGCTTGGTTGTGCGTTTGTGGGTTGGAAACCTGTGGGAGATCATGTCCTGGACTAGCAAATACTGCTGATTGTTTAGGGAACCTTGGTTTTACTTGATGCCCTCCTGGTGAAGCTTCTTGCTGTCAGGTGGGAAGAAGCAGCTGGTGTATTCATCCTTCCTGGGACAAAAGTGAGGAAAGCCCGAAGACACATGGCAAGAATGATCCATCTGGTCGAGCCAAGCTGGCCTAGAAAACAGTATTCTAGACGGTTGCACAGTTATGTTTGTACAGAATCATTTGAAAAACTGTGTAAAAATGTCTCCAGAAAACAGCCTTTAGTAAACTATATAGATGTACTCTATTCATCCGTCATTATTAAACTAGGGACAGTGTCTGTTAAGTCCATCCCAGAGTGCAAAGATGTTCTGCCCAAGCCTTCTGTCTTGGTGCAAGGGATCTATGAGCTTTTGTATTTTATTTTATTTAAATGCATTTGCTGAATATAACGTTTTTTTTGCCAATGTTAATGTTAACCCTGTCTCTATCTTGCTCTATTTCAGCAAGCCATGAAAAACTGACACTGGAGTAACAGAGCTGACAGTGGAACTATGTGTTAAGGATTGTCTGTTGAACTCTTGACTACCTGAAGCCCACTGATATTCTTCTTCGGCTGTTAGAAGAAGTTGTTTTTGCAATGGGGAGGAAGAAGATCCAGATCACCCGGATTGTAGATGAGAGGAACCGACAGGTCAGTGTCTTTTCCTTTTGTCATCTCATTTTACATCTTAGCCATTTAGTTGTATACTTATTCCTGTGCACCTTCTCCTAACATTGCACTGTTGATCCTTTCCTCAGTCTTCTGTATCACAACACACCATACAAAACACACTATGTTTCTGCTGTGGGAAACAACATCTAGAGGCAGCTTTGGTTAGCTTTTATGATATGTGATGTGTTGATGTGTGGCCCTGAATGCTGCTAAGATCCCACTCTAGTGATATAACTGAGTTTGAAGATTCAGAGGAGCAACAAGCAGTGTGAAGTTGCCATTTAACAGTGGCCCTATTATAGTTTATATTAGAGTGTCCTGTAGAAAGACCAACTATTATCTGAATGTATTGACGGGTTCATGAACAATTTACGAAGGGATCCCTCAGAGAGCCTTCTTTGGATCCCCTTTAGTTTCGATTAAAAAAAAAAAAACTCCTAAAGATCCCTCTCAGCCATTTTACTTTTGAGAGTGCATTGGTCACAGCTGGTGGCGACAGCAGTAATTTGGGGTTAGCTGGGTCCGGACGGCACCCTGTCATTAGCAGGGTGGGTCAGTGTTAGGGACACACAGTGGCCTTCTCTCCTCACCGTCTCCTTGCGCAGCCACACTGCTACCCACTGGAATCCCTCTCTGTCTGTCTCCTCTATATATATCACCCCCAACAGCACAACAAATACCAGCCTGTCTGAAAGGAAGGCACAGGCGCTGGAAATAGGGATGTGGCTGGAAAATAAATATCTGGGATGATGTTTATATTTGATGTTTGGTTGTCTTGGCCAAAGCCTTTTTAGATAGACACTACTTTAGCTGTCAGGTGTGTATCGCCGGAGCCTGCCGTATATTTAGCTTCTTGTACTCTATTTCGGTAAGTTGGCTTGTGTTCTTGTTTTATCTTTAAAGTGCATGAAGTGTTTTTTACTGGTTTTCCTCTTTTTTTAAACTACCACACTATTACACATTATGCAGAGTTCTATAATAATGGCAGTAGAAAAGATGCACCAGCTATACACCAGTTATCAGCAGTCAAAAGTATATTCTAAAAGAGGAACAAGGTAGTTCTTTGTTATCTCTTTTCATAGAAATATATTTGCAAGACAAGAAAGCTCAAGAAATAAAGAACATGATTTCAAACATCATTTAGGATGTAACTATGAAAAAAGAAACCACAACTTTAATGGTAACTGCCCTTGGAATCATAGTGAGTATTGTTGCGTGCATTTTTCCACTATTATCTAATCCAGTTACTGTAATGAGATGCAGCATTTATTCAGTGACTACTACTGTTCCAAATGCTTGTGGCATTAGTGCAAATGTTCAGCTTGGTTGAACATGAACTTGGTTGGCCATTTGATGCAGTCTTTGCTCCATAACTGGAACATGTGAGGTTGCAGGAGCTTCAACATCTTGGCTGAGGACATTTAGCTTCTCAGACATTTTGAAAACAAATTAAACTGCACTGGAGACCAAATGTGACATTATATCATCCCTATTGGGAAAATGTCCAAATGTTTTATAAAAATAGACTTTTATGACTAAATAGGAGACTAAATCACTTTTCAACAGCACATGTCTAACTCTATCTGGCTTCCTGTGCTATAAAATATGAAAAGCCACAATGCTATCATGCATATAATGGTACTCTTTGCAGTTCCCTAGGTAAAAGCCTTCAAGTTGGGCTGGAAGTAGAGAGCGGCTGGACGTCACCAGATTCCACACATTTATCCAACAACTGACATGCTTTGGCTTAGGAAAGCTATAGCTTCCACTCTGGATATGTCACTTATCTGACTTCCAGTGTTGCCCACTTTGGAGGAAGCATAAGTTCCTCCAAGGAGATCAAGGCTCAGAAGTTACAGCAGATTGAGGGGATGTTTCTGTTTGTGTCTTTATTTCAGGGGGCAAGAAGAGTGGAAAAGTATGGGAGGGGTGTGGATGTTTTCTGATAAACAGATTAAATATCTGTGAAATGCACACACGCTTGCTTGAAACACCACTGCCAGTCTGATTAGGAGATTCCTCCTCTTCCTAACCCCTCTTCAATGCCATGTTTATAGGATAATTTAGAAATACCATCAGTGAACTGCAACTTTTGGCAGAACACCAACTATAACCTTTGGAGAGACTGAAACTGGAAAAACAAATCACCAAACAATTTGCAAATTACTCGGCTCCTCCTCCATGTATCAGTACTAACGTGTTGTAGAATTTGACTACAACTTGAGGGGAAATTGTAGTTGCTGTTAGTATTTATATTTGTGTTGGTAATATTGAAGAAGCAAGAGTCTTCACTTCATCAACAACTTCTGATACAGTGCCTTTAAGCAAGTACCTTAACTAACCACTCCAGTAGAATGGCTAGGCAGCCAACAGTAGAAGACTGTGTTTGAGCTGTAGAGCTGTGAATGTGTAGAAATGTAAGAAGATGAAGCAGGAAAACATTAACTAAATACATCTGATACTCTGCATTGCTGGAAATCTTGGAGGTGTGAGAAGGTGGGAAGACATAAGTCAGGATCCCAAAGGCCATGACAAATACAGATGACTCACTGCAGGGAGTTAACTGCACACCAAAAAAAAGGGATGAGAGTGTGATCCATGTGTGACCTGTGCACTCCAAACATTTCACTTAAGCCTTATGGTTGAGATGCATGTTATGGTGTCAGGGAACATAAAGGTTTCAAGAGCGCTTATCATTTTGAGTCGCAGTACAATTAGGGCTGCACGATATTGGAAAATATGCAATATTGTTAAATATCGCGATAACGACATTACTTGGGATAAATAATCAGATAAAGTGTACTCAGTTCTGCTGCTTTCAGTATTCTGCTAAAATACAACAAATTGTTTGGTGAATTTAAAACAAATGAAAGGAAATCATTTCCAACATTCTTTTATTGAACAAATTGAACATTGTATTGAACATAAAAGGCACCACTAAAAAAGAATGACAGTTACAGGTGAAAGTGCAGTTTTTTACAGATATTTTCTGTCAACTAACACAAAAACTTGTTGTTGCAGATGTTCGCAAGTTGATATCGCGATGACGATGAAAAAAAACAAACGTTATATTGTGCAGCCCTAAGTACAATATAACACTGCATGCTTGGAATGATTTTTTTGTTTTTATATCCTTCATTAAGTTTTACTGACAGTATTTGGCCTTTCAAGGAATATGATCATAATCAAGGCTGAACAACAGCTTGATAGTAATCATTAAGGGAGGGTAAACATTACTCAGTTGCTTTCCCCACCCTCATTCCCCACCCACTTAATCAGTGGCATTCCAGTAGATTTCCAGGTTATTGCGACCCTATTTTGGGAACCGTGTTGTTCTTCCTGCATGTAAATTGGTTGTGCCTCTGAGTAAGCACTGAGTTGTATGATGCTCATAGGTTCCAAGGTTCCCCCCAGTGTATGGCAAGCCTGGTGGCCCACCAGGCCTAACCATTGGAGAATTTTTTTAAGTAAGTAATTTTCTTCAGTTGGAAACTTAGACATATTTTCACATCTTCACTCAGCTTTTATCATTGACTTAATGGAGGGCCAAAGAACCAAAGGACCAAGGTAACTGCCATCAGTCTGTCACTGGCCCGCACTGGGCTTAACAACTTTTCTGGTCAAAACCTCTACTTATTGAAGCCAAACTCCTCATAGTTCTTTCCTCGTCCTTTAATGTCAGGGGACAGGGGCGGATATTTGAAGAAAACTAGATGAATCCTTGGTTTCTGTCTTTCTAGGTGACTTTCATGAAGAGGAAGTTTGGTCTGATGAAGAAGGCCTATGAGTTGAGCGTTCTGTGTGACTGTGAAATCGCCCTCATCATCTTTAACAGCTCCAACAAGCTGTTCCAGTATGCCAGCACTGACATGGATAAAGTCCTGCTGAAATACACTGAGTACAACGAACCCCATGAGAGCAGAACCAATTCTGACATTGTAGAGGTGAGTGCAGTGTAATTTAGTTCATATGGTCTTCTCTATCTCATGTCATAATGTCAGCGCTAGTGTCGTCATTGGAGAGCTCTGACAAAATACAGTACCCTGGTACAGTCTTATTAATGTCCAGTCTGTGTTTGGAGAAAAAATTACTTTTGATGGGTGATCTATTGAAACCTATTATGCTGTTGCACAATGTAAATAGTGTTGTTGTGAGTGCCAGGTAAATGCCTAAATACAAATATGCAATGTTGCAAAATGGTAGAAAAGATATAATATTTAATAGAGTTTGTCGTTTGATAGTTCAGAGTGCCCTGGGAATTGATAGGTGACACGAGACATTTGAAAGGCATTCAAAGTATTTTTGTCATTTGAGGGAACACATAAATGCTGAACTTTATATACTGTACAACACAAAATACATTCCAAGATTAGCTGTAACATTGGAGAGGCAGGAGAGACTACCAGGATGTCCCTGTAATAAAGAACAATAGGACTTCAAGAGGTAATCAGGACTTAATTTGGTTATACTGGTTGCAAAACCCTGAGGGACAATTAAGTCCTAATATCTAATAAAATCAATTACAAATTAAAACATCAAAAATCGCAACAACAAAAAAATTCAAATATAGTTAGTTATAGTTTTTGATCAAGAGTTTAATGAACATATAAAAAGCATACAGTGAAACGTGAGATCTTATCCTTCTATGGATCACACACACTAACATGGGTTTTTAGAATGATTAAATTTGGCAAGATGGTCCAACTTCCCCAAAATGTGAGAAAAGGTTTGGTGCAAAAATAATAGTTCTCTGGTAAGTAGCTGTTTACAGTATGCATGCTAACACTTTGATATAGTTTAAGGGTGATGAAGAATAATATTTAGTGATTAGTTTAGTTGTTAAAAGAGAGATAAAGTTAATTAGTATGAACTGTAAGACTTGATGGTTTGCTCATTTTAATGGCCAAACTTGGCAGGTTGAGTGGGTGAAAAGACATAAAGAAGTAATGACAATGGCGGAACATCTGCCCTGTCAGACTTTCAGTGCATCTTGTTTTGTTTACTCAGAATGTGCTGGACAGCAAGAGTTTGCAGTGCTTGTACAAATGGACTTAACAAATAATGGAGACTGAGATTTTCTGCAGGAAATAGATAAAAGACTACTAATAGGTTGGTCTTCCAACTTTGGATAATGTTCTGTGGGACCCTGCTGTTGCATCTTAGTCCCTGAGCAGCGCTGTCCTGTCTCCCACAGCACGTACTCATTGCAGCTGCCATTAAAAATGAATGGCCATCGTGACTCACGTTCTGGCTGTTTTTCTAAGCTTCTACTGCGTGTTTGCCTTGCTGAGAGCCTGAATTTATTGCACGCACACACACACGCACACACACACACACACACACACACACACACACACACACACACACACACACACACACACACACACAAACACACACACACACACACACACACACACACACACACACACAAACTATTAAATATAAAGGAAGCTAAACTTCCCAAACTAACTGTGTTTATTTTCAAAGTGCCTCTTCCCCCTTTATAAAAAAAGAGAAGAGCTTTAGTGTTCAAGTTTGTTTCAGGAGAGTCCAGGCATGTTTTCCAGCTGCTTTCTGTCTTCACTTTGTGTCTTCTATGTTACCAGAATCACTAACTCAAGCTTAACCTTCCCAAGTAAATCTTAGAAAACATTGTTTCTACAGGGGAATAAGACTTTATAGGACTGCAAAGAACAAAAAACAAACCTGAAGCCAACACAGGTTTTGGGATAAACAGGAACATGAATGTGTAACAGTAAAGCCTCTCCAAAGACCACAACTGTTGAAAGCTGAATTCATCCTGTTAGATGTAAAGATCGTAGCAGTAGAGGTTGTTAATATGCATTATTACACAGCTTGGTTGAATACTGGATTCTGATTGGTCAATCATGGCATTCTACACTCTGTTATTTCTGTATAACAGACCATTCCCATGGACGGAGTTCTGATCATAGACTCTGGAGGACAATTTTTAAATCAAAACATTTTTTAATCAATATTTGTGCTCATACGGAGCTAATACCACTGTTCAGCAGATCACAAAGGGAGAGAGAGGGGGAAACTGGGAGCGCTAACAGCGCTAATGACAACAGTGCAAACAGAGCAGTAGTTAGCTGCATGGTTAGCTCACTCACCGGGGCGACCTGGCTTCCACCAGATAGCGGTGCTCTTAAGGTTTTTTCATTATTATTTTATTAAGGTTGTTAATATGCATCATTAATACCACCTATAATTATTCTAAATAGCATAACTGCGTCTATTCTCCTGCTGTAAACCACAAGAAGACACCTGTGTCGGCTCTGTAAGCCATTAGCAGAGCTCGATTTGCCTGCTTAAAACCCTTATTTGTTTTCTCCCACACATGTCATGCAGACAGACAAGCTAGTTAAAACAAAGCCTGGAAAGTGAGAGGTTGATCTTTTACATATGCCTAGGTCCATTTGCAACATTCAAGCAGGAAATTTGACTGAGTAAGTAATACACCACAGGCTGCAACAGACTTCCCCTGTTGTGACGGACCAGCAGAAAGCTTCTTTGGATTCATTGTTGTTTGATGGAAGATGATGATGTTTGCTGATGATTATCTCCCTGGCACAAACAAACAAACAGCTCGCAACGTTTATTTGGCACACACAGGCAGTCTACACATCCAGCATAGGCTGGATCTCTGAACTTTGTTTGGTAGTTTAAGTGAAATTGAAATTTGAATACTGATCACTTATATAATAATATATCAGCTATTACTCGTTGATTTTTTTTCATTTTCAAAGGAGGATAAATTAATTTTTGTGGAAACATCGGATGGACCTGGCTGACTGACATGTGAGAGCCAAGGATGCTTGCAGACGTGCTAGCATCGTTAGCTGCTTAGCTGTTAACTCAGCTATCATGGTGCAACACTGACCAGAGAAACGTCACACTGTGTAGCTTGAAAATGTTAATACAACGCTAGGGCTGCACGATATGACCTAAAATCAAAATCGCGATTAATTGCACATTTTACCTCGATTTCTTTTTGGGCTTTTCCACCTTTAAATGTTGACAGGACAGCTGGGTGAGAAAGGGGAGAGGGAGGGGGGAAGACATGCAGGAAATTGTCACAGGTTGGATTCTAACCCTGGACCTCTGCGTCGAAGGCATTAACCTCTCAGTATATGTGCGCCTGCTCTACCCGCTGAGCCAACCCGGCCACAGATTATTTAAATTTTTGTGATTCGTTTTTTTTCTCTCCTCATAGTTCATTGGCAAGGTTTGTACTGTAAATAGGCTCAAATATTGAAGGTGAGATATTTTTTTGTAATTCAGAAGTGTTTATTTTTGTTATTTTAAAATATTTAAAGGAAACACACAAAGTGGGAACTATTATGGTTATTTATTGAAAATGTATACAATTTCTTGTGAAAAAAGTCACAATTTAGTTTTATAAACATTATTGAGATTATTGTCAAATACGTCAATAACAGCTTCAGAATTTTGATGTAGATACATTTTCGATTAATTGTCCAGCCCTATACAACGCCATTTTAATTTTTTTTCCTTTTCAAGCCCACATAGAGTCAGTTATCCACCATTAGTGTTGTAAAAGAATAGTTTGAGATTTGGGGAAATGTGCTTATTCGCTTTCTGGCTGAGAGTTAGATGAGAAGATTGTTCCAACTATCATGTCTTGCTTGGTACCGGCCGAGAAATAGTCCAGCACATAACCCCCTGTAGAACTTTGTGTTGTTTTTTATGGTTTTTGTTTTGTACAGTATAAAACAACAATATGTAACATGTTAATAAGCTTTAGAGGTGCTGGTGTTACCTTTTGGACTGGGCTGCATCGTATTTACTGTACAGATATAAGAGTCTCAGTGTTGGTAACTTGGCAACTTTCTCCCCTTTCTCCCTCGATTTGACAACGTTTTATCACCCAAAAAAAGCTGCTAGCGACAAATCTACTGACTTTTTGGGCAGACCTTAACTCCTCTCCCTTGAGTAGAGTTGCCAATATTTCCCTGTAAATATTCTCTAATGTGGTTGTGGCTCGCAGGACTGTTCAATGAGTGGGGGGGGGGGAACAGCAGCACCGTCAGTTGACCAATCATTTGCCAGACAGAAATGCGAATGTATGCACCTAACAACCAATCATTGATCCCTATTGTTTGTCGAGGAAACCCTGTCTCCTTTGCTTTGGTTCTAAATAATTTAACTTGACTGTTTAGGTTTTTCTTTTTCTTAAAATACACAGGGTTTCCAAAAGTGAGTTAATTCCATTGTCTGGATCTTTTCTATTCATGATACTTTATCTTAGAGGTAGATTTAGATGCATATTGATGATATGATAGCAGGAATGTGTGAATATGGATATGTCATGATTTCATAGCAAACCTGCATTTTCATTTCAGTTTGAACTTGAATTAAGCAATAAGTCAACTCTACAGATCTATCTACAAAATGTACAGAGGAGATATAAGTGTAATGTCAGCCTAAAATGAAGATGGACGCCTGGAAGACTTTACGCTACAAAGTCAGTCAACTGGTCAGCTAATCTCACTGACAGATTACTTTTGTCATAATAATGAGACAGGTTTGTGTGCAGCAGAGTTGAGTGTCAACAACAAAAGAGCAGCCGTCCAAGGTATGCAGCCTGCAGAGCCCAGAGAGAAATCAGAACCATAACAGAAAGTGAGAACTACAACACACTGAAACCTGACACTGTGGCATACAGCACAGTGGTTGGTTGATGTGGTTTAGTGCAAGTAAAAGAAATATGCTTCATAAAAGAAATATGTGCAGAAACTGCACATAGATTCTGGCCTTTGAAAGTGTGTGAGTTTATCTGCACAGATGTGTCGAATCACATCTCAGACATCTCCCTATTCTTAGCCTGTAGGGCAATCACCCAACTGGAAAATACTCTCTCCAGGGAATACGGGGAGGCCTTATTTTATCTTTGATGCAGCCCCAACAGCAACAAAACATCAACCTCACATGTTAAGATGCTTAGCGTTGCAGCTCGTGCCTCATGGTGGCAATGATCCACATGCCTTTGGAGATCCACTAAAGCCGACTTTGACATTTGCGATGATAAGGAGACACACACTCTCAGATCCTCTAACAGACACTTTAAGATAGTCGTCAGTGCCCAGACATGATGCAGTGGTTTAAAACAGCATCTGTGGAGCCACATATAGCCCGGTGGGTCTTGGACCAAATCCCATTAGACCCTTCACTCCTGAGTCTACTCTGTGTCCCTCCATGCCATCATACTGTCCATTCTCTAAAGAAAACAACTTATTTCCTCCCCCATATTTAAAGATAAACTACTTGAGAATGGTGTAAAAACATTTGAAGAAACTGGAGTGATCACATGATTAGTAACAGCTGTCCTCTTTCCTCCTCTTTGGTTGTAAAGTCATGCAGAGTTTACACCTGAATCATAGAATGATGCTTAGCAAACAAAAACTTTCCATCCGTCGTAATTTGGCTCATTTCTCCTCACATCATTAATAATGATTGCTGAGTCATTATGCGTTGAATATCAATGCTGGAATGCTGCATTTTTGCTCTGGAGCTCTGTCAACTTACAGTAATGTTTACAATGTTCTTGCAGGTATATTACAAGTTATGATCAACAGTTGGAGTTTATTTTCACATTTTAGCCCTTGTTAGAAGGGATGAATATTTAATCACACGACAGCACTTCTTGTTTACACAGGCACATTTCAGTGTTGGCAGACTTTTGTGTGATAGCTCTACGAGTTATGTAATTCCCTGAGATAAGCTTGTGATAAAATTGATACTTGATACTGCAGTACTTTAAAGCTATAGTGTGTAGTTTCTGTCTCCCCCATGAGGAATTCTAAGTAATGACAACAACACTGTCGGCGTGTCCACATGATACAAGCCTTCCGTGATCACGCACGCACCCCCATCCCTCCTCCACGCAGTTGCTAGTAGCCAAGGAGGAAAACATGATGGACTCTTCAGAAGAGGTCATTATCTTCAATCGAGTTTCTGCGCGGGAAAGTCGCCGGACGCCACAGTCTTCTGAACATAGTCACACTGAGAAATCCAGAGAGAGTTGTGTGGAGCTGATAGTCTTAATTAGCTTTGTAGCAACTCATTTGGCAATGGCTTGAATGTAACGGACGTTTATTAATATCAAAAATTGAACCGTTGCAGGGAGTAAACATTGAATGTTAAACTGTACAAACTAATTAGTATATTGGAACATCCAACTTGACGTTGGCATTTGATGGCTGAAAATAATGCATAGAAGAATTTTTGAAACTCATTGCTGATGATAGAGCTAAAGTTTTTGCTGGAGTTCTGCAAGAATGTAGTAAAAGTGTATGTTTTGCATTGCATACTTTTTAATTTACCATGTGTGTCAGAATGTGTCAGAACCGTATTATCTGTAAATTACAGAATTTTTAAACCACTGATGGATAATTCCTTTGCCCCTGCCATTTTGACTAATAACAAATAATTGCTGGCACACAGTAACTCACATAATGTACCATAATGTAACATCCCATAATTAGACAAATGGCATACTTGTCAACCAAAGGGTCCACCAAACAGACTGACTGACAGCTCTAGGGAAAGCTTGTCCTAAGTTGAACAAGCCAAACACTGCCTGTGTCCTAATTTAAACTGGCCAGCTTGATGTTTACTGTTGTGTGGAAATAACCAGCCATTGAATTGAGCAGGAATTGAGCGTGTGACTTTTCTAAGTGGTCACCAGTTGTTAAAATGTACTTTCAGGCCTGTGGTGGTGAAAATAGACTTGCAAGTGTGTGTTTAAAGCTCCTAATACCTCCCAGTGTCTGGGAATGTAGAGGACATGTGGTGGACAGACAGACAGCTGGCTGGTGTGTTGTTCTGTCCTTTTCACGCTATGACATGTAATGCAATGAGGAGCAGAGATGAGATGATGGATACCAGAGAAGTGATGTCATCTCACTGGCTCGCATGATGCCGGTATGATTTGATTTTTTACAATGACTCCTGTACTCAAGTCCAGGTGCTGTAAATTAACATCCATCAATTGTTCTAAACCAGTTATCTAAACCTAATCTTTCTAAACCTCCTCAACAATGCCAAGTCCTGCTTCATTTCTATTTACAATGGGGATTACATACTGTATGTTTTTTTAGATGATGCATTAAATGTATACAGCTCTAAAAAAAGAAACACTGTACACTATCTGGTTAGCATGACATATAGACTAAGTTAGCGAATAGCTAATGAACATAGTGGAGCATGTAGCAGGAATCAGGGAAACTAGAACATGCTGAAGATGTTTTTTAACTGGCTGGCAGACAAGAGTTTGAGAAAAATAACAGATGCCCACGCAGCATTTAAGTCCAAAGTCTGGACCCATAGTAGTTCTGTCATTTTAATTTACAGAATGAAAAACTTGTGCTGCAGAATTGTGCTGTTTTCAAACAGTTTGAACTTGCAGTGAAAAAAGAGAGAAAACCTGCACTTTTCACAGGCATTTTGAATAGTTAGAGAGATATTGTGATGTATAATTATAGGATTGTCTAGCAACATATTGATTATCGCAGAATTGCTGTATGCTGATATTAATGGTATTGTGAGCCATGTATCGTATCTTTTCCTGAGGTACCCTGTGATTCCCACCTCTAAATACTATAATTATGATATATTATTTATGATTGGTAACAAATACACACCTATAAGGGACCCTCACTGACATAATGCTTTTCCTAAAAGCCCTTAACCTTGCCATCACAACTTCCCTAACCCTAAAACCCTAGCCTTTACCCGAAGCAGAACCCAAATTTAATTGTAACCTGAGCTGATGTTAAGATCAGTTTCTTCTTTCTTTAAAGCATAATGTTCTTTACCAGGACCGGCTTTCTTTAGTGCTGTGTAGATATTTGTCCCAGCTGTGCTGCTGACAGTAATACGATCCTCTCCAGATTTGTTTGTGCTAATGAATCTCATTTGACGCCTTTGTCTCTGTGGTGCTCAGGGATGCATAAACAGCCAATATTTGCCTTTTATTTCCCTGTCTATCCACCCTACCCCACTATAAACACCCAACCAAACCCAAAGTTGTTTCAGGCTCGCCATAAAAATATCTGCTTACTCCAGTCCATTGTGTTTAAAAGGCTGCTGTGAATATAGATGAGTAAGTCTGTGATGTGGAGCAGCATCTCTCGAGAGCAATATGTGCACTACACAGACCAGCTTTGGGTCTGTCACGCCGCCTCAAAGTTCATAAAGGCAAACAAACGAATAATAGATGCTCTGTATAGGCAGATGATATTTGGCTAAAGCCTGAATGCAGCTGCCCAGCTTCTGTACATGCAAAACATGAATGCATTTTGTCAAAGTAGACACCTAGGCCATTGTCATTGCGTTTCACTAAATATTAATTATGATTGGCCTCAGATCAGTAACTCCCAGAGAATAATCAATAAGTAGTTCAGTGTCTTGCTTAAGAGCTTAACCATTTGACCGTATATAAATTTGTGCTAATTGTGCGTCACCCCTCCTGCAGATCCAAGTCTCCATATTACTGTTTTGATACCTTTAGCTCGAGAGGAGATTGATTCCTCATAGCAGACTGGGTAAAAAGCCCTATATTATATTTATATTTTCATTTATTTTTTCGCGACTAGTTTGTAGCTAAAACTGTTTACCATCCTCGACTACCTATGAAGTAGTGATACTTCTATGGACGAGAAAGAGAGTGTTAGTTTAAAGAACACGTAAACCTCCGAGAACCATGCTGCTGGCTCAAATTATGCAATTACTGCATTTTATTTTCTAGATTTCTAACTCTGTTGCAAACGTTTGGTCTATGAATGTAGTTAATGAATTCTCCAGAGAGACATGGAAACAGATGGTAAAACATAATGCCTGAGACATCCTTGGAAACATTTTTCTTTCTTTTTTTTACAAAACATAAATAAGGTGTAATGAACCAAACACTCACAACTGTTTTTAATGTTGTGGCAGAGTGATTAATGCAGTAAGGGCATTTTACCATGGTAAAAAATGTGTTTTCCTGTCCTTACTGTATTGAGAATCACAGCAAAGGATTTCATTTACAGACTTGCAGAAATGTAACTAGGTCTCAGTGTTTGGGAAATATCTTTTTACTGGGAACCTCTAGAGAATCAGATCAATGTTTTAGGCTTGTTAGTGGTTGGTTGTCCTTCCTGCTCTTTAACCACATATTAGATACACATATATATGGGGCAACCAGAACAGTACACATCCTGTGTACTGCAATACTTCAGCTTGAGACATGGACGGATGTTATTACGGTATATACTGAATAATTCATGTGTTTAAAGTTTAAACTGATCAGCTTTACTCTTTTTACATTTGTGAAGTGCTTCATTTATTTTGTTTTTATTTGAACCTCTTCATGAGAAAAACACTGTGTGTCAAAGCTCTACGTTCTCTGTGAATTCTACTGTACTATTATTGTTTAAAATATTTTTTTGTGTGGGCATTTTAGGCCTTTATTTGTATAGGACAGCTTAGACTTGAAGGGGGGGGTAATGACATGCAGCAAAGGGCCGCAGGTTGGAGTCGAACCAGCGGCTGCTGCGTCGAGGAGTTAACCCTTTATATATGGGCGCCTGCTCTACCAGTTGGGCTAACCAGGCGCCCACAACTATTGTTTTAGACATTGTGGTCTCTAATGTAGGACTTATCCATCAGGAGGAATTATAAAGAATTCAAATAGATATGTAAATCATTTAAATAAACAAACTTATAAACTTATAAAAATTATTGTGATTTATGAAGTGCTCTCAGCTCACCACTCTCTCTGGGGAAATTGTGGCTTTATAATGAATGTCAACTACAGGTCACTTTAATCTGTGCCAAAGAACTATTGATGTTGGTGCTATTTCTACTTTTGAATCCATATTTCTAATGCCTCTCCTCTGTGTTTATTTCTTCACAGGCCCTGAACAAGAAGGAGCACAGAGGCTGCGACAGCCCCGATGCTGACTCCTCCTACGTCCTCACCCCCACTACTGAGGAGAAATACAAGAAGATTAATGAAGAGTTTGACAACATGATGAAGGGTCATAAAATTGTAAGTTGCACTGTAGTTTATTGTGTACAGAGTACACCCAGTATGCCGCTGAGCTGACGCAGATCAAAGCCTTGCTATATCGGAAGTCTTTTAAGAAACTGTATAACCCATTGGCTCTTAAATCCTATTGGTTTTGATTGGGAGTCTTCTTACCTTTCTTTTTTGTTTCTCCAGCACAAAAGGTCACATATGTGTCAGTCAGTCAGTTTGTGATCATATGCTTGACCCCTTTGATGAAACAAACACAGAAACAAAAAACAATAATAAAAGACAAAAAACAGATTGTGGCTAATTACAAGTATTGTGTTCTGATATTGATCACGCTCATTTTGAAATGTCTCTGTCACTTCCTCCCCAGTCCCCCGGGCTTTCACAGCAGAACTTCATGCATGGCAGCATGTCGTACAGCCCCGGTGCAGGAGGAGGAGGAGTAACCTCCAAAGCTCTAGCTGCAGCCACAGCCGCTCTGGCTGACAGTGGGACCCTCTCCTCGCCTCACACACACCTCCACAGAAACATAAACCCTTCACAAAGACCTCCCAGCACTGGAAACACAGGTGTTTGTGTGTGTGTGTGTGTGTGTGCTTAAGCATTCTTGCATTCTCTGTGAATATTTGTCACTGTAGTGAGTGCACATTGAACATATTTGGCTATATTTAGGTTACGTGCAAAGATATAACAGATGAGGATGATTAGGAAAAAACAAAGACCAGCAAAAAACTGTTACAAACTGGTGGAAAAATAATTAAAATAACTGTGTGTGTGTGTGTGTGTGTGTGTGTGTGTGTGTGTGTGTTTGTGTGTGTGTGTGTGTGTGTGTGTGTGTGTGTGTGTGTGTGTGTTTATCCTCAGGTGGCTTGCAGGGTAGTTCTGATATGGCTCTGCAAAATGGGTCTGGACCAGCTGGTATGTATCTCTCAGGAGTCATACAAAAACCTCTCCTCTTCCTCTTCCTCTCCTCTCCTCTGTACTCTGCATCGTCCCTGATGGGGGTTTACCTGCTATAACCTCTCTCTTTCCCTTTCTCTCTGTCTCGTTCTTTCTCTCTCTGGCTGCCAGTCTACAGTTGTGCTGATCAGTTCAGTTGAACGGTTTCAGCTTACGTAATTGCGAGTGGAGGCATTGTAGTGTTGTCCGTGTACTGTTTGTATATGGAAACGTCACAGGCATCTGTGTTTTTAAGGAGTCTGGATGCACCTCAGTGTCTGTTACTGGTTGTCAACAGTATATGTCTACACTGTTGGATCTTCAACCCCCACCACAAATTATCCTGCCTATCCTCTTCGTGCTCTCCCTCCCAGAACAGTATGTCTCATAAGAACACTGCCATTATGTAATGTCAAGAGCAAAAAAAAAGATCAATTATTCATTATTATCTACTATATAATATATAGTCATACTTTCTCCACTCAGAGCCTGGTGGGGGACAGGTTGATTTAATGGATCTAACACATGGGAACATGTAACCTCCCCCTTGTTTTTAACGCACATTCCAAATCTTCAAATATTTCACAATTCCGTTGCATTGTGCTTTTACACTAAAAATAAAAGACTGTTAGACTCTCTAAAATGATGGTTATTTAAACATATTATATATATATATATATATACAAGGCTCCTGGTCCATGTAGAAAAGATCATTCTCCAACAACAGTCAGTCAGTCAGTAGGTCAGTTTTTAATTTTGAGATTTCCTTACCGTCACTTCTCAAATGTTCTTGTATTTCTTTGTTTCTGTGTTCAGTGAACGGTTTTGTGGGCTCACATGGTGGAGGCAGCTTGGGGAAGATCATACCACCCAAATCTCCTCCTCTTCCACCTCCTGGGAACAACATGGTCCCTACCAGCCGCAAGACAGACCTCCGAGTGGTCATCCCTCAGTCCAAAGGAATGATGCAAACACTGGTAAGTGTGTGTGTGTGTATGTGTGGTTCTAATATTTAGGACCTGTTTAATATGAACATCCGACATTGTAACATTATAGCTATGACAGAAAATAAGGAAAAGCATAATAGGTCCCCTTCTCGATTGCTAAGACACATTTCTTGAAACCCTCACCCATTTTCTCCAAACTGTAAACACAAAACCAAATTCTCAAACTATATTCACAAAACACCTGACTCTGCTGGCCAAATGAAACAATGCTCTCAGATTATACACACAGCCAGTCAATAACTCAACACTACAGAGCATTCATTAGATATTTCCTCAAACATTCGAGAACACAGTGTCTAGGGCAGGGATCTTCAACAGGGGGTCCTCAGAGTCAATGCAGGGGGGCCTTTTTTTTCAAAAATTTAAGTATCTTGATATGAATCCAATATATTATTAGCAAAAAAAAGCAGCACAACAAACACTGATGATAGGCTTACTGGCCTATAGGTAAGCTAGTCACTAAGGTAGCCATCCACAGATACAGTTCATCCTGAGGATTCACTGTGCCACATGTATGTTATTTACATTAAAACATGATTCATAAAACCATGCCAACAATTAGAAGGCTATTTTAATAGCTTAGTATTCTTTGCAAAAAAGGTATGTATAAAGGCTCTAGGACACCCGACACGTTATTGTAGGCCCAATTTATTATGCTAATACAGTTTTTCTTGATTGCTTTGACGCAGCAGTCAACTCAAACTCCACATTTTTCAAAACAGTTAACACACAGGCCCAAACAGTGGCCCTCATGGTCTAAATGACACATTGTGTTTGCAAAAGGCTCTAACCGCCAAAACATTTAAAATATGCAACAAAAGAATATTCTGCCCTCAAACAACACAACTTGCAAACAAGTCTCTGAGCTCTTCCAATCAACCATTACACAGTGGACACCAACATACTAAATACAGCTCTCAGTGAGAATCAGTGCACCATTGCTTGTCTCTGTAGTCTATTACTGACGTAGCTTTCATGCCAGAGACATTTGTTGAGAAATTTTCCTTCTTGCAAAGAATTGGATCCAGAATCAGAAATGCTTTGATGCAAATTTTATTGATTCCGCTGATCCTTATTTTTAAACTATGGCTGAAAACTGAAATACTGTAAATATTACATACAATACATGTAAACCAAAATAAAATCTATTAGAGTAAAGTATACATATCTATTACTGTAGAGTATAACAAATAGCCACTATTGAAACTCAGTCTCTTGTGTCTTAAACCTCTTCCATCCATGTTGGCAGAGAACAACACAGACGCTGCACCTTTAAGGCCTGTAGACTGATTGCTAATTGAAGATTTGTGTGAAGGAGTGTCAAAAAGGGGCTTCAGTGATGTCATACTGATGTAGGTAGTTTCTAATAGTTAGGAACAGATGGTTTCTGTTTGGGTACCATAGCTAAAACAATGGAGTTTGGACTGCTTGAATGACATCAGTGTTAACTGTTCTTCAAAAGGGTGGGGGAAATTCTGCTCTGCTGAGACAGTGATGATGAAAACCGAGTGGATCCCAGTTTCTTTAAGCGGTTCAAAGCAATCAAGAAAAACTGTAATTAACTCAAATGAATTATTAACTTCATTTTATACAATATATGTAGTAGGTGTCCCTGCTATATCTCTCTTTCAGTTAAGGTGTCCTTGGCTTATAAAACGTTGAAGACCCCTGGTCTAGGGCATGTAGTTACAGAAAAAATGTTAATTTCATATAGTAAACACATTTTGCAATGAAAACAAAAAGTATATCACATCTTGTAAGTGAATATCTTGTACACTGCAAGTAGTGCAAGTACTACAATATTGAAAGTCTGTATATTAGGCACTTGGAGAACAATACAGTAGTCCAACTGCAAAAAGCCAAAGAACAAAGAAAACTATATAATATATAATAAAAAATATTGTGAAACTGCAATATCAAAGTCAATGAAAGATTAGTTCTGCCTCAGCATCACGTCTGTGCACTCTGAACTGGCTTATATATTCTTTACAATTGGTTTGATCACCTTAGTTCATATTACTGTAACAGTCTATGGTAGAAACATGCGTGTACAATTTGGAGTCGTTGTGTGTAACATGACAACTGTGTTGTAATTGTGTTTAACTTTTGCTGCTCATGTAAACCATTTTGCAACACAGGTGCATCTCAGTGTGAAATGTGTTTTAGCGAGTGAGAATGTGTTTAGGGTTTTGCCAAAAGAGTGATTGATTCGACAAAAGGGTTTAGGCCACTGAGCATTTGGTTCAGAGAATGGGCTTTAGTGTTTTAGCAATTCAGAAAAAACTGTAATACAATAATAATTAAAGCTGCATTATTTATTGTGGCCACTGGGGGGAAGCAGATCGTGGAAACAAGTTGACCGATACACCGGTACCACCTTTATAAAGTGTTGCACTTCTCAGCTGCTAATGCACAACTCTGTAAAACACAGGCCTCAAGCCTTTTAGTGCCTGAGTCTGAGGTTTATCAGGAACCAGAATGGAACACAATGTTTTTTAAGCCTGATGGATGTTGGACGCAGACAAGAACAGAGTAAACAGATGATGCCGATTACCACAGAGTTTAGTCAGCAACTTTTCAGAACAATTTGTTCGACACCATCTGGACCAGCTGGTTGTTGAGTGTACAACTGAAATCATTTTACTGTTCTGTTAAAGAAGACAGGAGCTCTCTGTTCCACACATCAACGTTAGCAAGAAATTGCATGCCTGATTTAAAAAAAGAAGAAGAAAATAATTGACTTTAAGGCATCAGTTCAAACATCACACAAACATACACCCCCCATGATCTTTTGAATTTGTCTCCATCCTAGAAAACCTATAACAATATAAAGTAAAATTATGCATTTTAATGAAAGACACATAAAGCCACATAAATCCTGTCATTTACAGTAACATTTGTTTTGGAAAGCACACGGCTGAACACACATAAAGAATGATGATATTTCAAGTAAGCTGCCAGCTCATCTGCTTCTTGGAAAGGGAATGCAGATTCTCTGTGGAGACTCAAGTCAGGTTTAGAAACAATACCACAAGAACTCAAACCAGAGGTAATATGCAGCATTATACGGCCGCATATTATCAGCATATGACAATATGACATTCTACTCACATCTCAAATTGTGGCACAAATAAACCAAAAAAGGAGCACCGTACAAGAATTTGAAAGAGTCTTCAGAGCGTCTTGAGTCTGTCTTTCTTCTTTCAGATTGTTCATTCAGCAGCTGAGCTCGCTTATTGGAGTTATTGATTTGCCCTTAACTCCCTTACTGTGTGGCCGGGTTGGCTCAGTGGGTAGAGCAGGCGCACATCTACTGAGAGGTTTATGCCTCGACGCAGAGGTCCAGGGTTCGAGTCCAACCTGTGACGATTTCCCAAAAAATAAATAAAAAACTCCCTTACTGTTGCCCTTCTCTCCCACTCTATGCTCAAACATGATGTAATAATAAGTAAACAATGGAACAAAAATGTATTATTCTGTGTGTGATCCAGGGGGTTTTTACATTTTGCAGTGATCCATCAGTAAAAGGACAGCATTTCTTATTTCTCCTGTTCTCATTAATGTGAATGCCTTTTGAGAGATGTGGTGTAATTATTTTGAACAACATTTGTATATAGAATAAAGAAAACTTTATTCAGATGCACCAAACATTACCACAGTTTTTGTGAATATAGAAAGATGATTTTGTTGAGAATGTACAGATGAGTTAGAAATAGATTACACCTTGAAAGCACTTCATGGGTTACCTTTAAAGGAGCTGTACTTAAAATACTGAACAACACAGCAGGCTGGGATTGCCTCCATATGGCTCTCATAGACTGTTACTCTGCGTACCTACGTTATACTACTCACTACATTAGTACAGTATACTGCATACAAAGAACAGAGAAACTCGGACTACAACACACACAGAGGAAGAGCGACTCATTCTCTGCTCAGGAAGCCATTATTCCACTATATCTTTACATAGATAATATTTGTCTGCTGCTATATTAATGTTCTAAATGTTGACTACAGCCCTTTTAAAGCCTTCTTTTAAGACTCATTTAGGGATTGTCATAGTATTAATAGAATACTGTCTGACTAAATTTCAGTTGGAGATATTATAATACACACCCTTACATCCCACCCGTAGCAGTCAACAATAATGTGTCTACAGAGATGAGTCAAATGTGATAATGTATTAGTTATCGTCAACGTTTCTCAACATTCTGCTCTTTCTGAGATAACTACTGTGAATCACTGGATGTGAGTGGTCATGGTCTTTTTCAGTGGTGTGAGAGCCACTTTTACCAGCTTTTATGGGTTGACACTGGTGTGCAGTTGAAACATGCAGCAAAACCCTGAACAATGGCATGACATCTGCTTGTTTCTGCTTTTCGTGCACTGCTGTGAAAGATGTTGAGTTGTGGTCAGACAGCAAATCCTCTGTTTGATCATTTTGAAACTGCCTTTTACTTCCTCCTCTGTGACATGTGTGCATGTAAGTGTGTAATAGTATCTGCTTTGTATGCAGGCAAGAACTACTCTTTTAATTATCTTTTTTAATTTCTTCATTGTGTGTCTTTAAAGCAATACCAATACCAATAATAAGATTTGTTATGACATTGTTAGCTCGAACTTGACTTCTTTACTACGGCATTTGTCACTCATAGTGACAGGTAGAGCAGATAACACAGGGCAAGGGGAAGGAAACACTGTTAGTTTTAGGCATGGATCGGTTGGTTTTAACCACCACTTGTATGGCTTGTATGCAAGTGTGTTTGTGTGTGTGCGTTTAGCAATGACTTATTACTTAATTCAGGGTGATGTCATTGCTGACATTATCACACCGGAACGGCAACAGCCCAGAAAGGAACAACACAAAACCTCTAATGACTGTTTGAAACGTGTCAAGTTAAAGAGCCACCAGTTCTAAATACCAGCAGCTCTACCAGCCAACTTGATTTCTAGCTTCATTTGAGACAGTGACTGATTACGAATGTATTGCCTGTTGGTATTTTGTGTTGTTTTTTTTTTTAATTAATTGTTAAAACACAGTTTAAGAAATGCTTTACAGACTTGGCCCTCTGTGTTTTGAAATACTGAGTAATCAGGATGGATTTGCAGGGTTTCGAGATGAAGTAAAGACACTGGTGCCTTGCTGAATGTATTCATGCATCATGCATCCATCAACAGCCTTGTGTCCTGTTCAGCGTTCCCTTAGACTAGGAGGCTGAACCCCAGCAAGTTCAGACACACTCGCTTCAAGTTTGAGGCATTCTGGAGGAAATTAGTAAAGAGCAAAGAGTAAGTAGATGTTGCAGGTTATTACATAGTGTACACACCAGAAGGTATATTTTAAATTATGCCAGGCAGTGGGAGAGTGTTTGAGGTTTGATTTTTTTTCTCAAAAGGGATGTAGTTCTCACTCGCTGTAGAAAGACTCATTATATTGACATCATGTGGTTGAAATGGGGCATCACACATTCAGCTGCATGTCATCCACTGTACAATATAACTACAATCTAAGCACAGAAAGACAGAAGAAGAAAGAGACAGAAAGGGGACGATTTTTAATCTTTATTGAATAAACTTAGTGAGTCTATGTGTTGTTATGTGTTTCCAGAGTAACCAGAGGCTGAGCAGCAGTCAGCCCAGCCAGCATCTGTCCACCCCAGTGGTCTCCATCACCACACCCAGCCTGCCTCACCAGAGTCTGGGCTATTCCGGCATCAGCTCTGCCTACAACAATGGTACCTGCTGCTTATCAGGATTTGTACCGTCTTGCTGTCGTTAGTGTAGGCCCTGAGAAGACGAAGACATTAAAATGTTTTTTTTTTTGTTTTGTTTTTTTGCTTCATTTCATTCAATGGATAGGTTACATTACCATTTATGTGCTGTTAAGTGTCAAATAAGAGAACAGGACAACCATGGACGGCAGCTCTTTTGGACATTTTGTTAGGGTTAGACTAACTATATCTGTGTTTTAAAATAATACAAAGATTTATAATTCTGTATAAAGATAATCAGTATCTTTTGATATGATGATTTTTTATTTGGGCCATCTGGGGACACAAACTTTCCAGCGAAAGTTGAGTGAAAGTGAAAGAGTTTCAGGTGGTTTAGCAGCTCATTGTGTGCAAATAAAGTTATATCACCGAAGGCCAAGGTTGGCTTGATGTATCAGTTTTGTGTGCTATCATGCTTACATGTCGTCTCTCTCTTTGTTAGATTACTCTCTGAACAGTGCTGAGCTGTCGGGCTTCGGCTCCCCTGCAGGGCCCTCTTTGGGCTCCATGGCGGCATGGCAGCAACACCAGCTGGTCTCACTGGGGTAAGTACCTGACACAGGTAACCTTTCTCTCTTAATGACTGACAAGACTTATACAGTTTCACAGTTTGTTAACACAGTTTTGTTAGTTGACATAGTTTATGTACACTAAGTTCAAATCATAAACAGAGTAATAAGTACAGGAGAGGACAAAGATGTGATGTGACATCTAGAGAGAGGCTACTGACTTAAGTTATACGCCTGGCACATTGCAGGACAAGTATGTGATTCACTAATGATGTCAACGTCACACAAGTTCAGATAGGGAGAAGGTATTCAGATTCTTTAATTAAAGTAGCAATATGACACAAATTAAGGGGAGACTTTAACTTTTGCTGAGCAGCAGCCACTGCGGCAACAAGCGACAGTTACAGGATGATGGGAATTGCTAAAACACAGTAAAACAGTAGCACAAATAGATATAAGTTGTGAAATCTGCAATACCTATTTTTATTTTGCTAATATAGCTAATGTTAGCCACTAGGTTACTGGTCATACCAGACCAAATAAGACTGAAGCAGGAAAACCCCTGAGTGTATTGAATAGGGCAAAGGGGCAACTCCTTATGAGTTATAATTTTCATTTGTGGAGCTATGTGTTATGTCTCCTTTAAAAATGTACATTTGCATTTATATTTATATATTCTTAGCTAAATGTACTCAAAGTATCTAAAGTAAAAATGCACTAAATGCAAAACCACGCCTCCTGTGAGTGTTTTACTATAACAAAATTATATTATTACATTATTTCTGATAATGCATTAATGTGTAAGAAGTATTTCATTGTTTTAGTTGGTCAATATGGAGCTGCTTTTAATTTTAATAAAATACCTCAGAGTCACTGCAGGGGGGCCTCCAAATTATTGTTAATTTTTTTTTTTAAATCCAAATGTCTTAACATGAATCCAACATATTATTAGCAAATATAAATCCCCACTGCTTACTGGCCTATAGGTAAGATAGTCACCAAGGCCATCCACAGTTCATCCTAAGGATTCAATGTGCCACATGTATGTTTAACATTAAAACATGATTTATAAAATCGTGCCAACAATTATTAGGCTATTTTAATAGTTTAGTATTCTGTGCAAAAAAAGGTATGTATAAAGGCTTTAAGCTGCTCTACATGTTATTGAAGGCCCAGTTTAATATGCAACTTCATTTTATACAGTATATGCAGTAGGGGGTCCCTGCTCTTTTAGTTGAGGGGTCCTTGGTTTAAAAAACCTTGAAGACCCCTGGTCTAGAGACTTGTTAGTTTCACCACTAGGTGGCGCCTTTGCTCCGCAGTCACAGCCTCAAAGCATCCTCTTCCTCTGTCCCTCCATCTGTAGGTCGGGGAGCTCCAATCTCTCCATCAACACCAACCACAACGTCAACATCAAAGCCGAGCCCATCTCCCCACCCCGCGACCACCTCAGCCAATCAGGGTACATGACCCAGGCTCATGCCCCTTCCCATCCTCACCCATCCACCAGAGCAGACATGGGGAGGTCTCCTGCAGACAGCGTCTGCTCCTCCTGCAGCTCCCACGAGGGGGGCAGCGACCGCGAAGAACAGCAGCAGCGGCTGGACTTCCACATGAGTCGCTCAGAGGGCAGGCAGAGTCCCACGCTCAAACGCATGCGAATGGACAGCTGGGTGACATAGACACCTACATGACGTCACACAGGGCAATCACAGGAGGGACACTGTTATGCAAATGAAGTGTGGATTGTATTGATGTGTTTCTGTTATTTTCACTTTCAGTTATCTTTGTTTTTTATGTTTTTTTGTGGACAGGTTTTTGTGGTCGGAAGTGTTGAGCAAAAATAGTCTGAAAAATGATGGATCTGTCATCTCATCAACTTTCAGAAAATCTTCAGTGGTACTTAAAATATAACATGCCGTCCTTTTTCAAATATAAATCATTTAAGCATCAGAGACAATAATAATGTGGGTCCAATTGCAGTACAATCTGTCATTTTCTTATCCAGTGGGATGCAGTACTTTACACAGAACAATCAGAAAAGCTGAGATTAGTGTTTTTTGCCAGCGTTGTGGCTTCATGATTTGGGTAGTAAAGCAGTGAAGTGCTTCTGGATGTCTCCCACTGGGGGTCACCTAATTCATTTCTGATCTTCTCAGGGTTTGAAACATTGAACAAGTCCAACATGAAAGTAATACTCCCTGCACATCATCCCTGTTAGTCCTCTTTATAAAAACACTTAATTTATATCAGCCAAAGCAGTGTGCTGTTTTTATGTTGTTTGTGTTTGTTTTTATATTGTGCACAGAATAAGACCATTTTTCATCAGATTTAAAACTGAAAGCCATGGACACTTGTTCTGTATGAAATCTCTATGAAATATGTCATTATTGTTTTGTATATACTATCTTTAATATATATCACTTTTGGTGTAACTATATATCATTGATCTGTCTATTGTATCTGCCTGGGTGAAATATGACACCTCCACCAGATTTGACAAAAGTATATTTTTGTGGATGATTGCCATATTTACAAGGCGTTGTCCTTTCCTTTCATACACCATGCTGCACTATCTTGAAACCAGGGTCTCCAATAATATACTGAAAGGGAAATGCAAGAAAAGATGTGTTATTGAACAAAAGACATATAGCTCTTCAGAAATTGTTTTACAAAAGGGATGTACTATAACAGACAAAGATGGCAATACAAAATGATAAAACTTTCTCTTTTTTTGTGGGATAGCCTCAGCAGGGCTAAATCTGGCCAGACTGATAAGGTGAGGTGAGCATAGGCTCACATGGGACGAGAGGAAAGCTACTTCATTAATCTCCTGTCACAATAACCACAGAGAAACACACAAGAACAAAGTTGTACTTATATTGTGTGTTTGTACATGAGGTAACTTCCTCTTTGATCATTTAAGTCACAATGAAGGAACTAAACTTAAAGATGCATTAATAAAATTTGATCAGAAGTTCATACACTGATGAATATTTACATGGTTAGGATTTTTTTTATGTCTTTAATGCTTTGTTTTTATAAAAAAAAAAGTGAATGTACACATGAGTCTTATCTAGCCACAGATAAAGGTGGTTAACTGATATGTATAAATGCACACATCACTGATGCTTTTTGTCATACAGATTGATGTACATTAGTATGACAGTTCATGAGGGTCTTGAAGATGGGAATTTCCTTAACAGATGTGTGACTGATCAGTTCATGATTAATGCCGAGAAAATGGAACTTGTGGGTAAGTAGGAGGCAGCACATGTGGCAAGGAGTGCAAAGCTGCAAGAGTTACCACAGTTTCATGCATGGATGGGAAGCATCAATCAACATCTACATCAGTGATGGCTGTAAAAAGAAAGGGACAAAAAGAGCTGAGACAAAGTTTTGTAACAAACCTGGTGTTCTTTTTTAAAGAAGAAAGGAAACTTATTGTGAGTTTAAACAATTACAGTATGAAAGGGAATGTTATCAGAATACTTCAAAAGCAATAGCCTTAAAAAAATAAATTGTCAGCTATCTGGATGTGCCAGATGCAGAGGTGACCATAAATGCAAAATGTGGTGACAAATGCAGATGTGCAAATCAGAACTGTAGAGGAAGTCATGTTGCTTGGTTAATGGGAATGCAAGAATGCAACAAGAAAGTTAAAAAACAAACAGAAAACAAATCTCTGCTGAGAGTCAATTTGGCTGTTTACAGGAAGGGCTGACATTGATAGCATCAGTATGTACTGGATTGTTATGACATGTTGGACTACAATAGCTAGCTGCAAACAGATGGGAACTATGTAGTACAGTGTGAGGATATACTGGGCAAATCAGAAAATGCCTGTGTAAATCAGACCTGGCTTAAATCATGTGTGTTGTGTGGTAGAGAACTGGAACAAGAATTCAGTTACTAGAACTCATCAGGAGGTAAGATATGAATGAAGTGGAGGAAGTTGAGGATTCACAACAGACAATGTGAGAGGTGTAATGTTTAACACTTCTGCTTGGTAGCATAAGCACTGATGTTAACTGTGTGTATTAAATGTAAATGATGATCTATTGTGTGGGAAGAAAATAGTGTGTTACTTGTTAGCCTATGAGAAGAAAAAAGGTTTTTCTTTTGCAGCATTGATGGAATAAATAGTCCAGCAGTATATTATTTGATACCATCTCATGTCAGTTACACATTTGGAACTTTAGTCAGTGATTAAAGCATAAACTTTAACGGTTCAGCAACAGGATTATACTAGTTCAGACAAGAAAAAAGCAAGTACCTCACTGACTCAGCACACTGAGCATTAGAGGGTGGTTAAATGTGCCAAGGTTAATGGGAATGATGAGGCCAAACAGCGGTTTGAGAAAAGATTAGCTTCTGTGAGCCACAAAAGACTGCTCTAGAAATAAGTCTAGCAAATAAAAAGAAGTATTTTTAGATTTATGGCGATTTTTGATGGACATATAATGGGACTAATTGACTCATGATTCAGCTTTATGTGGACACATCTATGGGTCCAAGTAACATCACAGAATATACTTTCATGAATACACAACTGACTCTTTTGACCACAAAACATTTTAATCCTACATCCGTTAGTCCAAAAGTGTGTGAAATATCTAACAACATTCATGTGAAGTCATAAGAGGAACATGTATTTGAATGATCTTTTAGTCAAAGGTGACAGAAGTCAAATTACTCAACACATAACACAGGGGTTTGATTTGCTATGAGATTTGGAAACATGCTCTAGTTAGCTGGAGTGATAGCCTAACCAGAAAATCGTTTTACTTTTTAAAATAAATGTTGTAGTGTTGAATAGGACAACCTTGTATTAAACATACAGCGCATTACCATAATTGTACATAGTCTAATGATTGAATCACCTCTGAAAGGCTGTTCAGTCTGCTGACTGCCAACACAATGTTAAGGCTAGATGTCTTAAAACGCATATTTAGCCTACACATCGCACTCATAAATATCTAGATGCCTTATGTCTTAAAACGCTTTCAATCTGCCTATTTATTTTCTATAGGCTACTTTTCTTTCTTATTTGGTAAACGCGCTTGTGGGCAGGGCTTTTATTTTGAAAGTCTTAATCTAACAGAGGTTGTGTGTGGCTTGATGTTTGACGCTCACACGAAGAGAAGGAAGTCTTTCAAAGCCACGCATTATGGTCGATGTTCTGAGCGGTTGCACCAATGTTTAGCAGCCACGAGGTGAATGACGTCTGAGGTTCTTAACAGTGGAAAAAAGGTAAAACTTGACTTATTATTTATTGTCGTTTCTAGAGGAATAAGCCGAAAGGTAGAGTTACCTGTAGGGGTCTTTGTGGTGGGGCTGTTCCAGGTGAGCCTCCTTCGTGCCCTGGGAAATGGTTCTTCTGGCGGACAGGTGAGAACTCAGAGCGGCATCCATTCCAACTCTTCCTCTTGGGAGCTTACAACTGTATGTAATGTAACGTTAGAGGCTGCGGTCAAAGTCTTATGGCATTTTTGAAGGCTTAATCTACAGATCAATTTTGTGCAACAGGGTTTAGAAAACGTTTCCATGTCGACATGAGTCAGTTGTCAATACGGGATTGATACCAAACAAACAACTTATTTAAATAGAAATGTGATCTTGGTCACCCAGCAGTCCTGTAGTAGCTCTGACTCTGCTGGACGCAGCGAGGAGTTGCGATGTCATGTTCATGTTCAGAAGAAGAGACGACAAATGACAGCAATGTAGTTCAGAGAATAGCACAAGTTGGAAGAGTGATGTGTTGGTTGCATGCGGAATGAGAGAGCAACCCCCATCTTGCCACTTTTTGAGATACAATATAATTTTTATGTAGCCTAGGCTATATGGCCGGGGTGGCAGGGTAATATTATTATTTGCTAGATTCTTTAAATGGAGATGGTCCGATCTTTGCTTAGAGAGCGGCGGGTCACTTTTAGGCAATGCAGTGGTGGACAGCGTACTGCGTCTATAGGACTTATTTTCGGAGTAATATATGGAAGAAAATCTATTCTGGATGGCGTAAGTTAAATAGCCCACTTTCTCTAACTCTGGATGCTTTTGAAACCTCTTTAGGGTAGCCTATTTCCCCACTTACATCCCAGCATCTAGACCCAAATATTTGTGTTGTCACTCTCAAAGCCTTGGAACCACTAAACTGACAGCTTAAAGTTTGCAAACCATTAGAACTAAATATTTTTCATTGATGCATGTGTTATTTTATTTTTTGTTGTTGTGTGTTTTCTGCAGTAAGGTTTAAACATGTCACATGTCCCATAGCAAAGAAAACCACAACTTGTGAAATAGTTTCAGGAAATAGCTTCTAGCTCTGACAGGACAGAGCTGTGATGCAGTTGCTCAGCTACTCCCACCGACTGAGAAAAGACATAACACAAAGTCTTCTTTATGACTGCTGCCATATCAGTTTTTTTATATGATTATCTGGTATTTGCTATCACAATGACAGTTAATACGGTGACATTTTAAAATCATTGTTTGTTCATCTTTAGATTTCTAAAATTAGAGCATCCAGTCTGCAAAAGTGCTTTCATGTTTAACAACAGATTAACCTAGTATCATTTTAAAACCCTAACATCTGTTATTTGTATTCTATCAGGCATTTTGTAAAATCAGTGTCTTTGTTCATTCCAATAGTGGTGACCTCATTTTAAATGAAAGTAGGAATACAGTATCTGTAGACGTGCAGTTTTCTTAGTCGTCAGTACTTGTGTCAGTCTGCTCCAGGACCTGTAATAACGGCGTTTGAGGCTCACTAGGTACAGAATCTCATCATTTTCCCAGTCATAGCCTACTTATTACCAGCATTACAATCCCAAATGTTATTTTTAATTTCTTTTACCACATTTTATTAGAACACGCATTACACACTTGAAATACACACACATGCTCAGGACCTGTACATGCACAAATGGAGAGATGTCAGAGTGAGAGGCGCTGCTACTGCCCATGGACAGGCACCCTGAGCAGTCATGGGTTAGGTGCCTTGCTCAAGGGCACCTTGGCTGGACTGAGCTACTGCCACCCCCAAATGCATATTTTTTCAGTTAAGTTTGAGCATATACAACATTTCATCCGTTTATAGCTCTTTTATAGTGTCCTCTTTACTTTGCAGTGGTCACTCTTCATGCTTATATACCAGCAATAGAAATGCTCTTTCTTGAAATGTCTTTTAATCCATGTAGGCGCTTGTATTACATACATGTACACTGTTATCAGTAGAAACAACACTCTTTTAAAGGAGACGTATCATGCTCATTTTCAGGTTCATACTTATATATTTTGGGTTTGTACTACAACATGTTAACATGCTTAAATGTTCAGACAACATTATTTTTCTCATACTGTCTGTCTGAATATACCTGTATTCGCCCTCCGTTAACATTTATTAAACAGGTAACGTTACTGAGAAGCAGCAGTCAAACGACAAGTTTTAGGCTAACTTAACAACGGTGAAATGATTTGATTGATTTGTAAAATGTAGAGATGTTCCGAAGCTCCGATACTGCCTAAAATGCTGGTATTGGTATCGGGAAGTACTGGAGTTTATGCACCGATCTGATACCACGTTTATAAAGCCCTAAAGAAAAAATACGTTAAAGTTTATGTTCTTTTTCCGTTATAACTGACTGTCAAACTGGAGAATAAAAGAACGTTCTGGGGCGTTCATTGTTTGTGTTTGTTCATGTTTCACAAAGAGTTTAACCTGAGCCAGAGCGACAACAAAGATAGAAATCATATCACATCCATACAGGGATAGTAGTATACAGTTGTTAAAACATAATAAAATATATGACACACTGGTATCAGTACTCGGTATCGGCCGATACGCAAGTTCAGGTATCGGAATCGGTATCGGGAAGCAAAAAATGGTATCGGGCCATCTCTAGTAAAATGTAACAGCCGATGTTGGAAAATGCCAAAGGATTAAAACTAGTCATACATTTACTGAGTAATACAAATCACACCAATCTAATGCTCTTTTCAGAGCTTGCCCAAGAGAAGTTGTTTTTTAATTTAATTTTTTTTTAATATTTTATAGTTATTAACTGGAAAAACTATTTTTGTTAAATACGAAATCGTCACCATCGAGCCACCATCATGGTTGGTTTTGAAATTTGGGAGCAGCCAGCCCCATGTGACACTTTCGTCCAATCAGCTGCAGCCATCGTGGTTGAAGGAGGATGTTGACTGTTTTCTGTGCTTGTCAGTGGTCAGTGGAGAGAAACTGGTTGCGAGCCCACTAGCGTGCATTGCTGGGAAGCGGAGCGATCCCATCTGTGAAAACAACGCGTATATGGACATGTACCATTATAGATATGTATTCTCCACTGTGCGCGTCTCTGCTGCGTGCTGGCTGTGTTCTGGTTTTGTTCCGTCCTCCGTCACGCACCGTACCGCACCGGGAGCATCTCAGAAGTGGAGCGTCTTGCTGCCCGATTCGCAGATTTTTTTGTCGTTACAAGTACTTTACAGAACAATCACGTGTTTTATTAAGCTAGTATCTACCTTCTACTCTAGGCACTCCTGTAATTAAACTCCATGTCTTCTCTTTTGTGGTGTTGTAGAGGAGACGTATACAATATTGGACCGTTTCGCGGCTGGTGGAAAATCAAGCATTTACTTGAATGGCTATGATTGCTCGTGGGGCCCATGGCAGCAGAGACGCACCTGGTGGAAAATGCCTGTAAGGACATTAATGCAGCTCAAAGAGATAGCACTAAGAGAGGAACAGGAGAACGAGGCAATGGAGTTCAGAGAATAGCACAGGTTGGAAGAGAGTGATGAAATGCAATCTGAGGTTAAATAGGACAAGTAAGACCTGTAATTAAGCTCACAAGTAGTATCGCCCTGAAGTGTATAAATACCCTCTATGTGAGGCATTTTAGGATTAACATTTATTTTATTTTTAACACAAAACATACAACTCACGACATGGACACATCACCTCCCTATCTGAACCCCCCACTCGCCATCACCACCTCCCTATACAAAAAGATGAAATAATTGCCGTAATGTTCAATACAATAAAATAACATAAACCAACTGTACACCAAATAAACACATTATGTACATATGATAACACTGTAAGCACATTGCATACGTCTATCCCCCAGTACATGGCATCCTAGGAGCCCTCCGAAGAGCTCAGGTATTTTCACCATTTTTTTGTGTAAACACTTCATCTTGCAAATCGTTTGTATGACATTTTTTCAAATGCTACTACTCTCGCCATCTCACAAGCCCATTCTTGGATTGAAGGTACCCCTTCGTTCCTCCATCCTCTCAGAAGAATCTGTTAAACTGGTTATTACCAGTTACTGCTTATGTGCTTATCTATTCTGTTCAGGATTGACCCATCTCCCAGAACAAATAATCTTGGGCTGAATGGAACCTGGGTCCCTGCAATCCCACAAAGGTTATCATGTATCCCTGTCCAAAATTCCTGGACCTCATCACAGGACCATAGGACATGTAATTGGCCGTCCTCTGTCTTACCTTTCCAACAATTTGGTGTGTCTCTTAATTCAAGTCTAAACAACCTGGAGGGAGTCCAATAGAAGCGATGCATAATCTTAAACTGAATAAGAATGAATACCCTTTTCTCATCTGTTTTTGTCGTTTAACAGCAATTTCCTGGTAAAATAAATAATAATTATTAGGGGCGTTGAAATGAATCATTGCATCGATGCATTGTGATGCAGACCTGGATGATTCTGCATCGATTCAGTGACAGACCATAATCGATTATTGCCTACTGATGTTTCTGGTTGATTTTCCGGCCACTGCTGTTTTTGCCTTTTGTCTGCTGAGTTCAGACTCCTGAACTCCAGACTCCTACCTACCTGACCTTTAAATGCCCTATGTAAGGCATTTAAAGGGGGAATCCCCCCCCATTTTGAACAATACGATTGGGGGGGGGGTATATTCTAATGAGCCTGCATGTGAGGATGGGGAGCAACATCTGAATGGCTTGTTGGATCTAATTTTATGATCTAGTCAGCCCACAAAAAACTGACTGGGTTGTGTTATTTCACAGTTGGTGCGTTGCTAGGCACTCCAGATACCCAAATGTATGTACACAAGGTCTGAAAAAGGGAGTTTTTCCTGAGATGTCCCTTGGGTAAGGTGTTATGATTAGAAACATGTCCTAATATATGTTACAATACATTATATATTTTTTAATCAACAGCATTATAGACTTATTTAATATAATATAAGTTTAATATATATTTACATTTCTTTTGTACATAGCCTACTTACTTCAGAGCACTAGTTGTGGTCATTTTGTGTTTCTTTTTCATAATTTTTTTCTTCATCCATCATTGTGTTAGGTTTGCGGTCGCAGTTTGTTTAATGCTGTGACATTTGACTTCTGCACTATTGGTTGCTTGTTCATCCTGATCTAGGAGACCAGTCTTGTTTTTTGGCCATCTAGCTGAATTTCTCTTTACGTAAGAGGGTCAGATAAATGACTAAATGTGTTGACAGTGAAGTTAGTGAGGGCTTTTTGGACAAGGTTATCTGCACTGCAGAAAGAATGGATGCTTCGGCAGAGGCACCTTGAACAGAGGCTGTGACCCTGTGCGTCACAGCCTTCACAGTGTCCACAGAATGGGCTGGCAGTAGGGATGCACTCTGAAAGCGATGTAATTTGCTGTATAACGTTGAACAGGCACATGTTTTTAAATCAAGACTTGATGAAAGTGGAGTTCTCCCCATTAACTAATTGGAATGGAGGCTGATCTGGCCAGCTGTGTGTGTGCATTCACATTGCATCTCTTTAGTCCAGGTTAGTCTGGCTGACCCCTTTTGGCTTGACTGGCAGTTCAAATGAATGTTATGGCCCACTCAGCTGTGTGGCCACCTGCTTGTATATTAGTTACATCATTACGCCAGAGCCCTGTTTATTAGCAATGGACTGTTACCTACGGTATTACACAATTTAAGCTTAACTCATTTCATAGGGTTCCAGTGTCCCGCTTGACCACACTTTAGTAGTACAGTATACATGGTTATTGTAGTCATTTTGTTCTCTCATGATGCTCTCTATAAACCGTTCCAGCTGGTCTAATACTTCATAACTGGGCTGTTGTGGTTATTATTGGGACTATTCAGAGTATTTATTAATGTGGAGGGTCTTTGTATAAAGTCTGCGGAGTGCAGTGTACAGAGCACAGCTAAGGTCCCTCTATGCACTACAGTCTCAGTGAGTATTTGCACACTTATGTTCCACTATTATTCCGGATATGATAACATTCCAAATTTGACACAGGTCATGTAAACGGCATATTCCATTTGGATATTCCGAATAGGGCCTTTTTTCAGTTTTGGCATATCTGATTAAGACATGTGGGATATGCTGGTATTATTTGGGTTTTGGAAGCATTCTTTGGCCATGTAAACGGCGTAACTTTTTTTATATATCAATGAACTTTACATTCAAGCCATTGCTAAATGAGTTGATACAAAGCTAATTAAGACTATCAGCTCCACACAACTCTCTCTGGATTTCTCAGTGTGACTATGTTCAGAAGACTGTGGCGTCCGGCAACTTTCCCGCGCAGAAACTCGATTGAAGATAATGACCTCTTCTGAAGAGTCCGTCATGTTTTTTTAATTCCTCCGTGTCCTCCTTGGCTACTAGCAACTGTGTGGAGGAGGATGGGGGTGGTGCGCGATCACGGAAGGCTCCTATCATGTGGATTCAACAACAGTGGTGTTGTCATTACTTAGAATTCTTCATGGGGGAGACAGAAACTACACACTATAGCTTTCAGAATAGCATCTCAATCTTGGTTTTTACTGCAGTTTATGGCCTCTTGCCTGTTTACGGCTTACTGTCAGCTCTGTGCGTTGCTATAGTCTATGGTATGCTATGGCAACCAGCTAACAGTTTGCAAGGCTGCAGTAGAGATGCATGCATAAAGTGAACTTATTCACAGCTGCTTATTTACACATCCCGCAGACAAATTCATTTGTGTTCATTTGTTGTATTTCTGAAGACTGTAAACCGAATATTCACTCTGCTTTTACTATTTTGTGTCTCCACGGACTCCTGAGGAAAATATCTGGCTCTGTAACTGCTAAGTGCTCCACTATGTTCATAAGCTAGTCTCTAACTTTGTCTGGCTGTTGTTTGGCGTGGACAGGTAGCGTCCAGTGGAGGGCGTTTTCTAGGGGTGCACGATTCAGAAAATGTCACGATTCGATATCGAATTTTAGGCTCAAGATTCGATTCTAAATTGATTTTCGATTCAAAATTATTATTTTTTTAATTCAAAAATATGAATCGATTTTGAATCGGTAGAGCTTGAATCGTGATTCGAATGTGAATCGATTTTTTTGCACTTTGCATTTTTTTGCACACCCCTGTAGTTGGTTTGCTTTGGTCCGAATCAGTTGGTGTGTTAGTAAACTTGGAGAGATTTGCCCTCGGTTTGGTTTGGTTTGGTTTCACACCTGGAAAAATCCAAGCGTACCAAAATGCGTCATTACAAATCAGGCAAGAACGTCCAGCCCTCTTATTGGTTGGATATGTCTGGGGGCGGGATCAAGAAAGTAAATACAGGAAGAAGGTCCTGTGTTCTGGTCTAGTGGTCAAACCAGCTCATTTCATTAAAATGATCAAACATTGTTTCACAAGAGACGTTACTTCGTCTGCTCTGGTCACCGAGACTTCGCTCTGCTCTGCCGGCGTCTGTCTCCAACTTTAGCGGCGGCTGGTGTTACCATGGAGAAGCTTGACCGCAGTCTATTTCTGTAAGAGAAACACTGCAAGCTGCTACAGTTTGCTGCTTTGCTGCATCGCAGATTGCTGAACACACCTGACTACAGGAGACATCAGCTCAGACTGCTGAACACACCTGACTACAGGAGACATCAGCTCAGACTGCTGGACACACCTGACTACAGGAGACATCAGCTCAGACTGCTGAACACACCTGACTACAGGAGACATCAGCTCAGACTGCTGGACACACCTGACTACAGGAGACATCAGCTCAGACTGCTGGACACACCTGACTACAGGAGACATCAGCTCAGACTTGCGGAGCATGTATAGTTGGTGCAGTTCAAGTACGGATCACGTTCTCACCACAAACGAACCGCTCCAGAGTTGGATTGAAAGCGTACCGAGACCACCTCTTCAAGCAGGTCTGTGTTTGTTTGGTCCGCTTTTGGTGTGCACCAGAGTTTGATTGCCGTGTTCTCACCTGCCCAGTCGAACCGCACCACCGGGGCAAACGACCTCTAGTTTGATTCAACCGAACTAAAGGCTGTTGGTGTGAAAACACCCTTATCGCCCTCAAACACCAGGAGGAGCTTTAATTTTGGCCGACCTGACTTGCTGGGTTGGAGGGCGGGCAGTCGGACTCAATGACCAATCTGATTGGTGGAGTGCTAACCCGGAAATGACGGGGATGAGCGGGATGAGCGTGACTAAACCTCTCAAAATCTGACGAAAATCCTTTAAACTGACCTTTGTCGATCTGAAATGAAGACAGATTCAGCAACTGCACGGCCTATTTCTCTCTTAAAATGTTTTCAGAAACGCGTTTCGGTGAACTATTTTAGTACAATATGAGATCGTATTCCGAACTAAGCCGCCATTATGCCCGGTTGAAAAATCTGGGAGTAGCCAGACCCACGTGACTCGTTCGTCCAATCAGCTGCTGGTTTTCATTTTTTGGGCGACAATACAGATTAGCGCCACCTGCTGTTATGGAGACATATTACGTCTCGCGCACGGGCAGAACATATGCTCAAGTCGGCGCCGCTTCGGTGTGTCCTGAGGCACTTTTTGGACCTCGGGGAGCCGACTGATCAGTCCGACTGACTTTTCTGCCGACGGTCGGCCGTCAGGTTAGTGTGTGTGTCAGGGACTTTAGAATTTTCTTGCAGAAAACAGTTTCCTGCTGAAACCAACACAATGAGCTGAAAAATAAACACTACATTAGTAGTTCTGTAGCTCTGAGTGAAGTTGGGTAATACTTGGTTTGTCATTATGAGCAGCCACTTTTACTTAACACAAAGTCATTTTTGTCATAAAAAATGAGTCAAACTGATTGATTATCAAAATGGTTGGCGATTAATTAGTAAAATAGTAATAGTGACAACTTATCAATTAATCTTGGCAGCTCCTAGATTTATTTCACTGACTGTTAACTGTTAACTCAAACAGTAACATGTTGTAACCATTTCAACACAATGAATCTGTTGAAACACTTGTGGACCAGTAGCTCATGACAAAATTCTATACTTGAGATAAGCTATTCCTCTTAGTCAATCGTCACTCGATTAATAGACAGATCTGCAGTCAGGCAGCAGTCAGGCCTATCAGTGACCATCATCCTTTTTTCTGCCTGCTGTCTCTCTCTCACCCTTACAGTGATCCAACATTTAATCCTTGTATTTGGGTCAGGCTAGACAATTCTGAATCTAGGATATCTGAGTCTTTAGTTTACAAATATTCTCTAAACTAGATATAGAGAAAAGTGAATGTAGACTACGTCCCGGGAAAACTACTTCAGCCCACCTTTAGCTATAACTGTTCATACTAAAGTCCCTTCTGGAAAAAAATATTTCGGTGAAAACCTGCTGGCTATTGTTTGTTGTAGTTTGGTGTCAGTGTCTGAGATTAGATGTCACATTTTAAAATTCTTCTTCTACATTTTCAAGCTGTATTTTCAGTTTTACTTTCCGCAATTTTCTCTTTTTAACATCTCTGCAGATTTTGTAAACAGTGATTTGTGTCTTGTTCCTTGATCTGCCACTGCCCACCCCGTCTTCCTCCACTTCCCCTTACCAGCTGATAACATGGCATGTCATCCGTCACAATTAATGACAACTGCCTGACTGCTTTGTCTGTCTGCTGTCTGTAAAGGGAGATCTTGTTTTACATAATGAGAGTGACTGCATTGGATGAACTGTGAATGGATGGTGGATGACTCAGCCAACTACACACACACGTTTCAGGAACAAGCCATTAAAGACACCGAAGTGGCTTCACTCCAGTCATACCATGTTCTTACTGATACTCACATTAGGCAAATCTCCAGAAGGTGGACAGAATACCTGTACAGTATAATGCAAAACAGTTGATAGGTAGCCTCTATCATGAATACACTTTCTCCGTCACCCTGAGTCAGAGGTGTGGTTTCAGATCTGTTATTTTTTCAGGACATATGTTTGTACTGTTATGTGTTGTTGGATTTATTTTTATACAACACATTCATGAATAAAATAACCGGAATAATACTTGTAAGTGTTAAATGAACCTGTATCTGTGTGTCCCTAACTCTATTGTGGGATGAGGCTAACGTCTGGTGGGAAATGTTCTCATGTGGCCAAATAAAGCAACATTGAGAATTTAAACTAAATCTGAAATAGGGCTGTCCCAAAGGATTATTTTTTAAACGATTAATCTAGCAATTGTTTTTTCGATTAATCTAACGATTAATGTTTCGATTAATCTAGTGATACATTTTTCAATGAATCTAACGATTAATGTTTCAATTGGCGATTATTTTCCCATTGCTCAATTATTAACAATTTACACAAAACAAATTTCAATAAGGTTCAAATCTCTATTTATTAAAATTGTTTAACACTGCACTGTCGCCTATTCATGTTTTTAAAACTAGGCTGCCCGCAGATGCGCCTGCCTATTAATCGGCTTGATATACTGGGATATTGGCCGATGCCGATTATGTAAAAAAAAAATGGCCAAAAATCGGCCGGCCGATTAATCGGTCGACCTCTAGCCAGATGTAGGCTATCAATCCAACAACAAAATAAAGTCACTTTCAGGAGGAATACAAAAATAAAAACTTAAAGTAAACAGAGCAAGTGCAAAAAGAGTAGCCTGTATTTGCTTTTTTTAACAGTAGGTAAAATAATGAATAAGCTCTTGTTTAACATCCAAGCTCTTCTCCCTTTAATTTGACAATTATTTGTATCTAAAGGCTGGTGAAGCACTGTAGGGAGGAGAAGTTGGACAGTTTTTTGGCTCGTTCCAGTGATTGACACATCTGGGAGATGGCGTTGGATATGCGGTAGCATGTTAGATGTATTTCCACTCACATACCCAACAACTGCTGAACAACGCCGACACACAGTCCTCGTCTTATCCTCCACTCTCTTGCCTGAAGCCTACTACTGGAACTGACCCGAAGACCGAAGTTTTCGAGGCGCGGACGGCACCAGGCGGGAGGGCATGAGACGAGAGGGCATGACACGGGAGGTCCCAGGCTGCAGCCATACAGTCTCAAAGTTTTCCCAAACTTGCGATCTTAAAGAGGCCGGCGGGTCGCTACTACTCGCCATACTCGTCCTTTCGTGCTGCTATCTCTGACTCACTCACTGGACTGCCGACCTGACAAAAAACTGCATGTAGGCGGAGCTCGGCTAGCTTCAGACATAGACAGTATATAAACTGGACCAACAGATCCCGTGTCTCTGGACAGAGACCAGTGAAGGATATAAGAAGCACTTTCCCGGTGATGGCTGAGCGTTACTGAGCAGCCTCCAACTGAGCTTGAAGACGTAGATGTGACGTGAGCAACCTGTCTGAAAGTTGGAAGTCTTCTGGTAGCTGTGCCAAGAGAAATCTCAATCATTCCCAATCTAGCAGAGACGGAGAGCGTAGGTATATGTAAGGAGATAACATAGACACAGGCTAATTATTGATCACTAAAATGATAGTTAACATTAGTCATTACACTTAAACAGCTGATGGAAGTCCAAACTGCCTGAGAGCTTCTCCTGTACTATACGGTAACTCCTCTACTATGAGACAGGAAGTCTCGTGGTTATGACCCAATCGTTAGCCTATTGTTATAAAAACGTCTGCTACGGAGCCATAACGTGAGCTACAAGGTAATGGAGCCTTTTATACATTGTCGTGTTTCTTTAGAAATAAACAACGGACAAATAGAGTCTTTAAACGCTTCAGATGTAAAGGTATTCTCTGTCAAAGTGACGTCAGAATGAATGGCAGTCAATGGGATGCTGACGGGGGGGTGATCGTTTTGTAGCATCAAAATGGCGCCATAGGAGGTGACAACAGCTCAGATGATTTTTTTTTTTTATTATTGTAAATAAAGGGTACAAATCACATGTGAATAGCCAAAACATACATAACATACAACAATAAAAAAATAAGCAAAATATAAAACAAGATTGCCAGGGGAAGCTTATAGGCCATTACAAAGAGAAAGAGGACCATATGTTGACAGTTTTAACAGCCTTTTTGTTGTTTGAGCCAGAAATCAGATCAATATAATGTTCAACTTCATGGAGAAAAAGTACAAAACTAGGTTTTTTAGCGCTGAATTTACACTTATGAATGTGACATTTTGCCAAAAGAATTAATACATTTTATAATGAAGTACATCTTTTCTTTACTATGGCTTTCATAAAAGCAAAAAATAACATCCTTCCACAATAAGGCAAAGTCTTTATAAATATGGTCAATGATGAATCTGCTGAGGTTTTGCCAAAACGTTCTGGTGTTTGGGCAACGCCAAAAGAGGAGCACAACAGTTTCTGGGTGGTCTTCACAAAAAGACCAGTTTGTGTTGATGTCTCTTTTAAATGTAATCATGTAATGATTAGCAGGGTAATATCTGTGGATTATTCTGACAGATACTTCTTTCACCTTGTTTACTATCAAGTATCTGTGAGGAATCATCCAAACCTTTTTCCAATCAATGTCATTTACAAATCGGTTCCAATTAAAATGTAACATTTGGAATAGAAACAATTTCTTTCTGAAATAATGCACGAATGTTCTTATTATTATGAGGAAGTTGGGAAAAACAGATTCTTCCAGCTGGTGATTCAGCCACATCGGGGAGGGAGACAGAAGTAGGTGGAAGTCTGGCAGTATATTTAAAAAGCATCATTGTGCCTGATGGAGCGGCGTAACTGGAAAGTTATATGTTGATAAAAACTCTCTATAGGAGAAAAGTCGCCCCTCTACATTAAATAGCTGGTCCACCAGCAGAATCTGATTGCGTACCCAATTCTCAAAATAAAATGACTTGTTTTTATATAAAATATCTCTGTGATTCCAAATGAGATACCTGTGAGGTGAGAAATGATGCCTGTAAATAAGAGACCAAGCTAAGAGGACCTGCTTGTGAAAAGTGGACAGTTTTACAGGGAGTTTGTCTACATTGTAGTTACAATTCAAAATAAAGCCCAGACCACCAAAACCAGAGAATATATAATGGGGAATAACATTCCAAATTGAGACAGGGTTTTTAAGAAAATGCTTAGCCCAATTAATCTTAAAGGTGTATTAAAGTAAAGAGTATGGAAGTCCAAAAACTCTGGCCAGGGCCAGAGACATTATTTTTTCGGGGTTGTCCGTCCTTCTCATTCTTGTGAACTCAATGTCTCAGGAACACCTTGAGGGAATATCACAAAACACATTCAAGAATTCCTACGCTAATTATGACATTTAATTTCACACAAAGGTCTGTTAGGATAAAATGATGAAGTGTTGACATTTTATACCCAAAGGTCAAAAGATAACTTCCCTGTAACATCATAATGTTCTGCAAAAACACATGTCTGGCCATTATTCAACTCCATAACTCGTGAACAGTAGGGAAGACATTTAATCGGATACTGAATTGGTGACACTTTCTTTATATAATAGTATAAATAGGGTCTGTTCTATGGTCCACTATAAGAAAATATTTAGCAGCATGACTTTTCATATGAATCCAACTGTTGTGATTGCCCTTTCTAAACCCTAGGGCATCTGTTAGCTTCTCTGCTTCATTTAATGTTTTCCTGAGAAGCTTTTAGAGTCTTGTTCAATCACAAGGACAGCTTTTTCAGTGTGTCCTTTAATCTAAGACAATTTGACACGCAGTAGGAAACACAGGTGTAAATAATACAATTAATGATTAGATTCCATTTAACTGCTTCAGTTTCAGGATCCTGTGTTGCGCATGCTGATTACTGCCATACTGTGTTGTTTCTTTTTCATGAATTTCCCCTTGCGAAATAAAAAAAAGTTTACTTTGACTTTAGACACTTGAATAGAACAGAAACATTGGAAATATTATTAGTAACACTTGTGCGTTTCCTACAGTCCAAATGTCTTCTGTGAAAAAGAGTCTGTGAAAATATGTATTATCCAAATTCTTATTAATTTGATCCTATTACATTACGTTATTGATTACAATTTGTTTCAGCTCCACATGCTGTAATCTGGTAGCTGCTGTATTTTTATGGGTGCGGTCAAATTTCCTGCCAAAATCAGCTGACATTTGATCCAGAACAGTAACTAAGAATGACTTGGGCAACATAAGTTATTCATCAACGTCCAGAAGGTGTGATGTTTGCTACAGAATTTGCCTTTCTTTCCTTTGTCTCCTCCTTCTTTGCTTGTTCTGTTTCTATTCCAAAAACTGATATTGGATATTACTGATATCTACTGTAATAAGCAATGGTCTCTGACATTACAGTAGACATTTGTAACTTAAGCACCTGTTCCTAAATTGAGAACTGGTGTGGATTCTGTAAACACAACTATGAGAGCTCACATTACAGGAAAGGCACCACTGGGTATTAGTGGGTTGATTGTGGTTAAACATTGACTGATGACCATTTGCCTTAGAAAGAACTTAAAAACAATTTAAGGACTTAAAGGCATAGCTGTATATTTTTGACTAGATGAAAGTTAGATGAGAAGATGGATACCACTCTCGTGTTTGTATGCTAAAATATGAAGCTACAGCCAACAGATAGCATAAAGACTGGAAATAAGGGGAAACAGCTAACCTGGCTCAGTAATTAGCAGACATCTCATTTGTTTAAACCATAAAAAAGCCACACTTTGTGGTTTTATGGTGGTTTGTGGCCCGAGACTCCAGGAAGTCACTACACCTGGGCAAGAAAACGTACAGCACATAACCCCTTAAACCACAACTTTGGTTTTTGTGCAGATTAAACAAGCAAGATAACTTGTTTAATTATGGCTTGAGAGGTGGATTGTGTTACCTTTGGGCAGGGCCAGGATAGATGTTTCCAGTATTTATGCAAAGCTAAGCCAACCGGCCGTGGCTGTAGCTTCACATTTAACAGATATGAGAGAGAAACTTCAAGATATTTTATTGTCATTGTATGGACACAACAAAATTACGTTGGTGGCAATTAGTGCAGCAGCAGTAAATAAATAAAAACAAGATAAATGCTTAGAAGATAAAAAAAAAACATACAATATACAAAAGGCATTGCACATACAGAAGTGCCCATGTGAGCATTTGTAGAGTTGCAGTTTAAAAGTGCAGAATGCTTTCAGTTTTCAGTGCTTTCAAAACTTCTAATCTAGCTCTCTGCAACTTAGCAAATACAGTATTATTAGAAAGCATATTTCCCATAATTGCTTTAACTAAATAACTATTGCTTTAAATCAGTTGTCCCCCCCTATTGTATGTCTCTCATTCCATGGAGGATTTAAGGTAAAATTATTAAAGAGGTACAGTAACTGGAAATGGTTATTCGTTACAGTCATCCTTTAATGGTTGTCATTATCTGAGGGCTGATCAAGTCCTGATGGAGCTTTATTGCATGTTCATAACAATTCTTGTCAGTTGGCCAACAGAAGAATATTTTAGTCTGACCGCAGCCAGTTGTGATTGTTTGGAATTGTAAGAACATTTGTAAGTCACAGAACAGACACTGATGAATTGCAGCGTTACATCAGTCACAGCTATTGATGCTGTATATCCCAGCCTCAGACTCTTCTCTGTCTGTATTTTCTACTATAGCTGTCGGTGATGTCCAGATCTCAGACACAGACAGACTGAAGCTCCCTCCCATCATGGACTCCAAGAAGCCTGGCATGCTGCGGCATCTCCGCCAGAAGATGCTGCCACACCTCCGGCGAGACAAGACGAGTCCCGGCAAGCACCCGGTTCAGCTCGAACACACAATGGACCATCGGATGAGCTCCTCCGTTCCCGACATGAGGAACATGAGGCAGCACGAGTATGCTCCCGTCTCCTCCAGCACGCAGCCCCAACATTATGACTCTCCCAGCTACAGCAACCCCTGCTCCCCACTCGTCAGGCCTGCCCGGGGCCTTGGAGGAGGTGGGAGTGGCCTGACGATGGGAGTAGTTGGAGGAGGAGCGGGGAGAAGTGTGCCTGCAGACTGCACAGACTGGGCTTCCTCCCACGAGTCATTCAGCAGCCTCTGTGACGAGGAGAAGAGCTCTCCAGAGACAACCTGCAGACCTCCCCAGGGCATGGAGCCTGAGGAGCTGGCCCTGCCTGAGATGATGACCGTCTACAGCCGAGACCCTCCCTCTGTGGAGGTGTCCCAGGACAGCTCACAGGTACAGCCTTATGCATTTGAAATGTTGAATCTTGAAAGTGTAATAAAAAAAGAACAGATCAGTACTCCAAACATAAGCAAACGTCTTTATATAATGCAATGCATTTTAAACTTCATAGGTGGTAGCATTCAGAGAGAGATTTTAGTTTCCAATTATTGGCTCTTACTTTAAAGTTTCATTTAAAGCTTTTGTAAAATCATTAACAGTGAGCACGCCAGTAGAATAGGCTTGTATTGTATTTTGTTTACCTGTGACACACAGGTAATGAGATCACTTCTAACAAATTGGCTGGTTTATTGTACATTGGTGGGTGCGAGCTGTCAAGTGTATTTGCACAGGACGTACTAAGTTTAACTGGATGAGCTGGATGAAGTTGATGTTTGAGGTCCCTCCAAAACAATGACAGCAAATAGTGAATGTTGTTTTAGGACTTTGCACCACACCCTTGATGGTCTTACTGTAAGGACATGGCATTTGGTACAGTAAGATCTTAAGTTATGTACACAAATATTTTCATCTCTTCTGAAACCTTTTTCACAAAATCAAGAAGAGTAACCTGAAACGTCATCACTTCTCCAGGGAAATATCTCACCAATTATTGGATGGATTGCCATGAAATTTGTACATATATGTCCCCACCCGGATAATTATTAATCCCTAAGCTTTTCATCATCGGGTACTTCATGACCAAATACCTTTTTTAAAATGACATTCTTATTAACCCTTAGCTGTACTTCGTGTTAAATGCTGATAAGCAAATGTTAGCATGCTAACATAACATGCTATAATAGGATGGGGAACATGATAAGCTGCTAAACATCAGCGTGTTAGCATTAGCATGTAGCCTCACAGAGCTGCTAGCAGTTGACTTGTCTTTTTATCCGTGTCAAAATCTAGTTTGATGATGGTCATTATTTTAGTTAATATTGTACTTACATGGTGTGTATTCCTAAATGACATTGTGAAATGAAACAATTCACTACAAGCAGTGCTATTGCCACATAGGGTGTTGACCTGAACAATAAACCAGACTGGACTGAAAACATCACAGTATAGACTGTATCTGCTGAGGAGACTTGGTCTTTTGGGGTGCAGGGGGTTCATCGGGTTCATCTTTGCCCTGGGGCCCCAGAGAATGGTCTCTTGAACTCTTGAAGTGTTTGAACTACATGAGAGAATTTCAAAAACACGTGGATACAAACAGGACATTCTTTTTCTGATATACTGACTTTTTGTAGATGCAATTTTTACTTTGCTAAAAACCAACCGGACACACTTTTTTCTAGTTATGTGGCCAAGGAATAATTCTGTACTTTTTTATTTTTCAACACTACTTTTTCAAACACTAATTGAATTTTGTTCCTCGGGGCAAAATGCTCTGTCCCTCGAGGTTTAAAGTCCACATGGAGTTTAAGGCTCAGAATTGTAGTTGCTTTGAACTGAACAACAGGGCACACAAGGGGGCACAAAAGCAAATTCCCTTTTTTTTTCTTTCTTCATTACTGTGGTCTGTAATGCGGTTCAGTCCCCAGAGTACAGGGGGTTTTAATAAATGCTCAGAGGATTTGTGCTGGGGGTAGAAATGCCAAAGAGAGTTCAGTTCCTGTACCTTTAACTGATCAGCAGACTGGAACCTTCCTCTTTTATCAACTGTGACTTTACTTTTTCATACACCACATGATAGATTCATGAAAGGCATTTATCTTTTTTTGTCTCCGCAGCATGATAACGATTTCAACAGTTACGGGTTAAAAGACGGGGACAACAAAAATGTAAGTGCTGCTATCCAATTGGAATGGTGATTCTGTGTTGTTGAACTGATATCATTTTAATATTCTCTACTGTGACGTCTTCTATGGATTTTTCTCACAGATAATAACATCATGCTGAACAGCTGAGTGTAGGTGGATGAAAGGACTGTTTCTGTGATAGTGTTTTTTGTTGAGTATTGTGCAGACAGCAGCATTCTGCTTGGCCTGACACACAAAGTTTAATTCCAGATTATTGTGTAGTGTTCAGGACATGATGGGACAGTGGGCGGTGTGTTGTTCAAAGCTCAGTGTGTCATGGCATTTGTGGCCGGGCAGGGTTGGGACACTGAGCCGGGTGATTCCAGGCGACAGGGGTTTATTCTCTGAAAGATGCTTGGTTTGGTAGAGAGGCTTAATAGTGATTTTAAATAATCCATTGCATAGACAGCATGCAACATTTCCATCGGGTTTGCTTTTCATATTGTATCAAAAATAATATTAAATATATTTGGTCATGACAGTAGATCTAAAAAGACATAATGCAACAGGTGAATTCCAGTATGTGAAGATCATGTGATTTTGAAATGAATAAATGAAAGTCGAAGGAAACAACAGAGCTTAAGTCATATGTAACAATGTTGTGAGAAGAAAAAAAAAAGCCCACAACAGCTTTCGTTTACAGGATCGGCTTGTGTAGTAGCGAGGGACAAAACATTTCATTTGATGTTATTGTTCTCCTCAAAAGAACAATGGACAAGCATATCATTAAAGCTGTCCCTATGTGCTTCAACCCCAAATGACAGCTTGTTGTGAGTTTACTAATTGGTAGCAAAAGAATATAATGAGACAAATGAAAATTATAATAATATGACAAAAAATGAAACTATGAAATTACAGAATTTGGAAATGAAATATAAAAACATATGGAAACATAGAGCTTTTTTTGCCCATTATACTGGGTATCCATCTCAATAAAAATGTTTTTATTTTTAAGAAAAGGTATAGTGGGCTATTAAAAAAAAGTATGGTTTTAGATTCTGTACTGAAACGCAGGTAGACTTGCTCAGAAAGTCTGGATGTAATCAGATTCACTACTAGAGGTAATAAAATCAATATTAATATTGTCTTGGTGTATGTGTGTGTCCAGTGTGAGATGAGCAACGAGGTTCCGAGTGTGTCGGAGAACATCAGGGATCCTCCCAGGTCCTTCCTGCTCACCATCCACCTGAAGGAAGGACGCAACCTGGTCATCAGGGACCGCTGTGGTAAGAAGCTTATCACTGCTACTACTGTACCAACATCACCTCACTATCAACAATAATATATGTTGTATCATCTTCATGTATGATGCATTAAAACAGGGAAGTGCAAAAGGGACAGAACTATTTACATATGAAGAATTGCATACAGCACATCTTTTGTGTAATTATGTACTGTAGTCTGCAGAAGGTGGCAGCTGGTCTGTAGCTCAAAGTCGTGCAGTACAATGGACCAACACAGGTAGGTAGGTAGAATGGTAAGATGTAAGTCGATATTATGCAAACAACACTAAATCAACAGGATCTTGCAACCACAAGGAAAAATGAATACTTACTGGTCAGAACAAGGATGCCAGGTCAATGCAGGAGCAATTAATACTTTAAACATTAGGAAACACAATAGCAAGTGGGAAGTGTAGGTAATCTAATCATCACTGCTAGTTGGTCAACTTGTTCCATATACTGTAGAGTAGAGTAGAGTAGAATTAAGAGTCTGTGTTTGTAGCTTTTTCCCAATATTCCTCTCCTCTTTCCTTTTGAAGCCCCAACGGAAGAGTGTTCTGACGTTTGAGCCGACCATAAATGCCATGTCCTCTGCTGGTTTTGATTGCATTGACCTCACTTTGGGTTTTGTTTAGCCTTGGCTCATTAATGATTGCCAGCAGTGTTTGTTTGATTAAACACAATGTTATTGGCTCCAGTGACACCCAAGACAGCCAAGTGACTGGTTGACTTTAGCAGCTGAGGCAGGAATTCACACAGCATATTAGAACTTGTCTGAGCCGCACCCAACAGCCATTACTCCAGGCCTTTCACTGCTTGGAATGTTTTTGGATTTCATTTCTCTCTCTCCCTCTCTCGTGTGGCTTTGTATTTACACAACCAGGCTCTGGGTAAAGCTAATGCATAAAATGAAGTGGAGGATCAAGGCGCAGGAGGATTTGGTTTCCCCTGCATTATTGTTAAGTTACAGTCTTTTAAAAGCAGTGCATAAACAACCTTCCATTTTTTCTGTTTGATCAGATTATATACACTGCATGCGTAGCGTATGCTGACAGCTGTTTGCTGATGGACAACACTGGTTTGTTATGTAATAGGTTTGTAATGTCTTATATTGTAACAGCAAAGCCATACAGAACCAGGCATGAACATAGAGGACAGGGATGCAGAGAAGTGTATGCTGATGGTCCATTAACTGTGTTTGGTGGACTGCTGCCCTCAGCTGGTCGATTGACAGAACAGCCAGAAGTCACAGATTGTACCATGGAGTGAAAATGATTAGACAGAGTAATGCTGCATTCTGAATCCTGGTACAGTCACCGTCACACATTGTTCTATCCACATACAGCAGTCATAAGATACAAAGAATGTGTTCAGCTGCTATCACATTTGAAGCTAAAATCTGATTGGCTATTGATTCAGGAAGCTGTGGTCCCATCGGTGAGAAAACAAACCACATCCTCTGTGCAGACAAATGAGAGATAACACTATGAGCAGGCTGGTCATCGCTTTTACTGGAAACCAGCACATTTCCTTAGAAGTTAAGAAACAAGGTTAAATGGCTATTTAGAAACTAGTGTGGAAATAGAAGCAGTGTAATTTCATTATTGCAGTCAGTCACAATGACAAGTCAACCCTGCTTTGGAAACAGTTAAAAAAGGAGTGGTGTCCTCAATTCTGTCAAACTATGAATTTCAGAAATCACAGCTCAGTGGAAACATTTGGTGGCCTATAAATTAAAACAAAAACTTTTCAAAAGTTGTTGACTACCGCTTAATGTAAGTCGCATTAATCAATTTATCTTATCAAATTCTTCAGCCTTATTTTTAGGCTAAATGAACAGCTGTAATGTGGTATGTTAGTCAATGTTTAATCCCCAGTAACAGAAACTATCTTCATCAACAACACCAACCCCCACTCCCAGTCTTAGTCAGTGTGGTGGAATTTCCAGCTTACAAAATCATGCTATGTAAATTGAGACAGTGGTACCCAGGTCTCATTCAGGTCAGTCTCCAACAAAACATCATAGTAGTACTTCAACTCTGTGTCTCCATGGAAGACGGGAGATGTAACAATATGATGTAACTGTATGATGAACACAGTGCTGCCTCATCCTGCCAAGATCATTCTGGCTGTGCTAAGGAGTTTGGGTTAAGCATGCATGTTTACGGCGCCCGCAATATCTTTGTTTACATTGAAGGATCAGCTAAACTTAACGCCTCCAGCATGAGTTTAAATACACCGTTAGGAGGACAGGAACTTAGGAGAGTTGGGACGGCACGACACGATAGCATATAAACTGTACTGCCTGCCTAAATTATCCCCTCAACTGAGAGTCCATGTAATGGTTCTGTGTAATTCATCAAAGTCTCCTGAGTTGTGCTGCTCCTGAGTTCTTCCCTAACAGTCAGTGTAATGAAACACCAGCAAGAAGTATCATTAAATGATCCAACCTGCATTGTTTTGTATTTTATATCCTTTTCAGGTACCAGCGACCCTTATGTGAAATTCAAATTGGACGCGAAAACATTCTACAAAAGCAAAGTGGTTTATAAAGACCTCAACCCCAAATGGAACGAGACCTTCTCCCTACCTGTGAAGGATCTGCACCAGAAACTGTACATCAAGGTAACTTACTGTCACTTTTTACGAGTTAAATGCATTAATATGAGGGGAAAAGTTCATTATTTTACCATGGCAGAGTGTTACTGTTGAAGTCAGACATACTGTAGGAAGAGTCTTGCAGTAGAAAGGGGATGCTTATGTTAGATTTGTCATGTGGTCAGTCACAGCTTCTTTGTAATGCTCAAAGTTTGGTGTTTCACTGGTTGGTAAGAATTGTTTTGCAATAAACAGTGCTTTGGGGGATTACAGTGATTGCACCTCAGACGGTGCAGCCACAGAGCCATGCGTAAGGGAAGTTTGATTTGCAGCTATATATCACTCTTCCAGTAATTGTCCCCATGATGCTCTCTGTATAAACACTCTCTTGGCTTTTGACATGACACAGGTATATGACCGTGATCTGACAACGGATGACTTCATGGGCTCCACCAGTGTCATCCTGAGTGGTCTGGAGATAGACAAGTGAGTGCCTCGGTGAGAGTGTGGTGCTACACTCTGAGTGAAGCATGATACGTTGGAGTGTGCACTCTGAGTGTGTAGCTTATAATGTGCATTCTTGAAGCCAAAACATCTGATGATAATATATATATCAACCAACATTTTCATGAACACATAACAAGCATGCATACTTAAAATGATGTCTTCTTTTTTTAAGAATTGTAAATATAATGTATACTGAGTAGACAGTTTGCAGTTGAAAAATGAACTTGTCTGCGCTTTCTGGTGGATAAACTATGTAATGGAGACACTTTTTAAAAATATCTATTGGCATTTCTGTACTGCAATTTCTTGTTTCTTATTGGCTGACAAATATGCTAATAACTATATTTCTGTTATTATCGGCCAATATATCGTTTGACTGTATAATTACATTGCAGTGTGTACTTAACCAGTGGTTCCCAAAACTTTAGTTTTGTTACCCCTTAAAACAAAGCTACTGCCTGTCTGCTTGCAACCACATATAGCATTGTGTTTGGTGGTCATTTCAGTCAAAGATTCAAATTGTTTTATTATGCCCCCATTATCTAAAATTATTCAGTATTTCGCAAGCAAAAAATTAGATTAGGAAAAAGTCAGAAAAAATAAACGTGATTTGTTTTGCAGCATAAATGTATTTTTCTGTTTTCCTATCCCATTAATCATCTTGCAACCACCCGGCCCTCAGGTTGGGAACCACTGTATTAAACTATCAGTCATGCTTAGTATTGATGATTCTTTTCTCTACTTTTAGCATGTATAGTGTTTGCTAATAGTGAGTATTGCATAAACTGTTAGGGGCTGTAGTATAAATGGACATAGTGCATGTCAATACACAATGTCCCACCTTTTACCTCCCTCCAAAAGTCCAGTTCAATTCTTAACCAGCCCATCCACACACCTCTCCACCTCTACATACACTCCAGACACTGTCCAGACACTCAATTACCACATTACTGGATACAGTACAGATGCACAGGCTAATACAACAGACAAAATAAGCTAAAATTGCAAGGCTAAATGGTTTGTGAAGCTTATTTGAGCATGTTTGTGTGTTTTTAATTCAGCACGGATATTTTGGTGCCCTCTCTATTGCAAGGGAATACAAAATAATCACTAGCTGCAGCCTTAACTTTGACAGATTTAAATGTAAATGGACTGTTTTTATATAGCGCTTTTCTAGTCTTAACGGCTTCTCAAAGCGCTTTTACATAGTACAGGAACCATTCACCATTCACACACACGCAGCATCAAGGGGCAACTCGGGGTTCAGTGTCTTGCCCAAGGACACTTCGACAGCCGCCCCACTGTGGGCTTGTGTCAACACAACTACACATGCTGATCTCTTTGCTTGATGTTGTGCTGCTTAGTGAAATCAGATAGTGTTATAACTTTAATTGAAGCTGAAATTCACTTTTTTATCAGGTTGACTGAGATGTCTTTGCCCCTGGACGACCCAAACAGCCTGGAGCAGGACATGGGGGTCGTGCTGGTGGACATGTGTCTGTCACTCAGAGAGAGAGACAGCAAAAGAGGCAATGTACGAGGCAATCTCCCATATATATGTGTGTGTGTGTGTGTGTGTGTATATATATATATATATATATATATATATATATATATATATATATATATATATATATATATATATATATATATATATATATATATATATATATATATATATATATATATATATGGCATCCCATTCTTCAACCAGCAGTCCTGACCTCAACCCCATTGAACACTTGTGGGATCAGCTTGGGTGTGCTGTTCGTGCCAGAGTGACCAACAAGACCACGTTGGCTGACTTGCGACAAATGCTGTTTGCCACGTACTCAGCGCTGCTGCTCATCCCACAAATGCATGTTCCTTACAAATGGGGCACCATTTAAAAGGGAACTAAACAGGCTTTCCAACGGTATACAAATTATTGCCAAAAAGCATTGTTACCACAGAGAAATAATCTACCAAACACAAATTTCCTTAGTTTTTGTGCTAAGTTTGTGTGTGTGTGTCTGTGTGTTATCTTACAGAAGAGATACTTGTTGTGCATTGTATTTATTGCACATGTATGGTTTTACCCATTGTTTCTGTCTTTGTCCTACTAACCACAGTATCATCTTGTTTTGCCACTTAACATGCATGCTCCTCTCTGCAGCGGTGGGCCCCAAAAAGACGAAGTATTAGGGTAAGACATGATGGAGGGAACACACAAGACAGACATAAAGTAACATTTACTTAGTTTGGTCAGCATTCTACAGATATCTGCCAAATATAAAAGAGAAACGTCATTACATAAAGGATAAAAATGAGTTAAAGATAGAGAAACAGAGTTTCCACTCTGGTCTCAAATATTGAATCAGTTCAATCAAGGAGCGGCCTCCCTCAGTACACTTCAGACGAGTCAAAGTATTAACACAAGGTGCAGTGGAGTTGATGTTTAACAGACATTTTATTTAGATTATTTTATATTTTATATTACATATTTCTTTTTGGAAGTTACCTGTACTTGAGTTGATCTGAATAATGTTTGTCTCTTTGCACAAGACAGCAGCAAATCACCATGCTCTTTTGTAGCAAAAAAAAATCTGACAAATGTATTCAGTAATTCAGTCAGTGCTTACTTAGATTGTAGGTAGACCTACTTAATACTGATTAGAACCTTGCTTTATTGGTATTTATTTAGCAAAGTACTCATGCGGACTCAATACACAACTTGATTTGTTGCGTATATTTAGAGTCGCCCTGCTACACAACACTGCTGAACTTGGCAACAGTGTTTGTGTACTTGTGACCTTCCTTGTTATTTATAGAATAAGTCTGATGATATTCTTTTCTTATTGTCAACAAATCCCATAAAAAGCCAAATACCAACCGTGAATTGATTGCAACAAGTGTTTCCTGTGTATCAAAAGCTTGATATACCATATTCCTCTGTGTCATAGATATAATTGTTGTCCAAAAACTAGAAACACCACAAACAAGCTGACCCTGTTTTAAAGATTGACTTTGCCAGTAGGAACCAGTGGGTTTGGGGCAGAGTGCCACAGCCAGGGTTAGTAATGAGATGGACACGTTTTTTTAATTTTTTATTTTTATGGGATTTGTTAACAATAACAAACAAAAATGAATATTGATGGAGAGCCTTATCCAATACATGAGTCTGGTTGTTGTGTTCTGACTTCACAGTGCCGAGGTGTTTTGACCCACAGAGCAGCTGCTGAATGCTTCTGGGTTCTTTTGCTTATCGTGCCTTTTTCTGTACACTCTGTCCTTTTGTGGTGCATGAATCTATGATTCTGAGTAGGGAAGCTCTTTCTGTGATGCTGGAACTCTTTGCTCATTCCAGACCGTGTCTGCATGTTTACAGATTGAGTTGCAGCAACATGACTGTGTTTGGAAGTTGTTTGCTTTGCTGAACAGTAATGTACCTAATAAAGTTTCAGGCTTCACCAGGCTTTACCTAATTTCCCAGTGAACTAAAGGAACAAATTAATTCTCTTTTCACTGGAGAAGAGAGATAATGCTGGCTCTTTCAGCTGTCTTCCAAGCGTGCTTGTTGTAAAAGTACTGATTGGGAGCATGTTGCTATCTGATTTGTGTTTTTATAGGTGACACTTTCTAAGTAGAACCCAACTGCTATTTACTGTACTGGTTTCTTTTTGGAATCCTTTCTTTCTTGCATGCGTACATTGTTTTAAAAGAGATAAATGATTGGTAATAAAGGAATTAGATTTAGTTTGATTTAACTAGTATGTACCCTGATATTGCAATTGTTCTATTTGCCAATCCCAGTCAGGAGGCTCTTCTCAGAGCTGCCGTCTGTCGGAGACACTGAGGAAGAATCAGCTGTGGACTTCTGTTCTGTCAGTGACTCTGGTCGGGTGTCAGGAGCTGCCACCGGACTCCCATGGAGGTCAGCTCTTTGTTCGCTTCAGACTGGGAGAGCAGAGCTACAAAAGCAAGGTACTTGGCGGGAGGACTAATGCTTTTCATCTCCTCCCCTTCAATTGGGCATGATCTTCTTAAACCTTGTCTATTCCTCTTCCCCCCTCTACTCCTTTTACTACTCGTTTCTTCTCCTCCCTCTCCCCTTCCTCTGCTCCATTTCCCTTATTCTCCTGCAAACACTTTTCTTTTTTTATTTAAACTTTCCTAACCTAAACTCGTATTTTTCTTGCCTAATCTTTCCCATCTCTTTTCACAAGTGTAGAATTCTGCTAATCTGATAATGTATTTAGTTACTACATGTCAAATGATTGTGATGTTTAAAATAAAATATGGGAAATGTTGCATTAAAACTAGACATTTTTGATTATTGTACTTATTAGTCTTAGAATATGCTTACCTTGAGATTGGCATTTACATCTGCCATGCTGATACTGTGTCCAGAGTAACATATTTATAATTAATACAACAGTACAATAATCTGTTCAAAAGTGCAAATGTTAAGGCCTTAATGCCTTTATAATCTCTGATGGGTTCACAGAGATATTACTGTATGAAATAGAGCAATGGAATAAGAAAAAATAGATTTTTGATGACATGGACAGCTTTATCACTGCTCATCCTGGTAGCTGGATAACGTCCAGCAGCGATGCTCACTTTCTTGCGCTGTCATTGACGATTATCTTGCTATTCTGCAACATCATCCATTACAGATCAAAGCTGCATGCTAATGAGCAGCATCACTCTTTTTTTTATATGCAGGTTCAAAATGACAGTAATTGCTTTTTATGCCTTCATGTGCGATGGGAATTTCTGATGCTGCTTAAGAACAAAACATTCACACACTTATCTGTTGGAAAATTAAACTCACATGTGGTTAAAAGATCTGGACATACTGCAGCTGGTTAATTTTCTAAATAACAGGTTCTAGATTACCTTTTACAGCCAGATATCTGCAAACTCGTTATAAAAGTATATATACAAGTTATAACTTTAACAGCATGTTAAAAAAACATGAATTATGAAGATAGGGTAGCAACGTTTTCTGACTGTGGTATCTGAATATGAATGGCTGCTCTTAGCATTCAATGTCGTGCATCTAAATTTTTGAATCGAAAACTATGTTTTGTGTTCTGACCTCATTTCTAAATCAGGACCGCTGCAGAGTGTCCAACCCTCAGTGGAGAGAGAGGTTCACTTTTAACCTGTTCGTGGACAGGTCTGGCATCCTGGAGGTGGAGCTCTGGTCCAAGGAAGGACGCAGGAACGAGGAGTGTTTGGGAACGTGAGTCTGCATTCTGTGTGTGCGTGTGCTAAAACTAGTGATGTGTTTTGCCTTGCCGCAAAACACCTGCACCCTTTTGAACAAAAAAACGACTGCATTGGATTTTTAAGAAGAGACATTTCCAAAGCAGCTGTCTTGGTTTTCCACTTGAAAATGTGGAAACAAAGACCACTGTCAGCCCAGTGAGCGCTGCGTTTGTCCTGTCAGGTGAAGAAACGGTTCATGGTGGTGTCTAAGTGAACTGTCAGTTTTTTAAGTGTACAGCCTTCATAATGTTGCAAATGCCTACTGATTTTTTTTGGGGGGGGCTTTTCCGCCTGTAATGGATAGGACAGCTAGGTGAGAAAGAGGGGAGAGAGAGGGGGAGGACATGCAGGAAATCGTCACAGGTCGGACTCAAACCCTGGACCTCTGCGTCGAGGCATAAACCTCTCAGTACATGTGCGCCTGCTCTACCCACTGAGCCAACCCGGCCACTTGCCTACTAATTCTTACCACACAGCAATGGGCAATATGAAAAATGTAGGCTGCTGCTGTAAGGATTAGGTACATGTATGTTCATCTTGTGAATGTGGGTGTGAATACCTGATTCTGCATATGTGCATGCTATTATGCATGTCTGTGCATGATGTATGAACATTTTGCATGACTGCAACTGTACTGCATGTACTGCATGTGTGTCCTGCAGTATGTGACGGTCTGTGTGTTTGTGTGAACAGGTGTGAAGTTGACCTGTCCAAGGTCCCTTTCAATCAGAGACAGCTTTTCACACACACCCTGGACCAGGGGAGAGGACGCTTGGTCTTCCTGCTCACACTGAACACATGCAGCGGCGTCTCCATCTCGGACCTGTGTGCCGCACCGCTCGATGAGCCTCACGAACAACAGAACCAGCTGGACAGCTATGTCAGTACCTGAACTGCTGCACTGTATTTATTCTATATGTACTGTATGGTAGCATCACTTCACCACATGCATGTTCCATTTGAAGTGGATTGTCATATCTTTTACTTTTATTTTTGTATGTATATATGTGTGTGTGTGTGTGTGTATGTATGTATGTGTGTGTGTGTGTGTGTATATGTATATATGTATATATGTGTGTATATATATATATATATATGTATGTGTGTGTATATGTATATATATACATGTATATATGTATATATATATGTATATATACATATATATACATATATATATATATATGTATATGTGTGTGTGTGTATGTATATATATATATATATATGTGTGTGTGTATATATATATATATATATATATATGTATATATATGTGTGTGTGTGTGTGTATATGTATTTTATTTTAAAAAACACCCGCTGACAGAGATAAACTGAGCTCTCGAGAAACTGCGTCAGTCTAAAGATTGTTAATTAAGGCAATTGAAAGGCTAAGAGTAAAGAGAAAGGCATGTATAGTAGCGTCAGTGATTATGAAGTGAACATTGAATTCAAACTTAGTTATAGTCTAAAGTTGATAAACCATGTCTATATTTAAGTGGCAATTAGGGGTTAAAATGGAGTCAGTTAGGGGTAATTTAAAGCCAAACGCTATCCGGGATTCCTGCCGTTCTTTCTGTGTTGAAAGGCCAAGAGATGGCAGTATCTGCCAGGTAATGTGCTGGGAGTCAGTAACAATGATATCTGCTTTATCAGTGTTGAGATGATGTTTTTGACATCCAGTTTCAGATGTGGTCATGTAGCGAGAAGGTCTGTATTTCCTTAAGATACAGCTGGGCTGCCTTGAGAAAGTATACAAATTAAAAAAAAGGGTTCCACGTGAACCCCTCTGGTAAACCGCAGAGATGTACCAAGAGGAGGAGGGAATAAATATTTAGGACTTCTGAAGAAACCAGCCCATTACAATCTGCTCTAAATATTGTCAATCACAAGCTGCACTTAAAGTGCAATGCCGGTTTATTCGAGTTTTAGTCTATTAACTAAAAATCATGCATAGTTTACCCTTAACCATTTTCCAAAGCATAACATAGGTGTTTAGATGATATATCCTGTTATATCGTACCGGTCTTGCAGCCACTGGTTTCAGTTCATGCAAGAAAAGTATGAAAATGAACTTGCAGCGACTTGAAACTTGCTTAAGATGGGCAATCCATCATGGCTATACAATTAGAAGGACTGTTATGAGTTCTTGGTCTAATGATGTTCTTGTGGCAAGTACTTACATATGAGATTTCCAAGTCAGCCACTGAAGAGAAACCTTTCTACTGCAGAATGAAAAAAAATCACCCAAATCCCTCCATGCCTTCATGAATTACCTGGTCTAAATGCTGTTTTCTGATTAAGTTAATGGCAAGAAAGAAGATAGTGTGCAGGAGGTCATTTCTTGTTCAGTCAAAAAAACAATTTTCAACAACATACTGTAGCTTGCAAAAGCACTGCTTTTTGGTGGCTGTCTGAGTGTTTTCTAATTTAAATGTATCCAAACCCTCATGCCTCCTGTCTGTCCCCCACAGAGTTTGAAAAGGTCCCTGAAAAACCTCAGCGATGTTGGTTTCCTTCAAATCAAAGTGATCAAGGCTGCAGATTTGCTGTCTGCTGATTTAAACGGTACTTCACACACTTGGATTTAAGTCCTTTCTTTGTTCTGTTGTTCCATTGAAAGAGACAGAGAGAGCCCAGTGTGAAAGTTTTTTTTGTTGTGTTCTGCAGGCAAGAGTGATCCCTTCTGTGTGTTAGAGCTGGGGAACGACAGACTGCAGACCCACACAGTCTACAAGAGCCTCCACCCAGAGTGGAAACAAGTCTTCACATTGTCAGTTTGAGTCTCTTTTATCCCACCACATTTTCTCATTAATACTACGTGATGTATGCCTGGTGTATGTTTAACATCAAACATACATAATGCTATTGTGTGTGCTGGTTTGTGAGGAGTATCTGCCCTCCGTGTTTGTCTCCGCAGCCCTGTCAAAGACATTCATGAGGTTCTGGTGGTGACTATCTTTGATGAGGATGGAGACAAGGCGCCAGACTTCCTGGGAAAGGTTGCCATTCCCCTGCTCTCGGTACTACACACTCCCTCACTAAGAGTCTGTCATGCAGGCTATAGACTAATCTATTACACTCTGTGGCTAAATAAAAGTGAAGAGGGTGATAACACTGCAGCGCGTTGAAGACTTGCTAAGATGTAATCCAGCATGACTGATGGTCAGGTTCATGGATGAGTTCAGCACCTGATGCCCTTTCTGTCCCACAGATCCGCAGGGGACAGCAGATCGCCTACCCGCTGAAGAAAGAGGACTTAGGTGGGCTGTCGAAGGGGAGCATCACTCTGGAGCTGGAGGTTATTTTTAACCCTGTAAGTAAAAGTTCAGCCTGCAATGAGGACATGAGTGTGTGATGGCTATGAAAGATGGGCCTGATTCTGTCTGCTTCATGGCTTTCTTTTTATCAGGTCAGAGCGGGTATAAAAACCTTCCAACCAAGGGAGAGAAGATTCATAGAGGATAATCCCAAGTTTTCTAAAAAGGTTTGACACGTCTGGTTGATTTGCATTGATTCAAAAAATATGAATTTTGTAACACGGTACATTTAGATTTGAAGTGCTTTTTATTCATCCAGAGCACCATACACTTACATATGCAGGGTAGAATATCCTTTGTGCTGAATCCATTTGTCGATAAATGAATTAGTTGATTACAAAAAATGAATCTGCACACTTGCTGCTTTACTTTCTCTTATGATCGTAAACTGAAGATCTTTGGGTTTTAGACTGTTGGCAAGACAAAGCCAGGGATTTGAGGAAATTGTGAAAAGTTGTTTTGACATTTTATCGACCAAACGAAGAATTATTTATTCAAGAAAAGTATGGGCAGGCTAATCGATAATGAAAATAATTGGCTGCAGCCCTAAACTTTGTGGCATTAAACATTACAAGAAACCAGCCGTAAAGAGGGCGAGGGTCAGAGGTCACTGCACTTTTGAAAATATTCATGTGATTCTTGGATAGTTTAAATTATTTAAAAAAAAAAGGTGGAAGACAAGCTGTACATTGCCAAGTTTATTATCAATTAGCTCTCCTTGAACTGAACATAAACATATTGTTGATGAACTGGACATGTTGAACATTCTACACTTTTTCTGGAAATCTTCTGCAACCAACTAACTGCAAAAGCAAAGACTTTGTTTTGCCTGAATTAGTTGGATTGAGCTTTAATTGACCCCAACTGTGACTGAGTTTTTGTCCACTGCTCTGCTACATTAGTTTGATATACAGTGTGCAAGACAGGGTGCGAGACAGGGTGCCTGACTGTCTGTACTTCCCACAAAGACTCATTGTTGTCAGACAATACATCGCTCACTAACGCCAAAATTGGCTTACACACAGCAGACTTTGACGGTAATGTGCAGGAGTTCCTTCTGGGTTTAATGTTGAAAGTCTTGGTTGACAAAATCAGGTCATATTACTGACATTTTTGGCCCTTGACCACAATGGCTCATGCATGCCAGCTACTCTCTATTAGCTGACTGAATGTTTCCTTGTTTAGTATGAATAAACATCTTACAAGATTAAACCTATACATAATGAAAACATTATTAAGAGCATTTTTTAACATACCTACTGTAATATTTATGTTTTGCATGTTTGTAATCTGTATCTTTCAGGTTCTGGCCAGGAACGTGCTCCGTGTTCAGACACTGTACAGGGCTATCATGTCGACTCTGCAGTACATCAAAAGCTGTTTCCAGTGGGAGAGCATTCAGAGAAGCCTGCTAGCCTTCCTGGTGAAGTCCTTTAACTGCTTATCAACACACTATCTGCACTTCTCTCTGTTTTCCCTCCAAGCTGCGGAAGACTACCGCAGTCTGGCTATCCCCTACTTGAACTCTCCCAGCAAGATCCTTAATCAATGTGGTGTTGGACTCAGCAGAAATGCAGGCTTGGCCCTGCCTCTGTGTTGGAGTGGATGCTTTCAGTGTTATGTGTTTTGTGGATGCAGAGTTAAGCCTCAGCTGGAGAGAGTAGAGTCCCAGTGGAGTCGAGATGGAGTCTATTTTTGTTCCACTTCCCTGACAACTCATTAACCCTCTGTCCAATCTGTACTCTGTTTGATTTAGACCCCATTATGCAGACAGAAGTCCAATTAAAATACTCTTCAGAGATAAGGCTTATTCTCCATACTTCCATTGTTGAATACAAGTGTTAAGCAAGTGTGAAGACAGTAACACAGGAGAAGCCTCTCAGCCCCAGTCTTTAAACTGCAAACTGGAGTGGGTGCTAATCTTTTTGAATCATTCTCTCCCAGATCTAGCTCGATTGGAAATGGCATGCAGCACGAAGTTGTACATTAACTATTCAGGTAATCAAGGTCATGGAAAGTTCTATTTGTTTTTGCGGCTTGCGTCCTGTAGATGGCACTAAAGTTTTGTTGAGCTTCTAAAGACGTTCTCATGAGACTTCAAGAGAGACTGTACGCCAGCCAATAGTACAGTTTGTCCAATTCGCTGTGAAAAATGGGAGCTGCATCACAGGGTTGTTATCTGAACAGAAGGCTCTCTTTAGTTTTGGTGCTTTTAGATATGTAATTTAGGATCACTTGGACCTCTAGAAACATCCATCCGCACGAGGTCAGGGGTTAGTGGACTTTAATCAGAAAGTGCTTGCATTGCAAATATTTAAACCATAGTTAATGCACAGGTACTCACAATGGAACAGAACCCCCCCACATATATGGAGTTAATTAATAGGGATAATGTTGTTGCTTCTCCTGACAGATCTGATACACACTCGAACACAAATCACACAAGCATGAACAAGCGCACAATGTACACACATATCCTCCCACTGCATCTCAGCTTTTGAAAGACAGTACCATCTGTACTCATGTTTTCACACTAACGCTCCCTGCCATTTCAAGCCTCAGTGAGAAGGAATAAATGCCTGCTTAATACTTCCACATGAGTGTAATGCATCAAAGCTTCACCCTTCATGACAGGATGGAGTGACAAACTACCTGCAACATCTGCAGATTGTCAGACAACGTTGTGCAGAGCGTTCCAGTCAGTGCAGTATACTGTAAATGTACGGCTTTTCCCAGTGGGAAGCCTCAATCCCAGCAGTAGCGTATGTGAACTATAATAGATCACATACTGTAGCCCCTCATTACTTTGATTTGTAAAAGTAGATGGGACTTTATGTTTACCTTTTCTATAACTTGCAATTTTTATTTTGAAGTATAACATCTGTATTGTAAATCAGAAAAAAAAAGATGCAGCCTATTTCAAAACAGAAATTTTCGAATCCCACCAAAACACAGAAACAAGAGGGGTCACCCATGGGCAAAAGGGGAGGCCTAGAGGGGTAGGTCGAAAATTGGACGGAGAGTTGATGAGGAAAAAATAAAAGAATAATATACATGATTTACAATCCTTCAATGTTAAGGTATTAAACAGCCATTAGCACATTAAAATAAAGAACTAATGGTTAATGTTGCTGATCTGGGAGATGAGGCTGCGTCTGTACTAGCTTCTCTTGGTTTTCAATGCGCTCACACATGACACTGTCTGTACGTGAGCATGTTCTGCACAAACAAAAACAACAACCCCAAAACACTATTAGTTCTAGTATTTCTCTGTATTTTTAATAAGGACTCTTTAACCAGCAGCTACATGTTGGATGGTCAGTAAAACACACACACACACACACACACACACACACACACACACACACACACACACACACACACACACAGAGGAATAAGAACCGTGCACCACAGACCACTATGTGTGCTGCGGTGCACAGAACTCCCACCAGCGAGTGTGTGTGTGTGTGTGTGTGTGTGTGTGTGTGTGTGAATACAGTTTAGTGACAAATCATCTATAGACCCAGTTTTCTAAAGATGAGTGACAGAGTGACACTCCGATCATCCTCCTGCTGGTTGACATGAACACTGAGTCTGTTTAACACTGAATATTGGGGGGGGGGGGTGGCTCAGTAATAGCTTTTAGAGGCATGTGATGACATGGTCATTAGAAATATTGAGGGACAAGTCGATACACTCAGCCTCACTTGGTATGACTTATGGTAGCTAATGATGGCTAATGTTTGCGAACTCTTGGTAGATATTATGGTTCACTGACTTTATGACTCTTCACTTTTATCATTATTTCACAAATATCCATAATAATCAGGAGCTGCTGTTCAGCGTAAGTTACACCGTCCCGCTTTAAAACAATGAATGTTATGAACGATGTCAGTGATTTCTGTGCTCTTGGGTTACCGCTGTGCCATACAAACCCTTCCCCGAGTATTAGTGTGGAAATCCTGCTGCATTCTGAAAATATGCTACCCTCCAGTTCAGTAGCTCTCCCAACATTAGGTAGCCTTTCATTTTTTTTCTCTCTCTGATCTGGATGGTATTTCCAGAGCACTTTTTTTGCTGTTGAAGACTGTGTAATGCCTCTTAAACTGAAATGCGCTGCAGTTATCACAATCTTTATGGGCTGGGTATACATTTCCACCAAAACGTGACTTGGCTTTCCCCCTGTCTCAGCTCTCCCAGTCATTACAATGTCCTCTCTAATAAAACATAACCCTTTCAGTGAGGAATTGGTTTCATCTCCTCTCCCAGGCCCTGTTTTGGCTTGTGATAACACAGACAAGAGCATGCTTGGTTTTTTTTGCACATTAAATCTGATGGTGGTGCCGGTGGGGGGGGGGTTTATCTGCTATCTTTTATGTCAGTTGGTGCCTCAGAGTAGAGTGATGTCTTTACCAGATGTTCACTTGTATTTTTATTAGCATCTGTAAACCCTTCCCCTCACCTTGTGGCTCGCTGCCATGTTGGCCGGCGCTGCCTCTGACAGGATTATTTCATCGTTCCATTTAGCCATGCAATTGAGACTTCACAAGCTACTTTTCTTTATGCTCTTTTCCATTTTTACCTGAGCCACACACGGGTGGAATTAGTGCCATTATGGATGTTAATGACATATTCACACACGGGCTCCCTGTGGCTGCAGTGAATCGCGTGGTCGGCTTTAATGTGCACAAAGATGAGAGAGGCAGATCAATTAAACTTGTGTGGTTATTGTCAATGCATATACTGTACAGGGGGTGGAGGGAGAGTCTGTCCAGCTGAGCAGAGAGGTTGCCCTACACAGTATATGCAGAATAATTGTACATACATGTGGGAAGCAAGGCTTTGATAGTGGCAGGGTAGCCTTCATCAGCTTGACCACTGCTAATGAAATCAATAGCAGATTGGATCAACCTTTAGCTAGCGGGGATTCTGTAACTATTGAAAATGTCTTTTGGATGTGACTGAATGGAGGGCAGTTTGGTTTCATGTGTGCCCCTCTGCCTGCAGGTGTTTTTGGTGACCGTGTGGAACTGGGAGTTTTACATGCTGCCCCTCTTCCTGGTCCTGCTCATCTCGTGGAACTACCTCCAGATCCGGTCGGGTCGGGTCAGTCAGGACTTGGTGAGTCCAGAGCAGCTGCATCAGCCTCGTCCATCTTTATTCTGCTTCAGACAAGTGATCTTCTGCTTCCTGTTCACACTCCTGCTTTTTTGATTTTGTAGAAAAACAGCTACCTCAACCACATTTTGTGCTCATAATTAAAAGCTGGTTTGTTTCCATAGCAACTAGCTGCACCTAGCTACATAACAATAAAAGAACACATAATACATAAGCATAGAGAACTCACTGAATAGACTAATGCAACATATCATTATAGCCAAAGCTAATTTGCAGTGCTTGTCCCTTACTACCACTGCTTTCTTTTTCTTTTTTTCCAGTCCGCGTTATTGTCCTGAATCCTCCTCTTCTTCACTGTAATTGATCTGTTGCCCTCTCCTCGTTGTGACTGGTCAAATTAGACAAAGTTTTTTAGCACAATGCTCTGAAAAGGTCACAATTCACAGTGTTTTCCCCCACTGTGACCACTCTCCGGTGTTGCATCTCGTCTGTGCTCAGTGTGGAGTAGCAGCTGTATTTACTGTATACGGCCCAACACAGACTTTATGTTATAGCAAATTACATACACAGTGCTCTGTTCAAACAACAATGGGCTTTATTGTATCGTGAAATATGTGTTGCTTTACAACCATGTAGGTCTGCAACTAACCATTCTTTTCATTATCAGTTCATCTGCTGGTTATTTCTTCCATTAATGAATGCATTATATAGACTTTAAATGTGACTGTGGAAAATAGACAGTCACTAGTTCTCAGAGCCCAATATATCAACCCTTTTTTGTTGGCTCAACAAAACATAAAGATATTAAATTTACAATTATTTAAAATCATGGTAAATAAGTTTAACTATTAACCATTATCAACATTTTTGTCAATGAACAAAACGATTAATGAACTCGTTGTTTCAGCTCTACAACATTGTTAATGAATATACTATAATAGGCAGCATTACTACGGACTATTGCACATCAAACCATTTACAAAAACAAACCGATACATCATATAACAAGGAAATCATTTTTTTTAATGTGAGAATAAAAACTGATGCTAAGGTGTGAGTAAGTATTATTAACTAAATATGCCACAATCAGAGTTTTACATTTGTTAGATATTATTTATAAAGAGCTTAACAACTCTGGTAATCTGCTGTAAATGTTCACATACAAAAGAACAAAAAAACAATTCACTAAGTGGCTATACATAGTAAATATCCACATACAGAGAGAGTCACTAGGTAGCTACATTACACGTTAAGCCCAAACAAATATATACAGAGAAAATGATCACAGGAAAGGACTGAAATTTATTTCTTCATTCAACCCAGGATACACTGTGGCCTATAAATCATATATGTAAAATGTTTCTCTCTGTAAAAGTAATGTTAATCAGTCACCACCTCGAATGTTCTTTTTGATTGTTTCCAAACCCTCAACCATTAGGCCGTCTGGATTACTGTTGTGCATATTTTGGAAGTGTTTTGCCATAGCATAATCCAAATTGGCTTTTCTAATGGAATTTTTTTTAAGACACGTAGAAGCATCCACATTTACATGACAACGTGTTTACCACAAAAGTAGTGTTACAAATAATGAATGCTTTTATGTTCTACATCTTGTTTGTCTTGAAATGACAGAATTGTTTGCATTCTTTAATGTTGGAACAATGATTGCAAGACCCACATTTGTAAGTTCCTTTTAACTGTCCGTGAAGCCAAGTAATCAGTTTTTTAGCAGGAAGATGACTTGGTACTAACCTGTGGCGTAGTGTTGGGAGCCCTCTTAAAGCTATTTTTTTGGAGGTGCAGAAAACGCCTCTCTAAGCACAGGGTCACTCTTGATAAGATTCCAATTTGAATGTATTATCCTTTTTATGGGATTGGCCAAAGAGCTTGAGACGTTGGAACTGGCCAAAAGGTATATTATTTTTGAGCCAATTTGGATGGAAGCTGTCTGCTTTTAACATAGTGTTTCTATATGTTGTTTTACGATACACAGTAGTATGGAGCTTCCCATCTTTACCATTAGAAATGGTTAGATCTAAAAAGTTAATAGTCATTTTGGAATGTTCCATGCACAGTTTTATATTTCTGTCATTGTTGTTCAAGTGATCATAAAACAGTAAAAGTTCTTCATAAGGAGCACCCCATATCAAAAAAATATCATCAGTGTACCTCCCACACCATTTTATCTTGTCACTGTAGCTGTTTAAATAGACAAAATCCCTCTCCCATAAACCTAAAAAAACATTAGCATAGTTAGGGGCAAAGCATGCACCCCTTGCAGTCCCCCGAACCTGAATGTACAATAGGTCTTGATTGGTGCTCAGAAAAATGTGAGTGCCACCCACTTTAAACTAGACCAAACTAAAACTATATAAGAATCTCTCATATAGAATAAGGAAAATGGTTTGATCTTCTGAAATGTGTGCGTTCAAAAGAGTTTTCAGAGCCTTTCATTTAGTTGTTACTTACAAAACAATGCAATGAGTGAACTAGAGCTAGAAGATGGTAAACTGCTGAGTAGAGCTGAGGGGAACTGTAGACTCAGGTGATAACTCCAAGTAATCATTTGATCCACTGTTCCACACACAAAAATATTGATTACTGGCGCTTTAGCATGTTCTGGTATAAAAGTGTGAGCTGCCACCCCTCAGTTGCCTTGGTTTGTTGTGAACAAAGCCAACACGGCCTGTCAGTCAGCTGCCCTGCAGTGCCGACCTCAGGGTCACTGCTGATCCCTGCACTTTGTCAGATGAAGACACCATGAGCACACTGGAGTTAATACAGAGTCCCAGTGTCAAAATGAGACAAAGTTTTATAATGTAGAACATCTCAACTCTATAACACAGTTCTTCTTTTCTTTTCTTTTTTCAGGACAATATGGATTTGGGGGATGAGGACGAGGATGATGAAAAGGTATGTACCTGTGTTTCTTTTGTTTGCAGTTCTTTGTTAACTAAGCATCTGTATCTTTTATATGCGATGAATAGTAAATACGTTTATTTTGACATGTTGACAAAGGTATCTGCCTATGATCTATGATGTTATGCTGTTAAGCTCTTCATTCAGTACGAAATCTTCGATGCATTTGGATTCCTGCCAACCACGAGTTGGATTTTTTTTGTGGTAAACTTACCAAAAGACATTTGGGCTTAATGAAGACCTCACAGACCCGTTTCCACATGTCACAACACATTCATATGCTAATAGAGGGGTGGGGGAAAAGGTTCTGCCGCATTTGGGAAAGTCCCTGAGCTTAACACGCCATATAATACCATCAATATGGAACTAATGACAGCACTTAGACATGCTTTTTCAAAGCTCATTTTAAAAGTTGGCATTGAAAGTGTTACAATGCTTTTAGGCAATGAAATATTCCTTCAGAATGACAGCAGTTTATTGTAGACCTTTTGAATGGCCGGCGTCGGCCTGTTGTAAAGTGGTTCTCATACTGGTTTCAGTGGGAACATGACCCTGTAATGACTGAAGTGGTTCAGGGCAGTGAGGAGGTTTGATGCATATTTGACTGAGGTGAAAGTAACTTGTCCTACAACATGTGGTTTGTGAGACTGGTAGTCACTGTGCATGTGGAATATCCCAGGTTAGATCCCCTCCACAGCTCTTTTCCCAGGCTCGTCCCCAGTGTCTAGATGGCTTTGAGCTAGCAATCCCTCACAATGTTTCTGAGCAGAAGCAAACTTATATCACAGAGATCACTAAGTGACGAAGACCATGGCTTTGGCTGAGGAAAAAGTCTCACACACACACACACACACACACACACACACACACACACACACACACACACACACCAACCCACCGACCCCAGCTCCTCTCTTCAGTCCTGTAACCCTCCTTCAGTCTCGCTGTGTTTGATGTATACATGTGGCTGTGTCTCTGTCTGAAGTCTGGCCCTCTCTGCAGAGATCTTCAGAGGGTCTGGTCTCCTCTGTTTACTTTAAAGCCATCCTTCCCTCCTGGGATCTGGACTAGCCTGAGAACGGTGCCTTGTCTCTTTCATAACTCTGAAGAGCATTCACTTCAAAAAGCCGTTTTTAAATTTGCTGTTAAAGTTTCAGACACTCTAATCTAGAGCGGCGTTGAAGGACTCTGTGTCTTTCTCAGAGACACTTGGAAAGACATTATTATTAAGTCTGGTAGGGAGGAAATATGTGGCCTTGTGACAGTCTCAGATTATTAGACCCGATAAAGCTGTCAAAGCTTATTGTGTAGTTGAGCTGTTAAATTACAGCGTTACATTGATGTATTTATGTTTTTGCTTTTTAGGCTACAAACTAGTGCTGTCAGTTAAACGTGTTATTAACGGCGTTAACACAAACCCATTTTAATGGCGTCAATTGTTTTATCGCAAGATTAACGTTCTTTTTGGCCTAGCAAACTTTGTAGTTTTTTTCACATACTGTTGCAACAACTAGTAACGTTAGAAAAACTACAACACCACACCGGATCTAGCTAGACCGGAAACACAACAACAGGCACGCCGCACACACTCGTTTGGGCTTGCGAGCCAGCCAAAGAGTAGTAGGCTAACGTTAACGTTTTGGGTGAATGGAGAGCGTCAGACGCCGAAATGGATGCCAGTAAGATTCAGTTGCCAAATGGTTCCATTGACAAGACCAAAGTGATCTGTGTGTTTTGTCGTTGTGAACTGAGCTATCATCGCAGCACGTCCAGTCTGAAATACCACTTGATGGTCAAGCACACAGCTGATGGCCAAGCAATTGATTAATTGCGAGTTAACTATGACATTAATGCGATTAATCGCGATTAAATATTTTAATCGTTTGACAGCACTACTACAAACCAAATTAAAATTGCGATACGTATGATAATCAGATTTGGTCTACTTCAGAATAGTGGAAATTATCCGGTGTAATAAATAATACTTTAACCTTTTTTATTTATTTTTTTGTTTCAGGAAGTATTTTGTGATGCAGTATCTCATTCAAGGGCAGCCACATGAGCGCACACACACACACACACACACACACACACACACACACACACACACACACACACAGCGAAACATCTTTGTAATACTTTATATCAAATGTAGTTGTAACAAAAGTAAAACAAAAATTTGTTTGTATTTGTATTGGAGTTGTACCTCCTTTATATTCACATATTTAATTTGTGTTATTGTACTGATGGTACTTTCAAGAGTAATTTAATGAGCTGTGTATCTGACAGTCTGTCACTAGTTTTTTTCAACCAGCACAAACCTTTAATTAGATTGATAAAGGCACAGTCCTTTATGTTTTAAATGTCTACTTCTTTTGAAATTCTACTACAATTAGCTGCTGAAAATGATCTACTTCCCCCTCAATAAAATGCCTCACCAATTCCATACCAAAATATCAAATAGAGAAGCTAACGCTCTCTGCCGAGCTTTCTGTTGTGGACTGTAGGAAGACTTTTGTTCTGCTGCAGGAGTCGGAGAGAAGAGGGCTGATGGAGAAAATCCACATGGTCCAAGAAACCATCATCACCCTTCAAAACCTGCTGGATAGCATCGCATGTTTTGGGGAGAGGATTAAAAAGTGAGAATTTAAGATCTATAGTGAATTACAGAACATTATATTTATTTGTATTGCAGCTAAAAGCATTTAAGTAGTTCATGATCACATTATGAAATGGATTGTAAGAATGACATTTTCTTTAAATGTCCTGAATATTTTTCATTGTCCTGGCCTGTAAATATCCAGTATAAAAGAAAAAGATCTGCATTAGAGGGACCTCAGTTACATTTTCCTATGAGTATGATTGTACGGTAGTTTATGTACAATCAGTAAATGAAGTTCAAAATCCATTCTTCCTCATGTTTATGATCTTCATTTTTCAGCACTTTCAACTGGTCGGTGCCGTTCCTGTCCAGCCTGGCTTTCCTGGTCTTTGTCACTGCCACAATACTTACATACTACATCCCTGTTCGCTACGTGGTTTTAATATGGGGTGAGTCTCAAACACAGTTTATAATGTCTCGAAAACGAGATGATACATCTCAAGGGGTTTATCCTAATAAACAAATTTGAATATTTTAGCTGAGTGCCTCATCACTCCATAAAATCATTGTCCACAAACTATTTTTAATTTGCCATCATAATAAAGATTCTCCTCCCCCTCTCCTTATTTGTATTCATTTTCACGGCATCTTTCTATTACCCATGAAATTTACAATGTCACAGGAGCATTTTCTTCTGCTAAGAGTTCTTCCCCTTTATCTCCTTTAACATTAGCTTCTTATAATGGGTTGTATGAATTGAAACATATCCTATATCCTACCCATCTTATTGGATAAGATTATTGTCCGAATGACTGGAGTGTAAAATGTTGCATGTCTCCCAGCATAAAAAGTGAAAGTAAAAGAAGCGAAAGGCACATACTGCACTGTAATACTCGGAGCAATATTTCTTGGACAGCGTGTGTCTCCTCTGCAGGTATTTGTTTGTGTGGAAACAAAGAGCGCAGCCAGAAGAGACTAGTGTTAATGATATGTTGGTGTGAATTTCTGTTTTAGGCATCAATAAATTCACCAAGAAATTACGGAACCCATACAGCATTGACAACAATGAACTGCTTGATTTCCTGACGAGGGTGCCTTCAGATGTGCAGAAGGTAAGCCCCGCCGGATCAGCCGGCCAGGAAGCCCAAAATCCCAGAGCCCGCTACCTTTGCATTTTACTAAAAACAACTCCCAGGCATTCTTCACTCTTGTCTGTATAATTAGCTCCGTCTGTATAATTATGCAGCCCTGTATAATTTCTGTTGTGTTTTGGTCATGATACATCCCTGGTGGAGGTCTGCTGCTTTGCGAGCCAGGCTGTTCCCAGGCTGAGACAGGAGACACTGCTGCTGCTGGTGTCTCCTGTATGAACTCCCCAACCTCAGCAAGAACAAAACATCAGTCTGCACACTCGCAGCAACCAAAAAGAAACATTTGATTTTGTAGAATGATTGACATCACTTTAATAGTAAAATAACAAGAGTTGTAGGATTTGACCTCATGTCCATAAACCAGACACTTTTTATTTGTTATTTTTTATTTTTTTTTAAACTAAACTATCCACAAGAAATCATTTTTTACCTATGTTATCCATGTGTGTCCTCTCTTCTTCCTTTATTTCCTCTCTGGCTTTTCTCTTTTTACCCGCCGTCATATCTCCTCCTCGCCCTCTCTGTCCTTTTCTCTCTGAGCTGTTTGACCCCATTTGCCTTCTCCCTCTCCTTCTTGGATGCCCCTGGGCCTCTGGGTTTAGTGACAGGGACTCACTCTAGTTTCTCTGCTGACCACTGTTACTCTGTCTACACAATGACTATAGTGAAAATGTTATTTGCAATTGTCGTTAAATAAAAGCACTACAAGATGGACAAAAACGTAATGCATCTTTGGTAATAGCTTAGCACTTTTCTCTGTGAAATGACTGTGGTTCTTGTTTCCCTCAGGTTCAGTACAGTGAGATGAGAGGCAGCAGGAGGAAGAAGCTCAATAGGCTTCCTACTTAAAAACTCACAGGATCTGCTTGTTTTTGGTTATGGTGATACACAGCTCAGCACCGTTCATATCAACCAGCACATACAGTACTGTAAAGACCTTTCCAAAGAAGAAACCAAAGAAGTCCACACGGAGGACCCCATAGAGATTACAGATTACAATGTACGGAGATTGTAGATGTTTTTATTGTATGTACAGTTTATTCTTTAAGATAATCGATCCCAAGCTGCTGTTTTATATTTCCTGGCCCCAGGTTGTGTCCTCCTGAAACCAGCCAAAAAATATCAGATTGTATTGAATGTATGTGCTTTGGTATGTAACATTTGTGTGTATATTTTTACATCATTTGCATTGGCAGATGTGCAGACTTTTATTCCAAAATGGATTATGCACCTTTTTAAAAAAAAAAGAAAAAAAGAAAATGGGATGAAAGTGAATTTCATTATGGGTTCCTTTTTAAAAATTCATAATTGTTAAGGTCTTTGTGGTTTTAAATATTATGATGAATTTCAGGAAACAATTATTGAGCCTTTCATATTCCCATATACAACATAAGTTAGTAGCACTTATTCTGCATTGTATTCCTTTATTTCTTAGTTTACCTTTGAAAATGGATAAAGATGGATGATTTCACTTCAAGGTGACTTTTTTTGCATGCAAAGATGAGTGCCTATATATTTAGTTTTATTTTTCTATTCGTCCATAGAGGGTGCACTGTACTGTTTTATTTTACACTTTGCTTGTAAGTGGGATAGGGCCAAATCTGTACACACATAACTTTATTTATTCACAACAATTACTGATGAAGACTTTCTAACCGCAATAAAACACACAATCACAGTTTAGCATATTCTCTGCCTCTCTGTCTCAGCTCTGTACTGCGTCTCTTTGAATTCCCCTGCACGGCAGATTCATGTTCTCCGTGCTGCAGGATTGTGGGCGTCTAACAGCACGGTTTCCGAGCCCCCTCTCTTCATTAGGCTTTCATGAAGCGAGGCGAGGCTGTGTGCGAGACCTCACCGGCACCCGGGCTCCCCGCTGTGTTGATGGCCCTTGGGCGTCGCCATGAGCAGGGGGACCTGGGCGACCTCCTCTCAGCTGCCTGCAGCCAGCATCCTATCAAGCACAGCAGCAGCCACACAAACCCCCGGTACCGGGATGCGCACCGCTCAGGAGCAGGAGGAGGGTTTTAAAAGCAGCCACAAGCAACAACAGCCGCACCAATTTAGGGATTGGAGAATTGGAATAGTTAAGATGTTGGCGTTCAGAGTAATACCCTGGGATTTATGGCTTTTAAGTCGGAGCGCGTGGGCTCAGCAGCAGTCAGCAGCCTCTTAAATGAGAAATGAGTCAAATAAAAGGAAAAACGCTCTAATGAAATACAGTAACGCATCCCATAATTGTGTCAAATTTTGTACAAGTGTATTGCATATGAAAGTATTTGATGAATGACCTGGTTAGATACTCGTACACCCAGCATTTGGGATCTAATAACACCTCCAGAGAAATAAATGGAATATCCATTACCTGCTTAATTAAAGCCTATAGGCTAATAATAATAATATTAACATAATATTCTATACAATGCTATACCATATAGGATCCCCGATTGTCTTATGGACGAGGGGTGTGACGAACGTGGCAGACGATGACCTGTAGGATATACGTAGTTCTAATGTTGACTTAGGTATTCAATATTAATAACCCGCTGTCAAGGACACTGGAAGGACATCTCAATTTGACACTTATAGGCTCCGCATGAATATGTATAGGCAGCGAGATGCTTCAAAATTACCAAGTAAAATCACGGTTCACACGTGGGGACTAATGTGATGTGGCACATGCATTCTGATGAGCCACAAATACAGCGGCTGATCGGTCTCAAATGACTTGTTATAACTCTATGTGGAACCTGAGAACGCTCAGCGATGTGTGTGTGTGTGTGTGTGTGTGTGTGTGTGTGTGTGTGTGTGTGTGTGTGTGTGTGTGTGTGTGTGTATGTATGTGTGTGTGCAGAAAAGGCGCTGAATATACAGCTCTGTAGACGGTGTGAATGTCTATTATCCATTAAAAGTCTTTATTAAGGCATTCATAACAACATACAGCATGGACCATTTGTGTGTGTGTGTGTGTGTGTGTGTGTGTGTGTGTGTGTGTGTGTGTGTGTGTGGAGGTGGAGGTGTCTAATGGGCAACATAGTGTTTAACTGGTTCCCAACATAAAACATTGCCAGTGAGCAAACTGCAGAGCAGCAGTACGCTGTTTGACAGCAAGCCTGGTTGGTTGGTTGGTGCGTTTGTGACTCACTTTGTCTCTATTAATACACTTCACTTTACTTTCACTTCAGGATCATATCTGTCACATTCTTTCTGTTTCTAAACATCACCACTAATCATAAGAGATGTGTAATTATCATGACATTGTTTTGATATTGAGAATCACTATCATTACCATCATTGCTGTTGATCTCTGGCTAGCAACTGTTAATGTGCTTATGTGTTTTAATAAAGTACGGATTTTCAGACTGCTGGGTTAGAATAGGCAAGAAATCTAATGAGAATATTTCACATATGTCGGATGATTCCTTAAAAAAGATCAGTCTTCTAGTTTAATTAACTAAATGTGTTGTCTACAGTCCTACAGCACCAGGAATTGTTTCAACTTATCTGTGATCAACCATTTTGTCATAAATTTCTTTTTGAAGACAAAACAACTTCTTACACTTGTTTTATCCTCATTCAACAATCATTACTCTCAGTAATGAGCTTGATTTTGACCATGTGGTCAGCTCAAATACCCCACACCACTCCCCATAGTGTTAACAATCCTTCAGGGAGTCTGCGTCCACTGGTAAATCACAGGCGCAGTGTGTACTAGCTGGGCTGCTGCCCAGAGGCTGTGTGTTGTCCCGGAGCAGGCCACCATCAAAGCACTTCATCCAAGGGAGCCTGAGGCTGCCAACAGCCAAGAGCTCTGATTGACAGAGGAGATGCAAAATGATTTTTTAAAGAGAGACCAACACACCGATATTAAGTTGGTCTTTTGTTGGTGTTTTGTTTTAGTATCTGTTTTACCTCAGACACGTCTTGAATATTAGATATTTTCCTCAACGATGTTTCCCTTAAAAATAGCTTTTGCTCTCTGCAACAAGCAAGATCCATTGATCTTCAGGATGTGTGTGTGTATTGCACCTACTCCTCTGTATAATTGTTTAGTTTTATCAAAATTCTTGAAAATTTAAATCTACAGCATTAGAATGTCTTTATGCAGCACCCGTTCTGTCTCCATGAATTTCTTCCCCATATTTCCTTCAAAATGTGTCAAGTATTGATAACAAATGACTTAAACTATATTAAGTGGTCTTTATCACATAAACAGAATAATGCTCATAGAAAACATTTTTTTTTTTTTACATTACTGAATTTGTCTTGCATTCAATTAAAGTTTTCAATTCAAATTTATTTATAGTGTCAAATCATAAAAGAAGTTATCTCGGGACACTTTACAAATAGACTAGGTCTAGACCAGGCGAGGCGAAGCAGAAACCTCGGACAGAACCCGGCTCTTGGTGGGCGGCCGTCTGCCGCTGCTGGTTGGGACACAGAGACACAAATACAGATATACAGATATGTAGAAATATGATTCATAATAATTATAGCAGTTGGCATGATGAACAGTGGCAACTATAGTAACAATAAAGATAATAGAACTATGACTAGAAATAATAAGTAGTAGCAGTGCAGGGCGTAGCAAGGCGTGGAGCAGGACCACGGCAGCAGCTGCAACCACTATCCAGGTGCCACCACAATCCAAGGAAATCCTCATGGCGAGAAAACATAAGGACTCTGGGGTTAGAGCTAAGTTAGTAACATGCATGGGACATAAATGAATACAGATGGAGAGAGAGGAGGAGAGAGGTGCTCAGTGTGTTATGGGCAGTGACGTGCTAAGTAATCTACTTCTACAAGAACTATAAGCAATACAATTATAAAAGTACTCAAAATATTCTTTGATTGTTTTACAGGCCATGTTAAACTCATGTAACGTGAGGGTTCGTAATGTGATGGTTGGACCACTCTTAAAGAGAAGAGACAGCCGGATTGCTGTTCTCCACACGTCAGCTCCACAACAACAGCAACCTTGTTTCTCACTGACATATAGCTGAACTAACCAATCAGATGCTAGCAGAACTTAGACTAAGGTAAATGTGAGGGAAACCACAGAGGTAGATTCATAACTGCTTGTGTAAATAATTAAACATGTAAATATGCAAATACTGACTGTGTAAACACAAATATGTAAATAGTTAACTGTATCAACATTGTAAATACATTTTTAGTAAAATTAACTCAAATATATGAATGTAAACCTTACACTTATACACACACACATATATATATATATATATATATATATATATATATATATATATTTAGTTATTTTTCTTGTTTTACCATTTTAATCATTTACTGTATCAGTGGCAATTTTTCACCCTGTTAGTAATTTGTTACTTTCCAAAAAAGACTACAATTCCATTGAGACCATTTTCAGGAAGTGACATCATTTCTAGGAGGGAACTCAAAGGAGTAAGGTAGGGTGAGCATAAACTTTCACTCATGTATTGTTCCCAATGTTCAATTATGCTTATCTGTTTGTCACACTCTTAAACTTTGCCCTTTTAGGCTAAATTATGAATAATAATAATAATAATGATAATAAACAAATTAAAAAATATATTTGATATAGTAATACAAGTTCTATTAAAGTGTAGAACGTTAGCTAGCTAAATCTAGATCACTCACAAAGCTATGGCTAACTTAGCTTAGCTAGTTTTTCCACCCTGTTAGCAGCCCTGTTTAGGCTATAGACCAGTATGAACCAGTCCACCCTTAAACCCATCAGCCAACACAATGCTGTGGAGATAGCTCTGGCAATACAAGACTGGGTGGTTCTTAATCTTTTTTTTTTTTTGTCAAACGTACCTAACTGGATATTATTTAACTATTAATGATATCAAAGAGGATATTGTTTCAATATTATTTCATCCAATTGAAGTGTCAGTTGGTTAAGTTTGCATTTGTATAATTAGGCTACCACTTGGAGTGCCAGACACTTCAGCCATTTATCTATTACCTTTAGCTAACTATTTCAACCATTTATCCATTAGGCTACTTTATGCTAACTATTTAAATCATTTATCTATAACATTTAGATAACTATTTCAACTATATATCCATTACTTTTTAACAAACTATCTCATCCATTTATCCATTACTTTTATCTTACTATTTCAACCATGTATCCATTACTTTTAGCTAACTACTATTGTTATGAAACAATCCGATCATAATTGTTTTGTGGTTCAAATCTTGGAGAACAAAGCAGCACGAAGAAGAGAAGAATGAGCTACATAAGGCTTTGGATACACAGACAATACTTGTTGGTAGGATCAGTTCTTTGTTGGTTTTGGTCTTTTCATGGGATTTGTTAAAAATTAGAAATATATAGAATAGTAAGCTTCCCGACATATCCTTTAAATGTAAATGGTGAGATTAGATTGTGGAGGTTTTATTTTGTATTTCAGAGCCTTATATTATGCAAGTTTGCAATGTTGCCAATGTATGTGTGACCTGATTTACACAAGATTAATAAGGAAGTTTTATAAGTAGAAATAGATAAATGAACAATACAAACAAATATTGAATGCATGCTTTAATTTGATAGCGTCTTAGATTCTGCTGTCTGCTTAAAGAATATTTTAACAGAAACTTGTTTTCATAACTGATAACTTTGGATAAGATGTGTTGTTTTTAGCAGCTGTAGAGCTTATTGATCCTTATGATGACCCAGGAGGACAAGTCCTGACTCTGGCTGATCTGGACGTTAGGGTTGGGGATGGGGGTGATGGAGTCCTGCCCGTTGATGGAGAAGGCTGTTCTTCCATAGTGCATGATGGAGGTGTAGTCGTAGGGAGTGTTCAGGTTGTTGGTGACCAGAGCGTGGTTGACCTCATGCTGGATGATGCCGTAGTAGAGGCAGCCCTGCCTGTTGAGAGAGAGCACCTGACTGCCTCCCACTTTTCCCAGTTCGGAGAAACATCCTTCTTTGTTCTCCACACTGATGTAGTCGTTCTCGTTCTTACGGGGGACGAAGCGGACACAGGTTTTCCTGTGGAAGTCCTGCAAGGAGCTGACAATCAGCTGCTTCTCTGAGCTGGTGAACTCACTGCTCACGGTGAAGGGGACCGTCACCAGGCCACTGGAGTCTTTCTTCCAGAAGCAGTTCTGGGTCTAGCACATCATGGCGTTTCTGGTTCTGGGAGCCAGCAGGTCTCCTTCCAGCAGGATCTCACTGCTGCCCTTGTTGGATCTCAGAATCCTGGTGGTGATGTCGACGGTGTCTGGGTCTTTTTCCTTCTTTGCCTCCTTCCTCCTGGAGAGGAAGTGCCTGAGAGAGGCCGAGCAGGAGCAGCAGCAGCAGGCTGGCAGAGGGAGTCATCTTCAGGGTCGGTCTGGAGGCTGTGGAGCTTCTCTGGAGAGCTGCTGTGGAGAGACTCCTTCAACGCTTGATGTTTGACTCAGTTCAGTCCAGGGTCTTTATACTCTCCTCTACAGGTGTGTCTGCAGGAGGCTTATGGGTTGGGGGCTACAATGCTAGGCCTGAACAAACCTCTGAAGGGAGGACTCCACAGACAAGCCTACTTTTTAAACATAGTTTCTAATCCCCCAAAAGTTTTTTTGTCCAGTTTATCCTCATTGTGTGCCACAGCCTTAGCTACATTAAGCTCAGCTGGTTTTATTTTTCTTTGGTTTACAAATGGCTTTTTAACAACCTTTATCACAGTATATATGTACAAATTAAATGTGTGTGACCGAAATACTGTTTCTTCACTCTCTGATGACCTGCGTAATTGGAATTCCCATGTGCGCCTTTTATGACAAGCTGTTAAAGTTGTAGCAAAAGCTGCGTGTCCCTCTGTGAGGATGATAGACGGCCTATTGAAACTCTTGCATATGTAGAAGATGGTAATAGGTTCCTGTGGGACATGTTGCTGTGGCCTGGCTGAGACAGCTCGCTAGTCAAACAAAAAATGAATGTCCAACCTATTGTACAAAACCATCATGGCCGCCCCTCCAACAGGGAACGCCAGTAACATCTGTTTACTGATGCATGAATGATCATTTATTATGCATTTTAATTAATCATTTTCTATTAGTTTGATGCAACTTACATTTTTTTTTGTGTTTTTCATTTCAAAATGAATGGCCAAGACCAGATAACTGGTCCGCCCATGAAAACTTAACTTAAGCTTAATTCTATAATACAATGTGATATAGTTGTTTATTGATATTTAACTATGCACCTAGGATGCGATATCTCCTCTTGTCTCGTGAAAATATGGACTCTAATTTGTTCAATTTAATTATCGCATATAAACCGACTTCACCTCCCTTGAATCCTGGCCTCATAAAGTGTAAAGATGAATTGTGAAAAGAATGTGTGTTTTTTCTCAAATGCGTCCCCCCCCCTTCAATCTCATCAGCCACCGTGATTAAGGTTTGGCATTGGGGATTGTGCTGTCTTTTTGGAGAGATATTTCAGCTGCATTTCTGACACTCTGAAAGGAGAGGAAGATAAAGGAGGCGTCGGGGAAAAAACTCCTTCCCGTTGTGTGAGTCCTAGAGAGGGCCTTGAACCCTGCCATTCAAGCCTTTCTCTCCATCAGCTGAGTCTAATTGCCAGAGAGGACAGGAGACCCCAGGCCTGATCGTTCCTTATCCTCTTTAGCGCTTTCAGGCGAGTGAAAGGCGAGCTTCTGCTTTTGATCTTTTCTCTGATTCGCTTTTTCTTCTCTGTCATCCCTACCATCCTCTCCTCAGGAGTGACACCAGTTCCTTTCACTGCCTGCCCCCGTCTCCATCTGCCCAAAATAATGACCAAGGCCCAGGCATTATTAAACCGAGGTGGAGAAGGAAGGTCAGCACTGGGAGAGGGAGAGGGAGGTCTGGATGGGGACTCCAAACTCGTTTAAGGAGGGGTGCCCCTATTCCACATCTACTCCGTAGCCTCTCTGTGTTCCCCTAGATTCATCCCTTACAGTTTTCATGGCCTTAGCCTGGAGAAAGCCCATTCTTTAACAGACTACGGACGTGAAGGCTCGTCCTTTCCCAGAGCTGCTGCTACAAGAAGACCCCAGGCTGCTTGAGACAATGGGGCCTGTGTGATCTCTCAGCCAGACTCAGGATGAGACGATGCCTTGCTTGCCAGTCCCATGGGATGGTAGACCCAGTAGTCATTGTTGACAGCTAATGGACAGCATCTTTCCACTGGCAGGCCCCCCTGCAGACTGTGTCATTTTAGCTTGCTTAATAACAACACTCCGGCTGGACCGACTGAGGAATTCTATCAAGAGCAGCAGTTTGTTTGCAGATGAAAATCATTCCCCTCACGAATCTCAAAAGCTAACACTGGGGGGGTGATTGGATGAATGCAGCCAGCGAGCAAAGACAGCATTCAGTGGGGGAAATTCAATATAACTTATGAAAAGAGAGTTACTGGTCATATGTCTGAAAAGACCAGGATTAGAATCACTTCATTCAGCACGAACAATACAATTACAGGCATTTGTTTTTCTTAAACTAGAGCAGAGACATACTGATCACGAATAATAGTGCCATACACGCTGACATACACGGTGCAGGACAATACAAAACATCAAGAAGAAAATACTCTACGTACGTATCGCATATATAGCAGTTAGAAACGCCGACCTTGTGTTTGGCATGAGTCTAATCAATGTTAGAGATGCTGGAACAGCCGTCATCTCTCTGATGGAGGTCCAAGGTTTCCATAGCGATTAAGTACATGCTGATGCAGCGAATGCACATATACTATACACTTGTGTACATTTCATATTGTTTTTATTCATGTGCACAAGCACTTTCCCATCACAAGTGCACCCATAGTGTTATTTAAGCCACTGTGGGGGATGCAAACAGTAGAGCAGACTGTGTTGTTGTCCTATGTCCTTGTGTTGTGTGCTTTTCAAAATGTTAATCATTCTGAGGGGCTGAGCTGAAAAGGACATATAACAAGCCTGAAGGGCAAATATGTGCCATCATTTCTAATATGTATGGCCAAAATACCAAATAAAACCGAAAACAGCCAGTGAAATGTTATCAACTTCATCACATATACAATTTGTTAAACTTACATCGGTACTCTGAGTAGAAAATCTGGTCTGTAAACTATTTTACATCTGTCCCTATATCGATTTTTATTTGTCACACTGGTGGTCTAAAAGTAAGTCATATTTTTAAAATGAGTGTAAAACTCCATTATGTCATTATCACAATTTCTCTTCTCTTTTTGAAGCCTCATACAACATCACATTTAATGCCTGCCGACCTTAGAAACAGTTGTGCTTTGGCCCTTAGCTTTCTACTTATAATCAAATATTCTTGTACATGACATAGGATTGAGAAATCTCAAAAAGACTAAAATGGAAATCTACTTTTCTGAAGTACTGATTGATCAATATAATCATAGTTCAAAGGTATTTCATTCATATTGCATTTTTATTAGAAGAGAAATGCATATTTGGTGCAAAACTAATGCCGCTTTTCCACTACATGGTATAGCACGGCTCAACACGACTCGCTCTATTTTGGTTTACCATTAGCAAAAGTTGTCAATAGTACCTGGTACTTATTTTGGTACCAAGCGAGCTGAGCTGATACTAGATGTGGAGTTTAAACACTGCAGGCCACTGATTGGTCAGGCAGAACTGTCACAAGCGCTACATGGGACATTCTGCAAAAACCTGCCATTTTTAAATAGCTAAGCTACCATCAATAGCAATTTTTTTATTCACTCACCCCAGATTTAAAAAAAAAAAAAAAAAAAAAAGACTATGCTGTACAATTGAGTGCAAATGTCCGTTGCTGACAAAAGGATTCAGCGAGTGTCATGGTGAAGATGATGTCACGGCAGTTTCACGCAGTATCGTTATGGCAATCAGGCGATCTGTACTTAGGCACAGTCACGTTCTGATGCAGCATGCTAACATGTAGCATGACAATCTCAACGTTCTGATCTTCAGCAGGTATATCGTTTACCATATTCCGCATCTGAATTGAGTGTATTAGTATGCTAATGTTTGCTAGTTAGCACTAAAGCTGATAATGGCACAAGATGAAAAGTCACAGGATCAGCAGAGTCATTAGGATTCATCCTCTGGGGACCATGTACTGTATGTCTTAATAGAATTTCATGGCAATCCTTAGTCTTCCTTAATCTAATAGTTGTTGAGAGATTTCAGTTTGACCAATAGACCAACATTGCCAACTGCTAGCAAAGCTAAAAACATTTTAAAAATGATTATTCTGTGGATTTGTTCTTTTAAAAAGATATTTTACTTTGTATTGTACTGCACAACTGACAGTAAAAAAATGGATGAATGGGTTGGAATGAGCATGATATTAGTTGAAGGTATCTGATTAGATTTCAACACATCATAGTGGATAGTACAGTAGATAACACGTTAGCGAACTAAACCACTGGGATGCCCTGGAAATACCTCCTGGAAATGTCTCTCTGAGTTGAAAAAGAGAGATTTAGAGCGGTCTTATCTAAATTACTGTAGAGGACTGGAGGCAGGAAAGTGATTATTTCATGTGCTGCCTGCTGGAGAGGAAAAACTTGTATTTTTCCTTTATTATTTTCTGTTTTCTTTTTAATGTGTAGCAGTAAGTGGCTCAGGCTAAAGTGTGATGGATCCTGGAGTGCAGGAGGGGGAGAGGAGAGGGAAGGAGGGAGGAAAAGGGCAGAGTGTTAGGTCAGGCTGATAGAGATGTCAGCACTGCTTCAGTAATCTTGTGACGCCTAGGAGAGCGGCAAAAAAGAAAAGCTGGACGGCTGAAAGACCGGCGGCTTGGTGACAGCAGAAGCAGAGACCACCCCAACAACAGCAGCAGGGGATGCTGGGAGGGGAGGGAGGGAGACCTGGGATTGGGGTGGAGGGTGCGGTCGGGGGGGGTGTTGTGAAGCCGGAGGGGGAAGCTGATCTTCAGTTACACATTATGGCTGATAGTTAACCCTCCTCCTCGCAGCAGCGTGTTAGAAAGAGAGAGAGTGGTGAGTCAGTTATCAACGCAGCGGAGGATTTAAGCCTTGTCTACTTTATTTTACATCTCCAACGGGCTGGAGTTATTTGTTGTGGTGCCAAATGTAATGTACCTAATGAAAAACACTGTTACTTACACACACCAGCAGGGACGCCAAATGAGATCCTTAAAAATAAGTAAAAATGGATTATAATGTAATAATAATGGACTACCATACATTACCATGTCTCTCTGGAATATATTTCATTGGGTAAATAGTTTTTAAACAGCACACCTACTCACATGCTTAGCCTATACACACTGTCTTGCTCTCCTAATACACAGACATACAAAGGCACTGTGTAGCCTATGTCATCAAGATTACAGCTACCACCAACAGAAACAATGTCATGTTGTGTAGCCGGCTGTAAAAGTGGAGCTTTTGGAGTCCGGCGTTCTGTTTAATGGCTGACCCAGTAATGAAATGTGATTCAGGTGGTAGATGGATATCTGCTGTGAAATATCTCTCCCTGGTCACCGGCTGCAGCCCAGACGTCGCCTTCTGTTCGCTCCTGCTGTAAAGTGTGATTTGTGGTGTTTGGCCTTTTGTCTGGGACAATTATGTTCACCATTAACAAGCTTTCTTCTGTTATTGTTCATATCAATTAGAGGTGGACAGTAATTTGAGTTGATGGTGGAGATGGTGCTAGAGGATTTAATGGTGATATTATGGTGATATGGGGGGGCGATTAATGCCCCAAAGAAGGAGAAGTTGGACACTGTTGTTGTTCACTCGGGGTTATTTTTTATTTATTTTTTAAAGATTATTTTTTGGGCCTTTTTTTATTAGATAGTGATAGTAGAAAGGAAAGAGAGGGAGAGGATGTCACGTAGGAAATGGCTGTGAGTTGTATTTGAACCCGGGCTGCTGCAAAGGACTCAGCCCACATGGGGCGCACACTCTACTGGGTGAGCTAAAGGCCACCCCTTCACTCAGTTTTTGTATTGCTTTTATTCTCTAGCTATTTTGTGGCAGCATGTAGAGTGCAGCAGCATTCATCTATGTGTTCTTTCTCGCTTAGGCCAGACAGATAGCACTGTGTCAGTCCAAGTTCCTTATTTATTTCAATGACACTACCACAGAGGACACTGTTAACAATACACAGGGTTGTCCTGCAAAGAAGTTCACCCTGACTCAATGCAGGGTCATCCAGCAACATGCTGCATCTGCCAATCATTATTATTATTATCATCATTATTAACTACTGTGAAGTGTTTTGGTGTCTGATAACCCTTCAAAGCCATGCATGTAATACACAAACTGGACTTCCTGGATCGAGGGCATAGATTTGAGGTTCTTCAACCAAAATAAATGAATACAGTCCAATGCCATATTCTTTATATATATAACAAATTAACAAATTACGATGACATTAGTTACTATGCATTTTAGTTTTTGAAAAAAGATTTGAAATCCTACATAATTTGCCACACTATTATTGCACTACATAATAGATAAAATAGAATAATAGATTTTTATAATCACATTTACTTTTCTTGATAGGACCTAAATAATGTTGTATTTTCATCATTACAAAACAGAACATTGTCCCTTACTACGTTACCTTTACCTTTCAACTGTAACCTATTTTTTTTTAGCAGAATACTAGTTACTAGTTATTGTAGTTATAGATAAAAAAAATATAAATTATTATTATTATTTGATTTTTTTGGCTGAATAACATCCAAGGAGAATGAAGCATGTTTTTCAGCCTCTGTAATATTTGTAATCCTCTCATATGAATGTGTCAACATTTTTATCAACAGAGCTTCTCTCATCTAGAGTGAAGTGACAGTGTTTGGATAGTTTAGTGAGTCAATCAAACTGAACTTGTAAAGGTGTCGGGGGACCTAAGTTCAGACTGAACACCCGTTTATGGTGCAGAGATGTTTTTGGTGGCATTAACAACACCTCATACATGGGCAGCATTCCAGCATTCCCTCCATCCTTTTTGCCTGAGCTGCAGAGAGGCCTGCAGGATGCCCATCAGTGGCATGGCAAAAAAATAGAAAACAGCTACTTTCAACTCACATGTCAATTCAATTAAATGAACTCTATCTGTTACTTCATTTGGGCAAAACATCAGTGCATGTACAGTTCACACACCCGGTAAAACACATAATAGTACAACACGTCACTTGGGCTGGGTACCGATTTCATACTTTCTAGGCACCGACCAAATTACCTCTTTAGTATTGAGTATCGAAAAATAAATAAAAAGATTGCTGTAATGTGTAATGTAATTCCTTTTTGTTAAAATGGATTTTATAAAATTGGTATCGTTCAGGAACTGGTATCGAAGTCACAGAATTGGTATCAAACTTTTTTAACAATACCCAGCATGTCATATAGCAGCAGTACAACAATGTAGTAAAAATATCCAAAGCACAGTACATAAAAAAAATAGGCAATAATAAAAAACAATAGAAAAGAATCTTACTATCTATATATAAATTAATTAATAATTTTAAATAACTATTTAAGAGTTTAATGGATGTAGGCACACAACTTGAAATGATGATGTTATTATTTGGTCAGTGTGACAGATTGGTTCATCTGCAATGGATATAAAGTATATCTATAAATACTGTATGTACATGTATTTTATTTATATATAAATGTATTAAGGCATGGCTTTCTCATACATTTCTGCGTGATCTTTTCTTTTCCTTCATAATGATAAAACAAAAGCATGGACTCACTACATGTAAGCAATGGAGAGTTCCCACATGTTACCCAGTTGACGTCCTTGTACACTGAGATAAAAAACATGAAAAACGGGGCCAAAAATAATAATAATTCTAATGTCAAGGGAGCTTGGGAGAAGGGAGGGAGGGGACACGGTTGTGGGATTCCCAGCATGTCTACAGATGACAGCCCTTCGCCCAGGGCTGGCTGATGCAGCGACATTGTGCGCCTGTCATAGCTGCCCTTCAACAGCAGATGAAGCTGTCAGCAGGACGATGACTTTATTCTGACAGCCGCTCCACCCTCTCTCTTCACAGCGTTGCAAATAAATATGTTGGGTTTCAAAGCTGCCAAGGCAGACGTTGGACAGTGGGTCAGGGGGCCAAACGCAGAGCAAAAGCATTCCCTTCCCCTCGTAACCTGTTCTCAATGAGCCTGGTCACCTCGCCAGGGCACCCATTCAGCGTGAGCCATCCAAAGGGCCCCAGGGCCCCAGATCTCACACACTGCCTGCCGGGGGACTTCTGTGAGCCTCGCTCTCTCTCCCTCTGACAGCCATCACTCTCTCTCTCTCTTTCTCTGTGCATGTCTGTGTTTGCCACATTGGAGAGCCAAAAATATCCTCAGCAGAGCGAAATAGTGAGCACACCAGCAGTTCAAACCATCGATGACAGAATGGGATTCAATCTGATGAGGATGAAAATGACTTCTCCCCGCTGACTCAGTTTGAAAAGAAATAGTTATTCACAAACTTTGTTGCGATGATGAAGTGAGAATGTCATCATCAGAGCAACATGCAGGTGAAAGAGAAGCACTCTTTCTTCTCCTCTCACCTCCTTTTTTTTCATCTTGTGCAATCCACAAAATCACGACTCTTCAGCTCACTTCATCTTCATCTTGCAAACTAACTAGACATGATACAACTGTTTAATAACATATTTACTGTAATTCATACAAAGTGACTTTTTCAAAAACAGCAATAGAAGCTGTGAATGTCAAAGCCAGACTGAAAGGGTTAATTTAACATTATGTAAGCAATGTTTTAACTTTAATTTTTGCTATCTTTCAGCTGTTAAAGAGAACCAACAAATCCGTCTGTGTGAGAAAAACAAATCCTGGAACCCACCAATGTAAGCACAGCATTATTCACGGACTCTGTTATTATATAACAGATTACAGCCTCCCATTACACACACACACACACACACACACACACAACACATGCAAATGCAGAGACTCTCTTTGCACGCCACCAAATGCAAAACGGATACTAGTTTTTGGATTAAGATTAATTTCCTCCATTTGTTTCAAATGGGCTTTTATTTGCAGTATTATGACTATATTGTATTTTAAATGAAACACTGCGTGCTGTTACTGAGAAATAGCACGTAGAACATGGCCACACCGAAACTCAAAATCCAGATGTACTTTAAACAGACCTGACCTCCTTTTCTACTTCTACTACACTAAAATGTAAAAGGAAAGCTTTTCATATGCCGCTAATGCTGTTATTAAAGTTACCCCGACACTACTAAACAAACACATTCTGAAATGTGTTTGCGCATTTACAGCTCAATAGATAAATGCCTCAGTTCACACTCAGACCCGTTTAGAGATGCAAAGTTTGAGTTTTGAGCTGAGATACCTTGAAGTGACCATTAGATGTCCCCTCAAGGCTGAATTGACTAGGAGTCCAAATGATACAGAGAGGAGAAGCCCGTCTCCCGTTTTGTCCCATCTGCTTCTTTTTACATTTAGTGTACAAGTTCATGTACATTTTACACTGCTTTTTAAATTGTGTATTGTTTTATTGTTGTCTCTGCTGAAGACATGCATGTGTTTTGTCACATTTTACCTCGTTCACCCAAACAGAGCCAGATCTTCTCCAGTCCAACGAGAGGTTTCAGACACAATGAAATAATGATAAAAACTGGAACTTTGACTACACCAAATGAGGGCTCCATACTCACTATGATGGATTATACCCTTAATGAGAGAGATGTATGCTCTATGAGAATAAATAGCTGCAAATGGCTCCTTGTGAATGGAGGAATGAGCCATGATATCTGTAACTGGCAGGCTGCTTGTCAGGAAAAATGCAAAGCAGGAGGACAATCTAAACCATTGACTCAAAGTCACAAGAGAACAGTTGGAATCCTTTATGATCAAAATTCAGTAGAGTCTTCAAGTGAGTTGGACTCATTAGTGTTATGTCTTTCGTTTTTAATGAATTGAGGCTGCGACAGTTTACTGTCACAAACTTGTTAACGTTCTGTTTTCTGCAGTTTTAGGCCAGCAATATGCAAAACTGCACTACATTACCTATCGCTTTCAGATCAACACATCTCCAGCTTGCTGCTTGCAGCCCCATGTACCTAGAGCCCCCCTTCCCCCGCCCCACATGTCTCAGAACCATATAGTCACAAAAGTGACAGCTTTTAAATTAAAAGAAGCTAAACTTGTGGTATTTCAGTGATTCTCTGATCCACTGTCATCCAGTTTCCTAGATCAGCATTACAAACCTACAAACCAAACAACCAGTCGTCAGGAGATCAAGAGGTCAAAGGTCACAGCACACAGACAATATTCCTGTGACCCATGAATGATCGTTGGTGATTAAGAAGTGCTTTCCGTTTTTCTTTGGAACAATGCTACGCAATAGGCAGCAGCAAACACAGGAGACACGTGTACATCGTCTGTGATCTGACTTGTCTCTTTTTTCAATGTTACCTTATATCATTGCCCACAATTGTCCACATGCATCAGTGTCCCCTGTCAATGAGATGTTCATTGACAGGTAGCTGAAGTTTTTTCTCATAACACAAATTGGCTTCTGTCTGTCTTCATAGGTCCCAGAGACAAAACAGAAAAGCAGAGCTCTACGTTGTTTCTTGACTATTTAAAATAATTAAATCATACTTAAAGCGCATTAAAGAAGAAAAATAAGTAATTTAAACTGCAATAAAGTACAATGGATGGATGAAACGAGAGAAAAGAGCATTTAGAATTAGATTGACATGCATAATGTAAGTATTTACAGTAAGAACATCATGCAGAAGAGCCAGCAACCTGTAGTGTTGCCAGTTTACTAGCTAAAACTAATGCATTGTAATACAACAGTCCTGCAATCAAGTCTACCTTCATTAAGCTTATACTGTAGGCCTCTGGGGTTTTATAAACTGAAAGAGAGGTGTGTGTCAGTTCAAAGTTGAAAGGGGTGGACAGTGAGCTCTATTAAAGGGTTTCAACATGAAAATCATAACATTCATGGAGGTTGGGTTTTTTGCAGGAATGTTGTATTACACTGCATTAGTTTTAGCTAGGTGTACCTAATAAATTGGCAAATGAGTGTACTGTATGGTCAAACACTTATAACGTCACCACAGACAAACGTGTACAGTCAGCTGGGGCATAGTCTTTGGTTATTGTTCAGTATCATTTCTTAATGAAGTAAATGCTGAACGATTATGTATGATGTATGACATCATGCTCACAAATCTGAGGGGTCGTGAGATGATTAAATGGGCAGGAAAGAAGACAAGAAAGAAAAATCTGATACCCAATCTGTATTGTTTTTTGACAGAATTTTTCTCTAATCTGTTTTGTAAAATAATATTGTTAAAATGTTACTTCTTTGGGCCTCAAACACTTATTTTATATGAAACCATGTGAGAAGTCTTGAGGGGAAATGTCTCAAACAACTCAGACATCTGAAACTAGACGAAAGGTTTATTTTTTAAGGGGGCGCAAGCCATTAAGATCAGGAGCCATTGGTTTAAATTGTATTATTGTATTAGTATATATTTTGTAAGTTTTTTTTTGTTTTCTTTCATTTGAAAAGCATCTAGTAACTTTAGCTGTCACATAAATGTAGTGGAGTAAACAATACAATATTTTCTCCTGAAATGTTCTGGAGTAGTATCTGAAATAATATAAAATGTATAAGCTCAAGTAAAATTCATGTACCTTAAAAACGTTACCTAAGTACCTGCACTTAGTTCCTCTCCACCTCTGGAAGAAAGATTCAAGCTGCCTGTAATGGCAGTCACTGACATGAAACGACTGATTGCTTTAAATGTTACACTTTGACAATCTAACTTTGTCACGGACATTCTGAGCGACTGACATTTCATTTGATACTTTGATATTTACTACGCCCGCAGAGATTTTCCCGTGGCCTACTTTAGTCTCTGATCTCATCTGACTTTGCCATAATGTCTCATTTCAGTCTTGGCATTATTTTCTTCTGTTCATCCCAGTATGATTTTTCCTTTTGCCCTAGTTGCCTTTTCAGTAAAAGGAAGATTTGCATCTTAATGGATCTTAGCAACAACAGAGGCCCTCTCAGCACTGTGCTTTTCAGAGTCACATGCACTGCTGCAACAGTACGTATAAAAAACACAAACAAAAAATACTATTTCACATGAAATAAAATCTATTGTGCCTTCGGTCAGATTAATACCCATTCTAGGAAGTTGTATGGATCATGTTGTAAAAACAGATCACTGATAGCAATGTATTAGTGGGGGATTAACATGACTTTCGCCCTGCTTTCTGTGCACAATAAAGCTTTAATCTAGGCTCTGACTGGGAGGCGGGGCTGCCGCGCCGGGCCAATGAGCTGCCTCTGTGTCTGTAGAATATCCCCGCCTATAGGTGTCTCTGATGGTGTGGCCCGGGCCGGCCTGGTAACAGACGTAGTGACAGACGTGCCCCTGGGATTCCACCTGTCAGCCACAAACGCACTAATCGACAGGCCTCATATAAGCTGAACTCTCTGTCAAATCTTCATCTTCTCATTCGTCTGACTGACTCCCTCTGCCCACCCCCACCCTTGTCTTATCCATCTCAAACTCCGCCCCTCCACCAGCCTGCATAAAACACATCACCATCAACCCTTCATGCCTGCTGCGCCCAAACCAGATTTCTTCTTTCGTGTGAAAAAAGCCACAGTTTTTGCTGTAAGAACTAATCCAAAATCTTCTGTGCAGCTTCTTAAATAAACCCCACCCCCTCTCCACCTCCCTGTCTTTCAGCTTTAATGTGACAGAGGTGGGCTTTAATGTTCACTAGTAATTGGGTAGGAGAGGGAGAGACTGTTTGGGAGGAGGAGGAGGAGGAGGACGGGTCATGGTCAGGTTTCTCATGGAGGTTATTCTGCATCTGTCTCTTAGCAACGGCAGACCGCTCTTTGTACAGTCCTTGAGATGATTGGTGCATTTTCTTTTTTTCTTTTTCCTCCTTGGTTGCTGAAATGTTTGGCGAGCGGGCTCCTCGGCAGACAGCCTTCCTCACACATTCACTGCTTTTTAGAATTTGTTTTCATGAGCATCAGATGGGCTCGCTGAGGTGTGGCACTCGCTGTAGCTTAGCCTCCCTGAGTGTAAATGTACATTATACATGTGAGGAGAAAATGACAGAAATAAAGCCAAAATTAACACCAAACTAAAATGGAATCATGCCAGAGAGCATTTAAGATCAATGTTCCTCTAAGTGTGATTACTCTATGGATAATAGTAATCACCTTTTCATTATATATATTGCATTTCACAAGAAATCCCAAATGAAAGTTCATTATACAGTTATGCACAGCTTTCTATGCCCTGGTTGCCGTACATTGAAAAAGTCCTGACTCTTACATCTTATGTTGTAATAGATGTTATCCAATGGGATGTAGCTAGAGACTTCATTTAACCAGTGTATTACTGTAGGGGGAGAATCAGATTTCCAATGAGTTGTGATGCTCTTCCTTGCTGCGATCAAAGCAAAATGTATTTATTTCTATATGTTCATTCAAAGGGTCTATGTTGCCTGTGCCAAGAAGACACAAGAGAGGCGATTTTGTTATATGAACATCTAAACATAATCACCTTTTCAGTCACGTTTAGATAAATGACATTAAAACAAGTGATTGTATGAGTGTGGTGGCTTGATGCTGCAGCTCATCATCTTCCTGAGCATCTCACAGCTATCATATCCCCCTTCTCTTGAGCATCAGGAAAAGGGCAGCCCAGGGTCTAAGGTCACTGCAAGGAGCCAGGGGAACCTCTTAATTCACTCTGTCAGCTTGGAGACATCAGAGCAGGGAGCCAGATTGGCGTGATGTCAGTCCTACCCATGGAACAGGATTAAAAGGGCAATTTGGGGACAAGGGGGAGAAATAAAGGAAGAAGAAAAGCATTTGAGCTTGTTCTCTTTTCCCAGCAGATTGGATTTACCCACAGATAGATAGACAGATAGATAGAGTGCATCAATATCCATATAAGTATGGATAGAAGGATGACAGTATTATGGTTTTGAGTTTGACTTCACTTTATTCACAGACCAGAGTGAAAAACACATAATGGATCAAGTCTGGACAAACGGAGTTCACACAATGTAATGTATTTCCAACATGCAAGTAAACGACAGTCAGTGGAGGTATTGATCACCTGTAAAAGTTTAAAGAAGATGTTTCTTTGATCTGATGATGTTTCCAGGTTAAATGTGTCCGACGGATATTGCTGTAGAAATGGCGTTCCGCGTGCAGGTCCGTTCAATGCCAGCTTCAGACAGATGGAGCTTCATTTCCCAATTTTTCATTGAACTTCTGAATTTCTCCTGAACGTAAACAGAATCTCACCATAACGCCACATTCAAATAAAGGCAGTCGACAGCAGGGACATCAGCGCACCTGCATACGGGACCTTTGCTCGGCTTGAACTGAAGGCGGTGGTTTGGTCTCCTCTGACGTTTGGTAGAAAATAACTGACGTGTTTCTGAGAAAAGAGAATTCTGGTTGTAATCAGTCTGTTGGTTTATAAGCCACTGCCAGTTGGCTATATGTGTGTCATTGTATGCAACTATTGCTTTATAACCTTTATTCATTCATCACAATAAAAGCGCAAAAGTAACACATCAATAAGTAAGGTAGTAAGAAGAAAAAAGTCAGTTAATACATGAATTGGCTAAATAATTAAACGTGAAGAGATCTTACAATAAAATGGCAGAAGGGCACATTGTGTGTAATTGAAAGCTAATTGCGCTGTACAGTGGCCTGAATATCAAAGGATTTATGGAGATTAATAGAGAGTAATAGCCTACCATAAATTAGGATTAAGCTTCTTTTTTCGGGCCAAACGGTGACTGTAATATGCAGGCTAATGCCATTTTTTTTTTTTTATTATGTTTATGTTTTTAGTGGCTTGTTTTCTCACTGTGAAACCATTTAAAATAATAATAATAATAATAATTAATTTCCAACACTGCGCTTGTTAACAGTTAGTGAAAGATACTGATTCGTTATGAAAAATATAATGCTTGTTTTCTCAGTCAGACTTGCTTTTCACAACAGAAACCTGAGAACAAAAAAAAAAAATCGATAAAAATAATTTTTAAATAAATCCTAAAATTAAAAAAAACTAATGCAAGGAAATGTCAAATGTTGGCCTTATGGATGACAAACAAATGCAACAGAGCTGGCGAAGCGTTTCTGAAGGAGGACTGAAGCTTTTTATCAATACATCTTGAAAAACAATGTGTAGCCTATATATTGAGTCAACGGTGTATTATCAATATATTCGGGTATAAATAAACTATCCGGTAGCTATAAATCATCAAATAGCCTATTATAGGCTATATATTTAAAAACAGCTCTCACCACAATGATTCAACCGTTTATTCAGGATTTATTCTAAATCCATTTGCGGGATTTTACTAATTATATATATATATATATATATATATATATATATATATATATATATATATATATATATATATATATATATATATGTGTGTGTCTTATTAACAGACATGAATCCCGCAAGGAGCCATTCACCTTGACCCGAGTGAACCAGTGAAACCTTCCACACAGGAACAGCTTTTTCAGAGAAAAAGACGAGATATTATACTAAATATATATATATATACACTATTAGAATAGAGGATGTTCTTTCATCAGAATCCAAACAAGAAGGGGATCTGTTTCCCTGAGACGAGGACTGAGTCTCCGTTTCACTTCGATACAAAATCATCTCAAACTTTTTTTTTCTTCTTTTTTATTTTTATTTTTAAATCTTCTTGATTTAGGCTATGTATTCGCGATTTTCTTTTATTACAGTACAATGCATATAGGCCTAGTTAAAATATTTATATAGAGGCAATATAATGGTGTTGGAATTATATTTTGTGCAGGAGTATGAACGAGTTCGGCATCATTCTAGATTTGAGAGGGATCATTATGGGTTTAAAGCACGTCATTGAAACGGCTTCAAAAGCTGCAGTCATTTCACATCACCATTAAACTACACGTGCGGCCACGTGCCCCTAACCAAATTATATGTATTTAATAACATTCAGTTGTGATTGCCATAATTATATCGAATGACTTGTATTTCACAATTCTGCTGCAAAAGCTAAAAATGGTGACATCATGTTTGTCCCTACACATCGGCCTACAGAAACACACACACACACACACACACACACACACACACACACACACACACATACACACACTACACTAACTATATACTATATCATCTCTTTTTCAATCCTAAAACATTATTTTTCTGGAGAAAATAAATAAATAATTTCTACTTGTTTTTAACACCATTTTATGGTTTAGGGAATTTTCCAGAAGCGTTTAGCCTAAATCACAGCAAAACGTTCTCATCATTTTATCCTAAATATCAGCGAGTGCCTTGTTCAACAATGTTCACACAGAAGCTTATCTTGCATCAAGATTCATTTCATCACCCCACAAAAAAACAAACATTTAAGTGGCACATTAACTGATTAATCTAATTTTATTTGATAATTTCCTATATTATGTTACTTGAAAATCTGCTAACATTCTGATATGCCTCTAGGTTGAATAGTTAGTCCTCATTTGACATGATTTATATATTTTCTTTAAAAACTTCTTAAGAGCGATCTGATTGGCTACACACTTTCCATCCTGAAAGCTGATTGGCTAAGTCCAAACCATGCTGCGTAATGACGATCCAGCTTCAGTTCCCCACAAACAGCAGAGGTGCGGTGCTCTCTTAGTTAGACAACTGGCGGGAGGAATAAAATGAAAATCCATCTGTTGCTTATTCTCCTGCTTCGAGATCTCAGCCCGAGCTCAACTGATTTTACTCTTCCATTGCACCCCATGCTCCTTGGCATTTTCTTATTTTGGACTTGTACGTGTATTGGAAAATGCTCCATTGTTTTATGTTGGCCCTTTGGCCCAGAACATCCAGGGGCCATGGAGCACCCAGCTTCATCCTCCTCAGGGTAAACTGTTGTGACAGAGCGCTCAGGGGCCCCTCATTAGCTCTCTGTCTGCTAAGCAAAGAAGCTGCTTAATCCTTCTCTGTCCTCCTCAATCTGGCAAGGCACACATGATTATAATTCCATTTTTCTGCTCTCTTGTTTTAGGCAGAGTTTAACCACCTTTATGAATTAATACAATACTGAATAACATGTTTAAAGGTGTTAAGTTAGTGTCAAGCAGTAAAAACTGTTAAATTAGGTGAGAATAGACTTCTATGGCATTGAATGTAACTACTGGTTATACCGTATATAGTTTCCCATTATATCACTGTTCACTGTGCATTTCTGGTCCACTCTCTTTAAGACCATATTATTGATTAACATGCAAATAATTCACTTGGATCAATAGTTGTTAAATGACTAAGCATCATACAATCCATTGTATTGCAGGGCCAACAGTGTGTATGCTGTGCATTTTGTCAATGTTTTAAATATGTTTCTGATCAAGCCCAGGAGAAAAGTGAAACGTTTCCCTTCAAATGAGGCCTGTCTTACTTCATTTCAGAACACAAACTCATGTGCTCGCATACTTACACACACACACACACACACACACACACACACACACACACACACGCGCACGCACGCACGCACGCACGCACGCACACACACACACACACACACACACACACACACACTTTTTTTTCTTATTTGGGAGTGGGGTCATAAACAACATAGAATGGAAATGGCAAAATAAACCAAATACACTTTATTTATAAATCTTGAGTTATAATTTAATACGGTACCAATATGTTAACCAATATGCTTTCACAGTACATCAGAGTGGTTGTCAAAAAGAAGTAAACACAAATATACACGCACGCACGCACGCACGCACACACACATACACAAACTTTCAGTCCAGCAATACCCTGCAGTGGTCTAGTGTGCCATAAAGTGGCCTGGGCTCATAAATGCATGAATAATTATGAAACAGATTTGTTACTTGAGTTGGGGAAGTTGTCATGTATCCCATTAAGAGACTGTAGTACAGTATACATCAGGCCTAGTGCTCTTGAAATCTCTCTGAGACAGTCAGTGTAAAAGACCTGGAAACATGAAGGAATCACATGTGTTTGGTAATGCATTCATCGTGAATCTAGTAAGGTAATGTCATTATTTTTCCCTGTAACAAGTTACCAGTCAAAAGAATATGACTTTTGACTTCACCCCTCCAAATATCTGAAAATATCAGATTACTGTACAGTCAGTTTCCTTCCCTTTATCTATTTTTGCCATAATTAGCCTTATCATTATCTCTCAGTTTAAATGAAAAATAACGATGAGCGGCAAAATGTGCTATTAATGAATTATTTTTTTTTTTTGAATTTAGAAATCAAAATGAGTGGAAATTAAGCACTTTGGCACGAGGAAATATTTACATCTGCCAGGAATTATGAACTAAAATATTTAAGAAACTACTAAAGTAAGAAAGTAATGACATTACCTATGAAAGGAGTAACGCATTGCATGGTGCAACCTTACGCTGACCATGAGAAGTGTGTTTTCAAATATCTTTTTCCTTTCATTCTTAGTATGTCATTAATGCAAATAGAATAAGACTCCAAAGTAACTAAAACAGAGCATTCATCTCACCATCCGGTCTGTACACAAATGATAAAATAGGTTAAAGTCAGATGATGTGGGGTTTCAAACACCTGTGTAAAATCTTTCTGAAATGTCCCTTTAGTCCAAAGTGCCATGTCTGGAAGGTATGAAAAGAAAAGAAAAAGACAATGAGACAAGACAATCCCTGCTGTTTTTTCACTTGCCGGGGCAAAAATATGTAAAACATAAAAATTAAAAAAAAGAGCCAAAACATAATTTACAAGCACGATAAATATACATACAGGGTCCAATAAATATTGTTTGTTATCCCAAAAAACATAGACTGTGAGTGGTCACCACACTGCAAAAAATGTCCATTTCATTTCAAATATTGTTTCTCTTTGAACAAGTAAAAAAATTCTGCCAGTGGGGTGAAATCTTTTAACGTCTGCAAAATGGTTCATTTATTTCAGGGACATTTCTACAGACACATCGGGACACCATGCAGCATTAGGCAGATCTCTCCTCTGGTATCAAGGAAATGGCAGATGGTATAAGAAAATTATGAATTGAGATTTTTTTTTTTACATTGTAAATGCCTGTTTGTGTTATTACTGGCAGTTTTCTTCCCTCGTTTGAAGCAACAGCGATTTTACGCCACACTGAAATGACTTGATTTGAGGTATGGGACCTTCCTGACCTTATAGAAGCACACCCAAGCTTTTCCTTCTACTGAATAGGCATGTAAGGCCAGTTGAAGCTGCTTCCGGACAGCAGCATGTCCCTTATCAGAGTTTCTATGGGGGTTTTCCCCACCAGACGGACGAAGAAAAGCTGCTCTATGACAGAAGAAGAGACGGTGCGGAGGGAAGGCAAGCGGAGCAGCAGCTTCCCAAACCTGTTAGGCTGGTTGGGATACTGGCTCCTCACATACTCCTCTAACGCACACTGCGATTTCTCCTGCAGACCCTCCACATGGCTCACGTCTGACAGACCACAAGCATCTGCAGACAGAGACAAAAACAGGCAGGGGAAGAAGCGGTCAAGATCAGTAGTTCAACCGGGCATCGATTTTGAAGGCCAGCAAAATGAAGAATGCTTTAATTTTGCAAGTATATTACTAACTTTGTTAGTACAGAGTGATTACAACACACAGCAGCATAGGGAAGATATGATGTAGTGTAGTGAACTATGATCATCATGAGGCAAAAATACACCAGAAACAAGAAACTATTCTATTTTTAAACGTGTCAAAAGCAAAAACGGCTTTGCTCTTGAAAGTCATTGTTTTTCCCTTGAAAGTATACATCAAGGTGCTAAAGGAACAGACAGGATTGAGCATTTGTGTCTGGCTTCAAATAATGTATTATCTTATAATAGATCCGAGTAAGTCATGTGTGAAATAGTAACAGAATAGTAAAGCAGGTATATAATGTACGCAAATAAGTCAAATGTCTTAATTTGCTCCCAGGACAGTGCTGTGGTAAAAACACAGCAGCTTAAAGAAACTAAATCCCCATATAGTTCCCCCTCATTGAGATATACTGTTATCAGTCCCCTGCCATCAGGACTCAAAGATGGCGCTATTGCTCTCATCAAATGTGAGAAATGATGTTCAGCACAAGAATTAAGGAAACCATATTGATATGTGTCAGAGCCCAGGCAGAGCCTTACTGTACATTACCTTTTTATACAGTATGTGTAGTGTTTCTACACACTGCAGACCGAGCCCTCTGTTTGTACTGTAATGCTGCAGGCCCAATGCATGGCAGCAGGGGCTTCTGTGTCCCAGTTTAAAGACACGTGTTCAGATACAGTATGCTCATGTGGACTAAAATAGACCTACACAGGAGACCTTTTTACTCATCCTTATGATACTGTTCATGACCCAGCCATCAAACATCATTCTGCCTGTTATTAAAAGGCTCTGCAATAGCTAGTATGGATTTTGCAACGCAGTGCGACACAAAGGTTGTGTATGTGAGAATTAGTTGTAAGCCAAAGATATAACAAAAATAAAGACATTTATTTGCATCATAATGTTTAAAGCAATTTAAGTATTTTAAATGTTTAAATATTTTTTTTCTCCTATTTAATTATTTGTATTTATTATTTGATAAATAATGTAATGCAAAATGTAAAGCCTACATTTAAACTCTGGTTAATTTAACAGCTTCATATTTGGGATTTATAATAATAAATAATAACAAATGGGTCAATAAGATAACACAGATGATGCTATTTTACTTTTCTGATGATTTTTTGTGAAGCAACAATGGAATCGAATATTACAAGCTCCTAAATGTTAAATGCTAGCCCTGTTTCCATTCGTTTGATTACTGTATGATTAATGCATGCATAATGTTTGATATTTTAGGGGCTGCAGGCATGTGATACAGTTTGTAAACCTCACTTACAGCCTTTCAAATCTAATAAGTAATTATTTAATTATAAAATGTCATAATACTGAAACTATACTATTTTCTTTTAGGTCATATAAGGTCACCGTACATAGTCAGTAGGAAAGGAATTATATAAGTTTTATAAAGATTTTTTAAAGATATTTTTTTCTATCTTTCTCTTTAGGCTTTTTTGGCTTTATAATGATTCGGGAGATCAGAGTTCTGATCAAATTGAAATTCGAAAATAAATCAATAAATAGCATAAAAGTACATCTAATACTTTTTTGCAGTAAAATGAGGTGGACCATAAGCGAACCCTTCGCCTACTCTAGCTTTAACTGGAACAGAACTTTACCGCCCGCGCATTTTACCACAGTACTAATCCTAATGCTCCGAAACAGGGCATCCATTATTTTCCTAGTAAACGACCCATTTCTGTGAAAGTATAGAGGTTTTTAACCAGCTTTTATTTCCCACAATGTTCAGACCGTCATTACTAAATATATATTATATAGGCCTATTACTTTTACATAACAAAAATACAATAAAATAATTAAATAAAAATGGTCATTGTTTAACCAGCGTTATTCGTTGCATGCACGATGCAGTCTAGTAATGTTTTTGTTTTTGTTTTATTTAAACAAAAAATCTTATTTTGTTTAAAAGTGTGTTTTTTTGACTGGATATCATTTTATGTAACCACCACTGCCCACACTTCCGTGTACAAGGATGGTGACTGTTGCTAAAAACCCATGTGAGCCATTCAGGGCTCCATGTTTGCATGCAGAGAAAGTGAGTTTACCTGTGGTGAACAGCACGATGGCCTTGATGCAGCTGTACTCTGCTGAATCCACGTGCAGCACCTTGAGCTTCTCCACCTGCTCCTGGAAGACCCGGATGTGGTCCATGAAGGCCACCACCCGGTCCGCGGACATCGGGGAGGCATGGAGGCCGGCTGCGGCCAGCAGCGGGGCGACGTGGACGGGCATGGAGCACTGGGCGGCGTTCAGGACGAACAGTTCGCTCCAGGTGAGGCGGAGCAGGGCCACCTGGTCCGTTACCTGCAGGTCCGGGAAGAAAGGGATGTTGCGGGCCCATTCCACGGCGCTGAAGAGCATCCGGGCCGCTAGCTCACAGATGTTCTCGATGCCCATGATATTGTTGCTTTGCAGGCACTGAGAGCCGAACCTGGAGGTCGGGTAGGGCTCGGCCCGCAGCAGGAGAGAGATGTATCCCGATAGATAGGAATGACACTGGAGAGGGTCTCCGTTTGTCAGAGCAAACTGGCCGTGATAAGACTGTGTAGGAAGTCTGCCTCTCTGGACAGCTGTAGAGAAAAACATTAGACAGTAATGTTAAATCAAGCTAGCACACAGAAAAATAGCTGAATGCAGAACGAATCTTTTAAAGCGAAATGTCAATTAAAACAACCGAACACCTTATAAACACACACACACACACACACACACACACACACACACACACACACACACACACACACACACACACACACAGGCCTACAGTCTCCTAGCAATTAGAATGCATTTCTGCGGCCTATTGAAGCCTGTGGTGGATAAGCTCTTCACAAATGGACATGAATACGAATTTCTTGGCCATAACCTGCAGATAATGTGCCAGCGTGTTCTGTGGTTCTGTGAAGGGTCTCCTTTAATTTCAAATGATTTAATTCCAAGGCCAAAACTGTCATGTCACTTTGCGCCTTGAACTCACGTCCTCTAATAGCTACTTTCTGGCGAGTAGCTTCGCCATACCCACTTTGATAGTAGCCTATACTACGGGGCCTTGGTTTTGTTTTGTAATTTTTGGTGGTGAGGGTAAGTAGAAAGGCTACATTTCATTCAAATTTACAATAAAAAGGTTCACTCTCTTATATGCCACTCATTTAATTTGGAAGCAGTAGCCTAATAGTAGGCTTAGTAGGCTACGTGGTCCTGTACGACCATCATCATCACACACAAACACAAACACAAACACACACACACACACACACACACGCACAGGATTACATAATCTACCAAAAACACCACGCACTTGAAGGCTACAAATTAAACGAAAAAAACATTAAAATGTAGCGAAAATTCGGTCGAAAATTTAAACGTGACATTTAAAGCAGCTTCGGGCAATTTGAGTCCCACAACGGCCATGTAGTGAAGGATATAGAGCGAGCGCATAGCAACAATAATATAGCCTACTAAACATGCTACAAGATGCTAGCTGTAACACTAATCCATGTAACACCACAGGCTAGACAGTATGATTGGGCATATACAGTATGTAGCATAGAGACCAGTATCTGACAAAAATAGTCTAATATGATTAGAATATGAATGGGCACAAAAAAATATCTCGACAATATTACGGAGTAGACAAAGGCAGCACACATGGCTTTGTCCAGATATAAGTAGACACTAGCTACACAAATGTCGAATGCACAAGATTTATAGCAGTTTATAAGACAGACGTATTCAAAGAAAATAATGTCTTCAATAGGCCTACAGTAGAGAGGGTTATGTGAAACCAAACAGTGTCCTGAGCCGTGTAGTGCTGGATAATACGATGGTATACCGATAGCAACAACAGGAGGACGCCTGCCCGTACCTTCCCTCCTCATGCCGACTTTGAGGCATTTCTTGAGGCGACAGTACTGGCACTGGTTGCGGTGGTGCTGGTCAACGGGACAGTTCCTGTTGGCCCTGCAGGTGTAGGACAGGTTTCTCCTGACGCTGCGTTTAAAGAAGCTCTTACATCCTTCACATGTGAACTGTCCGTAGTGCTTCCCGCTGGATTTATCCCCGCACACGATGCACTCGATCTGCTGGCTCTGCTGTTTGTCCATGGACGAGGAGGAGGACGAGGAAGAGGAGGTGTTGTTGTTATTGATGGTGGTGCTCGTGGTGGTGCTGCTGGACGGATTGGGCGGCGGTGCGCCCGGGGGTGCTGCTGCTGCTGCCGGCGGTATTTCCAGAGAAGACGCCGGGTTCATGTGTCCCGTCAGCTCCCCAGGCAGAGACAGAGGTGCGACCTGGGACACCGATGAGGAGAGGGTCCCCTGAGTGTCCCCGACGCCCTCGGGGTTTCTCCACGCCACCATAGCCATATCGATAGTCTCCAAAACTTTGAGCGCCCAACTTCCCTATTTGTCCGCGATAATTAACACACTATTTGTCTGCATGTATTAATAACACATTCAAGAAAACTGCGGCATTGTTTTACAAAATCGAATTCAAGTTCTGAAAATATGAATAGAACTCATAAGATAACGGCAATATATGCTAAATGTAACGCGCGACTTCACTAGTGAAGAATGGTCCCCCAAAAATAGCTTCGGCGCGGTGGAAATCCAAAGAAGAAAGATTCATTCAGACCGACATAATGCATAACATCCACAGAAGGGGAAAATAAATACAGACAACACTGAGCCAAAATCCACGGAGGAAAGCGACGTTATCCTCAAAAATATACAATCTGATCCTTTCTGTCCTGCATGTGTGTCCAGCTTTAAATAGAACACCGTGCGAGCAGATCCTTCATCAGGGATGGACCAGGCTTTCCAGATGCTCCCTGCTCTCCCGATCAGTCAGAAGTTAGGCTACATTAAAAAGACAACGGAGGTAACAGAGAGAGAGACACACACAAACACAGAGAGAGGAGGTGATGGATGATGCTTTGCTCTGGGACGGAGGAGGAGAGTGGTGCGTCCACACGTCACGGTCTGTGACGTCTGTGTTTGGGGCGGGGTTACCGCGAGGAGGAGCTGATCTGGGGTCAGCAGCGGGCTCCAGTTGCGGTTCTGTTGATACACGATGTTGAGTGTGGTGTGCGTGTGTGTCCTTAGCTTCCCTTACACCCTGATCTTTTCTGTTTGGTTGCCTCTCTCTCTCTCTCTCTCTCTCTCTCTCTCTCTCTCTCCGTCTCTCTATTTCTATCTATCTTCTATCTCTTTGTGTGTGTGTGTGTGTGTGTGTGTGTGTGTGTGTGTGTGTGTGTGTGTCCAATATTTATGACTCTGTTTGTCATATAGGCTACTTTGAAATGCAACGCAGGGCCATACTTTAGCTCACACTATTAGTCTCACATGAGGAGTGCAACAGACACAGAAGCAGCAGATCCTTACCTCAGTAATTTGATGCCACCTAGTGTCATCTGTAAATTGCACAGGAAACTACCTTATTCTATAGGATGCACTTAGATGGTGTGAGGGACCAAGCAGTAAAGACACATGGACTATACACTTTCCTTTACATTAACCAAAACAGAATTACTTAATGTAATGTTAATCAAGCAAAAAATAATCTAAAGAAAGAATAAAGCTCCCCCATGACACAGCAAGCAGTGGTAGTGCCCAGTTAGGCCACCTCCCCTATAAAACAGCTGTTCTCCAGGTGCCAACCTTTTGCCTGGGACCATCTCTGACTGTGGACCTCCAACTGGTGAGCTCAAAAGAAATAATGGTTATAAGAAAGAAACAGACAAAACAAAAGTAACTAAATGTGTGCGCTACAAAAATATATTATTATATATGTATTGACAACTACATAAAGTATTGATGTGAAACAAAACCATGTGTCCTGTAAATTATTTGCAATTAATACATGTTTGAATGAAACCAAAGCATGAATGTGTAAGGGCCATTCACATTGTACGCGCAAACGGCAACGCTGCGCTATGAAAACCATTATTGTCAATGGCTTGCGCGCGCAAGAACTGGTCTGCCGCTGCGCTGAGCAAAGCGCAGCGCAAGCAGCATTTTGCGGCTGGCCGCTCTTGCGCGTGCCGCGGTCAAAGTTCAACATGGTTCAACTTTGAACAAAAACACAGAATACACGTGGATCCACAAACGGAACTTGGACGAGAGGTTGATTTTGGCCGTCAGCGATCTCCCAGAGCTGTATAGACTACGACACAAGTTCGAGGTCGTACAGAGACCTCGGACGCAAAACTATGCTGTGGAAGCATATTTCACCATAACAGGCATGCCAGCTGTGTAGATTATTGCAGCCTCTTAATTTAAATCATTCAGGTTTGTTTTAGCTATGTGAAATCAACATGGACATGTCTCCACTGAAATACAATCCTATGTTACATTTTTTCTCAGTTACTTTGGTGCATTTGTCAAATCATAATTGCATTTGCACAACAATGAGTGCATTTCTTAAAACAATTGGTGTAAACTGCACCGCATAGTGACTGACCTGAAAAATCGTGTATCTTGCTGGAAATCTTTTGTTTGTGTCCAAAGCAAGTATTTATGAATCAAACTGACAAGTCCTTATGCCATTGTTCATACCAAGATAGTGAAACTGCTTTGTGTTGCTGTCCATATTTAACAGTTCACTCTGGAAGTACAGTCTAATGAACAATGCACATGACGGGGAGCACTATTCCCTATGTGACAAAGTTACACATTATTGTCATCTCTGATCTGAGAAATGCGCCAAAGCAACTGAGAAGAACTGTAGCTACTGTTGTGAGCTGTGAAAACCAAATACCAAGTTGATTATATAGCTCCATACAGGTATTTGTAGGATATATTTGTATTTTTTATTAAAAAAATTATAATTTATACTCTTTATTGATCCCCAATGGGGAAATTACAATTTACACTCGGTTGTTATTACACAATAATAATATTGTATTTGTTTGTTTATATGATGTAAAATATGTTGGGACTGATTGACACAAGTCATGTTCATTTTCATTGAAGGTCACATATAGGTATATAGGTAGGTATATGGCCTTTACACCAAATAACTACCAATTTCCAAACGTGTAAGCTCCAGTTTTGGAGGAATTAATTGCACACATGCATTAAACAAAGTGTTTTCCAGAGAATGAATGATGCATGTATGAATGTAGGCTCATATCTTAGCTTTATTATACCAAACTGCAATGACCGCAGACCTCTTACTTAAGTATATAAACATGCAATGACACATAGTGTTGAAATGCAACATTTTCTTTAGAAATGAAAATAATCCACACGTCTTCATCTATTTAGAGGAGTGTAAGAACAGGTGGAAGAACCTAAGGGACAGGTACATAAAGGAGAGGAGACAAAGAAGTGGTGCAGGGGCAGACCAAAACAGTACTTGGAAGTACTTTTCCATACTGTCTTGTCTGGAGCCACACGTCAGGGAGAGACAAATAGCCAGACGCTCCGTTGTAGAAATGGTCTCTCATCAGCAGACTGTCAAGCTGCTCCCTGTTGAGCCGAAAGTACCCCTGGAACCGGTCACAGTGAAAGCGGAGCTCCTTCACCAGCCGGGATTCCCCCAACTGCTCTCTGGACCTGAGGGTCTCGTGCAGCCACACCCTTCTTCCTGCTGCCTTCCTCCGTCTTCTCCTCACAACCAGGGCAAGTGCCAAGGCTTTCATTTGGTTCAAAGACAGAAACATCATCTCCACCACATCACTATCCACAATGTCGCATGTACTGCACGTCTGATGTAAACACCGGACGCAGTCGTGACGTGCATTCAAATATTGGCGCATGTATGACGTAAATTTGCGCTGAGCCCGGCGGCAAGCACAACAAATATAGTTGGGAATAGGACAACCTAGCGGCGAGCGCAGCGCATGCCGCGTACAATGTGAAACGGCCTTAATGTGTCGGGGAAATGACATGAACCAATCTTTAAGAAAACATAAGCCAAAGAAAATAAATGTGAGTGCAAGAGGTTACTACTTTTAAGATGGCTGTGTGGCCATGGCTGTGGCCATCACACATGGCTTGAGGAGCTACATCTACTAAATTTCTAATGAACTGTCCTCAACATGCATTCATCAGACATATCCCCTCCCCCCACCCAGCTCTGCTGCAGTATATCAACCCTGACTGGCATTTTATTATTTCTTATTCTTGTAATTGCACTTTTTTTAGGTATGTTTTTGAAATGTGACTTCTCTTCTTTACAACCTTTTATAGTGTTTCCATTATATATATTTCTTACAATAAACTGACCTCAAGTGAAGCCACTCACACTGACCTGTCAGTTAGGAGGGGAGGAATAATACAATTTTCTGTTTGTCTCATAATAGTTTTTTTTCCAATTGTAGGGATGTAATCTGAACATCGTCCACTCTCTGATTTTGTCTGTAAAATATCTTATTTAACGATGTGTAGATGAAAAAAGATTTTTGTTTAACTACTTATTTACAATTTGACCAAAAAAGAGAACTTCTACAATAAGATATTGTGTTATTGTTTTCCATCCCTGCCCTTACTAGAAAATTTACAGATTTTCATAATCCCCAAATAGACTGCGTCTCATGTCAAACACGAAGACCAGAAGACCAAAAACAAAAATAATCTGTTTAGCATATATCCACGTGTCATACAATCAATATGAAATCTTAATATTAATCTGATTTTACAACTACCATCAGCAATATATAGATAAATATTAAATACATAAACTAAATGCACTTCCATTTCAATACTGTCACATAGACCAGTGGTTCTCAAACTTCTTTTCAATAATGTACTCCCTTTTACCCCCTGACCAGCACAAAACATTCTGGGTAGAAAAAACAAGCCTAGCTTTATAAAGAGCACTGCACCATCAATGTCTAATTTACTAAACAATACTGTAACTGAAAAACACGTCAATGCTACATTTCAAATGTTTAAAACCACTACATTTATTCTTAATTATGGCGTATGATTATTTTCGGAATTACTCATAACCGTATTTTTTAAATTAGAAAAAATTCTCCCGTACCCCCTGAAGTACTCCAAAGTGCCACTACCCCCTACCCAACAATGTTACTGTTTAACATTTAATATTTGTGTATGTGTCCCACTAATGATCTCATCCTAATCAGTAACTAATATCTTATAATATATTGTTTTAAACATAATAAAGACAGTAAAACTCAGCTGCACTAACTTTCAGATGCAACCTGTCACAACGTATGATTGCACCTAGAAATTCTTTTTCGCACTAAGGTCATAATGTACAATGTTGTCCTGTTGTCCCTCTGCCATCTGTGTCTCCACATACTGTGCTATTTTTAGCTCCTGATGTTTCTGCACCAGTGTCACTAAGACTGACTCCTGACCATTTCTTTATATTCCGAGATTAAATTATCTTGATGCTCTTGGAAGCAAGTCATCTACATGTGAAAATGTCTGCATGGCCATTTCACTGTTGACTCATGCTCCATGTGTCCCAGGGCTGAGTGTGCTGTCACGTTCTTCCACACGGCCAGCTTTGCAGTCATCCAGTGACTGCTCACACACAAAACAAGCTCTGCTCTGCCTGCTAACAAAACACATGGCTGAGTCCAAGACCAATCAACAGTGGAAGGTCAAGGCTAAAGTGTTTACCACACTGGATGGGGATGATGCATTCCTCCACATTTAATTCACTGAACTCTCCACTCCCCGTGCTATCCAGTGACAAGTCCAGTTAACATTCATCACAAATTTGGGAATTTAAAGATGATAAATCCCCCCTGCATTTTGTGAACTGGTGCCCTTTAAGACTTATCACATGCGGAGAGCTGAAAGCTAGCTAATTGGAGACAAATTGAGGGAGAGTATGGCCAAGAGAGACCTGCTGTGTGTGCAAAACCACCAGGATGTGACTGTTTACAGCACAGTCGGGGGGCAGCGGCTGGCTTGCACCATTTTTTTAGGCTTCAAGATGGCTACGTGAACCTATATCATTGAATTACAGCGCCCTGCTAAGCTCTTTACCCCCTCTTACCAACTAATGGCTAATCTGTTAAATCCCCCAAGTGTTTAACATTAGGACATACTGTACCAGTACGATAGGTCTGCTTAATAAGGTGGGAGAGATGGGCCAATGACAGCCTCTGTGCTCGTCCACTAGAGAAAACCTAAAGAGGACGCATGCACGCACGCATGCACATATTTCAGGCTTCTAAGGAAATGTAGTAGTCTTCTTGGTATTTAGAGTCAATAGGTGTAGTGTAAGCTCATTATCTTAGTGAGATAAATGGTTGTGATCTAAAAGTACACTGTAGCCTCTCTCATATCCTCCAGCAATGTCTCCTGCTGGTGTTTTGGCAAAGCCTCAGTGAGCATGCAGATCCAGGAATGTCATGACCCAGCCTGTAGGCCACAGCAAAGTAAAGGAAAACATGGTTGTATGAGAAAATCTAATGTGGAATGGTTATTAATTGTAGTGTTTATTAGTGGATGGGTGAATATACTGGGTTGTATAATGTAAAACAATTAACCAGGAGTAGTGTAGTGCCTGGAAGTGGGAGAGAGAGAAAGTAGGGTTTGGTGGACCTTAAATGCATGTTGGAAGACTGGCAAGGTGCCGAAACACTCAAGCATATAACCTAGGCGCCACACAACCTACGAGCTGGGCAGAGCCGGAGGGGCTGTCACCCCACTTGAAAACAAGATAGGAAACCCCAGAAACCTACTTATCAGCTACTTATCAAATAAGATAAAACAATACTTGGCTATTTAAAGTGATGATAACTAAGCAAAGTTAAATTGTAACATACAGAGGTGCCTGTTGTCTTCTCTCATATGAACACTAAATGGAATTTATAAAGGCCATCATCACGGGCGCAACACTAGAATTCAAATATTGTAAACATCGAAAGGCTTTACAATCCAAATACCATTAAAAAAAAAAAGAAAGTAAACTCACATACATGACATATATAATACATATAATTAATGTTTGACATTAAATTGTGGATTCTCTTTGACCCAACAGCTACATTTAAATATCCCATTCACTTCTGTTGAAGCCCAAACAACAGACAAAGTCAACTGTGCATTTCCTGTTTGGGTGCAATGTCCAGCCAGCGCCGGCAGATTCACAGGTCAACAGATCAACAAAGGTAAACTCGGACCTGTGAATCTACCAGATGCGAAATGGAGAAGTTATTATTCTAGATATCACTATATTTAGTACATTATCACTCTGCAAGACTGTAGTGTCGATTTATACACTGTTTACAGTCTGTGATCCTTTTTTAAGGGCACAGTGCAGATAGATGTCTTTGAATGGAAATGTATGTGACCATGCCTTAACAGTGTAAGCTTTCCTTCCCAGGTACAGGTGGATCAAAGCTAACAGGAGTGTGAGGAAGATGTCAATCAGCTGCTGTTTGTACCCGCCCATGCAGTCCTGAGGGAGGCCAAATCAGCCAACATCAGTGACAAGAATATGTTAGTCTAGTCTGCCTGACTCATGAATCCTTTATCTGACGTTATCTGTGCATGTTAGAATCTATGGCCCTGACCATGGCTCTGAAATATCAGTAGCCTAACTGTGCTGTGTATTAATAAATCCATGGTGCTGTCTGTGGTGCAAGTAGCAGACAGATTTGTAATTGCACGTTTCCACTAAGTCCTGTCCTTCTGTCAGTTTCCTTTTGGATCTATAATATTCTCTTAACTATTTAGCTATACAGAACTTAAAGGGTCGTTCATGGGGCGGTTCGCTAGTCATGGGTGAACACCCCCCATTAAAGTTAAAAACAAGTACTGAAAGTGATATTTTTATGTCAAACAGGTTCATGTTTTATATTTAAAGTTAAACTGTAATCAAGTGACGGTCAAAATACTACTATGAGGATCATGTGTATGTAGAATAATGTTGACGTTAAAGGGGCTGTACTAAAAACAGCGTGCTGGGATTACCTCCACATGGCTCTCATATACCTTTTCTTCAATACTTGAAATACCTACATTTTATTCACGGCAACATGCACTAACATGCATGTGCGGACGGACCGGCTATCAAAACAAAAAACAGAGAAGTTCGGATTACAACACACACAGAGGGAGAGTGACTCCATTTTCTGCTCAGGACACCATTGCTCCACTATATCTTTACATAGCAAATAGTTGTTTGCTGCTATATCTATGTTCTGAATGTGAAATTGAACAATTACAGTGATATGTGTTTCAGTGTTAAGAGACTATTATCTTCTCATGTTGTAACATGTTACAGTGGATGCTGTACAGTAAACACAGCCGCTAACCTTGATTGAAACAAAGCTGAAACCTCTTAGTCTGTTCAGCGGGGTCAAATCCAAGGCAGAACACAACAATAACTTGTCAGTTAGATTAGTGCACCCTGCCACTGCCTCACCTGTGATCACTGGACCGTCTTTCATCTTTCATTAACCCCCAGCCTGCTGACCTCTGACCCCTCCATGCGTGTCCATGTCTTTTTTTCATGTGTAAGGCATTCTTGATACAATTAAATAAATCAAATCAAATCAAATCACCATGAGGTGATTCACATGCTTGAGAGGCACATTGTGCTACAGGTCAGTGTCTAATGATAACGCAACGTCAACAGCCGTCCCAGTTGTGAACAGAGCCATGCTGGCGAAGTGCAGAGATCCTCATTAGGACTTGTACGAAGCCCTACTTAACCTTTGACCTTACTCAGACCAGAACTCGTTATCTGGCACAAGACTAACCCACATAGCTGAGTAAATTATCAAAATACATAGAACTCAACTTTGAACTGAGGCACACTCTGAACAGTGAAATAAAGCAGCATTGTTTTTAAACTGCCTTCTGTCTCTAATGAAGCAGCATTAGTACATTGTTGTAGAGTGCACAAAAACAATAATTGCTACTATAAACTGTGAATGATGATTTTATTTTTAAATACAAAGAAGAGTAAAAATGCAGGTTATTCTGTTCTAATTTGTGCTCTTTTACTGACTGACATTACCAGCTTTTTATTCCTAAGGGCATAGGTGGAATACAAATTAGCTGGTCTTTTTATTGTTACTTCGAGCATCACCATTCACATTTTACACAGCAAGGTCATTTCGCTTCTGATGCATCAATTATTGTCTTTTATTACCTCAGAGAAAATTGATACCACTAAGTTGATTGCTGCTTTGCAATTATGTGAACAAGTATCTGCTATTCAATTCAAATTAGTAGCTAGCAATAGCTTGCCAGCTTATATTACCGTAGATGTGGATGAACTGTTGCCATAACTAAGTAGTTTTGTAGCTTAGCTTTACTTAGCAACTGTATCTTAGTATCTAAGTAGCACCACGTAGAGAGACAGACTCCAGCAGGATAGATCATTTGATGATAGAAATGACAAACGTTAAATTATGCTGGTGCCAAATGAAAATAATTATTTTTAAAAGACAGAGATACAGATTGGAGGTTCCAGTGACTGGTGCATCTAAGGGTTAATGGAGTGTTTCAACAATTACTAGTTTCATTTCTCAAGTGTGTTTTCTTGGACTGGTTGGTGAGCAGCAGTGAAACTTTCAAAGTATGACTATGAAGAGGACAGTATTTGGTGCTTCCTGGAAGTTTCCTTGTCCTTGATGTGTTGGTCTGTGGCCAGTGCAGGGAGGTGATGCTGTGACGTTGTGATGTACTGGATGTTACATTGGTTCAGACGGCTGTGTGAAGGCCAGGAGGGACACGGACAGTTGGAGGCTTCTGTGAATGACACCGAAACTAAAAACAAACCAAGAGTTTTTCTTGGTGCTTTTCAAGGTTAGGTGGCATAAATGGCTGTAATTCAGAGAGACTGTCCCTTTGCATCTGTCTGCATTTAAAAAAAAAAAAAACAGAGTTTCCCAAGAGGGTGGGAGGCAGGTTGCATTGTCCTTTAAAATGGTCATTGGGCATGGTAAATTGGAATATAATGGTTTTAATTTGGCATTTAAAGGATGGAATGGTGAGATTTTGCAACCACTTTTCTCTGCACCACCCTCTTAGCACTGACTTGCTTCCCCATTTTCACAGGCAAAAACACAACAAAGACCCCCCCCCCCACACTTTTCTACTACAGGACCCAAGTCATTCAAAGCAAAGACTCTTCTTTTGTCCTTCACAGCGGCACATTTCCTCAGACTGAGAACATTGTTCATGTATTTGTATCTATTCATAGAGACTAGATTCATCATTCCAATTTGTCAAGTTGCTGCAGTGTTGAGTTAATTATGTGCAGGAGAGCCTGAAAAAGAGGACAGCCTTGTGTTTAGACTCATCTGAGGTTTCCCTACCTCACCTCGGCTCCAAACGAGCAGCCAAAGCTTCACCGGGGCTCCAGGAGCTGCTTGGCACCATGGGTAATTAGTGTGATGAATGCTTTAGCGGGAACAAATAGTGGCAGTCGCCTGTCTCGCTCATCGTGTGGCTGCGCTGTCGTAGCTCCGAGGCTGTGGGCTCATCAGGGTAATGGATGATTCTGCAACAGGACCATCCCTCAACCAACAGCGCCACTACTACTGAGCAGGAAACACTGAGTTTTACAGTTTTTCTTTCCCGCCTGAAACAGGGATTCTTACTTTCCTGAAGGCAGCTATGCTTGTTATGGATGTCAAGTTCATGTTTGGAAGGTTACTGACAACCAATAACAGTTTAGTCTGAAAATCTCTAATCAAGAAAGTCATTTTTTAAGTCCTCAAAAACAGGAAATGCAAAGGGATGATGTGAGACATTACTATAAACACATTTTTGTGATTTTATTTTTCTACACAGCCTCTCAGGACTGCATATATGGATATGCAAACATCTTCATACTAATCCTCTGTGGGATTGTTTTCCAAGCCTGGGGTGTAGAGTGTCGCTGCTGAAATGATGGATCACATTATTAGATTAGAGGAGAGCAAGGACAGTCAGCTGCTGGATTTGCAATTCACAGCCTCTTTTGTATCTGGACCTTCTCTGCATGAAAGGGATAATTGGGCCGTTGTCACTGAGTCAGAGATAGGCTTTTTTTTAACAATGCAGGAAACCTTGCAATAAATCAGGTCAGCTGTCGGAGCCATGTCACATGACAAGGCATTAGTCAAATATGCAGAATAATCCTTTTATATACAATGTAAAGAGGAGTACATCATCAATTATTTGCAGCAGGGCAAGTTATAGATATCCTAAGTCTTCCAACAATGAAGGGCATATGGTGATTTTATCTTGTGGATGAACCTGAGATTCATCTACCAGTACCAGCTAATAGCCTGTGCTTACTCTGTACCTTGACTTTTCAACCCACTGTGACAGTGAATAATATGTGGCACATAAGGCGGAATTCTCCACCATGTCATCCATGTAGCGGAAGTTGAATAGGTTGACTGCGACAGACAGGTAATCCATAAGTTCAGTGAATTGTTTGCTGAACCAGACGCACAGCTAACAGAGCGTGAAAGACAGGCGAGGTCGTGGAAAGGTTACTTCGGGGTCCAGGAGGTGAGACTTTGGGGATGCGGACACGTCAGTTCAGCAGAGTCCTCGGGTCAATGTGAAGACAAGTGGAAGACACATTTATCTGCCAGCACGCAGAGAGCACGCACAAGTTCAGGCTTTCGTCATGAAGTCCCAAGTCATTGAGTCAATAGCCAAGGAACATGACACAACCTCTCACAGTCACTCGGCATCAAGCTGAACAGGGAATGGCATGCTTTCCATTTCACTGCACCGTGGCCCTGGCAAGACCCCGTTTGCACTCGAGAAACAGGAGAGCTCACAGCCCCGGCTCTCGCATAAAAGCAACGCTGCGTCCTGGCCCCGAACACGTTCATCGCTCCCTCAAAGCCGCGGTACAAGGTGATCCACCGGTCAATCCATAACCCTGGTATTATCTCCAATGGCTGCCGTAGCGCGGCAGGGAGGCTACACCATAACCACAGGGCTTGGATGACAGGAAATTAGATCATGGCAAAGCACATGCACATTTCAATTAAACTGATGTCAGGATTTATCTTCTTTGCATTTAGACGAGAGAATAAAATGTGACCTTTCACCTTATATGACCAAGCGTTCACCAAGTGAATACAGCCCTTTATCACAAGCACGGCTCTGCAGGTCATACATCAAACCGCATCATATTGTCTGGGCATGGAAAAAAAACATACTACACACTACACACTATGACGTTTTTATCCCTTTTTTCGATATACTATACTGTGATGTTTTTTTGACATACTATACTACGACTTTTTATCCCTTTTTTCGATATACTATACTGTGATGACTTTTTATCACTTTTTTCGACACACTATACTGGGACTTTTTTCAACATACTGTCTGACTTTTAGCACGGTTGCTCTGTGGTTACAACTGCTGCAACTTGCAACAGCAAATAGGCACTGCAGACTCTGACATTAGCTTCAATCCCCAGTGCAGGCATGGTAGTTTTGTGGTGAGTTTAGATTTTCTTCCAGACTTTCGTTGACATACTATACTGACTTTTTTCATATTATACTGTTACGTTTTTCGACATACTATACTATGACTTTTTTATTACTTTTTTGACATACTATAATATAACTTTTTTCATCAGTCTGTACGACACTGTTTTGACAGTAATACTATACTATGACTTTTTTGTAAATTTTTTCAACATACTATACTAGCAAATAGGCATCTCACTCAGACCCTTGTTTCAATCCCCAGTCCAGGCAGGGTACATTTTGTTACAGTTTGCATGTTCTTCCAGACTTTCGTAGACATACTCTCTTTTTTCTGACTTTTTGCATATTATACTACTACTTTTTTTTGACATACTATACTATGACTTTTTATCACTTTTTTCGACATACTATACTACGACTTTTGTATGACTTTTTTTGACAGTAATACTATACTATGACTTTTTTCGACATACTATACTATAACTTATTATCACTTTTTTCGACATACTATACTATGACTTTTTTATCACTTCTTTGACATGCTATACTAAGACTTTTTTTTATCAGTTTTTTCAACATACTATGCTGTGTCTGTTTTCAACTTCTTTCGGTTACTGCTATGATGGCTTAGTGGTTACCATTCTTTCAAACAGGTACCTCACTCAGACCTTTGTTTCAATCCCCAGTCCAGGCAGGGTACGTTTTTGAGGAGTTTGCATGTTCTTCCAGACTTTCGTTGACATACTATACTGACTTTTTTCATATTATACTATTATTTTTTTCGATATACTATACTATGACTTTTTTATAATTTTGTCAACATACTATGCTATGTCTGTTTTCAACTAATTTTAGATACTGCTATGATGGCTTAGTGGTTCCACTATTTCACATAGGTATCTCACTCAGACCCTCGTACAATAATATTACTTTTTTGACATACTATACTATGACTTTTTTTATAACTTTTTTTGACATGCTATACTACGACTTTTTATATATTTTGTTCAACATACCTAATGCCAATAAACCAGAGCACGTTTTTCCAACCATCCTGGAATGCTGTGTGGACTAGCCAGACCCTCCTTTGCAGCACTGTGGAGGAAGGTCTGGCAATGTGAGACTAGCTCAAAACAAATGCAGCCTCAAAGAGCCACGAGCATGGCTGCAGACTCTTGTTCTGCACAACTAACTATCTTGGTGTGTAAACATCTTGTTAAGAATATTTCTGGCTGGTTTGACAGTGCAAGTGTTAGATGGATGAACAGTAAATGTGATTCTAGCATATTGAATATGTAAACTGATATTTAAATGGTGGGAAAATCACCTCACAGTGACAGTGAGATCTGAGTAACTACAAAATCATCATCATCATCATCATCATCATCATAACAATAACAGATAGTTATTAGGCAGAAAATGTCATATTACAAACAAAAATAGTATATTTAATGTATTTACAATAAACATACAATCATGTAATCTTTTCCAAGAAATATACAGAACACAAAGCTTTTAAATATAAATTCATATATTCTAAAGGGGAAAAAAAGAAAAAAAAATCCAAAGAAGCAATAGAGCATATCTAAAAATCTTTAGTGATGCTCTGAAAATATAGGTGATATTTTCTTATTTCAACGTCCTTTTCTTTTCCAAGGCCCCCTGCAAAGAGTCATGAAATCCACCCACTGACTACCACCCACAACATAAGCAAACACATCACTCTGAACCCACATGGTTAGCACATGGTTTCACTATAATCAAAGGCAACATGCTGCCTAAAGGCTCAAACCAAAGGATTATCTATCTGCATACGAAGAGTTTGCTCCCAAAATAACATCCATCGTTTACAAAAAGTGACTATCGTAAGAAATAATTAATAGCAACAAAAACACATTATGGGCCTATTTACAGGATAACTGTCCATTAATGTCAACATGTCTCTTGATGAAGGACATTTTTTGCCCAGAAATGTCTTATTTTGGCAGTAAACTCTTCATATGTCCATACTTCTGTCACTAAAGATCCGCTATAAAAGTCCACCTGCTGTTACCACAAGGCAAGGTCATCAAAAGAGAATAATGAGAAAAATAGGATGTAAAAAAACATTTATGCTCCAAAGTTATTTTCTCATCACAAGGCAAAACAGTCCTGTCGCCGCAGGTGAATACAAGGTCAAGCAAGCGCTGTCACACTTGCCAGCGCATCAGACAGACCTAGAATATGTCGTCTTCTTCTTTGTGAGTGTTGAATGTTACAGTGCACAGGTTGATATGGCACAACATCAGAGAAAGTCTCAAAGTAGAGCTTAATATCCAGGCACAGGTGCAGGACAGCTATCAGTGAAGTTTGGCTGATTTTCTACAGTCAACCTTATCTACTGTACAATGTCAGGCTATAGCTTAACATTGGTGCCACTTATTTCAAGCAAAGTATTGTTTTTATTTGGACCAAAGCAACACACAGTTATCAGCTTCGCCACTGATGGAAAGAGAGATTAATCTAAATTAGACAATACCTTCACTAGTAGAAAAGTCCTACATATTAACAGTTATTACATCCTAAATAATAGGCCTACTGTTTTCTAGACCCATATACAACATTTTATAGGCAATATGTTTTTGGGACACTTTTTGTATGATATGGTGAAAGTAAGTGGAGGGATATCACAGAAAGGCTACATACAGCTGGAAGATCTGCTCTGAGCTCCAGCGTGGTGAGACAAAGTTCTCTGCAGAACATTACAGAACACTTCTATGGTGTCACTTTGGCACTTGTATGGCACTAATATGTACAGAGGAGTCAGCACTATAACTCACTGGACGTTACAGATATCAAAGACAGTGCCACCTGTTGGGGGTTACTGAGGAGAATATGGTTGCTAGCTGGTAATGTTAGTTAACACCCTCCTCCCCGTTACAAGCTTCCTTTTTTTTTATTTTTATTTTTTTTATTGTTTGTAATGTCAAGTTTTGAGCTTGGAAACTGTTTCAAACACTACCTAATCAGTGCCCAATAAATCTTCTATTTTAAGAATTTTCACTGCTGTGCTAAAAATCCGTATTTATACTCTCTTAGTTCCCATTAAACCAAGCAGACATTAGTGATGGCTCTGTGTTATTTGTAGGTTCATTGTTGATCTCCAACATTCTCTAACAACTGTCTCTTTTCCCCCTTTGATATAATATTCTCTTTATTATTTATGATGCTGAAGCATCATCAATGTATAGTTTAAATCTTATACTTTTTGTTCACTGAAGTGCCAAACTAAATACATCATATGAGTAGTGTGGATCCAAGATAAATTCCACTATTTACAAAAACAATGTACTAATAAAACATGAGCGGCAGCATAAAATGAGACTGAAAGTTCAACATTTTAGGAAATATGCTTATTGCTTTCTTGCAGAGAGTCAGATAAGAAGATTGATTCCACTCTCATGTCTGTAGGGTACAACCAGCAGCTGGTTAGCTTAGCTTAGCACAAAGATAGAAAATGAGGGGAACCGTTAGCCTAGCTCTGGAAATAAAATCTGCCTAGCAGCATCTCTTAAGCTAATCTATAAACACCTTATATTTAATTTGTTTAAACTGTCCAAAAACCAGGAGTATAACTGACATGTTTCACTTTAACGGAGGGGCACGACTATTCCTTGGCGGTGTGCAGTGACTTCCTGGAGTCTTGTCACCACTGTGAAGTTGCCAGGCAACCCACCAAAGGCAACAACTTGTTTTACAGTTTTCTATGGATTGAAAAAAAAATTTGGGTTGTTAGGTTGGTAGGTGGATTTTTTAACTTTTGGACAAAGCCAGGCTAGCACGTTGCCCATGTTTCCAGTGTTTAAGCTAAGCCGGTGCTAGCTCTAGCTTCATATTTACCGTACATATGAGAGTGGTATCGATCTTCTTGTCTAATTCTCGGCAAGAAAGTAAAAAAGCTTCTTTTTTTTTCTTCTTTTTTTTTTCTTTTTTCTTTTTTTTACAAAATGTTAAAATGATTCCTTTAACCCCACCTCCAAACATCAAAGGGATGATATCTAGACTATTGCGATGGTGAGTGGCTGGACAAAGGTCCATATTTTTGATGCAAAACATATTAAATACTTACAAAGTAAGCCAGGAAAAACAATATATTCTCTATATAAACTGGATATGTCAGAAATCTGAATCCCATAGAATTCCTAAAAACAAAATTACCATTTGAAAAAAAAAACAATCTGTGTTTAGACAATCACTGCAGTGTGAGTGATTATGAATCAGCTGAGGTTTGCTAAAAACTTTCAACATCACAATGCAGTATGCATTATAAAGCTTTTCCATGGTCTTAGATATAATTTAGAGGCCATTAAAGTTAAATGTGCATTTAACCATTACCATGGCCACCAAACCACAGAGTCTGTGCAGCTTAGTGACATACTAAATATTTTTTTTATCATTGCATGCATTACCAGCATGCTTTTAAATGAACTAATTCTTGCTGGACACTGTGCGTCATGCTATGCTGTGTCTGCTGACAGCTAGCCTACCATAATCATCATGTCTCAGTGCCTTGACTTGGCATTCTACTTAAATGCCTTCACACTCTGTACGCTCATGTGAGCTTTGCTGCTGTTACTGATTGTATTGTTGAAGGCCTCCTCCCCCACAGCCTCCACCAGCTTTGGCCCTACTACATACATGTACCCTGGAGAGTCTTATTTGAAATTGTTATTTATCATGTTGCTGTGTATTCCATGCATTACTGCTGCAGGGGGCATCCCCTAGGAGTAGAATTACACCACCAAGTCAAACTATATTTCTGTCTCCATTTGTCATTGACATGAGTGTTCCTGGCAGAATTATAATGGTGGTAAGGTCAAATCAGTGGATAGAGAGATGTAACTGAAATGTCACAGGTTCAGTTAATGAATCAGCTCATGTACTGTAGGTATTGTCCAACTATTCATAGGTGGGCCACCAGCTAAACCCCTATAAGGACTTTTTTTATATTTACTTTTGAAAGTTGCACCTAATTTCTAAAAATGCCAAAGAGAAAAGACTTAATTTCAACAAAATGGTGTGACGTAAAAAAGAAGACGAAAAAAAACATTCTGTGACTCTGAAACAGAACATTTGTCTCAGAATCTCGTCCAGCATTCATAGCAAAACTCCACACTATGACACAGTAAAGGGATAATTCTAACATACTGGCTCAACACTCCTCTAACTTCAACAAATGTCCTAAACTGACCTTTAGAACAAGAACGGGCAAATTACATGGAAAGCTTTTGAAAAATGACTCTGTTCCTTATTTTTCTTTTTTTAATCTGAATAATATGTGCAACTCAAACTGAAGAGTTTGGTTCCAAAATGGAATATCCACCCTTTGAGGCACAGTGACCTCTACTCTAGCAAAATGACTGGTGACAAAAAAAGTGAGTTTCTGTAACAGTATTTTTGTAATCTTCACTTTTGAGAAGATATTGAACAATAAACGCACAATTATTTATTTTCAAAACTCCATCTTCCATCAATTTTCCACTGCTAACTGTATTAAGATGAAAGAAAAATGGGTTAGAAATGAATTGGGGTCCATATTTTGTCTATACTTTTTTAAATGTTGACTCTGCTGCTCAGAGGCTTTAACGATTAGCCATGAAATAGGGCCGCCTCGAGTCGACACCTCTCTGGTGTTGAGTAATATGTTACTAGGATTATGCCTCTTCCTGTACTCCTATGTCTTGTTGTTGCTGATTTGTTGGTTTGTCTTTGCTTCTTGTGTGATGTGCCTCTGTAGTCAATGCACATCTGTTTTTTCCTATTTGTTATGTTAAACTTTTAAAACTTTTAAAGAATTGATTGAGGGAACACACATTAAAAAGTCTGTAGTTGGCTTGCCTATAGTTACAAATGTATGTTCTGGTTCTATGTTTGTCTGGAAAAGTACTCCAACCATGAGCTAAAATATGCATCAGTTATTAGGAACAACTATGATAACTGTCATTCTTTCTATCTGGCATCTGGACCTGAGAAGCACTTCCTTCTAAAAAACATAAATTGTCTAATAAAGCTAACGAATAACCAAAATGTCCAATTTCTGCTTCTCACAGAGCTCTGGTCTCCTAATTAATCTAAACCTAATATGACGGCAATTTGAACTGAACTGTTAATGAAGTTGAACTAAAGAAGATCATTTCGGGGGTGTCTTTCCATGTTGTTTCTTTCCCCTGTTTGCTGTCAATCTCTAGTCTGCTGTCAAATTAAGGAAATGTAAAAAAAACCTGTATTTTAGTAAAAAAGTGCAATGTGGATATAGAACATTTTGAGAAACATCTCTTCAGTTTTTTCATTATGTCTGATGTTTTATGTGAGAAGAAGATAAGACCCTTACTGAGAACATTCTTCTACATTGATACGACACCAAAGGAACATCAGATCAGTTGCACATTTACAGCCTCAGCTCCAGTCTGCAGTGCCAGCAGACAGCCACTATAAAACTGACTCCATGTTGTCACACATCTCTTGGTCCTCCAGGTTGTATATGAACTTTGTCCTGTTGGCTGGGTTCTGGGTGATCTCCTTGCCCAAATTGTCCAGAGTCACATTGGAGGCGAAGAGTTCAGTGGGTGTGAGGTAACCCTCGCTGTTCTTGATGTATTTCCTGTAGTTCTTTCTCAAACACTGCCACGTGGTTGTGTACAGGACGAAGGCCGAGGACTTGAGGACAATGGCTATGCTGACATACAGATGCCTGTAGGCCACGTTGTCGTACAGCATGCAGGCTCCCTTCTCACCGCAGACAGAGCTCCAGAACAGACAGGTGGAGTCAATGCCCATGCCGAAGATCAGAGGTGGAGGGATGAAGCCTGGAGCAGGAGGGGATTGTGGACAGAGAGCAGGTCAGAAGTTCAAAAAGCATACCAGTTTGAATTTTCTTTATATCTGCACTGTTTCAACCAAGGTGAAAAAATGCTCTGAGATTTACATCGCAGAGCAAAACGACAGGGCGACAGTGGACATGTCATGAACACAGCAGTGTGTGATTAAGTACAGAATGTGTAACAAAACATAAATGCATGACAGTTACTGAAAGGATAGAAAGTAATTTTATAAAATGTCTTACCTATCAGTCTCAGGAGCAGGAACAGAACTCCAAGGGCATACGATTTCAGCTCTGGACTTACAGTTCTGAAAACAAAGACAGAATTGACATTAAAGCTTTGTACTTTACTTTCTACTAGCTACATACTCAAATCCGTCCAGTAGCCGGTTCATTTCGGTTTATAAAAAACCTAGACTGATTTCTGTAACTTGGGCCATCAGTTCTTTAAGGTATAATGACATTGTTCACACCAAAGCAGCTATTGCTGTGATCTAGGAACATGGCAACAACGAAGTTTGAAATCAGACAGATTGGAAACAATCCAACAGTTTAGACTTCTAACACTTTATTTGGAAGTAAAAAACAAAGCAAAGCCAGGCTAGTTGTTTCTTCGTTTCCAGTCTCATGCTAAGCTAAGCTTACCGGCAGTTGACTGTAGCTTTATATTTACCATACACACAAGAGTGGTATCGATCTTCTAATCTATCTCTTGGCAAGAAAGCAAATCAGAATCAGTACCAGAATAAGATTTGCCTTGGAGTCTGGTGCATTCCATAAACATATTAAGAGAAAATAAAAATAAAGGAAAAGTACTGCCGCAGTCAAAAACATAAATATAGAATACACAATTACAATAAAAATATGAAAAAAGTGCTATAACATACACTAACAAAATATGTACAATATAATATAACTGTTTTTGAATGGCAAAAATTTGTGTTACTTTCCCAAATTACTAAACTATTTTTTAAAAACAGGAATACTCCTCTGACTGTTCATGTTTTTGCCCCGGCTAACTTTCTTTTTTTATGTTACCGGATCATGGAAATTACATAAATTATTATTATTAAATTATAAATAATAATAATGTTATTCTATCTGTAATAATGATGTATATCTATTGACATATGGCCACAAGTATGAAAATAAGCCCCAAGTTGTAATAAACCAGAAGTAAACTTTACTATATATATATGCATCATTTACTTTATGTTGTAGCTATATAGTTAGGATAATATTACAGATATCACAGACAGATATATAGATAGAATAGGAAAAAGTCACAATTACAAATCTGTCTGCTAGTTCAGCACCACAGACAGCACCATGGATTTATTAATACACAGCACAGTTAAGCTACTGATATTTCAGAGCCATGGTGGGGGCCACAGATTCTAACATGCACAAACCGCAGTCAGATAAAGGATCAATGAGTCAGGCTAGACTAACATATTCAACTAATCATCCCCTCTGCCCCTGCACTCGCTCTGCTACTAAGGCAGTGGTTCCCAAACTCTTTCTGCAGGGCCTCCTTTTTGTAGATAAAGAATTATAGTTATTGATGCATTGATGTGTACATCACTTTAATGTTGCAGCTAGTAAAGAGATGGGGCTCATTTGAATTGCTTTATGCTGGGGATCTTAATCTATGATAATATATCATAATCTATTAACTGAGTTATATTTTATATATATTTTATATTAAGAATCTGAATCTTCAAAGTAACTAGTAACTAAAGTTATCAAATAAATGTAGTGGAGTAAAAAGTAAAATATTGACTCCAAAATATAGTGGAATATAAGTATAAATTAGCATAACATGGAAATACTCAAGTAAAGTACATGTACCTCAAAATTGTACTCAAGTACAGTAGTACAGTAAATGTACTTAGTTACATTCCACCACTGTCTGTGCCAAAGATGACTCAAGAATGAGTTTGCCTTTAAGCAGCCATACATGTCAACAGCTCCCTCTTGTGGGCGTTCTGTGTATAGCAACAGGTCTCCTTACCTGATAAGGATGATGACAGAGGGTGTCTGGGCCATAGCTCCGATCATGCTGCACACACAGATAACACAAAGGAAGGTGAGGAAGGCCTGCTGACAGCCTGGACTGGGACACTTCCCTGGTAAAGCCACCGCATCTTCACTGGTGCTGGATATACACGTGCAGCCGGTCAGGTTCTAACACAAAGACAAAGAAATGAGAACAAAATGTTGGTATCCCCCTGTAAAGATTTAGCTCATTTCAGTCAGTGTTGACCTCTTCACTCACTGGTTTGGTGCAGCCAGCGAAGCAGGCTGAGAGGTAGGTGATTCCATTGGAACCACAGACAGGGCTCACTGATGCTGTGTAGCAGTTACAGTTATTGATGCACGCTGACTCAGGTCGCTGCCAGGAAAGCAATGTCCTATGGAGGAGGTCAAAGGTCATATTAGGGAACATACATATGTACGACGTTCACATCAAGTGGAAGCAACCACAGGAACTATGGTGACAATCAAATACATGTTTTTGTCCTTCTCACTTTTGAATCACTTACATTCATTTTTAAATAGTAAATCAGCACTTGATTATATCGGGCACTCTATGGGCTGAGCATTCAACCATTGCACACTAACACCTATTTCTTCTCCAATCACGGCCATTCAAATCAATGCTTGATATTCCACCACCCGCGTCACGGCGTGTCCCAGAAGTGTGCAAGAAGCATCTCTCCGCTCCGCTAAAGATACGTGAGGTCTATTTTCAAACAGCCGGGCAGCTGTCAAATGCATAACACTAGAATTACAATATACTTTAAGGTTTCTACCCATAACGTGCAGTGCAGAAACACTCTGAATGCCTGTTATCTGTCATTTTAAACATCATATTTCAGATTGCTGATATGTTACTGTTAATGCACAATTATTGTGAAGTGATCCATAAATCAGCAACAAAACCTCCCAGCCTGATAATTTTGGCTCTCAGAGTGACAAGAATGGTAGTTTTTGGCTAACTCAAAGTCTGACTTGAATTCTGCATTAATACACAAGGTAGGAAATCAACATTGCATTATTTTAGTATTTTAGCATTTATTTAGCATCTAGCATGTTTGAAGTGCAAGTCATGCGTAAATAGAATATGTTTTTTGAAAAAATGCATCAGTAGGTTTCCCTGCTTACTCGTTGCCATAGGCTACAGTAACACCGGCGACAGGTCCAGTGTCACAGCCCAAGAAGAGGAAAGAGACGTAGCATGCAGTGGACACCAGGTTGACCATCATGGCCATGCGGACAGCGCCCAGAGCTGACAGGTTCAACTTCTTTACCAGCAGCCCCCCCAGGAAGATACCCAGACAGGCACAGGGGATGGCTGTCATACCTGGGGAGGAAAAGACAAGGTTATGTTCAATATTTCCAAAGTCGTTTACTGGGATTGTTCTTAGTAATGGTGGCTGCGCTGCTCAAATGTGGTCATTATATTCCATTTTTTTTGTTTGATTGTAAAACAGAACAGAACAATAAAGGTTTGCCACTAGGACAAGATTATGATCCGCCTACCTAGCAGCTGATTGGCTGAGGAGGTGGTAAGGTTGAACTGCTGCTCCAGGTATTTTCCCAGGAAGGCAGCAAAGCCAGCAACCACAGCGATCTCCATGCAGGCTGCCAGCGTGATGCAGCTGAACACCGGATTGGAGAGAAGGTGCCGGGTTACCCGGGGGATTACTGGGTCGATTGAGAAGAAAAGGGAGAAAAAGGACAGGAAGGACAGAGAAAATGATCATTTCTAAGACTTTTCATTATCCAAATCTAATGTTATATTTTAAAATTTCCCACTTCTCCTCAAAGTTTTTTCCTCAGTCTCTCCTCCCCTCCGTGCTTCTCCTTACCTCTCAGATGCTCACAAACTGAGAGTCCGCTGTTTATATCAAAGCCATGAATGGCCCCGTTGGGTTTAGAGCCCTGGTACTCCATGGTCAGGGAAGAAGGCAGCATGGCCTGCTCACTCTCCCCTCCACCGTCCATGTCCTGCTCGTCCAGCGCCTGGGGGAAGCCGAACATGAAGAGAGCCGACAGGAAGAGTAAGGCACCACAAAGGAGGAATCCAGCCCACCACGCCCCAATCCAGCGAGGGTCATCTGGGGTGATGTCCAGCTTACCTGGACAAGAGGTAGGGAAATTTACCACAATGGATGGATGTTGAATGATGTCATAATTTCACACGTCAATGCGAAGAAATTGAAATTTGTTAATTCTGTCTTAATGTTTCTATTGTGGTATAATATTGTAGTATTCTTAATTATCCCAGTAGGGTCAATACAAATATAACTATTACAATGAAAATGAACACAATTTAAGGATGCATCTAAAGAAATACAAAGAAAAAATAACTGGCAACTCACTAGTGTCGATGAAGACTGCATCCACGTAGACTTTGGTACAGACAGAACCTAAGATGAAGCCACAGGCCGGACCGAACACTAATGTTGAAAATAAAATACCTGCAATACAGAGAGAGAGAGAGAGAGAGAGAGACAGAGAGAGAGAGAGAGCATGAAATACAATGCTCACGTTACAACAAAGTGAGTCATTTAGAAGGGAATGGAACAGTTGTTAAATCAAGTATTTTAGTTTATTTTAGCTTAGCTAGCTTGTACAGTGATAAGAATAATAATAAAAATCTACCCACTGTCCATCAACCAGAAACTAGAAGCCAAAAAGTGAAGGAGAAGAAAGAGTGAATACACCAAGTGCATTTCCCCTCATCTTTCAGCAGAGGGCAGTATTGTATCAAGACTTTAAAGTGTCTATTACTAAAGCCCTTTTATTAAATATGTGCTAACATGGAGCTTCCTATCACACTTCTGTTGTTCCACTGACCGGAGATGAAATGTATTCTATTCAAGGAACAGATTAAGTATTGAATTCATGCCAACAGACTTTAAATTGTATCAGATGTCTCCCACTGGCAGATTTATTCACTGTCACTGTAATATGCGGTTGCACAGCGTAATTGATCTAAGACTAGATTATCTGGCAGGATCATAAATAATCAAGCAGGAAATGGGTTCTTAGTGTAAGAACAGTGGGGATCCACTGACGCAGTAGCTCTGGTTGATTTTAGAAGGCAACGCTGGCCTGCTTTGGCCCAAAGGCTGAGAGGTTTCCAGTAAGCAACAGCAGACTGTGCAGGACTGTGTGTGTGTGTGCGTGTGTGTGTGTGTGTGTGTGTGTGTGTGTGTGATCTATGCTGGTGGTAAGTGGAACAATAAAAGTGAGCTCCAGTATCCTGATAGAATGAGAGGGCCAGTCAATCTTTCTGTGAGGGATGTAATGATTAGTGCTGTGGTGATCACCGGTGATAAATCTGAGAGCGGAATGGCGGCTTTATTTTTACATGATGCATTTCTAATGATAAAATCTCCATAATATAAGTCAGAGAGAAAAATGGTTTCAACCAGTCTTTTTTTAATTTCAGGTCGCCATTTAAAAACCTGTTTCAGCAATAACAACAAAATATTTCATCCCAAATAATTTTTAAAGCATTTTCAGGCATTTTTGATTCCCTTATAAGAGTTACACAGAAGAGAGGTGACAGAAATGAGGGGAGAGAGAGATGAGGAATACTTGAACCGGGGACATGTGGTTCGCAGGAGCCACATCCATAATTCTTTTGATAGATATGGGGTCTTACAGTGGCACAGACTCCCAAATATTCATCATTAGTATGTCTAATCATAACAGGCAGAAGCCTCAATCCTAACAGCAAAACATATACATTTGTATTCCTATTAATAATGGTGGACTTGACAGTTTTGTAAAGATTTCAGAATATTGTCAATTAAGAAAGTGAATATAAGAAAACTAGATATCAAATTGTCGAGTTTTCGTGTTGATGTTTCTCAATAAGACCCCAGCAGCTCTGTGAGGCTTCACTTAGGCACAGCAGTGCTTTGAGCTAAAAGCTAATGTCAGCAAGCTCACAATAACAATGCTATGCTAAAATGTATCAGGTCTATTGTTTACCATGTTCACCATCTTAGTTTAGCATGCTAGCATTGGGGAATTAGCTCTAAACACAAAAACGTCATTAGTTTTGCAGGTATTTGGTCATAAACCAAAGTGTGGAACAAATAAAAAATTTGACTTGATGGCACAAGAGAAAAAGTTATTACAAAAGGTGGTCCGTTTGGCTGAACATACATTAGGCGTTGCCCTACCCTGCTAAAGGATATTTACTCTAGGCCAAAGAAAAAGGCTTGGAGAATCATTAAAAATCCAAACCACCCGGGTAACAGCCTTTTCTCCCTGTTGAGGCCAGGAAGAAGGTCCCGGAGACACCAGGCCAGCACTGAGAGGCTATAAATGGAGTGATTGATAGATTGGATTCATCCTCTGGGGGCCAACACTGTCCGTGCAGAATTCTACAGCAATTCATCCAATAGCTGCTGAGATATTGCAGTAGTCAGTAGTCTTCTAACAGCAGTAGTAGTACTGACATACATGGTCCACAGCAGGGTGCAATGGTAGTTCTTACAATCACCCAGTAGATCAAAATTTAAAAAAAAGAATTAATAAAAATAAAAAATATATATCTATTAGTGGTAGTAATCACCAGAGGCCCCACAATATATTATCACGATTCTTATGTCATAACACAATATGATTGTGATTTTAAACACATTGCAATATTCTGCGATATATATATATATATAATTTATTACCTTTTTTCCAACTTTCAAATTATGTCCTCAAAGGAAAACTTTGTCAACATGTGCTTTATCTTAAAAGATACATTTCTCTGTTCATCTCACTTCAATTTTGTTATTTCTTTTGTCATTCTAGTACCAAAAAGTTAGAATCTCATGTGCAATTTATGTAGTAAAAAATCAATACTTCTGTGTATCGATACACTATTATACACTGTATTGATTCCCCACCCCCACTTCTAATATCTATGCTGTACTTAAATACACTAAACTGGGACACCAGACTCGGGACACTATGACCAGTAGTCACCCTCTGACTTTCTTGTTGGTTAGATGCATTATGGTCATTTCAGCAGCGTCACAGATGCCAGTAGGGCGGAATGTGAAGGGGACAGAAGAGGTCTGGGGTTACAGCAGGGCCAACTCAACAGCCCACCAATGAACAACCTCCCATCTCCAACTTTGCTTTTCACTAGGATCAAATCACAGACAAACACAGGACAACACCACTAATCCATAATGCATGTGACGCAGGGAAGCTGGCAAATACACACACACACACACACACACACACACACACACACACACACACACACACACACACACACACACACACACACACACACACACACGGCAGTGAACCAGCCAAATATGATGGATCCCAGCCAATCTTATTTAAATACTCCAAAGCTCTAGACTGGGTAAAACCAGCCCGATCTGACGCCCATTTGCTTTTCATCCTGCAGCTCTGGCTGGAAACCTGTACATTTATCTATCCTGCTTCCGTTACAATTTTGCGGGGACCAATCACAAACTGGCTTATCTACCTGGCGCGCTATTGGCGGGTTTAACACGATGACGACAGAGAAGTGACCAAGCAGCTTCTTGTTTACATTCAACATGGCGGCCACTGAAGCACAACAACCGGTTGATGCTGCTGTAGCTGCTACGTCACCCGGATCGTTGGTCTGATTGGTTGAAGGACTATCCGATTGCGTACAGAGTCATTTGAACTACGCCCGTTGATCACGCTTCTTGGGCAGTTGAAAATACAGAGCAGACTCCCCAGGCTAACGTTCAATCTTAAACGATGGAGCTTGGTCTGCTGATAGCCACACTACCAAAGCTTTATATTTTCTAAACTTTGGGTACAATCCGCTTTACTGTGTCCCCTATACATGGGGATACCCCCAACCGGCACCGTCAGACACCTGCCCACCAAGAGCCTGGGTCTGTCCCAGGTTTCTCCCTCATAGGAAGTTTTTCCTCGCCACTGTCACACTAAATGCTTGCTCTTGGGGGAATTATTGGAATGATAAAGTGTGGTCTAGAACTACTCTATCTGTAAAGTGTCCTGAGATAACGCTTGTTATGATTTGATACTATAAATAAAATTGAAATGAATTGAATAGAATTAAATAAGATAAGAGCCTGGATTGGCCTTCAAAGGGAAACAGCTGATGACAATAGCAGCAATAAGCATGATGAAGGAGAATTCCCAGAAAGCTTTGTTATGGCGTGAGAAAAGGCAGAGGCTTATAATCCTCAAGCAACAGCTGCTCGACGCCCATCAGGAGAAGTATTCAGGACTGATGCCAGTCTGGTTGGTACATCTAAGGCCATTTCCTTGGAGACACAGCTGAAGGCTCATGGCAGTGAAAGAATATACTGTATTTAGTGAGGTACTGGAGCTTTAACTGTACAGTAACACTTTTAATACTGCATGGTAAAAATGATATGCAGTATTTGAGTATTGGATTGGAAGTGTACTCAAAGTGGGAACTTTTTTTTACATTCCCTACCCTGGTCAATATTTTGCACTGCATAAAACTGTACAGCTCTTCCATTTTAAAAACAGATATACATTTTAACATATTTCTATATTTTTTTTCAGATTTTCTATTTGTTTTTATTATTTTTTCTATTATGTGTCTTTTGCACTGTTTATAGTTATGCACCAAAGCTCACACCTGCTCGGCGATGAACTGGCTTCTGATTCTGAAGTGTCTTTCTGCTGAAAGAAAATTGGATACATTTTCTATATTAAATAATAAATATCTAATATACAATATTAAATAAATAATACAATTATGTGAAATAATAATTAGTGTAATTAAAATGTTTTTAATCGAGTTGACACATGGACTGTTAAAACAGAATAAATTAAAAAAAGTTTACATGGCAAAAGAGTTTAATTGTTGTTTAAAATTGTGATTCCTTTTATAGATTGTGACCTTCAGGAACTGCTTTTCATTGTCGTTGTCATTTCTTTCCTCAAGTTGTCTTAACTGTAAAATGATATAAGTTTTGCAGTCCTCTAAAGAAAAAGCTCAAAGTGTGATTTAATACGTAATACTAATAGAGAAAAAGGTATCAGCATTGTGCTGTTAAATTAAATATTGTTGCGTGGTAATTTGATAAAATTGTGCAAACAACAGCAACCACTGCAACAATTTTGGAATTACGATTTGTACACATTTTTAAATTAATTAATTATAAAAAGCAATGCTTCTGAGGGTTTACCTTTTGATTGCTCATTAGAGGCAGGATATAAATCCCTCTGGATGTATGGACATTGCTATGGTTGCAGTTCTGCCTCAGTGTAACCGTGGATGAGAGCGGTAGCGCTATCCAGTTGAGCTACAGTACAGTGTAGCAGCACGTCAGTGGATTGGTGGCTGGAGGGAAAGGGTCACTGCTGTCAAACTAGACGTTCTATCATCCTAAGAAAGCTTATTTAGCAGTGATGACACCATTTGTTACACTTAAAACACCCGAACAAGCACACATGGGTAGAAAAACTGCAACACCTGTCCAGGAAGGTGAGCAAAGAATGTCTCAATATTTATATAAGACTTCCCTTTCTAAAACAATATAAAGTTGATCTTTTTAAAAACAATAGTACTCTTTATTTACAACCAAAGTCTTAAACTGTGATTGCAAACAGGATCAAGTAAATGCCACAGATGTTTTATGAATGTCTATATTTTAATGGTCCAGAACTATTTTTATCCTAAATCATCAGGAAGGAAAATCTATTACAAACGGTGCTTGCAAAAGGTTTAAAAGGGCAGCGAGCGAAGCGTGTTGGATGACATGGAGGAATTCAATCTGACACCCATCTGAAGCACACGCTGTGGGCTGTTTTAGCAGTACATGCTCTGACCTGGAGATGCTCTGCACTATGAAATATTTCCAGAGAGAACCTTAATGGATTTCCAATGTTTCTATGCAAAAAAACAGACTGCTGTTGTATCGTTCTTAGTCTCGCTTTGCCAGACCTTCTTCCACAGCGCTGCAGAGGAGGGTCTGGTTAGTCCACACAGCATTCCTGGATGGGAGAAAAACATGCTCTGGTTTATTGGCATTTCTTTAAACCAATCACAATCGTCTTGGGCGGTGATAAGCACAGGGCAGAACAACGGTGCCTCTGCTAAATAGCCTCAGGAAGGAACTTGTTTTGGTGGAACGTGAACGTTCAAAAGTAGTTTTAGTTGTGCAACAGAAAACTCAGATAGGACAGATAGTCTAGCTAGCTGTCTGGATTTACCCTGCAGAGATCTGAGGAGCAGTTAACCATAGTCCTCACAAATCAGCCGGAGGTTAGAACGCCAACACAAAGAAAGAGGAAGGGGACGGACATCCGGGCGAAAAGAGTGAGATCCGGCGGAATTTCCAGTGGCAACGGAGCAATCTCAGACGTGGAATGTCATGGATATAGACTATGTCGTTCTTGACACTATTTTCTACCTGCTGTGTCTGAGGGCTGTAGCACTGACCACAGGCACAAGATAAAGGTCAAGGCAAAAGTTATACAGTCCTTCTGGACAACAAACTAATAGAAGATTTTATTCCTTTCACTCTGCAGCACTGTAACGTTGACACATGAAGCTAGATGACTGAAACTAACTGTAAGAGAAATTTACAATTTACAGGAACATTTATTAGAGTACAGACTCTTTAAATATCCATGTAGAGCTCTGGCAGCTTGTCTGACCCAGCCATTTGGAAATGACAGGAAGAGACACTCAACTTAAGCCGAGAGCTTGTAGAGGATTTGATAGCTCCTACTTACTGTACTTACTTACGGTTGTATAGCTAAGTGATTTTATGTACTATATAGTACTATATAGTCTGAAACTTGGCCTGAACCTGACATGGATTTATTCATAAAACATATTATTCAAAACTTTTTTGTTGTTGTCATTTTGTCCTTTTAGAGCTGACCCATCTTTCCTTTTTTACTGTTACAATATTGTGTATGTATGTGTGTTGATTTGATGTGTATTAATGTACGTCATTTATTTCCACTGTCAAAGCACTTTGTAAACTATTGTCTTTAAAGGTGCTATACACATAAAGTTATTATTATTAGTATTAGGGCCCAAGCGCCGACAGCGGCGAAGGCCCTATTAGAACTGAAGGAATTATTTTCTGCAAATTAATTGGCTTTTTGAGGGGCTTAACATATTCAAAAACTCACCAAAACTGGCGGGCGCATCAAGTCTGGTGAAAATGTAGAAATGTAGAAATGGCTCGCTAGCGCCCCCTACAAAACCTTAAAAATTGAGCCCCTGCAGTGCGTTTATCGTAGACTCATGGAACTTGGCACACATATGTAGCATGCAACGACGTATAAAAAACGTCATTACAGCCATACCCTAGACCCAACAGGAAGTCCACCATTTTGATTTCAAAGTTCAAAATTAGTGCGATTTTGGCCATTTCCACATGTCGTACTTTAACCAACTCCTCCTACAGATTTCATCCGATCAACTTCAACGTTAAAGATGAAAATTTGTTAAAAGAAAAACTTTGCGTCATAGGGCGTGGCTGTGGCAGGGCGGCCATTTTGTGCGTTTTGCCGCCGAAACAGGAAGTGGGTGTAACTCGAGTGTACATTGTCCAATTGGCTCGAAACTTTTCAGGATTCATAAGACTCTAACTCTGAAGACATTTACTGGACAAAATTGACTCAAAGTCATAGCGCCCCCTAGTGGCAACAGGAAGTAGGCCTAAAAGTCAAGGTGCTATACTTTAACAAACTCCTCCTAGGGATTTCATCCAGCGGACTTCAAATTTGGTCTGTACCATCTCAACACTTTAAAGATGAAAAGTTATTGAAAGAAAAACTTTTTGTCAAACAGTGTGGGCGTGGCGTGGTGGCCATTTTGAGCGTTTAGCTATGAACAAAGAAGTTGTTGTAACTTGAGTGTACGTTGTCATATCTGCCTGAAATTTCTCATGATTGACAAGAGTCCAGGCCTGAGAACATCTACAGGCCAAAATTGACTTTTGGTCATAGCGCCCCCCGCTGGCAACAGGAAATGCGCCTTATATGACAAACATCATCCAATTTACATGAAACTTGTGTGGTCTACATGTAATACTGAGCCGCCCCCCTATACTTTAACCACGCCCCCCTTCGCAGACCACGCCCCCTTTCATAACATTTGAACCGTTTAAGGTAGAGTCTTGTGTGAGGTGTCATTGAACTCAGCAGAGACTTCCTTCTTCATTTGTGATGGTTTGGCCCACCCCCTATGCTTTAGCCACGCCCCTTTTCATTAGCCACAGCTAATGAACTGTATGACGTACAGTCTTGTGTGAAGTATCATTTAACTCAGCAGGGAGTTCCCTTTTCATTGTTGACGATTTGCAGTGTCTGAGTTTCGCGCAAATGCACAGTCGCAAGGAGCGGCGTCTGCCTGTAACCCCGACATGCGCAGAGGCGCGAGGGCCCGGCCATCGTGCTTGCAGCTTTAATTATTATTATTATTAAAACATGAATATTTTATTTTCAACATTACAAGTACAATTACACATTGATTACAGCACAAACACACATGCACATACAAACAAGCACAATAAGTGATGTCAGGCCAACAGCTTGCTACATATCTAACTATGGTGAAGGTTCATTGGATGGTTATTTATGGGAATATGAGGAGTAAATAATGCCAGGGAGAACCTTTAACACCGCTCTATGGTTTTAAATGGTGAGTCAGTTTTGTGGTGAGTCCACTGTGACAGATCACATGATACTATACACAAATATTAGCAGAATAGTGTGCATTATATTGCAATCCAACACAACAATCTTTTTCCTGCTCATATGGGCAGGCACAAATATAACAAACATCTTACAATGCAATCATATGCAACATCAGCACCAAGTACAGCCTCATATCCCAGTCAAATCAACACCTCTTGGACACAGTGCCAAAACCAATTAAAGCTTTCACACGTCTTATTTATTAAAGGACTGTTGTTTGGATTGCATTTCAATCAGGCCCCATAGTAAGACTGAGAGTCCAGTGTCCCCCTATGCACCCCCTTCCACACATTTTCACTAGATACAAAAAAATATTCCATAAGACACTCCATAATTCCTTTTTATTATCAGATTTCTCCTTTTTTTTTGTTACCTTAAGCTACTCTCCTGGTTTTCATGAAACCTGGTGGAAGGGTGCAGCATGGGCCAAGGAAGAACCCCTTTATACTGTGGAGGGGATCTGAGTCACCGGAGGTATATACAAATTATTTTTAACTTCTGTTAACATTTAGAGATAGGCCGTTTGTGCTGCATTCATGTGGTGTCGGAATAATAGGAAAAATGTGTTCGCGACTGGTAAAGTTCACACTGCATTAACATTGTGACATAGGGCAGAGGTCTGCACTCTCCTTCTAGTTCTTTCATGTTTAATGACGTTTTTTTTGGGGCTCTTTGCCTTAGTTCGTGAGTGCATATGGAGTTAGACAGGAAAGGGGGAGAGAGAGGAGACAACATACAGCAAAGGGCCGTGGGTCGTAGTTAAACTGGGGCCCCTGCTGAGGATATAAGGCTCACAGTCTACCAAGTGAGCTACCAGCGCCCATATTGTTCTTAGTTCCTTTGTTAGTTTTATTTGATCATTTATATTTAATTGTATTTCCCAGTGTGACGGTCCAAATGCTGTAATAATGTTTCAATGCCTTCTTCTTGCTGTTACAACCATGTGTATGTTTATAATTATGGAACATACAGTAAACTCCCCCCAGGGAGCTAAAAGGACATGATATCATTGTCCTCAATGGGCAACAACAGACCTAATTTCAATAAACATGGGGTTCTATTTTACTGATGACTGATGGTTTGTGTCCACATAGGTGTTTTCTGACGGCAGGGATTGCCCTGCTTGCATGCATTGCAAGCTAGTGGGCTTGCCACTAGCAGTTTCTCTTCATTGACCACTGACAAGCAAAGAAAACAGACTACACCCTCTTACACCCCGATAGCTGCACCTGATTTGATGAACACTTCATTTGGGTCCGTTTGCTCCTGGATTTCAAAACACAATGGCAACTTTCTCTTATCGAAATGTGTTTCTGAAAATGTTTTATGTGTCAACGGTCAGTTTAACAGATTTTCATGAGTTTTTGAGAGGTGGCGAGTCGAGCTGCCCATTCCTTATTTGCATTTTGATTCAACTTTATGCAAATGAGGAGCGGGCGACTCAATGTCCCGCTTCTCCAAAGTCCCCGCGACGCTACCGAAATGCATTGCACGGCTGCTCACATAGACAATGAATGAAAAGCAGGACGCTTAGCAGTGCACACGTACACGCAAGTATTAAAACCAGGGATGTAATGTAATGTAATGAAATGTAATGTAAGAAGCAGAACTGAACTGTATAGGGTTCTTTAGCCTCCTTTTTCTTATGTTAAACTGCTATTTGTATTTATTGTTTATTTTATATTAATGTTTAATATGTTTGTTTGTTATGTATGCACCAATCACCAAGGCAAATTCCTTGTAAGTGTAACTAGCTGTGGCAATACACCTATTCTGATTCTGATTGGAATAACAATATAAATCACTAAAAACTATGTATGGAGTGGAGTGTTCATAACGGTAGTTATAAATGGTCATTTTTATTATTGTTACATTTAATTCAAGTGATGGAAAGCAGGCTTAACATGATGGTGATGCCTGTGTTCTGTACGCATGCTGTAATGAATGCAGCACAGGCAAGGTCATACTGTATGAGACAGGGCTCCTCTACGTGGTCACACTGCCAGCACATGAATAATTTCTCACTCAGGCTCACATTATGGCACGGTTCAATCACTGGCACTTTGTATCTTGGCAAAGGTGCTCCAAAAGGTGCACATATAAAACAACCTGTGCTGGTCTGAACAGACAGTGTGTGCTGAGTCAGCGTCCATTGCTTCCTCTGCTGTCCTACAGTGGAAGAGTAATAACTCCACTGGAGTAAAAACATTTTGCTGCAGTGGACTCTCAGACTCACAGCGCTTCATTACACGCATTACAGCGATGAATAGGGTCTAAGATATGAGGCAGGGAGAGAGAAGCTAACCCAGCGGCTGCAGAGCTGGACCCCTCTGGCTCCAACTGCTCTACTACTTACTTTACTGTTCTGTTATGTGCTATGGGTTACTGTACTTTACAATCCTGCACTGTAATATGTTGTATTGTTGATGACATTTAGCACTCTGCTGCAGACCTTAAACATTTATGTTGTTTTCCAGCCTGGACTTTTGTGTGTTCACACAATAATGGGAAGGTCTAACTGGGATGTACTGAACAGCAAGTCATGTTAGTTTGTCAAAGATTTCAACAACCTAACAAACTTCCTTTAAAGCACTGTTAGAACAAGTATAAGGGTTAGTATGACTGACTACACACACGGCTGACGGTTCACAGCTATACCAATGGCTCTGTAAGGCCGTGCTTTGAGCAAAATGCTAAAGTCAGCATGCAAACATGTTCACAATGACTATGCTACATGCTGATGTTTAGCAGGTACGTTTACTATGTTCACAATCAGTCAATAGTGTTAGCATGCTAAGATTCGCTAACTAGCACTAAACACAAAGTAACACTAAGGCTGATTTTGAAGGTATTGGTCTTAGAACAAAGCATTGCACAGATAAAACATTTGACCTCATGATGGCACTCCTCTGGGCATCATAAATATCCATACTAAATGTCATGGCAATCCATCTGTTGATGAGATATTTCAGTCTGGACCAAAGAGGTGGACTGACAGAAAGGCCAACTTTGGCATCCCTAGAGGCATACCGCTAGAGCGGCTAACAACTATTGTGTTTAAGTGTTTTTGTAAAGTCATTTTGACTTCAAAAAGCAATATTAAAGGAGAAAATCTGCTTTGCTGACACGGCAGACAAATGTGAATGCATGGAAAACAAGAAAAACTGGAGGCATTTGACCCTACTGAGTCTCTACACTATAAAGAGTTACTGTGGTGCTCATGGAGGCCTACACTGTATAGCAAAGGATTGACATCTTCCATTAGCCAGATACAAACATTTACACACACCACATACTGAACCTCATAAGGACCTAAAGCAAAAACTATTTGGGGCTCCATTAATGTAAAAAAGGCACAGAGAGATAGGAGGATTAGTTGCCTTTGCCTGGGGTATCAGTCAAGCAGTAGACAGCAATCAATAATCCAATTACAATGCAGCTCGGACATTATCCTGTAGTCAACAGAGCTCAGGAGCAGGTCTTTCTGTGGGAAGCCATTTTCTGGTCATGTAAGCCGCAGGTCAAGACTTTAAATATTAGATAGACATGAACATACTGTACTGCACACACACACACACACACACACACACACACACACACACACACACACACACACACACACACACACACACACTTTATTAGCCACAAGAGCAGCATGGCTTCATGTTGGTCAATCTGTACACCACTATCATCTTCACTGAAATATCTCAAGCTATAAACTATTGTTTGAATTGCCAAGAAATTTGGCACACATATCCATAGTGCCCAGGGAATGAATCACAATGACTTTGGTGATCCACTAACTTATTTTCTAGTGTCACCATGAGATTGACATTGTGACTGAAATGTCTTGACAACTGGCTGGATGATGACATTTGGCTTTCATGTTCTGCACAGAATTCATTTTAATAACTTTGGTGATCCCCTGACTTTTATGTCGTATCCTCATTCGGCAAAAAAAATTGTCCAAAATCAAAGCTTTCATGGTGAACAGTGTGAACGTTAAAGATGCTAAACATAAGCAAGGTAACGTTGTCTTGGTGCTCATGCTGACTTTAGCATTTAGATCAAAGCACTGCTGCTGTGCTTAATGCCTTAATGCCTCACAGAGGCATGGCTGTGTAGACTCTGGACACACAGATTCCAGTCATTATTGCTTGTGCTGCAGTGTATCACTGCTGCATTACTACCATTTTTAAATCTATTTGTCAATTTCCCTCTCATCTGCCAGAAGACACAATGATCTGGTGGCCATCTGGTTGATTAGGACAAACATACACATAGAGGAAAACACACGGAGAGAAGTAGGCTACTGGACAGTAAGTGAAAGCAACAACATTTGAGAAATAATAGGCTGCAGCACTGAAAACAGATACATGACAGGTGCATGCTGGGGGGCATGTGCCATGAAAACAGGGATGTGTTTGCTGGTTTGTTCTTGAGTATTCCCAGTGTCCTCAATCTCTCATTCAGGCAGTATTGATCCATGTGGGGTGAAGATATGTCCACAACAGAGCAGCCTCTTCTTCTATCATATGCTTTGTTAGCGAGCCTGTGGAGAGCAGCTGCTTTAATATTCAATCATTTGTTAGATGTTTTCTTTCCTAACTGCTTCTCTGTCACGCTGTATTATTCAGGGATTTTCTTACAATGTTAACATGTCTTCACATGTCAAGCTCGTCAAACACCACCATCGCCTTGAGACTGGGGAAAGGGAGCAGCAGAAATACTAAGCAGCACATAACATGTATGTACTGTGTAAAGACCGGGCTCCATGTAATTACCGAACAGACAACGCAGCAGTCACATTGTAGTAGGTAACCATGGCAATCAATATGCCTGGATTATAAAAAAGAAAAAAAAGGAGAACAAAGGAGGTGGTGCAGAAAAAAGATTAATAGACTATATGTAAGTGTCAAAGGAAGAAGCTTGGGGGATGTTATGGAAGAGACAATTCCTTATGGACTGGGAAAGGCCGCAGTGCACTGAGACATAGAACTATGAGGGGCCATCAGGGCCATTATTCACAATTACCTCACACACATACAAGTGATATGCTCTCACATACACTACTGAAATGCTTTCATATACACTACATAAAAATTATACGCTCACATACTATACTGAAACCTCACACATATACAAGTGAAATGCTCTTACACACTACTGAAACGCTCTCATACGCATTATTGAAATTCTCTCACACACTACTGAAATGCTCACATATACATTTTAGAAAGTGAAATACTAGCTTTTCAGTAGTGTATGTGAGAGAGTTTCAGTAGTTTATATGAGAGTGTTTCAATAGTGTGTGAGAGCATTTCACTTGTATGTGTGAGGTAATTGTGAATAGCGTCCATGATGGCCCCTCATATAGCACAGTGGCGATGTTACCAAATCAGAGTCAAGATTTCAGTCCAAAATGCAATGCATGCAAATTTCCAAACATTGAATAGCTGAAGAGTGTAAATACAACAAATGGTGGTCCTTTTTTAAGGATTGCAGTTAAGAGACGTCCTTGGTTGACTGACTAGACTGTCAGATCCAGTCCATCACATGGCTAACATAAACAGACACAATCAGACTCATTCTTACAGGCAGTTCTGACTCTTAAAGTCAAACTGAAATCACAGTTAGTCATTCCTTTTTGCTGTAAAAAACTATGACATTTGACTTGTTAATATTTTGGCAATGTTGGTCGATCACAATTTGATGGATAACCATGAAATTTTGTAAAGACATTCATGGTTCTGAGAGGATAAATCCTACCAACTTTGGTGATCTCTTGACTTTTTCTCTTGCGCCACCAGCAGGTTTACATTTGTGGCTTTGAGGGGTATGTCTCAAATGTTCCCCTCAGGACGAATTTTAATAACTTTGGTAATCTATTTACTTTTCATCTAGCGCCATCATGAGGTGAAAATCTCAATTTGTCAAGTACCTGCAAAACTAATCAAATTCCCATCAACCTTGGCAGTGCCTTACGTTAAAGGGGCTGTACTCGACATTCAGAACATTAATATAGCAGTAAACAACTATTATCTATGTAAAGATATAGTGGAGTAATGGCATCCTGAGCAGAAAATGAAGTCACTCTCCCTCTGTGTGTGTTGTAATCCGAGTTTCTTGTTCTTTGTTTTGATAGCCGGTCCGGCCGTGTGTGCATGTTATGGCGTTTTTCCGCTACATGGTACCTGCTCGATTAGGCATGGTACCTGCCCCGTCCTCCTTTTTCCATTGCAGATTTAGTACCGCCTCATGCATGAGGCGAGCGTGGCTGGTCGTCGTAGTGACGCCGCAGGAAACTGCCACAACCTAACGCGACACACACACAGAACGTGGAAGGTGTGTTGTTTTTGACTCTCAGCATGTGGCTGTTTGCCAGAAGACACATTTAGTTTCTAAAGAAGCTGGAGGCAGCATAAAAAACACAGCTGGCTAAACTATTTAAAAATGGTGGGTTTGTTCAGGACACCCCCGTCTGTCTCTAGCAATGATGAAGCAGTGATTAGTGACGATTCTCTCTGACCAATCAGCAGTCTGCAGGTTTTCACGTCACCTTTTGGTATCGCCTCAGCTCGCTTGGAACCTTGACGGAGGTGATACTACATAAAGTACCTGTTGGCAGATACCAGGGACTTTTATCAGAATGGAAAAACAAGAAAGGCGAGTAGAGTCGAGGCAAGTCGAGCAGGTACCATGTAATAGAAAAACACCATTAGTGCCATATGCGTCAGCTTCAGATGCCGAGAGCAGTGGCGCAACTACCCAGTGTCAGAGGGGTATGCAGCGACAATTTTGGCGCCCCCAAAAAAAAAGAAGTGCCAGACATCATCATGTATGGGTTTTAAATAATAAAGATTTGTTTTAAAGTGTATCAGCGACGTTAACGGTTGCCCTTGGCAACCAAATTGTGACAATTGGCAACCTAATCATCACCCCTGGTTGATGTGATTTGAGTGGTGGTGGCTTTCCATCTCTGTCTGCACTATTTCTTCCCCCAAAAAGGACACAGTGAATAGTTGGTCAACAGAACTTCAAACCATACTGGACATTTAGTTTTGTATGGTCTAATAGAACTCCTACCTGATGTCATCACTGCTCTCATCTCTACCTGATGTCATCGCTGACCTCATGTCTGTCTCATTCACTCCTTGCCTGTGTTCTTCTCCACTAAGACATATTGTCAAACAAACATTATGTAATATATTTTTCATTAGTTTTTCCATATCAATAATATTAAGAAATGAATCTGTTGGTATCAAGTGGCTCCCCCTAAACTTCCACCTAATGTTAGACCTACCTGTTGCCTTCCCCTGCCTTTCCTGATCCACCATCCTCACACCTGAATGAAATGAACTCACTGTTAAATATAGCAGTCTAAATTCAATTCTTAAATCAGCCTAGTGATGACATCAGATAAGACAACTAAAATACAGTAAGGTTGTGCTGCTGTTGAAATTACATTCACATTTTGTATTTTAAATATTTATATATGTTTTTCATATTAATTTATTTTTCTTCTTGTCATTTATTGTGCATGCTACCTTATATTTACCAGTTGTTATTTGACCTTAATAAAATTGAGATACAGTCAGGTCCATAAATATTGGGACATCGACACAATTCTAATCTTTTTGGCTCTATACACCACCACAATGGAGTTGAAATGAAACGAACAAGATGTGCTTTAACTGCAGACTTTCAGCTTTAATTTGAGGGTATTTACATCCAAATCAGGTGAACGGTGTAGGAATTACAACAGTTTGTATATGTGCCTCCCACTTTTTAAGGGACCAAAAGTAATGGGACAGATTAACAATCATAAATCAAACTTTCACTTTTTAATACTTGGTTGCAAATCCTTTGCATTCAATTCCAGCCTGAAGTCTGGAACGCATAGACATCACCAGACGCTGGGTTTCATCCCTGGTGATGCTCTGCCAGGCCTCTACTGCAACTGTCTTCAGTTCCTGCTTGTTCTTGGGGCATTTTCCCTTCAGTTTTGTCTTCAGCAAGTGAAATGCATGCTCAATCGGATTCAGGTCAGGTGATTGACTTGGCCATTGCATAACATTCCACTTCTTTCCCTTAAAAACTCTTTGGTTGCTTTCGCAGTATGCTTCGGGTCATTGTCCATCTGCACTGTGAAGCACCGTCCCAATGAGTTCTGAAGCATTTGGCTGAATATGAGCAGATAATATTGCTCATCTGAATGCAAAGGATTTGCAACCAAGTATTAAAAAGTGAAAGTTTGATTTATGATTGTTAATCTGTCCCATTACTTTTGGTCCCTTAAAAAGTGGGAGGCACATATACAAACTGTTGTAATTCCTACACCGTTCACCTGATTTGGATGTAAATACCCTCAAATTAAAGCTGAAAGTCTGCAGTTAAAGCACATCTTGTTCGTTTCATTTCAACTCCATTGTGGTGGTGTATAGAGCCAAAAAGATTAGAATTGTGTCGATGTCCCAATATTTATGGACCTGACTGTATGTCATGCATGGGATTGGTACCATGGTTTAACCAAAATCTAAATGTAGCTATCAGCAACATTGGTTTGCATTAAGTTAGCAAACACTAGCCAGTCTGCTAACATGAATATTTGCAAGCCTCCAAGTTTGGTAGCAAATCTATGCATGATTCCATGGTAAAGAGTTATTGCATTACTTATGTTTTCCAGATTATTGTCATTTATTGCACATGCTACCTTATATTTATCAGTTTTCAGCTCAGCAACCTTGGTTTTGCATATTGTAAGCTAGCCATAAAGCCTCTAAGCACAGACGTCACACTTTAAATCCTACCTGTTGCCTCTCACCATCCACTTATTTACAGTGGGGAGAACAAGTATTTGATACACTGCCGATTCTGCAGGTTTTCCCACTTACAAAGGATGTAGAGGTCTGTAATTTTTATCATAGGTACTCTTCAACTGTGAGAGACGGAATCTAAAAGAAAAATACAGAAAATCACATTGTATGATTTTTAAGTAATTAATTTGCATTTTATTGCATGCCATAAGTATTTGATACATCAGAAAAGCAGAACTTAATATTTGGTACAGAAACCTTTGTTTGCAATTACAGAGATCATACGTTTCCTGTAGTTCTTGACCAGGTTTGCACACACTGCAGCAGGGGATTTTGGCCCACTCCTCCATACAGACCTTCTCCAGATCCTTCAGGTTTCAGGGCTGTCGCTGGGCAATACGGACTTTCAGCTCCCTCCAAAGATTTTTCTATTGGGTTCAGGTCTGGAGACTGGCTAGGCCACTCCAGGACCTTGAGATACTTCTTACGGAGCCACTCCTTAGTAGCCCTGGCTGTGTGTTTCGGGTCGTTGTCATGCTGGAAGACCCAGCCACGACCCATCTTCAATGCTCTTACTGAGGGAAGGAGGTTGTTTGCCAAGATCTCGCGATACATGGCCCCATCCATTGCAGAAAAAGCATCCCCAAAGAATGATGTTTCCACCTCCATGCTTCACGGTTGGGATGGTGTTCTTGGGGTTGTACTCATCCTTCTTCTTCCTCCAAACACGGTGAGTGGAGTTTAGACCAAAAAGCTCTATTTTTGTCTCATCAGACCACATGGCCTTCTCCCATTCCTCCTCTAGATCATCCAGATGGTCATTGGCAAACTTCAGACGGGCCTGGACATGCGCTGGCTTGAGCAGGAGGACCTTGCGTGCGCTGCAGGATTTTAATCCATGACGGCGTAGTGTGTTACTAATGGTTTTCTTTGAGACTGTGGTCCCAGCTCTCTTCAGGTCATTGACCAGGTCCTGCCGTGTAGTTCTGGGCTGATCCCCCACCTTCCTCATGATCATTGATGCCCCACGAGGTGAGATCTTGCATGGAGCCCTAGACCGAGGGAGATTGACCGTCATCTTGAAGTTCTTCTATTTTCTAATAATTGCGCCAACAGTTGTTGCCTTCTCACCAAGCTGCAGGCCTATTGTCCTGTAGCCCATCCCTGCCTTGTGCAGGTCTACAATTTGATCCCTGATGTCCTTACACAGCTCTCTGGTCTTGGCCATTGTGGAGAGGTTGGAGTCTGTTTGATTGAGTGTGTGGACAGGTGTCTTTTATACAGGTAACAAGTTCAACAGGTGCAGTTAATACAGGTAATGAGTGGAGAACAGGAGGGCTTCTTAAAGAAAAACTAACAGGTCTGTGAGAGCCGGAATTCTTACTGGTTGGTAGGTGATCAAATACTTATGTCATGCAATAAAATGCAAATTAATTATTTAAAAATCATACAATGTGATTTTCTGGATTTTTGTTTTAGATTCTGTCTCTTACAGTTGAAGTGTACCTATGATAAAAGTTACAGACCTCTACATGCTTTGTAAGTAGGAAAACCTGCAAAATTGGCAGTGTATCAAATACTTCTTCTCCCCACTGTAACTGCTGTCGCATCCCTTGACATGTCATCTCCTTTTCCCTCTTTCTTTTTCTATTTTTAGCCCCAACAGCTGTTTTGCTTTGCTCTTTTTCCATAGACGGCAACTTACTACTCGTACGCTCGTACCTGCTCACTCAGCGCTCACGGCGCCCACCCGCTCCCCGCTCCCTCCCCTCCCCCTCCCTCTTCTATGTCAACATTCTATGATGGAATCTTATGAGACAGGGCGCCTAATCTAGCCTGTTAGTCCTCTCAAATGTTATATAATAACATTGAGGAAATGCAGAAATGATTTAGAAATGCACAACAGCAGCTACATATTGAAAATACCAAAAAATAATATATATATACATATATATATATGTATATATATATATATTTTTTTTAACCATCGCTTTGGCGCCCCCCATGGTGCTGTGCCCCTATACCCACTTTTAGCGCCACTAGCCCAGAGCCGCGAAAAAGCGTCAGTATTTGTGGAGGCAATCCCAAATCACTTTTTTTTCCAGAATATCGAGTACAGCCCCTTTAAGCGCTAATTCATTTCAATATACCAGATTTTTTTTTTCTTAAAAGAGAGCAGGACATGCAATTTACAAAACAGATCTACAGCAAAAAAAATGCAATTCATTTTCAACTGAACTTAAAATGTATCTGAATTGAAAGTTTTTGGAAGACTGGAAGAAACACAAATAGGAAGAACATGCAAACTCCACACAGAAAGCATGAAGGAGATTCAAACCCAGGACCTTCCTGATGAGGCATCATTGATAACCACTGAGCCATGTGCTGCCCAAATGATGTATTGTACAATGTTTTTTTATATTATTATTTTAGTTACATGTATTTTACAAAAGGAATAGGGAATTTTAGCGATGTTAAATGTTTAGTGCTAATGGGTTTTCACACTGTAATGGGGGCGATATAGGGTTAGCGCACAGTGAATTCCTTTAAGGTTTTTAAAATAGCAAAGAAATATCAAGTGTAATGTCTAACATCAGGCATCTGGTATGAGTTGGCCTCTAGCCAAGCTGGGGGGTAGGGTGGGTTGTTGTGCTAGCCTTGTTTGCCCTCCTTCCTCTCCTCCATCCTCTGTCCATCCCTTCCTCCCTCCATCTCCTCCACTCTGAGTGCTGCTGACAGAGACTGTACAGATCAAAGCATGCATAGAACAAACCGCAGGCCTTCTCACCCTGCAAGAGGTAAACATCGACACCGTGAGGAGCAGCAACTAGCCACATGGTAGCCAACAATACTGTATTTTTATTTTCTTTTGTTCCTCTCATAATAATAATAATAACTATTAATAACTATTAAATAAAAAGCAAACTGAGGAATCCACAAGGACTCTTACAGAATAACATGAACTACAGTTGTGCTTTGACTTATTGATGCATCAGCTCTTTAAGCCTTAATGTGATGGTGATTTTACTAGTATACATTATCATATAATAATTTAATGTCTTACCCAGCTGTACAATTTGCAATTGTGAACCGCAATAACAGGAGATGCACAGAAATGGAATTTCAGGCTCGATAACAATGACCGATAATAAATATGTAATAAATAAATACAGATACAATACCAATAAGAGGAAAATAAAGGGTAACTTTTTAGATTGACCAGTGCATTTTTTCACTGGCTGTATCATTTTTGTAAATAAATTGTTGTTAACCAGCCATTGAATGTTATTTGCAAGTTTTGGGAGTCTGGTATTACTTGCTGTGTCCGTTCACGGTCACAGAGGAACCAGAGCTTTTGTAAGAAAAGACTCCACATTATCAGATGTAATTACTGGCTGCAATTCTATTATTAAAAAAACATTTTTACATTTATATTCTTATTTTAGTAATAATTAGGGCTGTCAAAATAACGCGTTAATTTTGATTAATTAATCTGAGAAAAAATAACGCGTTAAAAAAAATAACGCGTTAAAAAAAAATAAAATTCCATATTGAAGTTTGACCCGGAGCCGTTCTAGCATCATTGGACTGTAAAATGAAGGAGGGAGACGAGAATGTTCTGCCTGGATTATTAATTGGAACATTTACTTGTAAAAATCTTCTTCCTGCCAACCCTGGCTACCGAAATCTGGTTCCACTGATATGTCTGCTCTTCTCTCTGATGCTCTGAAGGCGATACAGGCAACACAAACACGGCTGCACGTGACGCTAGTTAACACTATACTCGACAGCAGCTAACATTAGCCTACCGCTAGCTAGTTAACACTATACTCAACAGCAGCTAACGTTAGCCTACCGCTAGCTAGTTAACACTATACTCAACAGCAGCTAACGTTAGCCTACCGCTAGCTAGTTAACACTATACTCAACAGCAGCTAACGTTAGCCTACCGCTAGCTAGTTAACACTATACTCGACAGCAGCTAACGTTAGCCTACCGCTAGCTAGTAGCTGGATTAAACACAGTTAAAATGCTGACAGCTAACACTAAACGGTGTAAAGTGTGACTGTGTTTTACTGTAGAGGATTCAACACCGGGATGTAACAATCTGCAGCTGCCGTCGGAGAAACAACACAGACGGTGTGTTCAATGAAACTGGTAAACTACAGACTCGTGGTGCATTTGAAGTTATTGTAAATGTCCTTTTCCCATCTGGTGGTTGTTTTTGGCGTTCAACAGCAATTTACTAGTGAAATAAGTTATTGTTATAGTTATACATTATTATTAAATCATTTCATTTTGACCATATGGCCTTGGCAATAAACAAGCCGTTCTTTAATGTCACCAACTGTTGTTTAGTACCCTTTTTTTTTCTTTTCTTTTTTTACTTTCTTAAAAAGTATCGGTTCAGGCACCGTTAATTATGTATGCGATTAATTTCGATTAATTAATCACAGAGTATGTAATTAATTAGATTACATTTTTTAATCGATTGACAGCCCTAGTAATAATGGGAGTCTCTGTCTCATTATCTCCATCTCTTAGATGGAGCTGTGCTAGCAGGTCGCTGGGCGATGAGACAAACAGGAATGGCACATAGCCTCAGTGCCTGTCTCTGTACTGTTGCCTTGGCAACTTTGGCAGACAGTCTGTGATGTGGGTTATGTCGACCTTTTGGTTTCTGCTGTATAAGTATAACTGCAGTCCTCAGCTGTTGACCACTGAACACTTACTGAAGTTGGGAATAAAGTGCTTTGCTCAAGGGCACTTTGGTGAGAAAGGGTAGGATATGGCCCACAATTCCCCGTCAACCCCAACAATACAGGAAATATTGACTCTCAAATTATACTGCAGCAATCTTGTGTTCACAAGACTGCTTTTCTAACTTTAAAAACACAGTCCTTTTGTTGCGTAATACCCATGGCACATATAAGCCACTGAATACTTAGCAACATGGTAGTGAATGACACCATTCAGCAAGGAAGAGCATCAAACAGCACAAGTATTGATGGACGCATGCATCCCAACACACATAACCAACATGTTTAACAGCCAGGGATATTTCCATCCACTGGCCAAACTCATTATCTGAGCAGGACAAAACTGTCAATACTGCACACGTTGCTGGACCTGTCTAATCTACTATTGACATAAAGTAATAGAGTATCTATTGTCTTCTTTTTTTAACCAAGAAGAAATTGTGTGCACTTGCCCATGGACAGCTAGAATGCATTTCTTTTAAATTAGATCAGCAAAAATGTGCATTGCAGTGACACCAAGACACATCAATGTATGTTTATTTAAAGGTCCAATGTGTGGGAATTTCTCCTCGAGCGTTGAGATCATATACCACAATCAACTCTCTCGCACCACGCAGTTCAAAGTACGCATTACAGCTACGGTAGCTTTCACGCTTCAAAAAGCCGGTCTCTTGCTCTTTTAAATCTCCTTTTTCTTTTTCTGGGCGAAGAAGAAGACTCCTGTTCCTGAAATTTGGATTTTGAATACGTGTGATCCTCCATGTTTCCTTCTTCAAACTCGCCGGGGCCGGGAAGCTACGATACCCGTTAGCAGCATTAGCAGCACCTGTGAGTTTATCATGTGACAGAGAAAACGTGAAAGGTGGAGCAGTATGTCCTGGATGTCCCTTACCGGCTAACGTATTTCAAGATGGAGCATGAATATGGAGCGTCTACCCCAGTTCATGTAAACGCAAATGTAAAATTTCAAGCCAAAAGGTAAATATTCATGAAAAAGGACAAGTTTGTGAACGGGCAACAGAGATTTTGATAATGAACAACTAAACACGTTACACACTGGACCTTTAAGATATACTCACTCACACACACACACAAACACACACACACACACACAGACAATATGTCTTGATGAGATCATGAAAGATTCAGTTTTTTTTTAAATTGAACGTTAACTTTAATTGTAAAGGAATTCCTCCTATCAACCATCTATGTGTCTTACATTTCTAGTTTGTGTAACATTAACAGAAGAAAATCTGAGTAGCTGGCATGAGCAACGGGACACTGACTGATAAGTGATAACTGGCAAGTTGACTGTGGTAACACCACAGCAGTTAGTTTAGAGAGTACAGATCTATTAATTATATACTCCTTGGATTTAAGATAATCCACAGTGACCCTGCAAGGAGGAACTTTTTTAGACTTTTCCTTCACCTCAGACACCTTTGAGGCTGGTAGGGATTCAGTGATTAAGGAGCACATCAGAAGCAGAGACACTGGCATGAAGGCTTAGTTGGGGTCAATATTATTAGTGTGAGAGCCAGCCCTAGCTGGCCACAGCTAACCACTATTATTCAGCCATTTTTTGCGTCTATCTACTTCTGACTTCTTGCTGTCTGTTCGTTTAAACATCAAAATGTTCATCTTCCTCGGGAGATGTAAGCTATGACTTTCCTTATTCTAACCTGTTTCAGTGATTTTATATAATTGTTTAAAATGTTCAAATTTATAGTGACAGTCTATCAGAGTTATAGCGAATAGCTTGGGAAACCGATGGTCGCTGTATACTACTATCCCTGTATGGATGTGATATGATTTCTATCTTTGTTGTCGCTCTGGCTCAGGTTAAACTCTTTGTGAAACATGAACAAACACAAACAATGAACGCCCCAGAACGTTCTTTTATTCTCCAGTTTGACAGTCAGTTATAACGGAAAAAGAACATAAATAAACGTTAACGTAGACTTTCTTTAGGGCTTTATAAACGTGGTATCGGATCAGTGTATTAACTCCAGTACTTCCCGATACCGATACCAGCGTTTTAGGCAGTATCGGAGCCGATACCGATACTGGTATTGGTATCAGCTCATCTCTACTTATTACCACTGTATGCAGTGGTATTTTTTGAATTAATAAGTTAATCTGTTGGTAACAGTCAGCGTTCCCTGTTAGATTACAAGGTTCAGGTTTTCATACCTGATCATTGCTCCTCATAACAATATAATTGGTCTTAAAAAGAATGTTGCTGTAAAATGTTATAATCATGTACCCTCATTCATTGAGCAGCTGGTGCAGCAACAGCTAACAGCTTCCAGCGCTCACATGCATTTTCTAGAGAAAATGCACACTGTAGTTACATAAAGAGTTGTATGTCTACAATTGATTTTAAATGGTAGATGTCTTATATTGAAATGGAATTCTTCCTTTATAGTTTATACTGAGCATTCCTCACTCAGTGACCAGCACGAACCATTTCAGCAAATGACATCGTAGGAACGGTTTTATTGTTGAACACATTGTGATGTGCAGTGCAAAAGCATTAAACATGCAAAGTAAAAGTAAAATCTAGTCATCGCTCATGATATCTCAAACCATCTGATGTAACTCTGGTATCTCTTTCATTTGTATCTATCCATCTCACTGCACATTAACTAGAGGCTAAAACCTGCCTTAGCTCCCAACCCCTGCTTTCTCTTTTACGTACTTTGCTGCATGTGCACCTGTCAATAACCACGTGTTTAACTTATCATGACAAAATAAGATTCAGTGAAGATTATATCATTAATACGATTTTGGTGAATATAATAATGTAATCTTGTTATTCTAAAATGAACCTCTGTGTTAATTAAGGACAGTTGATAATTTAGTGCACAATCAAAGGATTAAATGTCACAGTCATGTTTCAATTATGCCGACATAATCATCCCATTTACTTTGATAGACATGATTGTACAGATTTTATTATGCCATTAGCCTTTGATTCTTATTACTTCCAGTTAACTGGAATGTGAGTCAGTCAAATGCTAGTTGTTGTTTAGTTCAGGGTTCAAGGATCTTTGTTTTCTGTTTTTTTATTGCCAGGCCAGGACTGGTTCTAAATACTATTCTTCATTGATTATTAGTTGTAAATTTCAGCTTAGCCAAAGCCTGTGTTGTTTTGGATGTCGCAATCAATATTGTTTTCAACATCATTTATTTTACCGCACCCGTACACTTCATCTTCTGGTGTGGAAGGACCGACATCAGGTTAAATTTAGAGTGTAATGGCATTTGCACCCAGCGCCATGTTCAACAGCCTTTGAGAACATTCCAAATTTGATTTCAATTACAGTATATTAGAGCCTTATGGGTGCGTCAGGCCGAGGTCAGGGGCCAAACCTACACCATTAAAGAAATAGTTTACCATTTTGGGGAGTAAGCTTATTTACTTTCAAGCTGAGAGTTAGGTAAAAAGATAAGATACCACTTTTGTGCTCTAAATATGGAGATAACGCCAGCGTGCGATTAGCTTAATTTAGCAACAAGACTGAAAACTAGACTTGCTCTATCCAAAATCAAAAAAGAATGTTTGTTTAATCTGTACATAAATAGAAATGTAAAAATAAATGACAAGTTGTGGTTCGATGGAGAGTCACGTGTTGTAGCTAAGCTAGCTGCTGGACTCTGCTTCTAGTCTTTATGCTAATGTAAGCTAATTGCCTGCTCAAGCATCTTATTTAGTGTCTCAATCACCTCATCCTACTCTCAGCAAAAAAGCCATTAACCGTTACTCACAAAATGTTGAACTATTTCTTCAAGCGCATCAGTTAGCGACTGTCACCGTTTATGACGTCTTGAAATCAAGGCAAAGTTTGTAGTCTGTGATTCTGAATTAGTTTAAATATGTTGCTTGTTTCCTTCCTATATGTTGTTGAAAAGGTTATTCCCTCAGCAATCACAAGTTATTTATCACATCATAATTGGCTTTGGGGGTGTTTGACTAAGCTTTTAACCAGGAAGGAACACATTGTATGTCACGGTTGAGCTGACAACAGTGCTTTCAGTCAGCAGTGATGAATCAGTCATTGACACGAGTGATCCAGTATGATCTGTTTGTTGATGTACTGACCACCTCTAAACAATAACTACCATAAACGTACACTTGACAACAAGCTCATATGCTTTAGTTTTACAGTAGCTTAATGCTACTCACCTATATACAGCGAGGAGTCCTTCCTGTGGACATGGTCATCGATGTAGGACACTCCCAGAGGCTGGACCGGTGTGGCTCCGATGCCGAGCAGAACCTGGGCTCCGATCAGCAGAAGGTACATCATGTTGGTGTTTGCTCTGTTGCCACATTTAAACCCAGAGTCTCGGTTTTCTGACCTGGTGGTGTTGGAGCAGACGTCCCTGCCGTCCTCGGCGTGCCACGAGTCCCCGGCCTCGTACTCATACTGATGAGTCAGGAACTCCGGCAGGGCTGACAGCAGTGCCCCCAACGCCATGACAATCCCGCCGCAGCCAATCAGTCTGGGTCTGTGGGCCTTGGCGCCAAAGTAGCTGACAAACAGGATAAGGGCCAGGTTGCCGATTTCGAAGCTGCTGGCAATGACACCCACATCTGCACTCTGGAGGTTGAAGCGTCTCTCCAGAGTGGTCAGAACACTTACCTGGCAGAGAGAGAGAGAGAGAGCAAGTGTTCTAACAACTAGCAGCCATTCAGGACCGCCAATGACATCACGCCAACCAACTAACTTTTTAATGCAGCTTTATACACTTGATTGAGCAATTAATAATGTATTGTTTCTACACTATTATTTACTGTACCAACTAGGGCTGGGCAATATATTGATACCATATCAATATCATGATATGAGACTAGATATCGTTATAGATTTGGATATCGTCATATCGTTCTATGGTAAGTTTAGTCTTTTCCTGGTTTTAAAGGCTAAATTACAGTAAAGTGATGTACGTTTCTGAACTTACCATACTGTTATAGCTGTATTATTATTTGCCTTAAACCACTAAGTCATTACATCCACATTATTGATGGTTATTTATCTAAAATCTAAATGTGAAGACATTTTGTTAAAGCACCAATTGTCAACCCTACAATATTGTCGTAATATTGACATTGAGGTATTTGGTCAAGAATATTGTGATATGTGAGTTTCTCCATATCGCCCAGCCCTAGTACCAACCTGTCAGAAGAAGTATAACATATTATATGTATGTTGCGCTCCATTTAAATGTTTGTGTCAAACAAAAAGAGGGCATTAAACGCAGGCATGAAACAGCCATCTGTCACTCAAACCAACAACAGCAAACCTGTTGATGACACACAGTAGCTGAGCTGCTTTGTTTCCAACATCTTCATCCCCACTCCTCCTCCACCCAAAACAACCCTAAGGCTAGCCTGATGCCAACCTGGGAAAAAGGGATATGTGCATGTGTGTGGCTTTAGGCAAGAAACCTCATGCAGCTGTTATGAAATTAACTATTACTAATTATGAAACGGACACAAACACATTGTACCAGCTGTGTTCTGGGTGTGTATAAGTGATGAAGTGGCCAGATCATCTACAGAACTGACGATAAATGGTTGGTTGGGAGTTAATACGTCTACAGCAAAAGGTTCAGTATAGGCCCCAAGACTTTATAAAGCAATTCCAGATAAAAAGGAGAATTTAACCATTACTATGTATAATATCCATTCATTGTTTTTCTGTATTGCTTATCCTGTTTCTTATGTCAAACCATTGCAAAATCAGACAATTTCTTGCTGTCTTTTTATCACCAAGAAGGGCTGCAACTATTATTTTCATTAAAAAATGTATCTGCCGATTAACAGATAAATTGTTTCTTTTTTTAAACGTCACATTTCCTTTCTTCCTATTCTTTTTTATTTACAGTCCAGAATCAGCCACAAACATATTCAATGTACTACCACATGAAACAGAAAAGCTTTGAATCCTAACAATTGAGAGGTTGGAACAAAGCAATGTTTGGCATTTCTGCTTGAAAAATGATTTCACTTTACTACGATCTTACGATCTTACGAGCTTACTTCTGATACTCACATATACTTGATGCCACCCCTGCATATATCAGTGCCCTACCTGGGGCACCCCATTAAAAAAAAAGTCTGCACACGCCACTGGCTGGATGGTCACAGAGTCTAAACAACGGAGTGAAGATTTATTCTTGCGGTCCTACAAGATTTATGTATGGCCTCATATTGGCTGCTGATGAAGAACAGCCGATCCAATCCACTCAAATGTTGACGGACAATACAAATTGTTGTAGATCTTTAAGGGGCTGACACACCAGGCAGACAGCAAAGAACTAGTTGCAGCGCAAGCCGACTGTGGAGTCTCCTTACGTCGCCTGTGTCTTGGCCAAAAAGTTGCACTTAAACACACCGTAAAGACTACAGCTACTACGTACGTTCTGCTCTTCAGGCTCCTGTATTATATTCATCATACAAAAAGGGAAACCGGATATTCAAACCTTTGCTCTGATACATACAACAAAACAGTGTTTGCCTGAATCAGCCAGTGGCAGCACAGTGCCTACGGTCCCTCTGCTTCACTAGCAAACTTTGCAACTTTGGAAAGAAATTAGACCGACCATCTCCTTGGTTTTTTCAGCACCTTTAGAGAACATTGAAATTTTGATGAATATAGACTAAGCCATAAAAAGTTGCTATGCAGGTGCTGCTGTGCTGACAGTGATGATCTTCAGTCATTATAGCATTGTTGTCTTCCAAAGTTTTACTGTAATATATTTGCAAAAAACAATGTGCTATTTAAAAAAATAAGGGAGAATAAACGCACAATGTGAACCAAGAAAGGTGCTGAATTAAAAAGAGACAGAATAAAATATGACGACAAACAATATTTTTTACAGTGCTTTTAGCCGCAGCAGGATTTGCTAAAGGTGCACTTTTGGTTTGGGATGCTGGTTTAAAGGAGGAAGATCCACTGCAGTCTTCAAGGTAAACACTAATGCACTTAAAATTTGCAACTGGTGCAAAACACATTAAAACCAACTCAGTTGTGTTTCTGCCAAGCTGCAGTATTCACCAAACACCAATCATCATGAAAGACAACAAAGCATTTTCAACAGCTCTAGTGGGAAATGTGGCGGTGTACATGACTTCATCCTTGAGATCTTCTCATGGTGTTACAATACAATTGAGGACTTTTGTTGTTTTTCTCATCCAAACCAGCAAGCAAAAGCTTGTCCCTCATGAAGAATAAAATGAAGCTAAAGAAACTATTAATTATTCATAGTATCAGTACTGTGCTGACACATTTCAGGGGCTTTGGCTTTGATCAGGCAAATGATAATACTGATTCAATTGTCATCTTTCATATTTATACAGATTTACAGTAAGTGGTTGGGCCAACTCTGACTAATGTAGGTAGACCACACAAATGCATTAACAACTGATGTGGTTGGCTTTGGCTTTGAATAGAGCGTATCTCTCATGATGTTGACATCAATCTAAAGATATCAATGCAGCACATATTGGGAATGCAGTATTAATGAGCAGATACTGAAGAGAGGCTTTTGTGAAAATACAATTTAAGCTATTGTCGCTTCTGTTGTGTTGATCACGTCATCTCCTAGGCCTCGCCTCCAGTGTCAAAGGCCCCCTGCATTACTGAGGCATACGGGTGCAGAATGTAGCAGAGCCGGCAGGTTGACTGGACCTTCTGACCATGGTTTCGTAACCTGCTCTCATCCATATACGCATATCAAATTCTCCAATAACAACGTGGAGCCTACGGCCGCTGTGACGCGCTTTGTGTCATGCAGATGGTGCATAGGCCTGATAGATAATACGCAGCAAGCCATCAATCAGTGAAAGCACCGCGTCCCATGGTTGCTGGAGGATGTGATTATTACAGTATTATGTGATCAGAATAATGTGATTATTAACCGCATCAGCGGAAGCACCGCATCGTTACTCACTGTCTGCCTGTGCCGGTGTGTTTGAATGAAGGGCGCTGCGTTAACCCCATGTTATATACTGGAATACGACGTTCCACTCAGAGCAACATTGTGTCCATGGTGGCTGACTGTTGTGTAGAAACTCACCAAATAGGCGCCCACGGTGCCCTGTGCCAACATGAGCGCACATTCCGACACCAGGAAAATCTTTATGTTGGAAAAACACGAGGTCTTCTTCTGGTTGTCATCCTGCTCCGGGTCGTCGGTGCTGCTCCGCTCGGTGCAGATCTGATTTTTAACCTGCATCCTTCGGCTCAGGCTCCGGTCGGCTTGGACGGCATGAAACTGAACGGCTCCGGTCCGGCGGAGAGCATCTGGTTCTAATGACGAGCTGCACTGCAGAAGAAGTGCAAATCTCTTGTCAATAGTCCGTCTAGGCTGAAACATACAGCGAGAAATACTGCTGTCCACTCAGCATTACGCACAGTCCGTCAGCGACCTCTCTTCACCGCCTGTCCAGCCAGTGCGTATCGGCTACATCACATTTAAATACGTAGGCTACGTATGTATATGTAGGCTACGACGGCTTCTAGCGTAGAACTACAGGTCGCCGTTTCCCCACATCCGGGATGTTACATCTCTACCCAGGACCGGTACCGACTGGATTTGGTTTCTCAGCTCGGTTCCGAACCGCAGCTCTGCGTCCTTCAGGCGGTGTTTTGATGCTCCTCCTCCTATCCATAGACCAAAGCACCACAAGGGAGGTGTAGTTTCTCCGTCTCTACCTCTCCGTTCCTCCCCCTCTCCGTCAACGTGTTTTCCCCACATCATCATCATCATCATCATCATTTACCTGTGCAGACTTTCAGCTTAATCATTGCCACAAGAAAGGCAACATTTCATCAGAACACTGACAAAACTAACGACACAGCACATGTTAACTTGTCCATAGAAAATGTTGTGTTCTCATATTACTCTGCAGATTATTACTGCTACAATAAACCCATATCATTGTAAGATGGGTTCACATTTAAAAGTGTAGATCTTACCAAATGACCATTTTTTAATGTAACTTGGTTCCGTTTTCAAGTGTAGGTCAGACACCATCCACCATCTTTGTAGGACTTCAGAGCAGTATTTCTATCTAGCTTTCAGAATGTGTTCCGGGCCACTAAATTCATACCACTTAATGACACTGACTGTAATCCAGCCTCCTGCTGCACAACTGACCTGCTTTCTATTTTATTTTCACTACAATTTCATTTACCAGAAGACACCCCAGTAAGAGAAGTGTCTCTGATTCGTCATTAACGTCTGGTGAGGTGCAGTGAGGCACTGAACCCCAGCGCTTCCCTAATGGAGCTGCCAGGAGTAGTGGACAAAGGTTGCATATAGTGTGAATGTATAGCAAAGTTACTGTGACGATGAGAGATGAAGATGCTCAGTCACCAAGGCCACAAGAAGTCAGAGGCGACTGTATTTGCTAATAGTAGGGTGAAATGTTTTTAGTATGACCAAGGAGATCAGACAGAGAAGTCAGAAAGGTGGATGGATGGAACTACTGCTCTATTACTGCACTATAAGCTTCATTATTAGTCTGTTTACACCAAATGCTGCAGTATTATTTTAGTTACAAAATGTTTGATTTTAGAATCTCATTTTCAAATACCTTAATCCTAAATATCTGGAATAACATAATAAGCTTCATTTCCAAGGTTCAATATTTAAATGTGTCTCTATTTCACCTGGTTTGTGTCATGTCTATGTAGAATTTGAATCACTGAACTCAAAATCATATTGCAAATCTATTTGAAAGCATCACTTTACTGTTACATCTTTCAATGTAAAGCACTTTGAGTTTACATGTAACAAAAGGTGCTTTTTTAAATAAAATTGTCATTGCCATCTTCATGCATGGCTGAAGTATACTCAGCTGGCTTCAGGATGGTGAAAAATTCAACACTTGCCACACAAGGACTCTATTACACACATCAGCAGCCCACTGCATTGTGATCCTGTAACTGTTCTACATGAAAACATGCAAGGTGAAGCACTGTGGTGTCACTGTGGACAAATGCTGAGGGACCATTATAATCTGCACCATTTTTATTTTATGTTCGATGTGTAGGCTACTTTAAGCTGCTTTATTTTGACACTTGGTGGTACGAGTCTCTACCCTAGAGTGATTAAATGATGAGTAGGTGGTGTTTATCTTGTTAAAGGGCATACAACTACAATATACTTAATAGCTGTTACATTTGATTATGTTACATAAAATGATTACATTTCACTGGAATTGCACCCTGTAAGATTTCATGTGACAAATAAAAACTGTGACCTTTGTAACCATGAAGCCACCATGCCTGTGTTGGCAAAAAAGGTTTTGTCTACTTAATGAATTGACTGTGCTTCCTTAACTCTGGCAAAAAAAAACTACAAAAAAACTACAACAGCAAAAAATCCCATGAATGGCATTGCTGGTGAAATGCAAGCTATCCAGTCAAACAGATGTAGGCTGTTTTCATGTTATTGTAAAACAGCTAAACTTAACTGTCGTGCGAGCAGTCGACATGTGGCAGTTTCGTCGGATATCATACGAACCTGTTCATGAGAATGCATTGCAAAATGTAGTGCTGTTTAAAGTTAATGCCTCCTGGAAATCTGGATGTGATGGTTGAATTAGACCAGTCACATCCCCAAAAGGGCTCCCGTCAGCTGTACTATGATTTTGAGTTTTATGCTACCAAAGTGAATATACACTGGCTCTGTTATGATTTATTCATGTTTTGCCTGGTATAAAAATACAAACATTCACTTTGAATCCCAGCACCAATATTCTTTTCTTTTTTTCAATAAAAAGTCATCAAGCGTTTGTCCTGTTTGTATCAGGAGTTCATCCAGCCTGAAGTTCATCATGCAGAAGAACAAAAATGAGAGCAGAGTGGCAGGACAGAGTGCCACAGAGACAGCAATAAAAACCCAAGGCAAAAAAACTCTCCATTATAACCGTGAAATAAGAAAGCGCTGAGTGCCAAGGTCACTCACCACTCTCCCCACAGCTTTTGGCTTACAATATTCCTCGGACCATTCAGATGCTCTATCAGGACCAATTCAATAGCATCTGAAGCAGCACAATCTATCAGGCAAACTGTGGACTCAGCAGGAAGAGCATCCATTTCTCATGGAGTCACTCAGAGTATCGGGGGTGATTTAAGATCAACCACAGTGCCTGCTGATGCAGTGCAAGCCAACTGAAGACATTATTTTAGGATGCCTCTTAATCACAAGGTCCAAAAAGAAGAATGCCTTTATGGGTTTATCCTGTAACCAACAAATAAATTACAAGAACACAAACGCAAATGATGTCAGAGTTTATATTTAATGCTTAAACCTTTGGTGTTCGTTGTACATTATGCCAATGTAACCTGAGAGGTACTACTTCAAAATAGTAATAACAGTATAAGTAATACATAGGAACAAATCATAAGATGTAAAAGCACATACATTAAAGCGTGGTTGTTTTTCAGTGAATTTGAAAGGTGCACATTAATAAATTCTGGAATGTGGAAAAAAAAATAATTCATGTTTCATAACCATTTGGCCACTAAGCACATTTGCCATCACTTTTCATGTGGTCTTTTTTAAGCACCTGAAAAGAGATAGCCAACCAACTCATGTTGGTGATGAAGCGACTTAAGTTCATTCTACTCTGGACATTTAAATCATTAAAAGCATCATTAAAATGACTTGCATGAGTTAATATTTAATTAGGTAGATTTCAGATTTAAAACAGATTGTGAACACTAAACCAGCTTTTATAACCAGTATTAAATTAAACCATTAAACACTATGAAATAATATCTAAGACAGAGCTCCGTACAGAGCAGAGCTTATTAGAGGGTCTTATTTATTGTTATCTGGGAACGATAAATGTGTTTACATAATTTTGTGTCAATCCATCAAGTAGATGAGATATTTTACAGGATGAGGGAAAGCTTTGACCTGCAAGTAGAGCTACATGGCAGGGGAGGGGATCACCACATTTAATAGGAATTATCCTCTTGGGACCACGAATGTCCGTACAAACTTCAATGGCAATAATTCAATTGCTATTGAAGTATTTCAGTCTGGACCAAAGTTAGCAATATTGACAGAGTCACGCTACTAGCATCCATTCAGTGCACAATTAAAGCATGGCTGATGTTAAATGGGTTTCATTTTACTTCATAATCCTATACTAAAGCTTGCACCCTGTGTGACAGTTGATGGGAAATTGACAAGCTAAAGTAAGGGAGCGTCTCAAAAGTGCATGCATAATTGCCAAGCGAGCTATTCAGATTTTGTCGTTATTTTATAGACACTTGAGACAAGCTGTTTTTACACCACAGTTAAAGATACAGAGATAGTAGCCTTTCTTTACCCCAATTAAATAATCCATTTAAATCCATACCATCCAAATCTAAACCATCAAACCAAACATCATAAAAATATCTGGAGAAAGACACTAGTAATGACCAGAGTTTATTAGATGTTTGAAAACGTCTAATAAACTCTGCTCAGTACAAAAAACATGCTCTCAGGATGACAACAACATATTGTAACACAATAATGTTATACAATACGTACATATAATGCTCAAAATATAATAATGTCAATAATTCTTAGAAACACTATCATAAGATGTAAAAACACAATATTTTTAGACATTTAGCACTGCAATATACATTTTCACATCTGTGGGCGTTTTAACACCAGGGGTCCGTTTCAGGAAGGAGGTTTAACAAACTCTGAGTCTAACCCTGATGTCTGAGTTGATTTACCCTGAGATGGAAACTCTGAGTTTTCGGTTCCAGAACAGCTGATATGTACGGTGGCCCTGAAGTGCAAATCACAACAGCAAATAGAAAAACGCAACAGCAAATCATAAAACACAACGGCAAATAGGACAACACGACAGCAAAATAGGAAAACATGACAGCAAATATGAAAACACTTCAACAAATCATAAAACACAACGGCAAATAGGAAAACACGACAGATAATAGGAAAACATGACAGTAAATAGGAAAACACGACAGATAATAGGAAAACATGACAGCAAATAGGAAAACACGACAGATAATAGGAAAACATGACAGCAAATAGGAAAAATGAATCATGGGTTTCATTTTACTTCATAATCCTATACTAAAGCTTGCACCCTGTGTGACAGTTGATGGGAAATTGACAAGCTGAAGTAAGGGAGCGTCTCAAAAGTGCATGCATAATTGCCAAGCGAGCTATTCAGATTTTGTCATTATTTTATAGACACTTGAGACAAGCTGTTTTTACACCACAGTTAAAGATACAGAGATAGTAGCCTTTCTTTACCCCAATTAAATAATCCATTTAAATAGGAAAACACGACAGCAAATAGGAAAACACAACGGCAAATAGGAAAACACGACAGATAATAGGAAAACATGACAGCAAATAGGAAAACACGACAGCAAATATGAAAACACGACAGCATTATCTTCTACCGGAAAAGGTAGGGCCTATCTAGCAGAGGACGGACCCTCCTGATTGGACAGACGGACTGTCTGTCTTTTAACAGGAAGGAGAGGTGAAAAACACGGAAATGCGCCTACTTTTAACAGAGAGACAGTCCGTCTGTCCAATCAGGAGGCTCCGTCCTCTGCTAGATAGGCCCTACCTTTTCCGGTAGAAGATAATGCCGTTTTGTTTTCCTATTTGCTGTCGTATTTTCCTATTTGCTGTCGTGTTTTCATATTTGCTGTCGTGTTTTCCTATTTGCTGTCGTGTTTTCATATTTGCTGTCGTGTTTTCCTATTTGCTGTCGTGTTTTCATATTTGCTGTCGTGTTTTTAATATTTGCTGTCGTGGTTTTTCCTATTTGTTTTCATATTTGTTGTCGTGTTTTCATATTTGCTGTCGTGTTTTCCTATTTGTTGTCGTGTTTTCATATTTGCTGTCGTGTTTTCATATTTGCTGTTGTGTTTTCCTATTTGCTGTCGTGTTTTCCTATTTGTTTTCCTATTTGCTGTCGTGTTTTCCTATTTGCTGTCGTGTTTTCATATTTGCTGTCGTGTTTTCATATTTGCTGTCGTGTTTTCATATTTGCTGTCGTGTTTTCATATTTGCTGTCGTGTTTTCGTATTTGCCGTTGTGTTTTATGATTTGCTGTTGCGTTTTTCTATTTGCTGTTGTGATTTGCACTTCAGGGCCACCGTAGCTATGAGTTGGTTCAATCAACTCCGAGTATGTTCACGCCCATGCACCACCACAATAAAAAGCCAGTATGAATGGAGCCATGATACTACGATTCACCATGGTAACAACCACAAACAAACGGGTCGGCGGAAATACTCATGCTCACAAACAACAAGTTTGAACATGTATTTCGTTAAGAAAGCAAGACAGCGGTTGCTGCTGCAACAGAGAGATAAGTGGTGCGGGAGAAAATTGCTGCTTGCGTCAATGCGTAAGCATTAACAGTGTATTAATTTCATATTTAATCACAGTTAACTTATAGTATTACTGATGAAAACTGGAATTGTATTAGGTCTACACCTATATGGTTCCAAGAAAATAATTCATATTGAATGTGGTGATCCCCTCCCCTGCCATGTAGCTCTACTAGCAGGTCAAAGCTTTCCCTCATCCTGTAAAATATCTCAGTATCTACTTGATGGATTGACACTAAATTATGTAAACCAGTTTGTCAGTCCCAGAAGATGAATCCTACTGACTTTGTTGAACCCTCTGACCTTTCTTCTAGAGCTACCATGAGGATGACGTTCATGATTTTGAGATAAATGTCCTATCTATTATTGTTGTTCATATCTGTTTAGAGTGCATTATCTGTTCCTATTTGAATAATATATATTTCCTATTTGATTACATCCTTACTTTCATCAATCATACAAGCAATTTTGTTTAATTGTATGGAACACATATGAAAAGGAAGTTTCAGAGGGACAGATACATTACTCTGTTTAAATTAGTTTGGTTTGATGAAGAGAAAGTAATGTGACACCACATATGAAGTGTTTAGCTTAACAAATGCAACCTGGTTATCCACTGCTAAGCTGTGTTCATCCACAGAGATAACAACCATGTTTAAAAAAGTAGGCTTGTCTGTGGAGTCCTCCCTTCAGAGGTTTGTTCAGGCCTAGCAGTGTAGCCCCCAACCCATAAGCCTCCTGCAGACACACCTGTAGAGGAGAGTATAAAGACCCTGGACTGAACTGAGTCAAACATCAAGCTTCGAGGAGTCTCTCCACAGCAGCTCTCCAGAGAAGCTCCACAGCCTCCAGACCGACCCTGAAGATGACTCCCTCTGCCAGCCTGCTGCTGCTGCTCCTGCTCGGCCTCTCTCAGGCACTTCCTCTTCAGGAGGAAAGAGACACAAAAGTTAAAGACCCAGACACCGTCGACATCACCACCAGGATTCTGACCTCCAACAAGGGCAGCAATGAGATCCTGCTGGAAGGAGACCTGCTGGTTCCCAGAACCAGAAACGCCATGATGTGCTATACCCAGAACTGCTTCTGGAAGAAAGACTCCAGTGGCCTGGTGACGGTCCCCTTCACCGTGAGCAGTGAGTTCACCAGCTCAGAGAAGCAGTTGATTGTCAACGCCATGCAGGGCTTCCACAGCCAAACCTGTGTCCGCTTCGTCCCCCGTAAGAACGAGAATGACTACATCAGTGTGGAGAACAAAGAAGGATGTTTCTCCGATCTGGGAAAAGTGGGAGGCAGTCAGGTGCTCTCTCTCAACAGGCAGGGCTGCCTCTACTACGGCATCATCCAGCATGAGGTCAACCACGCTCTGGGTTTCCAGCACGAACAGACCAGGAGCGATCGTGACAAGTACGTCAAGATCAATTGGGAAAACATCGACCCTCAGATGGCCTACAACTTCAACAAGGAGAACACCAACAACCTGAACACTCCCTACGACTACACCTCCATCATGCACTATGGAAGAACAGCCTTCTCCATCAACGGGCAGGACTCCATCACCCCCATCCCCAACCCTAACGTCCAGATCGGCCAGAGGCAGGGCTTGTCCTCCTGGGACATCATAAGGATCAATAAGCTCTATGGCTGTTAATAATGCTAATGCCAAATGCTACAATTTCAAATTTTGCTGATTCTTTTTCTGTTATTAATCAAAAGCTAATGTAATCAATAGAATCAATGCTAAACATTTTAGTTTTTTCATCATATTTCAAATGTTCAGACAACAGAATGCCTAACTTATCTGTAATAAAGGTAATGCAAACTTACTGATTGCTGACTAATTATTTTCTCTACTTCTGGCCCTGCAACTATTTTTACATGTGCAAACATTAGCACAAACATGCAGTCACTGAGTAATGGCATTGATTGCTCATGGATTGTTGAATATTTGTGCAAAATATGGACAGACAACTTCCATTTTGATTTCAAGGGACTGACACAAAAGCCGATTGGCCAAACAGTGAGAAAAATAGTCCTGATCAAAAAAATGCACTCACCATGACAACAACATATTGTGCCACAACCCTAACCCTAACCCTAACCCTAACCCTACGTATTTTTTTATAAAATACGTAGAGATAATTCTCAAAATATAATATTGTCAATAATTCTTAGGAACAATATCATAGGATGTAAAAAACACATTACTGTAAAGCACACATTATTAGACATATTTTTAGCATTGCAATATACACTTTTACATCTGTAGTATATTCTGGGATGCAATACCATATATAGACTACATGAATACAATATATCCCATACTGGCCCAGCTCTGAGATATTATTTGCAGCTAAATGATTGTCATGAGAGTAGTGGGCTGTAATACAACTGCCAGGAGATCTGTAGCCAAAAGCTATGGTTTAAACTGTAGAGCACACACAAGTTATTGCAACATCTCTAACCAATGAGAACAACTCACCAGCCTATTTCTTTGTTAAAGTGTCAGATCAATGTAGGAACAGGACCCTCTGATAATTGATCATATCTAGGGTACATAACAAGACCCTCTAATAAACTCTGCTCTATAATGATGTCTAGCTCTAGATATGTTTATTATGTTTGATGGTTTAATTGGATCCTGGCTATAAATGGATTATTTAAATTAAGGACAAGAAAACTACCATCTCTGTATCTGCAACTGTGGTGAAAAATAAAGTTGGTTTGAAGTGTCCATGAATGAATAAAAAAGCTAACGACAAAATCTGAAAAGCTCGCTTGGCAATTATGCACGCACCTTTGAGCCGGCCCCCTTAATTCAGCTTGTCATTTTCCCTTCTGTCAAGTCACACAGGTTGCAAGCTTCACTATCAGATCTTGAGCTTTAAAAAATATCAGCCATGTAACGTCAGTCAATCTTTGTTCTGCATTGAACAAAAACTTTGCTGAAAACAAAATATGATTGAGGATGAACCTCATTTAATGTTAGCCCCAGTTTGTGCCTCTTGTGTATCACCATAATAACTGAGTCACAGAGGTATACACCTTAAAACTTTTCAACAAAATAACTCTGAGATTTCTGGAAACACCAACAGCAGTAAATGTTGTATATGACCTTCTGGATTTGTTAGCCATGCTAGCAGCATGGCTCTAGGGATGATAATGTCAATCACTTTGGTCCAGACTGAAATACTTCAATAGCAATTGAATTATTGCTATTAAAGTTTGTATGGACATTCGTGGTCCCAAGAAGATGATTCCTACAAAATGTGGTGATCCCCTCCCCTGCCATGTAGCTCTACTAGCAGGTCAAAGCTTTCCCTCATCCTGTAAAATATCTCAGTATCTACTTGATGGATTGACACTCAATTATGTAAACCAGTTTGTCAGTCCCAGAACATGAATCCTACTGACTTTGTTGAACCCTCTGACCTTTCTTCTAGAGCTACCATGAGGATGACGTTCATGATTTTGAGATAAATGTCCTATCTATTATTGTTGTTCATATCTGTTTAGAGTGCATTATCTGTTCCTATTTGAATAATATATTTGTATTTGATTACATCCTTACTTTCATCAATCATACAAGCAATTTTGTTTAATTGTATGGAACAAATATGAAAAGGAAGTTTCAGAGGGACAGATACATTACTCTGTTTAAATTAGTTTGGTTTGATGAAGAGAAAGTAATGTGACACCACATATGAAGTGTTTAGCTTAACAAATGCAACCTGGTTATCCACTGCTAAGCTGTGTTCATCCACAGAGATAACAACCATGTTTAAAAAGTAGGCTTGTCTGTGGAGTCCTCCCTTCAGAGGTTTGTTCAGGCCTAGCAGTGTAGCCCCCCAACCCATAAGCCTCCTGCAGACACACCTGTAGAGGAGAGTATAAAGACCCTGGACTGAACTGAGTCAAACATCAAGCTTCGAGGAGTCTCTCCACAGCAGCTCTCCAGAGAAGCTCCACAGCCTCCAGACCGACCCTGAAGATGACTCCCTCTGCCAGCCTGCTGCTGCTGCTCCTGCTCGGCCTCTCTCAGGCACTTCCTCTTCAGGAGGAAAGAGAGCAAAAAGTTAAAGACCCAGACACCGTCGACATCACCACCAGGATTCTGACCTCCAACAAGGGCAGCAATGAGATCCTGCTGGAAGGAGACCTGCTGGTTCCCAGAACCAGAAACGCCATGATGTGCTATACCCAGAACTGCTTCTGGAAGAAAGACTCCAGTGGCCTGGTGACGGTCCCCTTCACCGTGAGCAGTGAGTTCACCAGCTCAGAGAAGCAGTTGATTGTCAACGCCATGCAGGGCTTCCACAGCCAAACCTGTGTCCGCTTCGTCCCCCCGTAAGAACGAGAATGACTACATCAGTGTGGAGAACAAAGAAGGATGTTTCTCCGAACTGGGAAAAGTGGGAGGCAGTCAGGTGCTCTCTCTCAACAGGCAGGGCTGCCTCTACTACGGCATCATCCAGCACGAGTTCAACCACGCTCTGGGTTTCCAGCACGAACAGACCAGGAGCGATCGTGACAAGTACGTCAAGATCAATTGGGAAAACATCGACCCTCAGATGGCCTACAACTTCAACAAGGAGAACACCAACAACCTGAACACTCCCTACGACTACACCTCCATCATGCACTATGGAAGAACAGCCTTCTCCATCAACGGGAAGGACTCCATCACCCCCATCCCCAACCCTAACGTCCAGATCGGCCAGAGGCAGGGCTTGTCCTCCTGGGACATCATAAGGATCAATAAGCTCTATGGCTGTTAATAATGCTAATGCCAAATGCTACAATTTCAAATTTTGCTGATTCTTTTTCTGTTATTAATCAAAAGCTAATGTAATCAATAGAATCAATGCTAAACATTTTAGTTTTTTCATCATATTTCAAATGTTCAGACAACAGAATGCCTAACTTATCTGTAATAAAGGTAATGCAAACTTACTGATTGCTGACTAATTATTTTCTCTACTTCTGGCCCTGCAACTATTTTACATGTGCACACATTAGCACAAACATGCAGTCACTGAGTAATGGCATTGATTGCTCATGGATTGTTGAATATTTGTGCAAAATATGGACAGACAACTTCCATTTCGATTTCAAGGGACTGACACAAAAGCCGATTGGCCAAACAGTGAGAAAAATAGTCCTGATCAAAAAATGCACTCACCATGACAACAACATATTGTGCCACAACCCTAACCCTAACCCTAACCCTAACCCTACGTATTTTTTATAAAATACGTAGAGATAATTCTCAAAATATAATATTGTCAATAATTCTTAGGAACAATATCATAGGATGTAAAAACACATTACTGTAAAGCACACATTATTAGACATATTTTTAGCATTGCAATATACACTTTTACATCTGTAGTATATTCTGGGATGCAATACCATATATAGACTACATGAATACAATATATCCCATACTGGCCCAGCTCTGAGATATTATTTGCAGCTAAATGATTGTCATGAGAGTAGTGGGCAGTAATACAACTGCCAGGAGATCTGTAGCCAAAAGCTATGGTTTAAACTGTAGAGCACACACAAGTTATTGCAACATCTCTAACCAATGAGAACAACTCACCAGCCTATTTCTTTGTTAAAGTGTCAGATCAATGTAGGAACAGGACCCTCTGATAATTGATCATATCTAGGGTACATAACAAGACCCTCTAATAAACTCTGCTCTATAATGATGTCTAGCTCTAGATATGTTTATTATGTTTGATGGTTTAATTGGATCCTGGCTATAAATGGATTATTTAAATTAAGGACAAGAAAACTACCATCTCTGTATCTGCAACTGTGGTGAAAATAAAGTTGGTTTGAAGTGACCATGAATGAATAAAAAGCTAACGACAAAATCTGAAAAGCTCGCTTGGCAATTATGCACGCACCTTTGAGCCGGCCCCTTAATTCAGCTTGTCATTTTCCCTTCTGTCAAGTCACACAGGTTGCAAGCTTCACTATCGGATCTTGAGCTTTAAAAATATCAGCCATGTAACGTCAGTCAATCTTTGTTCTGCATTGAACAAAAACTTTGCTGAAAACAAAATATGATTGAGGATGAACCTCATTTAATGTTAGCCCCAGTTTGTGCCTCTTGTGTATCACCATAATAACTGAGTCACAGAGGTATACACCTTAAAACTTTTCAACAAAATAACTCTGAGATTTCTGGAAACACCAACAGCAGTAAATGTTGTATATGACCTTCTGGATTTGTTAGCCATGCTAGCAGCATGGCTCTAGGGATGATAATGTCAATCACTTTGGTCCAGACTGAAATACTTCAATAGCAATTGAATTATTGCTATTAAAGTTTGTACGGACATTCGTGGTCCCAAGAAGATGATTCCTACAAAATGTGGTGATCCCCTCCCCTGCCATGTAGCTCTACTAGCAGGTCAAAGCTTTCCCTCATCCTGTAAAATATCTCAGTATCTACTTGATGGATTGACACTCAATTATGTAAACCAGTTTGTCAGTCCCAGAAGATGAATCCTACTGACTTTGTTGAACCCTCTGACCTTTCTTCTAGAGCTACCATGAGGATGACGTTCATGATTTTGAGATAAATGTCCTATCTATTATTGTTGTTCATATCTGTTTAGAGTGCATTATCTGTTCCTATTTGAATAATATATTTGTATTTGATTACATCCTTACTTTCATCAATCATACAAGCAATTTTGTTTAATTGTATGGAACAACTATGAAAAGGAAGTTTCAGAGGGACAGATACATTACTCTGTTTAAATTAGTTTGGTTTGATGAAGAGAAAGTAATGTGACACCACATATGAAGTGTTTAGCTTAACAAATGCAACCTGGTTATCCACTGCTAAGCTGTGTTCATCCACAGAGATAACCACCATGTTTAAAAAGTAGGCTTGTCTGTGGAGTCCTCCCTTCAGAGGTTTGTTCAGGCCTAGCAGTGTAGCCCCCAACCCATAAGCCTCCTGCAGACACACCTGTAGAGGAGAGTATAAAGACCCTGGACTGAACTGAGTCAAACATCAAGCTTCGAGGAGTCTCTCCACAGCAGCTCTCCAGAGAAGCTCCACAGCCTCCAGACCGACCCTGAAGATGACTCCCTCTGCCAGCCTGCTGCTGCTGCTCCTGCTCGGCCTCTCTCAGGCACTTCCTCTTCAGGAGGAAAGAGACACAAAAGTTAAAGACCCAGACACCGTCGACATCACCACCAGGATTCTGACCTCCAACAAGGGCAGCAATGAGATCCTGCTGGAAGGAGACCTGCTGGTTCCCAGAACCAGAAACGCCATGATGTGCTATACCCAGAACTGCTTCTGGAAGAAAGACTCCAGTGGCCTGGTGACGGTCCCCTTCACCGTGAGCAGTGAGTTCACCAGCTCAGAGAAGCAGTTGATTGTCAACGCCATGCAGGGCTTCCACAGCCAAACCTGTGTCCGCTTCGTCCCCCGTAAGAACGAGAACGACTACATCAGTGTGGAGAACAAAGAAGGATGTTTCTCCGAACTGGGAAAAGTGGGAGGCAGTCAGGTGCTCTCTCTCAACAGGCAGGGCTGCCTCTACTACGGCATCATCCAGCACGAGGTCAACCACGCTCTGGGTTTCCAACACGAACAGACCAGGAGCGATCGTGACAAGTATGTCAAGATCAATTGGGAAAACATCGACCCTCAGATGGCCTACAACTTCAACAAGGAGAACACCAACAACCTGAACACTCCCTACGACTACACCTCCATCATGCACTATGGAAGAACAGCCTTCTCCATCAACGGGAAGGACTCCATCACCCCCATCCCCAACCCTAACGTCCAGATCGGCCAGAGGCAGGGCTTGTCCTCCTGGGACATCATAAGGATCAATAAGCTCTATGGCTGTTAATAATGCTAATGCCAAATGCTACAATTTCAAATTTTGCTGATTCTTTTTCTGTTATTAATCAAAAGCTAATGTAATCAATAGAATCAATGCTAAACATTTTAGTTTTTTCATCATATTTCAAATGTTCAGACAACAGAATGCCTAACTTATCTGTAATAAAGGTAATGCAAACTTACTGATTGCTGACTAATTATTTTCTCTACTTCTGGCCCTGCAACTATTTTACATGTGCACACATTAGCACAAACATGCAGTCACTGAGTAATGGCATTGATTGCTCATGGATTGTTGAATATTTGTGCAAAATATGGACAGACAACTTCCATTTCGATTTCAAGGGACTGACACAAAAGCCGATTGGCCAAACAGTGAGAAAAATAGTCCTGATCAAAAAATGCACTCACCATGACAACAACATATTGTGCCACAACCCTAACCCTAACCCTACGTATTTTTTATAAAATACGTAGAGATAATTCTCAAAATATAATATTGTCAATAATTCTTAGGAACAATATCATAGGATGTAAAAACACATTACTGTAAAGCACACATTATTAGACATATTTTTAGCATTGCAATATACACTTTTACATCTGTAGTATATTCTGGGATGCAATACCATATATAGACTACATGAATACAATATATCCCATACTGGCCCAGCTCTGAGATATTATTTGCAGCTAAATGATTGTCATGAGAGTAGTGGGCAGTAATACAACTGCCAGGAGATCTGTAGCCAAAAGCTATGGTTTAAACTGTAGAGCACACACAAGTTATTGCAACATCTCTAACCAATGAGAACAACTCACCAGCCTATTTCTTTGTTAAAGTGTCAGATCAATGTAGGAACAGGACCCTCTGATAATTGATAATATCTAGGGTAAATAACAAGACCCTCTAATAAACTCTGCTCTATAATGATGTCTAGCTCTAGATATGTTTATTATGTTTGATGGTTTAATTGGATCCTGGCTATAAATGGATTATTTAAATTAAGGACAAGAAAACTACCATCTCTGTATCTGCAACTGTGGTGAAAATAAAGTTGGTTTGAAGTGACCATGAATGAATAAAAAAGCTAACGACAAAATCTGAAAAGCTCGCTTGGCAATTATGCACGCACCTTTGAGCCGGCCCCTTAATTCAGCTTGTCATTTTCCCTTCTGTCAAGTCACACAGGTTGCAAGCTTCACTATCGGATCTTGAGCTTTAAAAATATCAGCCATGTAACGTCAGTCAATCTTTGTTCTGCATTGAACAAAAACTTTGCTGAAAAACAAAATATGATTGAGGATGAACCTCATTTAATGTTAGCCCCAGTTTGTGCCTCTTGTGTATCACCATAATAACTGAGTCACAGAGGTATACACCTTAAAACTTTTCAACAAAATAACTCTGAGATTTCTGGAAACACCAACAGCAGTAAATGTTGTATATGACCTTCTGGATTTGTTAGCCATGCTAGCAGCATGGCTCTAGGGATGATAATGTCAATCACTTTGGTCCAGACTGAAATACTTCAATAGCAATTGAATTATTGCTATTAAAGTTTGTACGGACATTCGTGGTCCCAAGAAGATGATTCCTACAAAATGTGGTGATCCCCTCCCCTGCCATGTAGCTCTACTAGCAGGTCAAAGCTTTCCCTCATCCTGTAAAATATCTCAGTATCTACTTGATGGATTGACACTAAATTATGTAAACCAGTTTGTCAGTCCCAGAAGATGAATCCTACTGACTTTGTTGAACCTCATAATCATTGACATTATAAGGATCAATAACCTCTACAGCTGCTAAAAACAACACGTCTTATCCAACATTCTCATTTACATTGTCATTTATCATGCCAAACATAAAATAATCACTTTTTTCCCATGGAGTTGGCTGTAATAACTCAAAATCTACTTTTACTTTTTGATTTCAGTTTCTGTGATCTTCTTTTGATAACCTGTAATAACGTCACTGCAAAATAGTTCATTATCTTCTTGTTATTTGTATGTTTTTGTGTGTGTACTCATAAACATACAATAGTACACATGCAATTCTGGGACTCACAAATACAAACAAAACTGGAGGGTGGCACCGTATCTAAAGGTGTAAACTACTGTAAAGTAACAGGAACACTCACCGTCAAAGAGACATCTGAAGAGCCGTTCCTGTTTTTAGCTCCACAATGAAACAGGTGTTCAGATCCAATAGCCCAGTTGGGGTGTGATGTGCGTGGGTGGGTGACAGTGGGGGGCTTCATCTGCTGTTTTAATGCAAGTGACAATTAGCCTTAAAGACAATTTTTACAGAATGTAGTCTATGGTGTCTAATAGTGGTTGAGTTATTGTTTGCTCTGAGTTTTCTCTGGTTTTCTCTGGTTCATGCACCTTGAATGAACTGTGTGATTGTAACAGATATTTTACCCTTTATCCCAATGAGAGGCAGCCATTTCATGTTCATCCCATCTGTTTTCATCTTCATGTGGTATTTCTCACCTCACCAGCCTGCCTGCCAACTATCTCTGCCATGAAGTGAGGACAATTCCTACAGGCTCCACAATTCATAAGGAGGACCCTCCTACCTGATACAGCAGACAGGCAGAAAGCTGCCTCTAAAACTCAGCTCTGTTCTGCAAAGATGTCCCTCACAGAAAATATATCCTACACCACCACCAGTGGTTGTGGAACTGTAGAACCAGTCAGACCAATTAACCACGTGCAACTTTAGTAAAGTAGTAGTAAAAGTTCATGCAGTGAAAGCTTTGTTCTTAAACTTCTGTTCTGTTAAACACATACCACTACAGCCATCCCAGCACACACATTTTTAATGATGTAAATCTGATCAGGTGACAAACAGTCAAATAAATATCCTATTTTCTATGATGTTGGCCTGATTAAGCACAAAAACAGCAAATAAGGCAGAGCAGAAGCCTGTTATCATTGCACTGATTATTACAAATGATAACATGATGTAGGAGAAGAATCATATATGCATAGGCTTGTCATTGCAGCATCTCTAGATCTGGTAAGCTTAGTGCCTCAAATCTAAATATTGATGCGTATATTGGCATTTACATTGTATACACTGTACTGTAGTGCCCTCTGAAGGTCACTGAAGTTAATGTCAGTAAGGATTCAACATCTATACATCCATTAGCTATACCAGTGTATCATTTTGTGGGGGCTGGAGCCAATCACAGCTTACATAGTGTAAGAGGTGCAGTACCTTCCGGTCAGGTCGCCAATCAATCACAGGGCTTACACAGAGACAGTCCGATCAGTTTAATTTCATTATCAACTGAAATGGAATCTGTGATTCAGTAATGAAACAGGTATCCACATCCCTTAAGTCAATGTATCTAAATAAAATCCAAGCATACAAAATCTTACTCAATAAAAAGTATTATCCTCTAAATGCACTTCAAGTATCACATATTAATTGTGCTATATAACTGCCTCTGTAAGTGTAATTATAATATTAAATTATTATTTTTATTGTTAATGCATTGTATTATTATTATTATTATTATTATTATTATTATTACTGTACTGTTAACTACTTTATACACTGTGGCATCCTTTAATCTTTAACACTGCATAATATTTTAGATGATGATCATGTTTCATTTGTAAAATCTTAATCTGAAAAGTGTAGCTGCCAAGTAAATGTGGATTCAAAAGTACAATATTTACCTCTGAAATGTAGAGAAGTATAAAGTAGCATAAAATGGAATGTTCCTTTAAAATTGTTCTAGAGCATTGCACTTAAGTAAATATGCCTAAGTTATATCATTCTACCTGTGAGTTAAATTCTATGTAAATGGGGTATCTTTAGACTTAAAGTATTGAGTGTGCAAACAATATCTTACAACAAGCCACACAATCACATTTATAAAAAATACACACTTGTACAATTTCAGGTATTAAACCAGCCAAATACATGCAGTTTAAAATGTAATAGTTAAGAGTTGTCCATGTGTTGGAAACTTCCCAGGTGATCATGCTTCTATTACACTGGTAATAGTGTTTAGTGTTGTTGTTTGGGGGTAGTTCGGGCTTAAAGAAGTAGCTTTTAAAGAGCAGCACATTAACACCACTGCCAACACATACAAAAAGACTTGAACACATTTGTTTCTAGAACCATATTGCTAAATACAAAATGCATTTTTACATGTCACCCTACTATAACAAGTTCCATTGTTCTCTGTGAAAAAAAACCTATTCTATTTAGCATTGAGGCTATTAAGACTACATGTACCCAAGCCCTTTGTGATGCCAATAGATGGCAGCAAAGCACCTAACTATGTTGTTCTATTCTGTACCAATAGCATATCTCTGTACTCCACCAAACTTCTATCTGCACTGTTTTTGTCATTCATGCAAAGTGCCTACATTAATTGTATTACTTTTTTCTCTCCTGTGTCTACTACTACTTCCTGCTTTGACAAGATTCCCCCACTAGGATCATTAAAGTTTCATTTTGTCTTGTCGTATCCTGGTCTAGAGATGAAAGGGAGGTCACAGATCCAACTGAGAGACTGGGGAAGGAAATGAGAAAAGCATCCCCCTCATTCCTCAACAAATACAGTACTACAGTATATATACTATTTAAGGGTGCAACTGACTGGTTTAACTGAGGAGCTAGATTCCCCTCTGCAAACTGTCTCAGAGACAGACACACAAAGCCAGTTTACAGCAAGGTTGTTGCCTATAATGGAAAGCTTGCGCAGGTTTGATGCCTTGCTCAAGGAAAAAGTAGTTGAATGCAGCATTCACACCCACAATTTCAAGCATATCTATCTATCTATTTATCTATCTAATCAACCTTCATCTGAATGTCCACATCCCCACATCTGACAGGACACAAAAAACAGCCCCAGAAAACAAATTTTGTCCCTTCAAACTTCAGTGTTTTCAAAGTTGACATTTTGTATCAGCATGGTGTGCCATCTCTTTACTGAGGCTTCTTCAAACCTTCATTTGATCCTACACAGTCCTTTCATCTGTAGACAGATATTAAATGGTGAAGAAACATTCAAGGTGCACAACACACTGGCAACCACACACACATCTCACACACACACACACCAACCACACACACATCTCACACACACACACACCAACCACACACACACACACACACACACTAACATTTATTTAAAGGTCCAGTGTGTAACGTGTTTAGTTGTTCATTATCAAAATCTCTGTTGCCCGTTCACAAACTTGTCCTTTTTCATGAATATTTACCTTTTGGCTTGACATTTTACATTTGCGTTTACATGAACTGGGGTAGACGCTCCATATTCATGCTCCATCTTGAAATACGTTAGCCGGTAAGGGACATCCAGGACATACTGCTCCACCTTTCACGTTTTCTCTGTCACATGATAAACTCACAGGTGCTGCTAATGCTGCTAACGGGTATCGTAGCTTCCCACCCCAGCAAGTTTGAAGAAGGAAACATGGAGGACCACATGTATTCAAAATCCAAATTTCAGGAACAGGAGTCTTCTTCTTCGCCCAGAAAAAGAAAAAGGAGATTTAAAAGAGCAAGAGACCGGCTTTTTGAAGCGTGAAAGCTACCGTAGCTGTAATGCGTACTTTGAACTGCGTGGTGCGAGAGAGTTGATTGCGATATATGATCTCAACGCTCGAGGAGAAATTCCCACACATTGGACTTTTTAAGCAAACACACAACCACAGTTTAGTTTCAGTTAGATTTATTGAGTTGCAGGTTTGAACAGTTAACGTTTCGTCATACTCACCTTTCCTTTGTTCCTTTGTTTGGTCCACCATTCAGAAATGTTTGGGGAGGAGCCACCAAGCATTTCCTGTGTATTCATGTTGATGATGTCATCACTGACATCGCTGGACCGAACCATCTGGTGGGATTTTCGTGTTTGTAGTGACCATTGTTTGTTTAATGCATTTGAGGGGTAACTGGGGAAGTTACTTACTTTGTAAAGTGTTCTTTAATTGTGTAGAGGAGCATGTTAGATGTTAAATTTTAGAGATGTTTTTTATGTTCAAATCTGGGTACAAGTGGACTCAACTTTTCTACAGACATGTTTTTTTTTAAACTTTGTTGTCTCATTTATGTGTGTCTTTGGCCACATTGTAAATAAAAACACATTCATTGGAATTCAAAAAGTCTGCCTTCCTTTTGTTTTGACACTGGCTACACTACACAACAAACACAAACCTTAAAATCATGTGCAACAGAAAAACGCAAAAGATGAAAAATAAAAACAAAAGTATTTGATATATATATATATATGTATCGCATTAAACAAAATATATATATATATATATATATATATATATATATGGGATACGCCCGGGAGGTCATATAGTTGCGATGAATGTTTTGCCCAGACAGAAAATCATTCATTTACAATAAGAGAATACATGATACAGACGCATCATTGCATTTCCAGTGTTGCATACGGTAACTTAGCCTCCTTTGGATGTATTGTGAGATAAACCGGGTAACGTTATCACTGTCACTGTGTCACGAGCCAAAGCATTAAGAGTTTGTTGTTGCAACCAGGGGCGATTCTAGGATCAAACCTTTAGGGGGGCTCGGATATACGGATACAGTGCCTTGCAAAAGTGTTAACCCTTTCCTTGACGGGGTTACAGGTGCATAGCATCGGAGACAGCGACACAGTTTCAAGCCCTTTGAACCTGTAATTGTTTGTCCTCTGACAAGTTCGCAAACTTTTCACTTGAAGCACTAAAATTGATTTTTTTTTTTTTTAAATGTTTTTTATTGTTATAGAAATTGAGTACCCGGAAATTTAGGGGGTTAAAATCGCCCATGGTTGCAACCAACGTAATTTTTACTGATATAGTGCATTTCATGAAACCCACGGACGCTTTACACAAGTACAGGGGGACAAGGGAAAAGAAAACAGTAGGCCAACACAAACACGGACTAAAAGGAATGAAACGTCTGCGCTGAATGGAAGGGGGGCTATAGTTTACAACCACATCGCGCATTGTAAAGTTATCTTATGAATGAAATAGACGTATAACATACCTGAGGGCCAATTCAGGGTGGGTTTTGAATCATTTACAGTACAATCCCGTAATTGTCTCCATCTGTTGAAAGCCTGACCGAGATTAACTCGGTTTTGTCAGTTCTTTCCCTTTCCCTTTTGGCTTTTATTTGTTCTTCGTTTAATTTCCTTCTTTCCTGTGATGGTCCTGCCCCGGTATCAGCCATAACTACAACACATCAGTATGTGTGCTGTGTAGCGGCGTCTACCTGCCGTAAATCATTTTGCGGGAAAAATCAAACCCATGCAGAGACATTAATATTAAACTATATAAAACTAGCGTTCTTTTCACTGTTAGTCTCGTTTGCTGTTACAGGTCGTTTATGATCATCAGATGGAACATTACACAGTTTCAGAAACGTGTAAAAGTTACATATACTGTAGTCACTTTAACAAAGATTTATTTCCAGAAAGGGGTGATGCAAATGATAAAGACAACAAACAAATGCATGGGTTGGTGAATCAGCAGCAGTGGAGGGCTATTGAACAAAGGATTTCAAACTGTGAAAACTGTGTCTCTTTTGCTTCACTCACCATCATAGCAAGGTGCATGTAAAAAACAGGATTTTCTCTGAAGCAGGGCCCACACTGTCAGACTTTGAAAACCCCTGGGAGAGAAATAATAAGCTGTATGAGGCTTTGTGTTTACACACAACACTTAACACAACACAGTAAGTACAATCTTTTCAAGGAATTTGTTGACAAAGAAAAATAGAAAATCACCACACTTATCTTTATACAGATGAATTAATTGATTACTATGACCAAGGACAAATGATGATTAAATGTTGCTATATTTATCTCACATTGTTGAATTCAATTTAGCTAAGCTAGATAAGATATAAGTGTAAACTGACTTGGACAAATCAATGAATACATTCACATCAGAATCTCCAGCTTTACTTTGCAGCAGAACTCAAAGTGCAGTCAAGTTCCTGATAGTGTTGACATATTTGGAAAGGTCACTGTAGATGTGTTAAATGCCACATTGACATGACAAAACAAATTACCAATGATTGTAGCAACCTGCATCAGGAAGAGGACTGGGCATAGATCTAATGACTTTCAGCTATCTCTGCACTTTATCTGCACCAATGTTTGACAGACAGATTTGCATTAGTCTGTCTCGTAAAGTGGTTTCTCTGCAGAGAGAATGCCAAGTCTTCAACCAAATTTGGTTCCAAAGCCAGATTTTTCTCTTTATGGAAAAAAAGGGCTGGTACGAATCAAGCAAGTTCACTTCTTTCTCTGAATTTAAACCTACTGAAAGACTATTTCAAAGTTATGTTTTCTTGCCCAAAACTGCACAAACAAATCACAGTAAGTGTACACTTGTCTGCAGCACACTGATAATGAGGAATTCCCCTGCTCCCCCACTACAAAATATGGACTCAAATAACTCCACTCAACCTATTGTAATATATGTACTAGACTCCACATATTTTAATCCATGTGGAAAAGCAAACAGCCACAAGGCCTAATCATAGCCACTGTAGGCCAGAGAATATATCCAGGCTAATAATATCTCAGTCTAAGAGACATCAGCTGACCCCATAAGAAGTGGTGATTTAACCAGAGGCTGAAAGATGTAGACCAGAGCAGTTAGCTGATTCAGCTCTATGAAACAGTTGATTCTGTAAGGTAAAGCATTATTTTCACAGAGCCACTGGTCTGTAACACTGTACTGTCTTCAACACAGACAAGTTTTCACTCTACATAACCAGTACATCTGTGTGGGTTTCATGTCAGGACATTGAATTGGCGGCTGTAATTAGGCAAACGCAAAACATGTACGCTTCTTGGATTCAGCAGCTGTCTTTTAGCGAGCTACAGGTACGTGCATCTGTTCTGTGAGCCTCATGACTGGGATACATGTTCAAAAGAGGCCTGTGTGATAATGCGCACATCGGTCAATGTGATCCCTCTCAGTAGACAAGACGTGATACAAGTGGACAGGCCTGGGAAGGATCGGTGAGCAGTGAATGAGTTGGCATTCTCCAGCTGAGAAGAGATGAGAAAATAATGTGGGCCAAGTCCAAAACAATGTCAGCAATAACAGTCATCAAACACACTCTTATCTTTCAGTCTTGGCTGAAAATAGGATTACAGCTCCAGTATCAGTGATACTGATACAAGTGACAAACCAGAACAACAGTATTGTCATGAGTGACTATGGTTGTGTGTTTATATTTCTGGTGGTAATGGTGATGGTGTTGCTAAGAACTTGCAATGTATAACTATTATCAGACCAGCCCTCGTGGCCTCGAAACACTACCAGCCCACCAGGAAAAGTCCTGACTCTCATTGCAGTGGGAGAGTCAGAGAAGTGCACATTATAGAGTAGTCAGAACCAATCAGTAATTTATAATTGTTATATCCCTCTGGGTCTTGCATTTATACTATTCAACATAATGCTTGGCCATGCTTAACCAGTGTTAGCAAGAATTACAGGTTGACTGTGCATTATTGGTCACTTCTGCACTAATCTCGCATTGCCCGACCTATTTCCACAGCGCTGCTGAGGAGGGTCTGGCTAATCTGCACAGCATTCTGGGATGGGAGAAAAACGTGCTCTGGTTTAATTGTATTTCTTTAAACCAATCACAATTGTCTTGGCCGGCGCTAAGCGCCGGACGGCACAACGGTGCTGCTACAAAATAGCCTCGGGAAGGAACTTGTTTTGGTGGAACATGTGGACGTTCAAAGGTTGTTTTAGTCACACAACAGAAAACTCAGATTGGACAGATAGTCTAGCTAGCTGTCTGGATTTACCCTGCAGAGATCTGAGGAGCAGTTAACCATAGTCCTCACAAATCCACCGGAGTTTAAAGTTACAACACGAAGAAAGCGGAAGGTAGCAGACATCCGGCTGATGTATCTGATACCTGAACAATCTCAGAAATGAAACGTCATTGATATATTGTATCCTGCAGACATTGTTTTGTAGAATCTTTTTTAGATAAAGGTTTCTCTTTGTTGCATTGAAGGGACTTGGTTTAATCTCTTGACTTGGACTTCCCCTTGATTTTCTGGATCATGTAAAGAAGAGAGATGGCTGGAGATAAGCTCAGCGGAAGGAACCCTGGGCACTGGATGTGATGAGAACTGGACATGTATGGGGTGAAGGAGGGTTGCATCGATTTTGCATGGAAATGACAACTGACAGCAGCAGAGAGAGGAGCAGTTTTAAAATGTGACAGCAATGAAATGATTCATTCAGGGAGATTGTGGCTAAATCTAAATCTGGCTTAACTGAAAGAGTGATCTCCCATAGTGATGAACGATGTCACAGTTATCGAGACTTCGTATCACTTTTATTTTAAAAGCTAACTCCTCTTATATCTTTCCCTCGATAACCCTCGTTCTACTCTGCCCTCTTCTGCCGTACAGTTAACACCAGTTACTGTCAGCGGAGTGGATGTTTTGGCCTATATAAAAGGAGTTACTTCAGATACTTTCCTGTTTTAAGTTTATTATAGAGACACACACACCCATACTAAAGGGTCCTCGCCTGGGTCAGGGAACCCGAAGGCGAGGCAAGAGACTTTGATTAACACCCTAGATGTCCCCTTATTCACGGACGTTTTAACCTCCTATACAGAAAAAGTATTGCCCGAGGGAAGCTTCATAACCATATGATCTTCAGTAATACTCACAGTTTAAAGCTGCTCTACGTGGAATCACCAAAAGTTCAAATCCGCTGAAAAATGCAGTCTCCGATGAGTTGGGAGGAGGCTTGCTGTCAAAATCGATCCCCGCGGTTAAAGAGGAGTCAAACTGCCTCCCGTAGGGGTGTTCCCCTACCACTTGGCAGGGTTGAAGAAAAAGAGGAAAAAATAAAAGTCTTCCAAAAAGGCACAGAACAGATACACAGGTTGTGTTCCCTAGTTCAAACTTGAACTCAGGTATTTTTATTTTAATTAAAGCAGAAAGTTAAAAAAGGCAAAAAGCTGAACAGAAAGAAAATGAACAAAAATGCACTAAGTCCCTAACAGAATCAAATGAATGCTCTAATACAGAGATTCTTTCAGTACAAAATGCCCCAAAAAGAAGAGACTCTATCATGGAGTTACTCCTATTTATACATACATTGACCAGTTCACTCCCACCATACCAGCAGGGGCTGTCTCACCACTTCTCGTGGCTTAATAAGGTATCATTTTTTAATGCAACCACAGGTTAACAGACACTCACAGGAAGCCTCACATGTAATGACGTTTCGTATCTTATGCTCAAGCTAACAGCCTTATACAGTGGTGTGAAAAAAGTGTTTGCCCCCTTCCTCATTTCCTGTTCCTTTGCATGTTTGTCACACTTAAGTGTTTCGAACATCAAACCAATTTAAACAAAAGTCAAGGACAACACAAGTAAACACAAAATGCAATTTGTAAATGAAGGTGTTTATTATTAAAGGAGAAAAAAAATCCAAACCATCATGGCCCTGTGTGAAAAAAGTGATTGCCCCCCTTGTTAAAACATACTATAACTGTGGTTGTCCACACCTGAGTTCAATTTCTCTAGCCACACCCAGGCCTGATTATTGCCACACCTGTTCACAATCAAGGCATCACTTAAATAGGAGCTGCTTGACACAGTAAGGTCCACCAGAAGATCCTTAAAAGCTACACATCATGCCGAGACCCAAAGAAATTCAGGAACAATTGAGAAAGAAAGTAATTGAGATCTATCAGTCTGGAAAGGGTTATAAAGCCATTTCCAAAGCTTTGGGAATCCAGCGAACCACAGTGAGAGCCATTATCCACAAATGGCGAAGACATGGAACAGTGGTGAACCTTTCCCAGGAGTGGCCGGCCGCCCAAAATTACCCCCAAGAGCGCAGCGACGACTCATCCAAGAGGTCACAAAAGACCCCACAACAACGTCCAAAGAACTGCAGGCCTCACTTGCCTCAGTTAAGGTCAGCGCTCATGCCTCCACCATCAGGAAAAGACTGGGCAAAAATGGCCTGCATGGCAGAGTTCCAAGGAGAAAACCACTGCTGAGCAAAAAGAACATCAAAGCTTGTCTCACTTTCTCCAGAACACATCTTGATGATCCCCAAGACTTTTGGGACAACATTCTGTGGACCGATGAGACAAAAGTGGAACTCTTTGGAAGGTGTGTGTCCAAGTATATCTGGCGTAGAAGGAACACTGCATTTCATAAAAAGAACATTATACCAACTGTAAAATATGGTGGTGGTAGTGTGATGGTCTGGGGCTGTTTTGCTGCTTCAGGACCTGGAAGACTTGCCGTGATAAAAGGAACTATGAATTCTGCTGTCTACCAAGAGATCCTGAAGGAGAATGTCCGACCATCTGTTCGTGTACTCAAGCTGAAACGAACTTGGGTTCTGCAGCAGGACAATGATCCTAAACACACCAGCAAGTCCACCACCGAATGGCTGAAGAAAAACTAAATGAAGACTTTGGAGTGGCCTAGCCAAAGTCCTGACCTGAATCCTATTGAGATGTTGTGGTATGACCTTAAAAAAGGCCGTTCATGCTCGAAAACCCTCTAATGTAACTGAATTAGGACAATTCTGCAAAGATGAGTGGGCCAAAATTCCTCCAGGACGCTGTAAAAGCCTCATTGCACGTTATCGCAAACGCTTGGTTGCAGTTGTTGCTGCTAAGGGTGGCCCAACCAGTTATTAGGTTTAGGGGGCAATCACTTTTTTCACACAGGGCCATGATGGTTTGGATTTTTTTTTCACCTTTTAATAATTAACACCTTCATTTACAAATTGCATTTTGTGTTTACTTGTGTTGTCCTTGACTATTGTTTAAATTGGTTTGATGTTCGAAACACTTAAGTGTGACAAACATGCAAAGGAACAGGAAATGAGGAAGGGGGCAAACACTTTTTCACACCACTGTACATTACACAAGCAAGTGGCAATGCTCTTCCATCATATATGACAGCTTGACTCTCTTCTCCAAACAGAAACAGGACAGTGTGAAGTTTCACCAGTACATATGCTTTACACATATGCTCCCCATTACTTTCTCTCATACATGAACTCAATGTACCCCACATGAACTCTTCCCCTGTCTCAGCTGCAGTCTCTTACAGGAACACACAAACTTCCCCTCTGCATGAACTGCAGGCAGGCCTTCTCATACATCTCATACAAAATTATAATTACATTTATAAGCAGCAATATGATTATATCTATAAGCAGAAATATAGTTGTAGCTGTTTTTGGGCTAATACATTTGTTAAAGCAGTAATATATATTTTAGGAGAGTGTGAATGAATGAGCTCATAACGAATCTTCCTGACTAAACCTTTGCTTAGCTTCATTAAAAAAAAATTCCAACATCAAAGTCAACAGAAGGAACCAATGTAAGTCTAGTTTCTCTGCTATATTCTTTTTTGCTTTTTCCGTAAGTCAGAATTCTGTACATTCTGTTATAAATAAATAATGCAATAAATAATTTTAAATTAAAGCTGTATCTATATTTCACTCTGCCTATAAACAAAGCTCTTTAAACGTTAATGAATACATTAAATAAATAAATAATAAGTTAACAATGTCATTATGCCAAATAACTAAGATGTTCAAGGAGTGATTAATGAATCCAAAATGATGGTGACACCAAACATCCTGAGACCAATAAGAGAAGTTGGCCAAAAAGTCCAATAAGAATACAAAGTTCCAGGTCGGACTGGTGGAATTGGTAGAGTTTGGTGCGTAAATCTTACATCAGCATCCTATATTGGATACACTGGAAGTCTGAAGTGAGGTCTGAGGCGGACTGGCACGCAGAGTTCCTGCCTCCTGGAAGCATTAAAGACTAGCCTCTCATCATCACATCTTCTGTCAGCTTTGAAATGATTAATGTTTTTTCGATTTTCCTTTCATGATCAAATACCCAATTGCGGTAGGACGTAGGGACGGGGCTATGTGCCCCTCCACTTTACGCCCTTGGCCCGATTTGGCGTAGCAGCTGGTGTGATCCCATCGCAAGATAGTCTCCGGTGTTATATAGCTATTAGATATAAATGTCACATACTTATATACTTGTTTATATTGTTACATAGCATGCATTAATCCTAAACTCTCCCTGGACGGGTTGGGAGATGTAACATTTCTTGCATAATTTAAATTGACCTCAGATTATCCTAACAATTAGTCGTGCCCAGCACACTTCCAAAGAGAGGCGCCCATGATGGCATCTTTCACGGGTGCCTGAAGCAACATGCTTTAGTCTTCTTGAATTTCTGAGCTCCCATAAATCTCCTTAGACACATCATTTAGGCTGTTTGGATCTGCAATCTCAATTTTCTTCAGTCACTATGCCACACTCATAGCTACAGGCTACAAGAATGGGTGGGGGTTGGAACAAAGATTGTCAATTAAATGAGAGTATGTAATAAATTGCTTTATACTTACCTGATATAGAAATAAATATAGATTGTCACTGTATTGTCAAACAGTAAACTGTTGTTGGCTACCATGATCTTTTGTTATAACATCATCCATGTAATGGATACTTTTATCCATACCTTTCTCCCTGGCTCTAAGAGCTCCCTGGCCCTAAGAGTTATACAAGGCCTGACCGAAAGGATTTAGCTGATGTCAGAGGTTTGGTCAGCTCTGGTTCTTTGCTTCTGACAGACACTTAGATCACCGCCCAGTCAGCAAGTCCCACAGGTGAGGTGAAACACCAAAGCATCAATCAATCAATCAAGCTTTATTTGTCATTGAAAAAAATACTGTGTATTAAAACAACGAAATTCAGGGTGCCGCTCCAGATCAGTGCTTTTACAAAGATAAATGATGAAATATGTAAAATACCAAACACCAAAGCATCCTGGTCACTGTTGTGTATCCTTGCCATCAGAAAGCAATGAAGAGAAGAGAAGAGACAAAGTCATTCACTGCACTTTCTCACAGCAGATTTCTGGTCAAGTCATGGCAGAAGACCCACACTGATCAGAAGGCAGAGTCTGTCTGACTGCTGATATTCAGGTTGTCCAAATCAATGGCTGGCTGGTATTGTAATTCTACTGGGAACTTTTATGAAATGAGCAAAGGTACCTACCCAATCCATAAAAGGAAAATCTGTTTACCCAAGGGCATAACTTTGGGTTTAACATTGGGGGGGTCGAGATCTCTACCTATCTAGGAAGGTCCCGGGACATGTATGCCCAGGCTATTTCACCTTAATTTTAAGAGACAGCAAAACAACATGCTCTATATCTCAACTAGTTCAGTTGAATAGCATTAAATCATTCACTTTGTATTAAAGCACCACATTTGTAATGTATCAATCTGTCGTTAGTAAAGTAAAATAGTAAAATAAATATGTTTATTCAGCCCTTTGATAGTCATGCTACAATTTAACTGTACTTATTTCCATTATATTCCGTAAAATATTTTGCAGCATTGTGGGTCAGTCAAAAAGACTCCCAGAGCATCATGGGAAAGCTAAAACGGCTTTAGCATTAAAACTATAAATGACCGAAAATGAATGGGGGTCTTGTGAAAAAAATGTTTTTCTTTGCTTGCTAATTACATTGAATCATGAAAGCCAACCACTTATCATGTATTATTAATTGTTATTTTTTCATTCATCACTATGGTAAGATATTTGGGGGGGTTGCACTGGCCAGTTTTGATTATTATCAAAATAAATAAATTATGATGTGTTTACCCAACCAGAAAACATTTGAACATAGTCCAGAGGGAAGTAACTTCCACTTTTGACATGATTTGTTCATTCCCCCATTACGAAAACACACCAAATAGCTAAATTGTCAAACCTTAAGGTTTATTGCATTAAGCTAATCCTGAATCTTGTCTTTACTTGACTGTTAGCCAAACTTTTAGCATCACACTTGGTGTAAAGGTTGTGTCTGATTCATGCTTGTGATGCATTTATTTTATAGTGTAAGGGGAGCGTAACCTGCTTTGATTTGTGGCCCTGTCTCTTGCATGGCCACAGCAATTCATCTCTAGTGAGTTTGGGATTCTGGGCTCATTTAACAGAATTCTATTAGGTAGAGATTGAGCTGTTGGAGCCATCTGGTGCTAGCTGGAGACATCAATGGTATATTTATTTATCCATTGTGTGAACTGGAAACAAGAGTATATATCAGAATATAAACCACAGTTTGGCAAAACTAAATTATTTCACAACACAAAATTATTAGATCCAGCTGAAATCCAATACATATAAATAAATTGTGTTACCAATAATTTGGTAATAGGTAATAAAACAGCTGCATGCTAACCATAGCTTCATCCCTTGGGGTTTGTTCTTTCCTACACTGTACCTCAGCTAACTCTGGCCTTTACGTAATGGAGACTCATCCATTAGATATATTAAAACCTTAATGTTTAAACAAAATGCTAATATTCAATTACAAAATATACAAAATCTTCCAGTGACAACATGTTCCTTGTAAGATAATTTTTGTTGCAGTTTATTTAGATACATTTGATGACCATGTATTTGCCATTTGTAACAACACAAATACTTTGGCATCAGTTTACACTGGATCCAAAACACTTAAAATCTCAAAATATATATGCCATTTGAAAGATTCTGAGGGAGGATGGACCCGATTGTAACAGCTAGAGCTCAACTGTTAGTCGATTAATCCATTAAAACGATCAACAGAAAATCCTTCGTCAACTATTTTAATTGCCAATTAATCCTTACAATAATTTTGAAGCAAAATTAGCCAAAGAGTACCTAGTTCCAGCGTCTCAGTTATGAGGAGCTGCTGCTTTCCTGTTTTATAAGACGGTAAATTGAATATATTTGGATTTTGGACTGTTGGTCGGGCCAAACATGTAATTTAAAATCATCAACTTGGAAATTGTGATCTGTATTATTCACCAATTTCTGACATTTTATGGACCAAACAATTAATGGATTAAATAATCACCAGATTAATCAATGCTAATAATAATTGTTAGTTGCAGCCCCAGTGATAGCACAATATGGTTATTAATCCAGAGAAATTCAAAACTACGCAACAGTCAAATTGTTTACATAATCTAGTCAATGGACTCAAATATAAAGTAGTGGCAATTGCAAAAGCAGTATATGCCTTTAAGAATGCCTTATATTGCAGTAGTATTCCAGCAGCTGTCTTGCATTATCTCCACATTATCTCTGCAGGCAGTTATTTCTATAATGTTGCATACTTTAAAGAAAAAAATAAATCCCACTAAACTCTTAACAAACTCGTTACCAGACCATTGCTTATGATTAATTAACAACAGCTTTTCAAGCTTGTGTAGAGTGCAGTGTCATGTGGAACTTCAGAAAGCGGTTATATCACAGTATGAAAAACACAGGAGTAAACAAATAAGCTGTGTCAGTTTCAGGGTCCTGTCATTGTGCATGCTGACTCACTGTCACACTGTCATGAATTACTGGGGCCATGATTAAAATCCTTAGTAACATTTTCCTACTATGAAATGATGGACATGTGGTTATTTGTTTTTGCTAAGGGAATCCACAGAATAATGCATCTGTAAAACTTCTAGTCTTGTTTTGTGGTACTGTGGCTGCAAATAAAAGCTCTCAACCTCGGTAACCTCAACAGTCATTAAAAGCTTCCTTACAGACACGTATGCCATTTCTGCCCTAAACAGCCTGGGCACACTGTAACAGACTTCTGTGTTGGGATGTGCTTGTCTGCTTGTGCTCTGTTTTTGGATGTTACCAGTTTTGAGTATTAAATGTATACAGACTGTGAAAGCAAATTCCCTCTGTATAGGACAATAAACAATGAATCTGAATCTGATATAGGCGGTGTGTAACCACATGCAACACAGGCAGCACTGTTGTGTAACCTGACAATCACTGTCCTCGATTTTTTTATTTAGTCCTGAAGCCATTTCCTGACCCTGGTAAATGTATACGGGAGACTTGTCTTAAAATAGGAGCCACTTACACAACACACAAAGCAACAAACAGCGTGTTCAAAAAGATGTTATATAAGCCTCAAGTAAGATGCAGCCTTGAGCACCACAAACACAAAGACACATCTAGGTGATGGATATTTTATGTTTTCAGACTTATTCTACACATGCATGTTAGGTGTGATTGTGAAATAAACATGTCCAGTATACAGATAACCTAGCCTGACATCGCCAGACCAAAATCGCAAATGTGAGTTAGACTGGAACCTCTCAGTTCATTTTCCTCTGCACAGGTTGGATGGACCTACAACCAATCAGCGCAACGAAAAATGTAAACAGACTTTAGCATGCAGAGATGAGCTCTGATAGTGTAGCATCAACATGTGTGTAAACATGTGTTGCCGTTTTTGCCATCAGAATTTTAAAATAGCACTTCAACAGAAAGATCCACATCAGCTGCAGCCATCTTGGGTGGTTTTCAAAATGCCTCAACGATGCTCCTCTTTACTCAGCTCGGTTTATGCTCACTGTAATTTCCCTGGGAGAGGGTGCACAAGCCAAAAACAAAGAACTAAGGCTCCGCAACTTGTTAGTCGCAACAAACGGCTGTGTTTGGACCGACCAGGATCTGGTCGGCTGGAAATCTGCCTGACCGACTGAGGCCCAAGCCCAGCTGAGCAGATGAAACATGAGCTTGCAGATTTGTCTGGTTCCAAGGCTACAGATAACCCTGAAAAATGTGAAATTGTTTAACCAGTTCTATTAGCAGTGTCAAGATCCTGGTTCTGCTCTGTTTTCTGATCATGTTGTACTCTCAGCACTGAAATGACAAGGATATCTCCCTTCAGAGGAGATTTTGACTCAGCCTGTCCACAGTTGCTGTCTTTTTCACCAGTAGCCGTCCTCCTTTCATAGGGCAAAGCAGTGGCAGTACATTTCATTTTATTAGTTTCCAGGTCTGACATCACTGTGGCATGGCGGTAGCAGCTCCTTAGCCCCCTGCGGAAGCGCATGGTGAACAGGCCGTAGATGATTGGGTCCAGGCAGGCATTGAAAAGCCCAAAGATGAAGAGGATGTGGGTGAGGGAGTGGGAGACTTTCCCCTCCAGGTCGTCTGGGAAGAACCAGTACCACAAACCCAACAGGTAGTACGGAGTCCAGCAGACGATGAAGCAGATCACTATGACGATGCTCATTTTCAGAGTTCTCATTCTAGCTTTTGGGATGTTGTTCTTTGAGCAACGGAGATGTGGCTCGTTTGAGGACGCTGTAGGGAAGAGAGTCAGGTTTTGGTGGACAAATGGGATGTGAGCATGCAACATCATTACTAAAAAAAATGCATCACTTTTAGGTATTTTTCTGACCCACTCTTCAACAGTATGTTCTGAACAACCAAACACCAGGCTCAGCTGTGAACTTACAGTTCTTTTTCGTCATCCATTTGGAGATCTGGATGAAGATCCTGGTGTAGCAGACAATCATTATGACCAGTGGCAGCAGGAAGAGGCAGGAAAAGGTGAACATGTTGTAGGCTGTTTCCTGCCAGTGAGTGACAAAGCTCCCCCTAGTTGTGCACTGAGTAAAGTTGGCTGGATATGTGATGGTCACATTATGGAAAATGAACATCTGTGGAATTCAAAATGAAAAGATATTAGGATAGCATTTTGCTGGCAGTGGTTTTCATGCAGTATTTTCTTTGCTCTGCCTGTTTGGCAGATTACTTGTCCCAGTGGTCTGACCAAATTTCCCAATATCCCTAGGAAGTAATGTAGGTCATGTGTCCTTTACGTATCATGGTAAAAAAGCCTTTGCTCTATAACATTAAAAGTGAAAACACACTGTTTGAAAGTACAAACAAGAAAGCATAAATCTTCTCATCAACTGGGGATTTTTTTGCCTGGGGACATGCAGCTTTAAAGCTGAGGAAGGCACTTTGTTTTGGCTTTGTCAGGCAAAAATGTCATCATAATAATGTTGTCTTATGAGCATGTTGTAATTCAAGTGGTCTGAGAGAAGACTAGACTTCTGCACCTCCTCTTGGCTCTGTTTTCAGGTTTTAGAAAATCTAGCTGTGACAGGAGTCTTTGGCCAATCACAGGTCATCCCAGAGAGAGACAGCGTTCCTATTGGCTGTTCTGTGCACACATTACCCTTTCAACAGAGAGGGGAGAGCTTCAGGAAGAGGTCTTACTTTAAATTCTTGTGTTTTTTTGCATTTTACTTACTGCAGCTTTAACTTCTGGCTTTTCGCTATATATCATGTACTGTATGTAGCAGTCACCTGTAAGACCCTTTTTACAGGACTTTAAATCAGCATTTTTTCAGATCTAATGTTATAAAATTTGCTATGTGTGGATATTGTAGGAGTTATTCATTCAAAAACAATGGTTTTGAACATTTCACAATGTTGCCATTGGGTGTAATCAAGTCTACAGTACATCATCAGCATTCTTTTTGGAGATTGGAATGCCACATTTCTGCTTTTTACTCACAACATGATCAACAGTGTAAAATGCTGGGCTGACATATTTCTCGCTTTACAGTTAAGCATATACTGCCAGGATTAGGGATTCCCATCCTTGTGTAACTAAATGATAGAGCCACTAATCTCTAATACCCAGACCTGTGCGCCCCCTAAATCATGCAGCAGGTGCATCAAAGCCTCTATGAATTGCCACATTTTATGTAAATAAGCAGAATGGAACTGGAGAGATTGATGAACTGTATATAAGAATGTATTTTAAATGTAAATCCAGATTTGAATGTCCTCAAGCATGTGTGGTTTGTCTACCTCTATGAGGCTGAGATAATGCATGCAGATCCAATAATCTGTTGCCACATATAAAGACCTATAGCCTGCTCACTGTGATACTGTATGGAGCATGGAGGAACACAAGAGAGATCAGTTCACAACCTATCCAGCACTTCTGTCTGAATTGCTTGCTTCAAAGTGGTCAGTCTCTGGCAGCGTTTGAAAAAATGTCATATAAACAGGTTGCAAGATTGAAGGTTTACACTAGAAAATGGGGAAAGTAGGTGAGTTTCTGGAGGGCTCCTAACATGCAGTGTACTGTGGAGAGATGTGTAGCCTACTACTGTATGTGCTGTACGTAATATGTTTATTTGGTTTACAGTTTGGTGTCTATTTATATTGTTTTGTGAATATTATGGTTATTATTTCATCTTGTCTTAGTTTTTGTCTAAGTAAGTGGTGATGACAAGTGGGAGGTTCAAGGAGGGAGGGGATGTTCAAAAGTTCAGTATTTTGTTCCAAAACAAAATAAAAGTTGTTCATCTTAAAAACGTGGTCAGCCTAACAGAACCAAACAAGCTGTAATTACCTGTCTTTTCAAACCTGTGTCACCTGGGCTTACCTGAGGGATTGAGAACAAGGCGCTCATAGTCCACGCCACCATCAGCATGACCCTGTTTCTTGTGCGGGCCATGCTGATGGCCAGAGGGTTGAGGATAGCCGACTGTCTGTCCAAACTAATCACCACTGTGACAAAGGCACAGGAGTACATGGCCTGCAGCTTGAGGAACATCAGAAATCTGCAGGCCAGGTCACCGGCCAGCCACTGAACTGTGATGTTCCACACTGCATCCACAGGCATCACGATGAAAGTAACCAAGAGATCGGCTGCAGTCAGGTTGATTATCAGCACGCGGACGTGGGATTTGCGCTTGTGGTCATTGACTGCCCACAGCACAGCCAAATTGCAGAAAGTGGCAATGCCACACAGGATGAAGGTAATGATCACTCTGACTTTGGCCGCTGTAGAAAAGGTAGGCAGCTGCAGCGCTCTGTCCACTGATGTCCAGTTACAGTGAGGGGTCAGCCAGTCACAGCTGGCATTGAGGTCAAATCCTGAGCTCTGCTGATACATGATGGCTGCAGGATCACAGCACGAGGCGTTCATTTTATGACCCTCACCAAGTAGTCAGCGTTTGTCCAGCTACATGGAGGCTGGTGGTGCCAAAGGGAGATAATGCAAAAAATATACACATGAGCCCTTTTGCGTGAAGTTGGTGCAACAATATTTATCTGCATTGATTTGTATAAGAAGACTAAAAGAATAGTTGTGTGAGTAATACAGTGGCTGACAGAGAGGCAGCAGTCTGCTCACTGTGGAAAGATGCTGTCTCTAACAAAGCACATACTGTGCATAGGGGGTCTCCACACCAACAGCAACCCCTGACAACCATGCATGACAATGTTCTCTTATCTGATAAAAAAAAAAAGATAATTGTTTGATATGTATAATAAAGAGCATTAGGCAAACCCCATATAAAGTCTTTGAGTAGTGAAAATTGCAATAAACAAAATCCTGACAAAAGCTTCTAATTTTCAGGGTTGTTTTATCAACCAATAATGCAAATAGGCCTAATTAACATTTAAGAATTACAGCCAACGAATTGAATTATGTCGCCTAATTATCTTGGATTATATTCGGTTTCTACGTTTGGTATCAAAAATGCTTTAAACAATGGTACCAACAACAACAGTGACAACAAAGTCTTACTTAATAAAATAAATACTTCCCTAAATGTTACACCATTAACACTTAGGCCTACTGCGTGGATATTTTTCTCCTTTTTCTACAGCGATAGCCTTACGCAAAAAAAAGATATGTTAATATAGCCTATAAATACAAGAAATAGCCACAGCAAACTCACATTTACTGTATGTCCGTGTTGCCGTGGAGCGATGTATGTCCCATATCAGATAGTGATAAATAAATGAAATCCTCTTTATGGAAGCGCCACCTCGCTGCTGGACTTCTTATGCTGAAGCACTAAGCACTGAGTTGGAGTAGTCTCCAGTCTTCCCTCTCAGTTTTAATTCAGTGTTCCTTCAGGAGTTTTTCCAGACGCAGTTTGCTCTCCGTCCTGTGTGCGCGTCCGTCGCTCTGTGGGCGCGGCCGCGCGGCTGCACAGTGCGAGCGTCTCCGCAGCCCAGAAGCGTCACTTCAATGAACCCTGAGCTCCAGCAAAGTTTCTCATTTTAACCCAGCTGTAGTAAATGTAATGAGACACCACAGTCCCTATTAGCATCGCCAAACCTGCTCCTAATAACTGCATTCATTATGTGTGATAAGGGAGTGGGCATTACAAGAATATCATAAAATAAAATGCAATCAAGCTTAAGGTGTTTTGTTGACACTGTGTCAGAGAGCTGTTGCTGTTGTGGTCAGTTTGTAAAGGCCATATTTTGAGTTGTTATAAGAAAGTGTGCATTATATTGCCACGTTTCTTATTTTTTTGTCCACCCCTGTATTATGTATTCAATACGTTCCATTAGTAGCATTTTCTCGTATGATACAGAATGTTTTTTGTTTTCCTTTGTCAAAGCAGATGTTGGGCTGTTATTGTCGGAATGTGATGATATTGTCGGAGTGTGATTTCATACTATTTGACACTACGTTACGAAACATACACAATACTATTCTTCTTATATGTCTTGGTATTTTTGTGCAGATGTTGTGGTTGTTTTGTGTGGATCCCAGGAAGAGTAGCTGCTACATTGTTAGCAGCTAATAGGGATCCAAAATAAAGAAACAAAGAAAGAAGGAACAATGTTTCCTCTTCCAGTCTTCCAGCTGTCAGTGTTCCATTAGCAGCAGCACTCAAACAAAGAAACAAATCTTTAGAGAAAATGGTCCTCCTCCAGCTGTTTTTTGCCATCTGCTGTGAGGTTTAACAAGTACCACACACTGAGGCTCATTGACTTATCCTGCAGCTCATTTTGAAACAGTAGGCTACCTAATGGGGATCCGAAATAAAGAAACAAAGAAAGAAGGAACAATGTTTCCTCTTCCAGTCTTACAGCTGTCAGTGTTCCATTAGCAGCAGCACTCAAACAAAGAAACAAATCTTTAGAGAAAATGGTCCTCCTCCAGCTGTTTTTTGCCATCTGCTGTGAGGTTTGAATAGTTTAATTGGTTTATTAAAAAAAATCAATATAAATAAATGAAACTATATTTTCTCTTTTTACAGGTAACTTGATTTAGTCATGCAGATGAAGTTTTATTTGAGTAAGGATAATGCAATATCATTTTGCTCAAAGTATATAACATTACATTTGTTTCTGGTGATTTGGCTGAATACCGGTATGTGCCCCACAATGCATCACAAGTGAAATGTGTTGTATGTAGAGATGGACCCACAGAGAATTACGGCAGTTTCCCTCAGCTCTATGGAGCTTTTCAGCATCTTTCCAACATGATCTCATAGGAAGGCATAAAGAGCATGCTACTTACGAAAGCATTTCACCTGTCATTCCCAACTCATCCATTTTAAACATGTGGTTACCTTTGTGAATTCAAACAATACTACTACTGGTTATGTTTAGGAAAAGATCACGGTTCGGGTAAAAAATAAGTATGTTTGTTCCGTAAATTAAGTTACTTCTTTAAGTTAAGTCAATGTAAAAAAGTTAATTATGGTTGAAAGGCCCATGTTTGTTTGACCTATCCATTCATTCTGTCCACCTCTTCATGCAGTCTTTGTCGCTCTTAATACTACGTCACAATATAAGTCAGCAAATGTACGCAAATGTATAGATAGGTGACTGTCAGGCAGCTAACAAGTTAGGAATGGTTTGATGTTTTGGGGACTACGCTTATTCACTTTCTAACCGAGAGTTAGATGAGATCAAACCACTTGTAAGACATGGAAATGGTATCAATCTTCACATCTAATTGTCAGCAAGAAAGTGAATAAGCCAACACGATACCTAAACGACAGATTAGGTCGATTGTCTGTTTTAGTCATTTGACAGTTTTAAATACGTAGTTAAAGTTGTGAAACGTAACTAGCTAAATTTATATGGGTCATAAATATGGGTCGTTGTGAGCTGCTTGCACAATCGACCTATATGGTCGTTTTCTTGGTGAGGATGGGCTACAATAAGCAAATTTCCTGAAATGTCAAATTATTCTTTCAAAAGGTTTGTTTCTGCCGCCCCCTGACTGTAACTATGGCCAAGTAGTTAGGCCTATATGTTATAGATATGCATGTGTAAGAAAAGGTCACCAGTGAGTAAGTCTTGTTTTCATGCATAAACTACGCCTCACATTTCAGCTCCAACACATTGTTGTAAGAATGAGATCACCCTACAGACTTGTTTTTTTACAGCTCATTGTGAACCACCTACACTATACACTCGCATAATCTCAGCTCTTTATATGAAGTAACAAATGAAGTCTTCCTGTATGTGTGATTCCCATGTGTATAGGCACTCCAAAAGGGAAAACAAATAGAAAAGGTGCTTAGTGGAAGACATTACGACCACAGTCAGGAGTTAAAGATTTAGCATCAGTTTATAAAAATTACAAGTGTTTCTTGGTTTAGAAAAAGGAAATAATTGCAAGAATGAGCTAAATTTAATCCACTGAATGAGATGTATATTTGGACATATTTAATTTTCCCCTCTAACTTATTAAACAATAGAGTAGAAATCATGTTGAGACAGGATGACCTGGTTTCAAACTATGACCTAGACTGTTAATCTATCACCACGCCTCCTCTCCTGTTACAGAATGATTGTTTTAATATCATATAAGGCATCAGGTGTTAACAGAAGAGAGACATGCATCTGTTCATCACCAAAACATAACATAAAGTTGTAAAGCTGTCTTTCATCTAGGTGGAATCAATTGCTTGATATAATCACTACAAACAGGATGGAAATGGTTCATAATTAATTGCTATTTTGTTCTATTTTGGACATTGGACATTGGACATTGGACATTCGACAGGAGCCATGCAGAGGAGAAAACACATATTGTTGGAATGTCATTGCTGTAGCTCTCAGCCGCAGCAAGACTCTCCTCTATTCAATCTACAGCGGTGGATTATCAGAAGGCGAGCTGTGTTGGATCAGCTGATTGGTGCTGGCCGTTGGTTCATGCAGATGTCCGACTCTGGGCCAATGTCCAAACAGGCTGTGACCTTCCCAGCTCCATAGACATTAGACTCATTCTCACATTGATCCTCAGTAATTGTGGTGCTTGTACTGGGGCTAAGTATTATTATCACCCTCCCCTTTATCAGGACATAACCAGTAAGGACCCAAATGCACGACTCCAGACAGATTAAAGTTCACAAAAGGGTTTATTCCAAAACCAGGTAACAGTGTCCAAATCCAAATCCAAGGGCAAGGTCCAAAAAACAGGCAAAAGTCAGGAAAGGCAGAGGTATTGAATCGCTTAGGCTAAAGGCAGAGTCAAAACAGGCAAGGGGTCAAAAACTCATTTGAAAACACAAGATGAATGCTGGAACCTTGACACTAGGGTTCAAGACGATCTGGCATCAGTCAGCACCTGTCATTAGGATTCATTTGGATATGTTATTCAGCATCAGGAAAGTAAATCCCTTAGTAATGGTCTCTAAACAATAGGTGGCCACATTGCAAGCTTATGTAATACTGACCCACATGTGGGCCAGATGTGATTTAACAGGCTAAAAGGAGCTGGCAGGGAAGTCAGCTGACAACAAACTTGCTGAATCTAACATCACAGCTGGGCAAGATGTGTGCACACAGTACATGTCTAATAGTCAAAGCTTAAGTGATGAGTCCAGTGGTAATCTAACGAGCATGCGATTAGCTCATTTTACCACAGATAGCACACATGTTTTATAAAGGATCTAGACCCCACGTGCAGACTTCACTAAGTTACTCTACCATGTGTGCTAATCCATCCACAATCATTTGCTGTTTTCTCAATAAACGGCTTCCATTATCATAAATTCAATTCAATCAAAAAAACTGTTGATGAACCATGACCAATCACAGTTGATGAATAAAAAAATGTAAATTGCATAGGAAATAAAATAATATAATTCTTTGAGAAATTCACATTGTTTCAATAACTTCCATAGCCGACTGCTGCAACCAGTGCGTGGATGTGCATTAAGAAGCAGCTCCACTGATGGATATTAGCTGGTGGCTCACTGACACACGTCCATGTAAAATACTGGGGCAGAATTAATGCAAATTTTACCTAAGAGCAGTGAAGTAACCATTCACCTTCATTAATGCTAAAACCTGTCCTGATCCAATAAATAACATATCTGTGAGTGAGAATTCCATTATCTGTGTGGACAGGCGGTTGTGAACTGAAGGTCACCTGAATCAGACAATTTTATCGGATAATGATACATTCAACCTGCTTGAACAGAGCCAACCTTGAATAGGAGCTGCATACTCAGCGAAAACAGATTTGCTTTAGAATGCAGTGTAATCATATTGAAGCGATGACTGTCCAGGATGAGCCAAGGTTTCACTCTATAACAGGTACTCTGGTGGTGGAAGTGAGGAGGACTGCAGATCCAGTCTGCTGTCCTAAGATCTTCCTCTGCTCAGGTTTGTTTGGTGCTTTTAAAAAACATGTGTTGTCAAATGGATGTTTGTTTCCCCTATAGTAAGTCTTGGTCCAGTAGCCTCTGACATTTTGACTACTTCTTGTTGCTCATAATGTTAGTGATCACCAGTAACTGAAGCTTATTCTAGTGTTTAATGTAATGATGTAGAATTTATTTCACACATTACAGTGTTTGCCTCAGTGACATGAAGATAATCCATTGATTATGTCACAGTTAGGAGAGCAGGCAGCAGGGGAAGGACACTAACGCAGATGATAACAGGCAGACTGATGCAGTTGAATGATTTATTTAGAAGTTTTACAGGCAACAAGAGTCCTAATGGCAGTGTGTTGTCCGTAAGTGTGAATGTCTCATCTCTCCTTTGCCTCCTTCCTCTGACCCAAAAATCTATCTCAGTGCGCCATCTTGAAGGATGTCAAAATTCCTAAAATACTTGAGGAGAGAGGAGAAATGAGAAAGGAGAGAGGAGAGAGGAGAGAGGAGAGAGGAGAAAGGAGAAAGGAGAGATGAGAGAGGAGAGAGGAGAGAGGAGAGAGGAGAAAGGAGAAAGGAGAGAGGAGAGAGGAGAGAGGAGAGAGGAGAGAGGAGAAAGGAGAAAGGAGAGATGAGAGAGGAGAGAGGAGAGAGGAGAGATGAGACAGGAGAAAGGAGAAAGGAGAAAGGAGAGATGAGAGATGAGAGAGGAGAGAGGAGAGATGAGAGAGGAGAGAGGAGAGAGGAGAGAGGAGAGAGGAGAAATGAGAAAGGAGAGAGGAGAGAGGAGAGAGGAGAAAGGAGAAAGGAGAAAGGAGAGAGGAGAGAGGAGAGAGGAGAGAGGAGAGAGGAGAAAGGAGAAAGGAGAGATGAGAGAGGAGAGAGGAGAGGGAGAAATGAGAGAGGAGAGAGAGGAGAGATGAGAGAGGAGAAAGGAGAAAGGAGAGATAAGAGAGGAGAGAGGAGAGAGGAGAAAGGAGAGAGGAGAGAGGAGAGAGGAGAGAGGAGAAAGGAGAAAGGAGAGAGGAGAGAGGAGAGAGGAGAGAGGAGAGAGGAGAAAGGAGAAAGGAGAGATGAGAGAGGAGAGAGGAGAGAGGAGAAAGGAGAAAGGAGAGATGAGAGAGGAGAGATGAGAGAGGAGAAAGGAGAAAGGAGAAAGGAGAGATGAGAAATGAGAGAGGAGAGAGGAGAGAGGAGAGATGAGAGAGGAGAAAGGAGAGAGGAGAAAGGAGAGATGAGAGATGAGAGAGGAGAGAGGAGAGATGAGAGAGGAGAGAGGAGAGAGGAGAGAGGAGAGAGGAGAAAGGAGAGAGGAGAGAGGAGAGAGGAGAGAGACGCGAGGAGAAAGGAGAAAGGAGAGATGAGAGATGAGAGAGGAGAGAGGAGAGAGGAGAGAGGAGAAAGGAGAGAGGAGAAAGGAGAGAGGAGAAAGGAGCAGCTATAAGCGAGGATGCGCAGGTGTATCCATTGCAGAAGTTTTTTTCCGGCAAAGATGATGTAAAAAAGAGGCGTGACACTGAAATATACAAACCATGGCAGCTGTGCCACACAACGCTTTTAATTGACGTAGCTTTGAAATGATGGCACATACAAATGTTCCACCAAAACAAATTTCTTCCAGAAACTATTTTGCAAGAGCACTATCACTGCCTCGTGGGCTTGATTGATTGATTGATTTTTATTTTGGGTATAAAAAACAGGCATAAAAACATCTTTGGATGCTTAGTCAAACCCATAGGTTACCACATTAAGGCTTAGCCAAGGAAACTATGAAAGAAGGAAGGGTCATTACATCGGTGACAGCACTTTGACTTTGATGCTACATCTATTTCGGGGCGGGCATGGCAAGTCCCACTAGAACCCATCATATCTGTGTTGTTTCGCCTTTGACTCAAAATGCTTCCACAAAATAAAAATATAAACACATTACGCTTCAACACCTCCTACAACGCGCCCTTAACGCAACAAGAGACTGACTGTTACGGAGTATAGCAGCACTTTCTACCATGAAGGATTGGATATGTTCCAGCATGAATGTGGTCCGAAATTGGGGAGAAAAAGATTAGCAACCAAGATTAAAGGTTTCCCTGACATTATAGCATGTAGCTTAATAAAGCAGTGTATGTAGAATAACGTCTGTTGAAGTGTTAGCGTTGACACGTGTATCGGGTGCAATCTAGCATCTTCCCAGCGTAGGTGCCCTAAATCCTGGCGCGTATAACATAGCATAGAACAATAACGTGACCTTCAGATATTTTGACAAAATACAGATGCTGTAAATTCACATGAATTTCTTTGTATCTCATAGTGTCAGCCATATGTTGTCTTTCTTTGTCATAGTCATGTTCTTTGTTTCAGTACAATATGTGCCACCCTATCCATTATGTAAATTCATTCCTTTTAGTCATGAAACAAAATGCACTTGACCATTCGACCTAATCTAAATTATATAGGCTGTTGGCTGTGATGAGCATCACATGTTCAACCTTTTAATAACCGCTTGCTATTTTGCACAATAGGTGAACCTGAACGAGCCTGCACTTAGGCTATAGCTACCATCTGTACTTCTTCACATATACGTATATCACGTTACATCCAAGCAAAGAAGAAAGCACCTTACCCTCCATTCCAATTACCAGCACAATAGCACAAAGATAATTGACATGATTCACAGTCAACAGGTGTATCTGCACATGGGAGATTAGAAAAATACTCTTGCTTTTGATGTGCTTTAAACAGTTTGGCTTTTTGCAGCAGGTGACAGCAGGCACAAAGAGTTAAAGTTAATCCATTATGATGATGAATCTGCACGGACACAAATTGCACACCACTGCCACATCTGAGAGGAATACAATCTGGAAAAAAATATTGCTATTCAGTATCATCACATTATCATATTCAAAACCTGGAGATTAATATATTCCAAAAGTACTTTAAAGTCAGTGGAAAGTAAACATCTATGTATTACCATATCCCACCCTAGGCCAATCAGAAATGAGATGCATTGTCTCTTTGAGTTGAATCAACATTGGGCTGGAGCGCAACAGTTACTTACAAAGGCTTCATATTTTTTACCTTAAACGTACAATATGCAATTGGTCTCCTGCCACACTGAAATGCTGCAGACATGTGGGGCAGGTGAGAGAGAGAGAGAGAGAGAGAGAGAGAGAGAGAGAGAGACAGAGAGAGACAGAGGTGGTGCTGTGGATGAGATACTATAATTAAATAAAACTTGTATATATTTAATTTCATACATTATGTTCTAAAGCATAGTGGGACAAAAGCTATGTTGCTTTATTTCATCTTAATGTGCAGCAGCCTGTGACTATAAAAGGCATTTATTTAAATGACTAGATCTAAATTAACGTTAATCACTAAAGACAATACTTGTCATTTTTAATGACAAGTACGTGTTGTCTATCGTATAAATGTGTTTCATAACTTGCAAACCAATTAACCCTACATGTAAACCATTTTAGGTTTGCTCTGCAGTAGGTGGAATAGTAAAGGAAGTGGTGGGAGGTTTATAAATCAGGAAACTCAATCGAAATATTTTTAGCCCTGTCTCGCTTCCCTAAGAGTGCCAAAGCTTGTCTGCTGCTGTCTTCTCTCTCTGGGAGTATGGAGGGATCACTCCGACAGGCCGAGTCATCCCAGGTTCACCCAGACAGAAAACTAAAATCTGAGCCGGATGTTTCATGCCCAGAAGGTGGCCATTGTGGCTGGACCACGAGATAAGACAAGATTCAATTATCAGCCAGATGATGGATTTAAATAATAATGATTTCTGGATTTTCAGTGGACACAAGTCAGTTTTTATTATTGTAATATCAGTTAAATCTCAGTTCAAGTGCAATTATTTTGAGCTTCTGAGCACACTATGTTACTATGATATCTGGACTGTATTGTAAGTACCTGATTGCAGAACTGATGAAGCCTCTCAGATGAGATGATGCTTTAACTCGTGTGCTACACAGGTTTAAGGTGACATCTGATATAGCCATTCCAATTTAGAAGTACATTTTGATTGTTTTTATACTTACAGTATATGTACAGTATGGTGCAGTTTAAGTCAAATTCCAAAATCCAGAATACTACTTTGACACCAGTGGATTTAATATACTACATACATGAAAAGGAAATGTAGGGACTGAAGGGATTGTAGGGCTGACTCTATTCACTGTGACATGTCTCACAAATAATACAGACATAACTCCTTCCCAAGCCTGTCATTGCATATTTAGGCATAATGATAACAGGCTTATTCATAAAAATAAAGAATCCAATTATAATTTTGCTATTGTATGCTATAATGTTGACAAACGAATAACAGATATATTCTTTACTATTGCAGGTATCTGCAACATAGTAGGTGACTGAATGCTCACTTGTTAAGAGTACCCTCTAGTGGCAAACAAAATCTTACAGGGAGATATTTTACATTCTCAAGTAGTTACAATACAGACCAACCTGATATCAGTCCCAAATTGATTGACAGATTTTTTTTTAAATCAAAAACTAGTACAAGACAACAACTAAAAATGATTATGATGAATTGTTTATGATAAACGTAAAGGTTTGTTTACATCTGCAATGTTTCTAAAGATCTCTCGTGCAATGTTTGCATTCTCTCAGGAGAATTTAGGGAGGAAAGTTTAACTCAAAGGCCAACGTATTTCTGAGAGACAACAATGTAGCTGTCAATTTGAGCTTGAGTTTTTATTCGAGCTTGGCCCAAGCTCAAGTACAAAGAAATCAGTGCTGGGTTGTAGGCATGGTTTTCTAACAAGTGATCATGTCATTTTAGGCCTACAATAAGCTTTTAAAAGGATTTCCGTCATCCCTTAACAACAAAGGTTATTTGTCCATGCCTTCTAAAAGCCCATGAGCGTTCCAAGGTAAATAGACAGTCTCACTGTGTAAATGATGAGTTTGACCTGAGTCGTTTAAATCTTCATCATGTTCTTGCCCTTTATTAGGGATCTAACTCAAAGCACTTTAATCCACATTAAATCATTTCTTACATCCTTTTAAGAGAACACAAACGTTTAACGAGGAAAAAATAGTTATTTGGTGGGTGTTCTGCTGCAGAGGAAGTTTCTTTTCTCACTACAGCTCATGATCTTCCACTCGGTGTTATCGGGAACCAGGGCGCCGCAGTGCTGCTGCTCTGCAGGACACTGAGGAAGGTTGGATCTCACCGGCGTGTTTGGGCTCATCCACAGCCAATCACCAGCCAGGAAACGCAGTCCAACCCACACCTACAGGAAACAACAGTTTGGTAATGTCAACGCTGCTGACTCACCACCACCAGTAAACCACACAACACATTTTACATTTTAAAGGAGACCTATTATGCTTTTCCTTATTTTCTGTCATATATACAATGTTACAATGTCGGATGTTCATCAGAAATATGGTCAAGCATTAAATGATGAGGTAAATGTAACCGGTTTTGTAGTTTTTGGTTTAGAAGCCTTTATCAGTGATTTGTGACAGTAGAACGTGCTAACTACATGTAGCTACATGCTAACACAAGTGTAATCTTGGTTGCTGATGTTAATTTCTCTGCATTTGATGCTGCCTTTTTTTTTTAAATCAGGTAATTATTCATATTACATAAGCCCATATCAAACCACAACATCACTTTTACACACATTTAGAGGTGGTGGTAGCTGGATTTTGTTTCCTTTGGTCTTTCTGCTAAGCTAAGCTAACCAGATGCTCTCGGCAGGAAAGCAATTTAGCGTATTTCTCAAAATGTCGAACTCCGCCAAATCTCTGCTAAACAATAATAAAAAATTGATCTAAAAAAAAAAAGTAAAAAAGTCTTTAACATGACATAACCTGACCACAAACACACACAAAGTCTGCAGAAAAACATCAAACCTCATACGTGTTTGCATTCAGTCTTATTGTCTCGGTGTCCATCAGATTGTCGTTTGGTTCTGACAGGACGGCCAGCTGGTACCGTGTGGTGCTGCCCGCAGCCTCCAGCTGTCTGCAGTGCACCAAGGCTTGTTCCCATGTCTTTTTCTCCTGGACCAGAATCAGGCCTTCATCACACAAGAAGGGGTGACTGTCAGAGCATTTTTTATTTTGCCATTTTGGAGATGACTTATCCTTCAAAACACACTGCTGGTGCTCATCACCATCTGGTACATCTACAGGAACAAGAAAAGAGCGACTGAAATAACTGTTACATGGACATGATAGTATTCTGTTAACCGCTAAGAATAATTTAAGTCATACCCCCCAAAATTCTTTACACTACTCAGCTCACAGAAATATGTACAGTATTACCTTGCTTTGAGAGCCGTGACCTCTGACCTCTAACCCCTCCTAACTATTTCTGGTTTGCTGATGTTCTTAGAATGTTCAATTAGCTTAAGCTATATCAGTTGAGTAATTGTATAATTTTGTGAAATTTCACAATAATGGTATATATCGTCCTTATAAAACTTTGCTGCATGCTCAAATACATTCTTATTAAAACATTTTTCAGTCATTATTTTCACACAATCGTGTTCAAGTAAATTGCATCATTTTATGCATTAGAGCAACTCCCACTGCTTTATCATAATAAGCTAAATGAGCTATAGCTATGACAATACCTTATTAAGTATTATCTTAAAACCTTTGGCATTGTTTACATACTGTAGAAGGACAGCATTCTCCTGGGCTAACTATGGAATGAGATCTGCAATAACAAGAGGCTACATTGGTGCTAGTGGCTTCATTAGGCTGTACCTAGCAACAATGGTGCTTGTGTTGAATATGAACATAGTCATGCTTACACAATCACAACGTTATAATAAATAATGTTCACCATCTTAGTTAAGTGTGTTAATTAGCTCTAAACACAAAGTGCAGCTGAGGCTGATGGGAATGTTTTTAGTTTTACAGGTATTCGGTCATAAACCAACTGTTAGAATAGCTTACTATATACTATGATATACTATAAATACAAATGTTGACCTGCTGATTTGCCTTGGTGATGTGTTAATTAAGGGATTACCAAAGTTATTACAATTCATCCAGCAGGAAACATGAATCTCCATCCATTTAGTTATTGAGATAATTCACTCAAAACCACAAATGTTAACCTCATAATGGAGCTAGAGGAAAAGCCAGGGGAATCACCAAAATCATAAGGATCTATCCACTGGGAACCATGAATGCCTGTACAAAATATTGTGCTAATTTATCTGATAAATGTTACGATATTTAAATAGATAAGTGAAAACTTTGACCTGCTAGAAGTACAATAAGAAGAGTCAGGGGATCAGCAAACTCATAGGACTGATCCTCATGTTACCATGGATATCTGTACCATATTCTATGGCAATGCTTCGGTTATTTGTCAGAGGGATTCATCCTCTATACAAAATTTCCAAAATAACTTTGATGAAGTAAAAAAGTGTCAAAGTTTACGATGTTGGACAACAACCCAAAACAAGTGCACGGCTACGGATTGCTAAGCCTCTATAATGATTGACAGGTTGGCATGTAGCCACGCCCTAAAGCATCCCTTGCTTTATCTATCTATTTATCTATTTTTTTTAATCTATTTTAAAATAAATGGGACCATATTTACCTTCTCCGGGAACCATCACCTTATCGTGGTGGAGAGGTTTGTGTGTCCCTATGAACCTGAGGGCTGTGTTGTCTGGAGCTTTGTGCTCCTGGTAGGGTCTCCCAAGGCAAAGTTGTCTCAGGTGAGGGGCCAGACAAAGAATGGTTCAAAAATCCTATGAAACATCGAGGAAGGGATGAAGTGACCCTGCCCGGAGGAAGCCAGGGGCCCCCGTCTGGAGCCAGGCCCAGATGGAGGGCTCGTCAGCGAGCGTCTGGTGGCCGGGTTTGCCACGGAGCCCGGCCGGGCACAGCCCGAAAAAGCTACGTGGCATACATCTCTCCATCCCATGGGCCCACCACCTGTGGGAGGAACCGCTGGGGTCGGGTGCGCTGCCACATGGGTGGCAGTGAAGGTCAGGGGCCTCGACGGACCAGACCCGGGCAGCAGAGGCTGGCTCTGGGGGACGTGGAATGTCACCTCTCTGTGGGGGAAGGAGCCGGAACTTGTGCGGGAGGTGGAGCGCTACCGGTTAGATCTGGTGGGGCTTACCTCTACGCACAGTCTTGGTTCTGGAACCATACTCCTGGATAGGGGTTGGACTCTTTTCTTCTCCGGAGTTGCCCAGGGTGTGAGGCGCCGGGCGGGTGTGGGAATACTCACAAGCCCCCGGCTGAGCGCCGCTACGTTGGAGTTTAACCCGGTGGACGAGAGGTTCGCCTCCCTACGCCTGCGGGTTGTGGGGGGGAAAACTCTGACTGTTGTTTGTGCATATGCACCGAACAAGAGTTCGGAGTATTCGGCCTTCTTGGAGACCTTGAGTGGAGTCCTGCATGGGGCTCCAGTCAGGGACTCCATAGTTCTGCTGGGGGACTTCAACGCGCACGTGGGTAATGATGGAGACACATGGAGATTGGGAGGAACGGCCTCCCTGATCTAAACCAGAGTGGTTGTTTGTTGTTGGACTTCTGTGCTAGTCATGGATTGTCTATAACGAACACCATGTTCGAACATAGGGATGCTCATAAGTGTACTTGGTACCAGAGCACCCTAGGCCAAAGGTCAATGATCGATTTTATAATCGTTTCATCTGATCTGAGGCTGTATGTTTTGGACACTCGGGTGAAGAGAGGGGCGGAGCTGTCAACTGATCACCATCTGGTGGTGAGTTGGGTCAGGGGGTGGGGGAAGACTCTGGACAGACCTGGTAAGCCCAAATGGGTAGTGCGGGTAAATTGGGAACGTCTGGAGGAGGCCCCTGTCCGACAGACTTTCAACTCACACCTCCGGCGGAGCTATTCGTGCATCCCTGTGGAGGCTGGGGGCATTGAACCCGAGTGGACAATGTTCAAAGTTTCCATTGCTGAAGCTGCGGTGAGGAGCTGTGGTCTTAGGGTCTTAGGTGCCTCAAGGGGCGGTAACCCACGAACACCGTGGTGGACACCGGTGGTCAGGGAAGCCGTCCGACTGAAGAATGAGTCTTTCCGGGATATGTTATCCCAGACGACTCCGGAGGCAGTTGCAAGGTACCGAAGGGCCCGAAGGGCTGCAGCCTCTGCCGTGAAAGAGGCAAAGCAGCGTGTGTGGGAGAAGTTTGGAGAAGACATGGAGAAGGACTTTCGGTCGGCACCAAGGTACTTCTGGAAAACCGTTCGCCACCTCAGGAGGGGGAAGCGGGGAACCATCCAAGCTGTGTACAGTAAGGATGGGGACGCTATTGACCTCAACTGAGGAGGTAATAGAGGCGGTGGAAGGAGCACTTTGAGGAACTCCTAAATCCGACTAATACGCCCTCTATGGTAGAGGCAGAGCTGGAGGATGAGGGGGGGGATTGGCATCAATTTCCCTGGTGGAGGTTGCTGAGGTAGTTAAACAACTCCACAGTGGCAAAGCCCCAGGAATTGATGAGATCCGTCCAGAAATGCTTAAAGCTCTGGGTGTGGAGGGGTTGTCTTGGTTGACACGCCTCTTCAACATTGCGTGGAAGTCTGGGACGGTGCCTAAGGAGTGGCAGACCGGGGTGGTGGTTCCCCTTTTTAAAAAGGGGGGACCAGAGGGTGTGTGCCAATTACAGGGGTATCACACTTCTCAGCCTCCCCGGTAAAGTCTACTCCAAGGTGCTGGAAAGGAGGGTTCGGTCGATAGTCGAATCTCAGGTTGAAGAGGAACAATGCGGATTCCGTCCCTGGTCGTGGAACAACGGACCAGATCTTTACTCTCGCAAGGATCCTGGAGGGAGCCTGGGAGTATGCCCAACCAGTCTACATGTGTTTTGTGGATCTGGAGAAGGCGTATGACCGGGTGCCCCGGGAGATACTGTGGGAGGTGCTGCGGGAGTACGGGGTGAGGGGGTCCCTTCTCAGGGCCATCCAATCTCTGTACGACCAAAGCGAGAGCTGTGTCCGGGTTCTCGGCAGTAAGTCGGACTCATTTCAGGTGAGAGTTGGCCTCCGCCAGGGCTGAGCTTTGTCACCAATCCTGTTTGTAGTATTTATGGACAGGATATCGAGGCGTAGTCGGGGTGGAGAGGGGTTGCAGTTCGGTGGGCTGGGGATCTCGTCGCTGCTTTTTGCAGATGATGTGGTCCTGATGGCATCATCGGCCTGTGACCTTCGGTTCGCAGCCGAGTGTGAAGCGGCTGGGATGAGGATCAGCACCTCTAAATCGGAGGCCATGGTTCTCAGCAGGAAACCGATGGAGTGCCTTCTCCAGGTAGGGAATGAGTCCTTACCCCAAGTGAAGGAGTTCAAGTACCTTGGGGGTCTTGTTCGCGAGTGAGGGGACAATGGAGCGGATTGGTCGGAGAATCGGCACAGCAGGTGCGGTATTACATTCAATTTATCGCACCGTTGTGACGAAAAGAGAGTTGAGCCAGAAGGCAAAGCTCTCAATCTACCGGTCAGTTTTTGTTCCTACCCTCACCTATGGTCATGAAGGCTGGGTCATGACCGAAAGAACAAGATCCAATACAAGCGGCCGAAATGGGTTTCCTCAGGAGGGTAGCTGGCATCTCCCTTAGAGATGGGGTGAGAAGCTCAGTTATCCGTGAGGAGATCGGAGTAGAGCCGCTGCTCCTTTGCGTCGAAAGGAGCCAGTTGAGGTGGTTCGGGCATCTGGTAAGGATGCCCCCTGGGCGCCTCCCTAGGGAGGTGTTCCAGGCACATCCAGCTGGGAGGAGGCCTCGGGGGAGACCCAGGACTAGGTGGAGGGATTATATCTCTAACCTGGCCTGGGAACGCCTCGGGATCCCCCAGTCGGAGCTGGTTAATGTGGCCCGGGAAACGGAAGTTTGGGGTCCCCTGCTGGAGCTGCTACCCCCGCGACCCGACCCCGGATAAGTGGATGAAGATGGATGGATGGATGGATGGGACCATATTTACAAAATGAACATCATGCTGTATTGAAGAGGAATTGAAACTAGTGATTGAGATCATAAACTCATTGTGAAAATGTTTACTAAGGAAATAAATCAAGTGAGATGTCATTTTGTCAGACTTCTATATAATTATGGGATATCTTTTTGCAACCAGTGGAGTCGTTGCTAAAACTGAGACGGAATGCAGGTTCAAGGCACTTCCACATTGGCTTCACTTTTCAGACCCAGAAGCTATACATCCAGTATTTGTACAGTCCATGTCATTTAATCACATTTTAAACTCTTAAATTATGGAATACATTAAAAGTAGCAATTGTACACTAAAACTGGACATGAGAACATGACTTAGTAAGTATACTAATTTTTCTTCTCACTTGAATCCCAGTTGAAGAATGTGGCTCTCTCATCTCCTCTGGACCATTTCCACTCCCATGATGATGTATTGAGATACAGACCAATCCAGCCTTCATACGGGGCATACTTGTCAGCCTCCTGTTGGTTTCTGATGGTGATCAAGTCACTATGGTACCATCTGCAGTAGTTCTGAGCAACAGCCCAGGTACTTGAATCGGAGATGGGGACAACCTTTAAGATCCTCAGGCCTGTAGTGACTGCACACGGAGGAGTGGAGAGGACGAAAAAGATGAGGTGGATGAGGAGAAGCCTGGGGATGTTTCTCTCCATGTTGTCTTCAGAAAGGCTTCAAAGTAGAGAAAGATGTTATAACACAATGCAATAATAACAATAATAATAATAACAAGGCTGCTACCTTAATTACAAAACACAATGTATTCATCATCCATCCATCTATCCATTAATTCATTCATTCATATAATTGAGATCCACTGAGAGAGATAATCGGCACAATCAATCGAACCACATTAAAGGTAAGGCAAATTTCACTAGAATTTAAAGGGGCATTTTGAAATGCCCCTTTAAAAATGTATAGTCTGAAAGTGCTAAATAGACAATGAATTGCAGGGGAATGTTCTAAGTATATGGGAACTGAGAACACTACAATAAAATGAAGCTCATTTGGGTGTAAAAAAGAAAACAAGAGTCTTGAATGCCTGAACAGTCTTTATTTCACTGTCTATGGAGCTGCTCCAGACCTTACATGATGACATCACAAGTGTCATGACCTGGCTCATGACAAAATGTGGAGAACACACGTTTGCTCAATTAAATTTAATTAATTTAAATAAACAAAGGTAAACATGCTATCAGTTTATCAGTAATTTATCAGTAATATGTGTATGTGTAGTGTAGGTGGAGCAATGTTAGAACGCACAAGTAACTCAACCCAAAGTCCAAACAAACAAGCAACCTTGAGGAGGGAGAGGAAGAGTGAGTGCCCAGTCATTCCTATTTAAGGACATGTGAGCTATCAGTTCATCCAGGTGTCAATCATCGGTCCTTATTAGCCAATCCCCAGATCCCACAGATGAAATTTCCCTCGGGATGACTAAAGTATCTATCTATCTATCAGAGGGATCCCAAAGGGACTTAAAAGTCTTGAGGCCTAGGAGCCGTCAAACAAATTTGAGACTTAGTTCTCTGGTCTCTGGCTTTGAGAGAGAGTAGCTCATGTTCACAAATATTGATTGAACTTTCCTAGGCCATGGAAATAACATATTGGAATTCATAATTTATGTGGTGGAATTCAATTAATATAGTGTATATATATATATATATATATATATATAGTACTATGACAGAGCAGCACGATCAGGTGTCAAGCCAAACAAAGTCAGGAGGTCACTATCTTAGGGTAAGCAATAGCTGAGCATTAGTATTAGTATTTATTATAAGGATCCCCTTTAGCTGACGCCTAGACGACCAGTCTTCAGGTCCAAAACAACATTTAATCAGACAATATTAAAACATTTCATGACATATACAGAAAAGAAAAGAAATAAATGAAAATAAAATAAATACAACAATATCTGCTTACAGAACTAAATAACAAAAACAAATTTAAAAACATTTCAATTAAATAAAAACAATAAACTTGAAAACAAAGTTATATATTACAGTACATTACATAGCTAACATTAAGGTAGCTCCATAGACAAAGAAGAAAATCAAATATTTTAAACCACACAAACAAGATTAAAAAAACAAAAAAAAAACATGATAAATAATTTAAGTGAAGGTAAGATTTGACTTTATTTTTAAAGTGTACCTTTCCTGTGATAAAATGATTATTCCACACACAACTTGCTCTGTAAATGAAAGTTGTTTTCAGGTAAAGGTGGAACCATCTGCCCCCCCCCCCCACTGGCTCCTCTTGTTAAATAAGTGTGGATATCTAAACTGTAAGTTGTTATCAATAATAAATGATGGTGTCTGAGTTTGAATAACAGAGTGCAACAAACTAAGCACATTGGCTAATAGTCTTTTTCAACACTCAACCATTTAAGACATTCATGCATTTTAACAACATTGGACCTAGAATTGCACATCAGAACAAGTCTAACTGCTAGGATGAACTCTCTCACTACATTTATTCATAAACTTAGTTTCTTTATCCTTTATTTGCACAAGCAAAAATGAAAAGCTCATAAGGTAAACAGCAACAACCAAGCCTGTTTCTATGTTAACACTCACCATAATGACGGCACCAACAAAGGGAGCTCAGCGTGGTGGAAATTAGTTGAAAAGAGATGAGACAGAGCTGATATAGGGCTATGTGGTTCCCCCCCACATATATCCAAGCTCTGATGCACCAGATTCCCACTTAAACTGACCAATCAGAGCAGTGTGTAGAGACGCCTTGCCCAAAAGATTGGCGTCATTCACCTGGGCACAACAGAAATCTTCAAACTTGTTTATCCCCGGTAGTCAAATGTCTTAAGTGGTGTGAAGCAGAGCGAGAGCAGCACGGATTTTAATGATCTGTTCTCCTCAACAAACATAAGCATCTCATTTGATTTGCCTTTTACATATTTCCTTTCTGTAGATTTGCATATTATTTTGCAAGAAGTACAACCCCAGACTGGCATCCTGAGATTTGCTTGAATTAATTGGTTGAAATTATTAAAAATGTAGATTTGTGACTGCAGTTACACTACCATGGTTAGTAACATTTTAGCTGCGTTTTGCAAATAGTTGCAAAAACTGGCTTGATTTCAATTTACAATAAAAACATGTTAGCTCTTTACATACAGTATAAGTACTTTGATGATTACAGACATATATAAAGATGTTAGAAGAAAAACAAAAAACGTACAGATAACTGGCTCACTGGTCAACTCTTGTACTGGAAAGATAGTTGAGAAGGAAGACCACCAATTAAGCCTGAAGACCCGCTGTAGGCCAAAAACAAACCGTTGACACCACCATGTAACTGCTTGTGTTGTTTTGCATACAGCTGCACTCACAGGACTTGATGTTAAATGCAACACACAATCATCAGACAGACACCGCTGGCATTTGAACCCAGCATCCCTTGTTTACTAGACAGGTACTTTGACAGAGAGAGAGAGCACAGTTAGGACTTCTGGGATCAAATATTAAACTGATGGCGTTTCTCCAAAAGGTGATTCCGTTTCATCACCCCCTGCGGTCCCCACCACCGTAGCATAAACGCCCTACCCACATTCAAATGAAGGCGAGGACTGGTGTTTTTCGCCATAGTGCCTGATTTAGTTTGAATTCTAATGCTGAGCTTGCATGTAGAAGCCCAACAGCAGCAGGTTGGATCAGAACGGTAAGACAGGCATCACTGGGATTTGAACCCAGCATATCGTTACAAGACAGATGTTTTGACCAACGTAGCCTACACACCAAACACATGTAAAAAGTGCTTGGACAACTTCTTTATTTGGTTTCCATTCAACCAACATCAACAACTCATTTTATTGTTTGGTGATCGTAAACACAGTAAACGGTTTCTAAAGTGGTATTTGATATTCTGGCTTAATGTTGCATTTTAAACTGATTTGATAATATAAATGAATGTGTGATTGACTATACAGACACTTTAACACAAATTAAATATTTTTAACATTATTTTGAGGGTAGCCCCAACCTTTACTAATCAAAGCCGAATGGTCTTTATAATGATGCTGGCTCAATAGTGGACGCGTGAATTTTAAATGTCTTTTTTCAAACAATGAATTTCATTTGTCATCGTCTCAGATTTGACTTTAGAATAATTAATTCTTAAAACGTTAACAACTGTAAATCACATTTTCCCTTTATGACTAAACTGTAACAAAAAACCACGATAGCTTATTATTGCTTGCTATAAATCCTAATTGTAAACCTTTGGCCTTGAGTTTTGGCAAAAATACAGTTACTTTATCTCTTAAAACTACAAGAAATCACAAATTCATTTTGTTTTACACAGTAATATACTGCTTTATTTCAGCATTATCTTTTGAAGACACATACAAACTGATGAAGGTGGGCAAATGCAACAGCTACACAAAGTAGTTGCTATTCATAGAAATACCTCTAATCTATTTGCTCATCAACTGTCCAATATAAGTCCAGCCCATGCCAGGGCAGACTGCTTGCCATCGTGCAACTGCCCCCACTCCATTCACCCTCAGCTCTCCCGCACATGTTGCTAAATTCTTGGCTAAACACGGATGTTGTGCTCTCCCACTGAAGCCACAGAAGGTCTGGCCTGTATGCACTGCAGCAGGTCAGACATGTTTTCATAGTTTTTAGGAGGTAATGGAGACCATATTGTTAGGACTCAGGATCTCAATCCAGTAACCATCAGGGTCCTGAATGAAGGCCAAGCCTTTCATTTTACCTGAAAAGGAAATAAGAGAAGGGCAAAAAAGGAGTTGTTAATAATATATGAATAAATGTGAAAAATACACTTTTAAAAAAAAGTGTGTGTTCTATTCATGGTGCAGTAATGACACGGCGGTTCACTGAGGAGAAAAGCTTTTCAAACGTAGATGAAGGCACTGAGAGGTGCTTTCTGTTGTTGTGTAATGAGTCAGTAGGTGTAGCCGTCCTATACAGTATATTAGGAAAATACATATTTATCTTTTGTCACTTACATTGAAGGTGCACAAGTATAAATACTTATAGTTATCTGTTAGTTTAGAGTTTACAAAAATCTACAAATCAGCATTGCTTTAATATTCTTGGGATGAAGTGAATGGAAGTGAGGCTGTAGAGAGCAACTTAGTAGATTTATTATTAATAATACTAATAACATTACTTGTGAGAAAGCCAATTTGTCACCTCTAGCGTGGTACATTTTAGCGTTTACTCCCTGTCCTGAGAATTTGAATCAATTTTTTTTTCTTTCTTAAATAAATGGTTTCAACCCATATTTCATTTTTATTTTCATTTTTGAGTTAATAAGCCAACTAAAAAAAGGAGGTGGAGAAAGAAAGATTAAAAATTGTGAAGAAATGTACTAAAACGTCTGTCAGGACCCTTGACATCTTACCGTCATCTGGCTTCTTGACAAACGTGACTCCTTGCTCTTCGAACAGTTTGCAGGCTGCATAGACGTCAGGAACAGCGATTCCAATGTGTCCTGTCAAAGCCCAGGTAATGACTGTTATATACACTATATATCCACACTACCGTTGCACATAGTTTGCTCTAGTGAGCCTTCAAACAGTAACAGACAAGAAGCATACAGTATATCCTTTAAACAAGTGGTGCACAACAGTTAAAAGCACTTAAGATACTTGTAAAAACTGCTCAACATTTAAAACACAGATCACGACAGTTACGTTTCACTATTAAACCAAGAAGGTGTTTAATACTATGACTGGGTGTTCCTGCATTTTAAGTTCATGCATACATTTCACTTTCCCTTTCAAAAGTAATTCTACTGGTCTTTCCTGTCTGTGTGTAAAACAGGGAAGCGGTCTTACCAAATCCACGTGGATCGGAGTTCCCATTGTGATAGGACTGGCTCTCATCAGCCTCAGAGCCCCAGTTACTGAAGGACAGGAGGAATACAAGAAGGTAAGAGAGGAAATGAAAAGAGGAAGAAAGAGAAAGGCACATATTGGAGACCCTTACTGTGTCAGCTCAATGGTGGCTCGTCTGGAAAAAGTCCAGGCTGTCTTTTCCTTCACATCCGTAGGAATCTGCTTCTTGTCCTCGTAGCCCAAGAAGAAGAGAGAGAAACGCATGGGGGGGAAGTCAAACTTTTGCAGGAGCCTGGAGAGAAAACGCCACTCTAGTCTCAGACTCAGTCTCAGATTCTCAACAACCCACATACACACACTAAGCCAAAAACAGCTCTAAAAATGTTTAGGATTCATTGTGTCACTTTTGGGGAACATTTTGTTGCACGTGGAAATAAAGATGAATTGAACTGAAAACGAACACACTAGTACTCACGTCATGCCGAGGATTCTGGTGTAAAAATCCAAGGATTTAACTGGGTCTTTAACCCGCAGCATAGTCTGCTGCATCATGAAATCCTACAACACAGAAACAGAGCTTTATAGACACAGAACACTAAGACAAGTGGCCAACTACACTATGTCTCAATCACAAAGATAACAGGGTAGTGGGTTAGAATTTCTTTAGTCTCGCTTTACCAGACCTTCCTCCACAGCGCTGCAAAGGAAGGTCTGGCTAGTCCACACAGCATTCCTGGATGGGAGAAAAACGTGCTCTGGTTTAATGGCATTTCTTTAAACCAATCACAAATCGTCATGGGCGGTGCTAAGCTCCGAACGGAGCCACGGTGCCTCTGCAAAATAGTCTCAGGAAGGACCTTGTTTTGGTGGAACATGTGGACGTTCAAAAGTAGTTTTAGTCGTGCAACAGAAAACTCAGATTGGACAGATAGTCTAGCTAGCTGTCTGGATTTACCCTGCAGAGATCTGAGGAGCAGTTAACCATAGTCCTCACAAATCCACCAGAGGTTAGAACGCCAACACAGAGGAAGAGGAAGGGGATGCAGATAGAACAGTAAGAAATGAGAAACAACAATTTTACTAGCTCAAAGTGTGAATTTGGATGTGTTGCTCCACAGTGAGTCAACTGCTGGTTGAATTGTGAGGAGCCACAGTTGGTTAGCCACAGACCCAACAGGTTACTCAGAAACACACTTGCATGTTAGCCAACGTTAGAGGCTGGTGGCCTTGTTCCTAATTCCCTTTGAGTACATGTACATAAAAACTACAGACCCTGCTATCACAGGAAGACGAAGTACACTGAATGTACATTCAATGATTAACACTAAGATAGAGGGGTACAGGGTTGGTTCATTCTTGTTTGTGGACTGTTTGGCTGTGGAATGGTTTTAAGTTTATCTGTTCAGATTATTTTGTTCTTGGTATTGTCCAAAAGGTTTGATTTGTTCAAGAAGGCCGAGTTGAACATGGACACTAGATGGAAATTGAAGTTCTATTATGAGTAAGTTTTCAACTTCTTCCTAGCCCTTTGAACATGAATATTATTTGAGTTGCTCATTTGTAGCGGTGGATACCGTCTGATTATCTTTTTTTATTGCTTACAAGTTTTATGTTATTTTTCTAGCATGTTCAATAAATTGACCAAATAAAGAAAGAGTTACAGACGTGAAATATGAAGCCCTGTATTATGTTTGTGTTTTAGAAAGCTCAGAGAAGCCTTTACAGCACATCTGTTGGCTGTGTCTGAATTCCAGCAGATTTCCAAATCCAAGTTTGCAGCCTGTGCTGGCACTCACTCGTGAAGAGGGATTTCAGCCAAACTACTCCTCTGTGCAACCAACCGCATCTAAATCGATGATCACCACATCTGCGTGAGCTATGCATCAGTCATTATTACCATACTGAAAAGATCAGGCCTACATGGATGAGTTCAATTAAATCCCTAATTATATATGCAAAAACATGCCATGACAGTGATGAAGTCCTAAAATGTACAGTCTAGGGCCCATTTCACAAAAGTGATTTGCAAGCACTACTCCCACGCATAAGCAAATGGGGAAAGCATTGCATTTTTACAAACGATTGTTGCTTGTAAATTAAGGGCAACGTTCAGAGCCCTGCATGGATCTCACATGGCCAGGGATGGCTCAGAAGTTTAGTGTGCATTTTGAGTGGTGACATGCACTCTTTGCATACAGTGAGTCTATTGTGTCAAACTAATGCAGGTAGAAATGATCTCATAGGTCGCAGCTCGCATGCTGCAAATTTGATAAAACTGGGTTTTACTCTGATCCCAATATTTGTATTGTATTAGTGTATAAAAACCAAACTACTACTCTGTGTGTTTTACAGTCAAGTATTACCTCTGTGGTTAGCAAGTGTTCCCCATTCCTATGGCTTTCCTCCAACCAAATACAATTTGTCAACTTTCTACAGTGTAAAAGAAGTATCAACACATCCAGAGAAACTTTCCGTAATCCGTTTCTCCAGTTAACTACATCCACATGTTCCACTCACAGTTTTGTCACCGTATAGCTAAATTCATTACTTCAAAACTCCAAAAGAGTTAATGGGATGACACAAAGGCAGTGCATTTAGCCATATTATGGTAATCTGATTAAGTGGATAAGTCAAAGCAAACAAACAGCTAAAAAGTGGATCATGCAGCATGCATAAGATGTTTGAATAGACGTTTATCCATATTATAGTCTTTTTTATTTATCAGGTCAAATTCTAACAAATGTGATCTGTGATTCTGCTGAACCTGCCAGAGCTCACACTTACTGTAAATAGAAACACATTCTAGAAAGTCTTTATTGTGGACTTTGATGGAAGGGAATGACAGCCAGTGCAGATGTTTAAAAATAAGACCTTTTTCATGGCAGACATGTTGACATGTCATAGTAGGAACAGCACAGGTGTATTCAACCCATTAATGATGGCTGCATTCCCCTTAGGAGAGGTCCTGGTGTTGTTCATGCTGACTCACTGAAATATCTCACTGGACACTAGATGGAACTGAGCCATCGTTAAGGTTATCAATTTCAGCTGTGCTCTTCCTACTATGACAAGTCAACATGGCTGCTGTGAAAAAGGTCCATGACCATGCTACAAATTAACCTAAGATTTTTTTAACAAGAGCCTGTAAAACATAGGGACTCTCCAGTGTCATGCCGATTTGGGACATACTGATACTGAGCTGTATCTGAGCAAGTATTGATTGTTTATATTCTTGGGTAATATATATATGTATCGTAACGTTATTATATGCTGTCTACATAACGTTGCAGTAGTGAAAGAATACAGGCGGAACGGTTGGAAAGAGGTTGAATGGCTGGCAGTGAGGACAAGAAAAGGTATGGTTAGAAAAAAAAATATGATCTTCAACTTGTGGATACAGGTTAGCTCTAGCACATTATGCTTGCAACACTGCCCACATTAACCATTCCCAGTCCCGCCTGCTTTTCGCCACAGCATGCGAGAATATTATGGTCTGGCCGCGCCTAAATGCCAACTTTCCTGAGTACGGCCAGTTCTTGCCTAACAGGACTTGTTGTACGCATGCCTTAATAAATGACGTCTCGGCCTTCTCACAAAGTTTGGAGCTTCTTACCACGCGAGAAATGACGGCTGTAAGTTAACGTTAGCTAGCTTACAACACCCTGTGATAAAACCTACATTAGTTACACTAGTTATTTAAAATGTGTACGTCGCTACAACACTTGTCGTAAGCATTGACAAACATGTTAAAAGCATTACCGAATAAGTTGTCATCGGGGGCCCAGCGAACATTTTGTAAAGAAACCTGTCCGATAATGGACACAATGTACATCGCTGTTTAACCTGTTTGGTAGTCGCTGGGTTTGACAGTGACTGGTATAAGTTTAGTTCAACTTTACGAGGGACGGCAATCATCTTACCTTAGTAACTGGGTCTCCATCTTTACAAGCTGATGCCGCTGCCTCGTCTGACAGACCTTTGTCGCTCATTTTTGCTAACAGACTGGAACGTTACAAAGCTGGACCGCAGCTCAGCGGAGCGAACTGACAGGGGAGAGGGACTCAGCCGGACTCATTTAACAGAAACACTTTCCGGTACCAGCTTTCAAAATAAAAGCCACATTGACGACAACTGGAATGTAGTGATTACAGGACAGCACTGGTGGGACATTGACACTTCTTAAGACATTAAAGGGTATTTCCCCCCCCTTTATAATTAAGACTGATTTGATATTGCATATAGAATTGCCAACAAAACCAAATCAGTGTATTTTCAAAAAGTATTTTGATAATTGAGTAAATTGCCCTTAACTTGTGTCAGTACTTTGTTCTGTGTAAACAGGCCCAGCTTTCTGTTTTTAGCACTTGCACTCATAGTTAAGTGCAAGTAGCACCACCTTTTTTTTAAATAAAGACAGTTTTTATCTGTTGGCTAGACAAGGCTCAGTATTATGGAACTAAGGAAGCTTGCTGTAGAATGCATAATGTACCTTTAATTACCAAGCATTTTTCACTACATATAGTTACCAGTTTAATAGGTAAACTCGCAAAAAGTATTCCAATACAATAACACTGTAATAACTCTTATGCTCTCATTATGCTCAGTTCAGCATAATACTGCATCCCAGCATTGTAGTTTGGTAACAGTAACTATTTTAATCCACTACATTTACATTGTAACCTTAATTCATTAAGTATAATACTCGCTTATTAATTAATTTCTTACACTGGTGTCCTACAACACAAATAACCAATGACCAACTGAGCAGGCCAGGGATTCCACCCAGCTATATCCAGGATCAAAAACAACACAGGGCAGTTTGCCATGGAAATTACTTTATTACAGACAAGTTGTAGAGAGGTTTAACGGGAGAGTAGTGACAGAAGACTACATTACTGACTATTAACCATAAACAGTTCCTCACAGCTTTAAGTCATTTGGCTTATTAAGCTGTGTATGATGAGCCACACTCCATAACCAGTCACATAGAGAGAGAAGGGCTGATAAAGCTGTGAGAATAATACCCCAGCTACAAGCCTGAGTACCTGCAGAGTTCCTGAGACTGTTTGGCTGCAAGAGATGGGACTGTTGGCAGGCAAATAGTACTTTTCTCCAGACAGCAGTAGATGGTATGTTTCTCAGGAATTTCTTTCAGCAGTATTTATTTTTTCTTAAGTTTTTCCAAATTTCAAAAAGGTGCAAAACCCCCATTAAATTCTGTGTTGACAGAAACTTTAAAACAAACTAAATCATAATGTTTGTTTGTCTTGACAGTGTTAAGTAGGGAGTTATAAAAAAAATATCACTTCTGAAAAGATTTAATATTTGCCTGGTGTCCTGGTGGTTCTTCCCATTCCAATACAAACCACTGCAGGACAGGGAGTATTCTTTAACATGGTCTTTAGAGAGTAATCAGCCATGTAGGAGGGAAACAGCGCAACCACCATTTTTTTCTCATAACTGAATTCTAAAAAGTAAATAGTTTCTCTCACCTCCACTTTCTTCCAGATGCACTATAACAATGTTAACATATGTTAAAAAAACAAACAAAATATGCCCATCCTAAATACCACAGTCCAGTCACCTCATATCCCTGTTACCCTATACACTGAAAAGAGATCAGGTACAGTATATAGATGAGAGACGATAGGAAAGCCCTTTCAACTACTATGTCCATCCTGGTGCTCCAGCAGAGCAGGTGTTCAGTAGCTGCGTCCAAACAGGGTGTAGTACTGGGCAGGCTCCTTGCCGCTGACACACATCTGACCAGGCTGCAGCGTCTTCAGGGGTGAGAAGGGAATACAGAGGCTCTTGGCGCCCATGGACGGAGCTCCAGGCTCCAGGTCCTGGTCCCTACAGGACAACCAAGCACACATTGTCTTTAATGGTTGAAATTAAAGCACTCAAAGCAAAATGAGAGCAAATTGACAGGAATAAATATTTAACATCTTGTATTTTTTGTAAATGAAACAAATTATGGTGATACTTTACAAATAACCCTGAAAATCCTGAATACATGCATTTGAAATGACTCCATAGAACAGCAAAATGTTAATTGTTTTCTAGCCCAGCGACTGCATAATGTGACTCAGTCCTTATTGCATATGTATATTTGATGGATTTACATCATCATCATCTGCACAGATAATGATGCAGGCAACTTGGTTGTCTTTTGCTTCCTCAAAAAGGTTGAGCAAAGCATTAACGACTGTGTCAGACAGTGACTGGAGTAGTGGTCATTGTTTTACTGTTTGTCTGTGCCTTTATGCTTTTATCTGTGCTTATGTGTCTGTTCTTCTACTTGTGTTTATTTATGGATATGCTTTTTTCTCTGTGCATGTGCGTCTGTATGTTTTCTTTTAATGCCATCAACCTGCTAGCGACTGCAGAGGAACATTTGCCTGTATGGCTAAATCCAGCACATTTACATAATGAACTCAAGTGCTCATGTAAATTAATGTGTATTGTCCCTTCTTACATAAAATACACAAACATGTTGGACGTACTTGGCAGTGGTTTTCTTGATCCAATCCTCGCACTCAATTCCTCCACAGAATGGGATCTGGACAATCTATCAAAAAGATAAATGTATTATCAAATATTTACTCAGATGAGGACACACAATCAAATGTTTTGTGCTGCATGTGATTTGTGTTTCTCACCTTGCCCTGGTCCAACTCTTTCTGGAACTGTTCCATCGTGTCTGCAGGCACCATGTTTCTCTTCAGGTCATCTGAAGCTCTGACAAACGCACAATTTAACACAAACAACACAATTTAACCAGTTTTCTTGCATATTTATGGTCACCATGTAATCAGCTCCTAATTTCCCCGTAATTCTGTGTGTTTTCATTTACAGCTGGATCTGTCAGTCTGTGTACATCATTTTTTAACACGTTTCCCTCAGCTGCTTGGGAAACAGGATGATTTCAACCCTGCAATAACAGATTTTTGGGGCCACCTGGTTGCAGCGGAAAGAAGTTGTGAACACAACATTGACATATCATCACATATAAGATGATATGGCTAACAACTTAGCAAACCGTTGCTTCTTTACGCATCCAGCAGCACTATAAAGGTCTGAAAAGCCATGGGGAGCTGCAGATTCAAGTGATAATTCTCTATGCACGACCAATCTCACATTACACATTATAAAAAATATAAATTATAGCAGCTTCAATTTACAGCTACACGAACCGCAATACTACATTAAGTTTAATATGACGTGTTAGGTGTTTTGTGCCTTTATGACAGCTAGTGATCAGCAGCTGTCCTAAAGAAATGACAGCAGAAGCATTTCTGACCATATATGTCATACATATACTCAGCAAAAAAAGAAACGTCCTGTCACTTTCAACTGCTTTTATATTTTAAGCAAACTTAACATATGCAAATATTTGCATGAACATTAAAAGATTTCACAACTAAGACATAAACTGAACAATGTTCACAGACACGTGACTAACAGAAATGGAATAATGTGTCCCTGAACAAAAGGGGGGGGGGGGGTCAAAATCAAAAGTAGCCCTCAGTATCTGGTGTGGCCACCAGCTGCATTAAGTACCGCAGTACATCTCCTCCTCATGTACTGCACCAGACTGGCCAGTTCTTGCGGTTGTTTTTGCCATCCTGTACCTGTCCCGCAGGTGTGATATTGGGATGTACCGATCCTATGCAGGTGTTGTTACACGTGGTCTGCGAGGACGATCAGCTGTGCTTCCTGTAGCGCTGTCTTTAGGCGCCTCACAGTAGGGACATTGCAATGTATTGCCCTGGCCACATCTGCAGGTCTCATGCCTCCTTCACCATGCCTAAGGCACGTTGACGCAGATTAGCAGGGACCCTGGGCGTCTTTCTTTTGGTGTTTTTCAGTCAGCAGAAAGGTCTCTTTACTTTCCAAATTTTCTTATAACTGACTTTAATTGCCTACCGCCTGCAAGCTGTTATTGTCTTTGACCGTTCAACAGGTGCACGTTCATTAATTGTTTATGGTTCATTGAACAAGCATGGAAAACATTGTTTAAACCCTTTCCAATGAAGATCTCTAAAGTTATTTGGATTTTTACAGTAGTATCTTTAAAATACAGTGTCCTAAAAAAGGGGCGTTTCTTTTTTTGCTGAGTTTATATCAAATACAAGTGTATTTTATTATATTAACAACTATTTCTAACTATTCGTTACATGTATGGCTTTATGTATGCGAGTAAAGGTCTGACCAACATGAGAGGGTCAGTAGACTGTGTGTTGGTTTTTTGTGCAGTGTGAATGCCTCTGAAACAGCAGCTTTTCACATGATACTAAGGCACATGGTGTTAAAATCCTTTGAGTGAGATTTAGAGCAGTTGAGACAGATTTCACTGCAGTGCCAGCCATAGAGTGCAAGTCTGACCCTGCTGCATCTTACTTCTTGAACAGGGAGTTCTGGATGTCCTCCAACATGGCGACCAGCTTCTTCTCCACCTCAGCCTCTGGAATTGTCAACTTTGCGCCCGAGTCTCTCCTCACTGCGACACACTGACTCTGCTTCATATCTTTAGGACCCACTTCTAGACGGATAGGAACTCCCTGGACAAGAGACACAGGCAAACGCAGATAGAAACAACGAGAGAGAGAGAAACGGACAGTCATTATCAATGCCTTTACAGAAAACATGGCTGTTTTATCTTCTTTTTTTATTGGTTCTTATTGTTGAATTTATGCATTCAGGTAAAGCATCTCATTAACTACCACTACTACTATAACTGTTGCCATATTATTTCATACCTTGAGTTCCCAGTGGTTGAACTTCCACCCTGGGGAGTAGTTGTCTCGGAGGTCAGTCTTCACCCTGATGCCAGCATCCAGCAGCCTGCTCATGTATTTAGAGCACTGGGTCAACACTGCCTCCTTCTCCTCCTCTGGCAGGGTGGCAGTGATCCCACATGGGATGATGACAACCTGGGAAAAAAAAAAGAACATTTTATTCATATAGTGCCGTATTCTTTTTTTCTCTGTATGTATCAGTCCGATGTTTACTCTAGCGTGGGGTTTGGTCTTCATCTATTCTTTCAGTCATAAAATATAAGAAGGGGATAAAAACAGGTGTCTTGGGCTAAATGGGTATATCATTACACAGTTGTCAAATTAAACAAGGTATATCTACCATATTTCCATATTTCTGTGTGAGAATGTGGGAGTATCTACCTGCAGACAGGCCACCCTGGGAGGCAGTACGAGACCCATGTTGTCTCCGTGGACCATGGTGAGGACGCCGATGGTCCTGGTTGTGATTCCCCAGGAGTTCTGGAAGGCCAGCTGTTTCTCACCCGGCCTCTTCGGATCCTCAAACATGATCTCAAACATCTTGGCGAAGTTCTGACCAAGATGGTGAGATGTAGCACCCTGAAGAGGCACAAAGCAATGCAAAAGGCAAAATGACTTCATGTTTTTTTTTGTTTTTTTTTAACATTGCAATTACTTTGTTCCTAAACATCAACCCACATGAATCATTGTCTGTTTCTCTGCAGCTCATCATAGTGATGAAATGAAGTGATCTGGCATACTACAGTACCTGAATGGCTCGGCCACTGGCAGAGATGAATGCCTCCACAGTAGTGGTGTAATCTCCTCCTGCAAACTTCTCCTTCTCTGTCTTCCTCCCCTTCACCACAGGGATCGCCATCAGCTCTTCATACACCCTGGCGTACAGATCCAGAATCTGAAGCACCTACAAATACACATGTAAAGCACACAAATACTTAGAGATGTATACAATGCAGCATGGTTTAAACAATAACACTAATTTTTGTACCGTAAATGTACTGCGCCATAATGCACCTCAGCACTTAGAAATTAAAATGCACATTACCCTATGCTATAAATGTTGTGGTGTGTGGCATTGGTGTATGCTACATACGTATCTGTCCCTATACAAATTAACGTTAAAAATAAAAACAGCTCATGTATTTCAAACATAATGGAAGAGGAGTGCTTGTGGTCGTTGTTAAGGTAGCGTTGCCAGGGCCATTACCTCCTCAGCTGCCTCCTCTTTGCTGGCAAAGGCTGTATGTCCCTCCTGCCACAGGAACTCTCTTGTCCTCAGGAAGGGCTGGGGGTGTTTGAACTCCCATCTCTGGAGGGAGAAGTGGGGGAGAGAAAGCGGTGAGAAGAGATAAAAAGAAGTAAGGGTGCCAGTGTTTTGTGTAGCAATTTCTTCATCAAGTTTGTAACTATGAAGATGAAGGTGCAGATGTGACAATAGGAGGATACTGACCACGACATTACACCACTGGTTGAGTTTGATCGGCAGGTCTCTGTGGGACTGGACCCATTTAGCGTAGGCAGGGTACATCACTGGAGCAAAACAAAACAGTCCCAGGTTCATACCAAACATGACACCGCTACATCACTCCGACTGCTCCATTAAAAAGCAAGATAAATGTTTAAAAAGCTATTTACACTTTGTGTACATTCATTGCATGTGTGTCTGCATTGACACATATAGTTTGGTTTTAAAGTCAGAGTCCATTAAAGAGCTGTGGTTCAGACCTGTCTCACTGGTGGGTCTGACAGCGATGGGCTCTGCCAGCTCAGTCTTTCCTGACCGGGTTACCCAGGCAACCTGACAAAGATGACAACATCACCACTGAATGATTATTAACATTGTGCAGTCATATTGTTATGTTATTTATCTTGTTTCAGCAAAGCATACTTCTGGTATTTTTATTTTCATGCTTTCCCCCTCTTTTATGTTATTTTATCTTTTACCTCTGGAGCAAAGTCTTCAATGTGGGTTTTTTCCTTCTCCAGGGCGGCCTGAGAGACGAACATGGGGAAGTAGCAGTTCTCCACACCCATTTTCTTAATCTCCCGGTCAAAGAAGTCTTTAATGGCCTCCCAGATGGCGAAGGACCAGGGCCGCAGCACATAGCAGCCACTAACATCATAGTACTCAATCATCTCGGCCTTAGTGATGACCTGGGGAGAGGAGGAACAATGTTACATTGAAAAAGGGGCATTTCAGAAAAGACTGGCATTTTATAAAGTGGTTTGTTTTCAATTGGCTTATGTGGAAGTAGACAAAAAGGTTTTATTGGAGTAAAGGGGACCTGTGTCCATTCATCTCACCTGAGAGTACCAGTCAGCCAGGTTCTCCTCTTTCTTGGCCTCCAGGCCCAACCTGTCAGGAGACAGACAACTAAGTTAGAGGGATGCAAAGCCTGAGGTTAAGAGGTCCAAAACACTACAATACATAGTATTTAAAGTTTAAGTTTGTTTGTGTTTTGTTAATCACACATTATAATTGATTATTTTGTTTGTAGGCATCACATTGTTTAAGAAGTGGAGAAGATATTGTGGAACTAATGTCCGTTTTACTGTATTAGAGTATTCGCAACTCAAACGGTTTTATTATCTTCGCACTGAAAGAACAATTTGACCGTGGTAATTAAGCACTGCCTAAATACAGTGGCAGACCAATCTGGGAAATTCCCACACCATGCCTCATTAGTTAGTCTATGTGCAGGTACAAGATTTGAGTTGCATGAACACAATCCTAAAACACACAGCCAATCCCAGACCAGCCAACCATGCAACTCAAAGCTCACATCAGTAACTATACAGTTAAAAAAGCAGCTTCATACTGCTAGCTGACAAAACAGAGATAGAGCTGCACCATAAAGGCCAAATCCCAATCTCTATTATTAGCGCGGCATTGTGATCATGATTAGAACTCTTGATCTGAGGAACAGAATTTTTTTTATTGTACTTTTTGCATCTTATATCAAAACCTTGATAATTTTTAACTTAGGTCTTCAGGGTTTACAGGGCTGATATGCAAATGTCTATATTTATTATGGATAGAAAAGCATGCAGAATATTTTTTATATAAGTAGTGCAGCACTATATCATCACATTTGCTCCTCGAGGCTGACAGCAGGACACAAGCACTGATCAAGCAGATGAAAAACACACCAATCATTTTAAACTCACCAACTCTGAATACAAAAACAAAAAAACCTCTTCAGTCGTTAAGCTACAGTAGCAAAGGGTTCTGCTTACAGATGATCCATCTTCAGTTTCCAAGTAAGAAATCCAAGTATGTGCCTTGTCCCCTCTAGTATTTGTTTAAAAAAACTAAAACATACATCTCATGGTATTGTACGTTTTAAATGAAACTGCCAGTTACTGCATGTTAAGTGTTTTGTGGTAGCAATTAAACACATCCATACAAAACAATGTTTCTCGCTGAGGAAGCGTCTCATTCATTTAACTATAATGTATCCAAAACAGAAAAGACAGTTTAGTACAAGGCTTTTTATTGACCCAGACATTTTTACTTTCTATCACTTTCAGCCAAATCATTATCAGTACAACCAACTGTGAATGCTTTATGGTCTCACCATCTAACTTCAGTCTGCAGAGCCTTGCTCCACATGTGGGAGAAATATTTTCACTATTGTTAGAGACAAAATAAAACTGAAAACACGATGTTTTGAAAATAAACTGGTTAAATTTGCACTTATAGAGAGAGACTGAAAGAAAGAGGTCAAAGTAGAAAAGTTGACTTCAGATGCTAAAAGTAAAAACATTTTGTTCCTCAGTATCTGTTTAATGATCACAGTATTTATTTTATCATTTTATCTGAAATAACGACTCACCATTATGTAGTCCCATTTTATACTAAACATTCTGCTGGCTGGTAGCATTTCAACTTTTAAACTAAACCAGATGAAGAAAAAGCTACTTTATCATTGCTGGATCTTCTTGGATCAGTTTCCAGTCTCTCACCGTGTTTGCTTCTTAGGTCCTTGACCATCTCCTGGGCCCCCTGCCCCTACGGAGGATTCCTTGCCCTGGCTGGCTTTGTCTCCTTTAGCCTTCTTCCCTGCTCCTTGTCCTCCTCCTCCTCCCTGTTTCTCAGACTTGTTCTCCCTCTCCTTGCGGTTTTTGTCCTCTCCTCCGGTGGCTCCAGCAGTGGCCACTGGTTTGTAATCCTGTCCAGTAAGCGTCTTGTACTTGTTCTTCAGGTCCAGGAGAGTCTTCACGGCTTCGTCCACCTGTTCCTACAATGGAAGGAAACTGGTTGTTGTCATTTTCCTCTCCAGTACTAGCTGTATTTAACCCCACACTGTGACTGGTTCCTTACCTTGCGGGCCTTCTCGGACTTCAGCTTTCTCACTAGCTCTCCCTGTTGGGCCACCTGTGAGAACAGTTCCTGGGCCTGCGGGGGAGAGCTGGACTGGATTGAGGAAGAGCTGGACTGGCTCTGTACATGGCTACCTGGAGCTTGCAATCCTGGTTTGTAATCCTGTCCGGTCTGCTGTTTATACTCCGCCTTTAGAGCCAACAGCTGCTTCACTGCAGCATCTAGCTGATCCTGATGAACAGCCAGCGAGAAGAGAACCATTTAGTCATAGCAGCAGAGAAAGTTGCAGGACTATTCAACAATATAAAGACTCTAAAAGTAGGGGAAACACTGGTAGTACAGGGATATGTAGTAGCTGTGATACTGCGGTGATAGTCTCACCTTGGATGCCTTTTCAACCTTCAGTTTCCGGACCACTTCTCCCTGCTCAGCAACCTTCTCATAGAGGACAATGGCAGCAGGGGCAGGGCTGGTGCTGTTCTGGACTGGGGCTGCTCCAGGTTTGTACTCCTGGCCTGTGACCTGTTTATATTCCACCTTCAGGGCCAGCAGCTGTTTCACTGCTGCGTCAACCTGGTCCTGGGGACACACGGGCAAGAAAACTGTGACGCATTTCATATTTTTATAATCCTGTAATGGGTAAACAATGTTGTAACAGCATATGTGCATTAATTCACATCAGCATCAGGTAAAATAGAAATATTGTGAAAATCTTGATACTGATGAATAAAATCACTTGTTTAAGCATATAAGCTTATAGCTAAATGTTGCTTTCACTGGCCAGGTTTAGCTTTTAAAATAATTTAATAATAATTAAGGATGTGCCACTTCAAATGACAGGCGGGGTGGCCGTGACAGGAGGCAAGCGTAGACTGTAGGTTTTATTCAGTCTGCCTCAGCTCCATCCACACTCCACCTCTTTGCCCATTTTTGGATGAGCTGTCAGGCATTGCCAAGATGGACACCCACAACCCTCAACAGTCATCAGATTTTGATTCAAATGTTGCTAAATCCTGATTGGTGCACAGACGTACATGACATCAACTTTCTCCAACTGACCTCCGTCCACATCAAACTAGTGAGAAAAGCATGGGAAAAAAATAAATACTATAATTTCTCATGTAAAATAACCCAACAGTTCCAACTGTGGCAGAAAACAGTATGTTCATGTAAGATTCTCATCAGTTAGATGAAGAAGCCAAAATGTAGCAATATTTATCTGTAGTCTGGTGGACAGTCACCACCACCCTGATTACCACAGTGTAATCCCACTGGGCTGCTTCAGTGGTAGTATGAGTAATGAGGTACTAGGCCTTAGTGACAACGTGCTGCACACTGATAGTCACAATTAAACTTTGGGTTTTTTATAAGCACTGGTTTTTGATTTTAAATGGTTTTCTATCACTACATCCCTACTGTCATGCTGCATCAGAATACCTTCGGGGCTTTTTCAGACTTCAGTTTCCTCACAACTTCCCCCTGTTGTGAAACGCGCTCATACAGGGCTGAAGAAGAGCAGGAGGAGGAAGAGTGGGTGGCCGCAGGAGGAGCAGAGGAGGAGGCAGGAGTGGAAGGGGCCATCCCAGGTTTGTAATCCTGACCAGTCAGCTTTTTAAACTCCTCCTTGAGAGCGAGGAGCTGCTTCACAGCTACATCAATCTGCTCCTGGTACCACCAACAAACCAGCTTATTGTTGCAGGTAGTTTAGGGTAAACTTGACTGGCATGCAAACAACGTGGGGGACATGAGCAATGACTGGACAAATCATTCGGGACACAAGCAGCGAGTGACTGGACAAACGACTTTGGATGGGAGAATTCACTGGACAACGAACGAGGACACGTGAAATGATTGGAAAAATCATTCAGTACATTATTAATAAATAGATGGACGACTTGAGATGTGAGTGCTGATTGACGGATGTGGACATAAACAGTAATGGGACAAGCAGATATGGACACGATTAGTAATTGGACAAATGTCCAGGTACCTTAGGTGCCTTCTCTGACTTTAGTTTCCTAACCAGCTCGCCCTGCTGGGTAACGCGGGTAAACGGACAAGAGGTGGGGTCTGTTGATGTGGTGGGCGGGGCTGGAGCTGAGGTGGGAGGAGCCATGCCAGGCTTGTAGTCCATACCTGTCTGCTGCTTAAACTTTGCCTGTAGAGAGAGAAAGTCATTATTCATTTGAACAAATAAGAGTCTTTAATTGCTAAAAGTGTAATTGCTTTAATTGCTTTTCATTACAGCTCACGTGCCTTCAGAGAAAGCAGCTGCTGAACGGCCTTGTCCACTTCGTCTTTAGGAGCCTTGGCAACCTTAAGCTGACGGACAGCTTCACCTTGTGCTAAAATGCTCGAGAATAAGTCACCGGCTGAGGTTGAGGCAGGTGCTGGGGCTGAGGTTGAGGCAGGTGCTGGGGCTGAGGTTGAGGCAGGTGCTGGGGCTGAGGTTGAGGCAGCCTTGGCAGAGGTTGAGGCAGGCTAGGGCGAAAGATAAGGCAGATTTAGAGAGTAAGAAATTGAAGGTACCAGTTTATCGCAGACATCAAAGAGACAACTGTGGGTTCATCTTTAAAACACCCTCCCTGTTGTGATCAAAGACTCTCCTGTTGTCTTTAAATCTGGATTCAAAACCCATCTATTTTTAGTCTATCATTTGGCCAACGTTTGCATTACTGGTTAAACCAGTTAGCAACCACTTTGCTACTGCTGTTGATGTCCCAAAACATCATGGTTACCACTGGATACCACTTCACAGTACAATAGAAGAAGTATGCAGGCCCCAGGGGGAACAATAATGGTCCCTACCTCTAACCAGTTGATGAGCTCAGTTTACTCAGACTATACTCCTTTACTATTAAATCAAATACCGTCCTATACACTAATATCAAGTCTGATTTACAGAATTGAGATAACGGGCTTTGGTCGACGATTTAAAAAAAAGAAATGGATGGTGTTTTTTCCTCAAAAGCACTTACTGTGTTGCTAGATGCCTTGCTCTTGTCCTTGGATCCAGAAGTGGGCATCTCCTTGGTGTGTCCATCAGGAATGTAGAACAGGACACAGGGACTTTCCTTACAGCTGTTAGGGCTGTAGATGTAAACCGTAGTTAGACACAGATGGCAGGACAATCAACACAGTTAGACAGCAGAAATCTGTGACAGTAATGGGCGATATCCTTGAATTGGGGTGGTTCAAACAAACAGGTCAAATAGGTCATTTTCCTCACCTGACAGGCTCATAAGGCTGGTCACAGACGTAGAAGCCCCGCCTCTGGAGCTGGATGATGTCACCTTTCTTCAGGTCCTTTAGACAAGGGTCTCCAAGCATCTTCTCCTCCAACTAAGAAAGTGAGAATAGCGCAATCAAATAAAACAATAGATTTGAAAATGACCAATGTGACGCATGCCGTGAGATTAAGAACACGTGTTGCAGAACAGACCTTGCTGTTTTTATTGATGTACTCCTTGAAGTCGTCGTCTTTGGTGAGGACGGCTTTGGAGATGAGAGGCTGGTAGTTTATGCAGATGGTGGGCAGCAGGGGGGCACTGTTTGTGTCAGCCAGCCACGTGATCTTTGTCGTCTTCTTGAAGTCCTTGTTCTCCAGGTTCAGACGAGCCTCCATGGACTGAACCTTAGCATCTGCCCCTCTGAGCCGTAAGAAAGGGTGCACGTCATTACTTTAATGAGGCACCTCGTGATTCTGAACAATAAGGATTAGCTGAGCAATAATCCCACATACTTGTTGATCTTGGTGATGATGAGGTTGCCCCAGTTGATGAAGGTGACCATCTCTCCCTCTGAGAAGGTCTCAGCATCAGCTCCTTCAACCAGAACTCGAGGTCCATACCAAACCGTCTTCATGCCCACCTCTGTGTTCTGCATGGACACAGAAAGGACTTCAGCATGTGTACTAAGAGACAATTGCGGCACCACTGAGTGAGATTCTGTCTAATGGTGATTTTACACTTTAAATAAACTTGATTGATTGATCTAAACGCTCCATGTGTCCAACACTACAGCATAGTGTTTATGCTACTTTCATGGCAGAAAGTAGCATACCCACAAAGTTATCGCCTGCTGCTGTGCAACTTTCAATCAATCAGATCTTCTCCAGGCACAAACAAACTGCTGATTAGAAAAAGAGCCCTTACCTTAGGGTGTTTGGCCACCTCCTTGATCTCCTCTGTAGCCTCTGAGATGGAGACAGGAACCACATAGGAGCTGGACAGAGCTGTGTACCTGGGAGCCACCGGGTCAATAACCTAACACACACACACAAACAAAGACATACATACACAAACAGGTCAGTAAAAGAAATGCCAGACAAGTGCTTTGTAACAATCTCTACCTACAAAATGCTGAGTAATGAAAGGACAAAGCAGAAAATGATGCAACTTAATTCAAAAGATTTTCTTTGAAAATAAAATAAAAAATAGATACAAAAATGCCTCAGCTCAGTAAGTGGCAAATAAGAAAGTAAGACACACAAGAAGAAATAAATGCTGATTTAATGAGTGAATCATGATCGTATGCAGGCGAGGGAAACAAGCTTTTCTTCAGCTGCTTGTTCAGTCAACATTCACTTTCACTAATGTACCAGCCAGCCTGAGTGTTTAAGAGCCCAATGATGGCTGAATGATTTGCAGAATAGACCATCCAAGCAGAAAGGGATCAACACCATCCCAGCAGGGGCAATTTTGTTTAGATTATACCAGGAGGTGGATACTTTTACTCAAACCACTTCATAGTACAATAGAAGTAGTCTTCTTTCAGTATGGAGGCCCCAGTGGGAACAATGAAATAGTCCCTAGCTCTACCAATTGGGGCTTTCCGACCGGAGGGATTTTTGCAGTTCTTAGAACTAAATGTTCCTAGAACACTTTTTTCGTCGTGTTCCGAAAAATTTGGGGATTTTTAAGTTCCTCTGGCCTCAGTAGCGTACTTTTTTTAGCTCCTACTTCAGACCAGGGTCTTTTCCCTTTTCCTAGGTGGACTTGATTGGTCGAACTTATAAGTCACGCCCACTGGCAACTCGGAAACTTGCAGACACAGCAACAACGGGACATTTTTAACAATTTTCACCATCTTATTCATCATTAAATTCACTTCTGACAACGTTTTAGGCGAGAAATTAACTGTTTAGATTTCTAATATAGGCAGTCTTGCGAAAATTGATGCCGAATTGACAATTTGCTTCAAAGTTTTCGGAGTTGAGAAGCTCCATGAAGTGAGGCGACAGCCAGCAGTCGCCTGCCCCGGCTTCTAGCTCGTCACTCGGCCAGTCCTGCTCAGAGACCCCGCTGTGAGCTGGAGGTCTCTCAGACCGCTCTCGTAAATAAGAGGATTTTATTTCGCCGTTGACGGATCGTTTGTTTAAATATCACAACACATGTCCATCATCAGATTAACAGGAACCTGTGGTTAACTGTCTTTATGGAGTTAAACTCCACAAGCGTGTCCTGTGGGGTCCAGCATTTTGGGCCCCACAAGTATACTGTATTCCCCGGTTTTTGGGCCCCACGAATATAGTAAAACACACACACACAGGGTCTGTTCCGAGTATAATAAAGTCCCGTCTGTGTAGAGCAAAACATTACGTGAATTACTACGAGAATGGACGTGCATTTAATATAGGAAAAGTGCACAAGTATTAGCATCATTTGTTGTTGTTGTATGTGGCGCTAAGGTCTAGTGACGATGCAATAAAGACCATTGCCGTGCTTGCGTCACTCCCTTACCCCTCCTACCAGTCCCTATGGCCACTTGGCCAGTGGGAATGCAAACGGAAAAAAAAGATTTTGGGAGAGAGTAGTTCTTAGAACTGCTTAGAAGTGTACTTTTCCTCTAAAAAGTACAAGTACTATCCAGTCGGAAAGCACCTAATGATGGAATGGAACCAGTTGACTCAGACTAGAAAACCAGCCATTCTTCAAAAAAAAGACATGTATTTATTGCATGCTTTTTTCACCAAAAAAAAACCTCATTTACGTTGATTTAGGAAATAAAGTGTGACGCACTCACTCAAAAAGTTGCAATGGACTAAGGGATGAAGGGAAGGGAATAGATTGAGAGGAAGACATTAAGGAAGGAGGATTTAATACTGGATATTATTGTCTTGTAAAAAAACAAAAAAAATAAACCCAAGAGCTTTGATAATTTCTCTGGTGAAGGACTTGACTTTTTAAATATATTTTAAAGTTTGTTTAACCAGTCTGTTGTAGAGATTTAGCCCTGCATTTAGAAAATCCTTCTGTGTCTAGCCATCTTACTCCCAGAGTTTTAAATCACCCTAACCACAGAAGGGCTGCAAAGCAGAGCTTCCTGTCAACTTTAAGTAAGACAATGCAGTCTCACTGTAGTAGCCCAAATTATTCCCATTACTGGTTTGGTGTTGGGTATAGGCAAAAGGTCTTTTTTGACATTAATGCCATGCATTATTTTCCTTTTTCCTACATTTATTTTGACAAGTCCGGTTCCATGTACCTATGACCATAAAAGACTAACCACACAGAAATGCCTCTTCAACACCTCCATTCCACCCCCAAAAGCCACATTTACTTCACTGATGTCACTAATTATGTTTTGGGAACTGAAGTCTTCAAAACCAAAGCAAGCACACAGCTCCCTATGTTTACTTCCACATTGTTCACAACCAGTTTAAATCAGTGAGGATGGAGAATGGGAAGTGATGAAAGCAACAAACACACATTGTGCACAAGAGTAACATTGATCCATCATACTCATTTTTATGCCATGATACAAGATGAGCTTTCACACAGATATTAGGGAGCCAATTCAGAGTTGTAGAAAATCAAACACAAAATAACTAATTTACCAATCACTTCATTCAATTGTGTCATTTCTCCTTGCTGGTAGAGACTCCCAGTGTCTTGCTAAAAGAAATGTCTCTCTGACCTCTGCTACACAACTCTTCTTTGACAGGTTTTGATAATAGGGCTGTACGATATGAGGAAAATATGTGATATTGTTGTTGAATATCGTGATAACGATATTACATGGAATTAATAAATAGATATTAAAGTGCACTCAGTTCTGCATTTCTGCTGCGATCAGTATTCTGCTAAATTACAACAAAGTGCTTGTTGAATTTAACACAAATGATAGGAAATAATTTCCAACATTCTTTTATTAAACAAATTGAACATTGAATTAAATGTAAAAGGCACCACTTACAAAAAAAATGAAGTTACAATTTAAAAGATATTTTCATTCAACTAACTCAATATCTTTCGCGATATGTCGCAGCCTTTCACAGTGCGTTTTTTGCGCCAGTTGATAACGCAATGATGATGAAAAAACTATATATTGTGAAGCCCTAATTGACAAACATTATTTGAATACATTCTATATACTCTGAACCTCTGATTGGCTGGTAAAACAGTGAAGGCTGTTGGTGGATTTTCAGATAAACCAGCCCATGAGGAAAGCAGGAAGGGAGTGGGTGAAAATGAGCAAGAGGAGGTGGAGAAGGAGGTGGGGAGTACCTTCAGACAGCTAATTGGCAGCTTGGAAACAGAAGTGTGAGATGCTGTTTAATGTCAGATACAAGGAGGGAGGAAGAGAGAGAGAGAGAGAGAGAGAGGAAAGAGGTAGAGACACATTTACACAGAATGGAACGTTTATATTATTTCCTCTCACCGCTTTGTCCTCAATACAAATGTAATTTTGAAGGAGTTATTAACATTAGCTTAGCATTGCAAGGACTACTACCTCAATTGACAGTAGCAATGCCTGCAGAGACACCAGATTAAAAAAATAAATATATATCATCAGTAACTCAGGGGAAATCTGTTGTAGTTTTTAAGTTTTCTAAGATTACTTCAAATCTGTTTGAAGATCTGTTGAAAATAAACATCTGTGAAGAATGTCTGTAACCACACTTAACAACACATTTAACTATCGCCAAGTTGACGTGAAGGAACTTTGGGGGCTGAAGAGGGCAGGGAGGAGTGGGTTACTTGAACATGCATATGAATCCTAAATTGCAACCTGACACCAACTGTCATCACTACTGTTGGTAGTTGTTCTATTGTACTTTGTCCTTGAAGTGATGCAAGACCAGCCTGTCATTAGTAGAAAATCTTTTAATTCAAACTAAAGTGTGAAACTCACTTATGCTCTCTGTTTATGCACATTTTTTAAACGTATTCCTTAGCCCACCTTCCACTTGACTCTGGGATGAAGCAGCAAGTGCCAGCACAGAAAACAACACAGAGGAAGCAACACCGATGTCCAGACAGATGAAAATGGGGGACACCAAAACATGAATACAATCAAATGTGGGACATGAAATGAAGCAGCTGTTTTTTAGGTTTTCAGTGTTATTGGGGGTCATATGGAGGGTGAGGGTGGGGTATTGAGGCAGGGAAACAGGTAGCAAATGAAAGCATTCAACAGAATGATAACAGCAAAGCAGAAGGAAGCCATGCCAGCAGTGAACCCACGGGCAATTCTCTGAACCTTGGTCAATTACAGGCAAGGTTTGTGTCATATTCATTCATTATATCCCCTCTTTCTCTAACATACAGTACAAGCCAGGTCAAACAAATATTGCCCCTAAAAAAGTCCTTAATCTTCGAAACTAGCAAATGTTAGCATATGAAAATGGTCTGCAGTTATATCTTACAAGATACAATTCAACAGAGGTCTACAGAAGGACCCTTCAAAATATTTTAAATGATTCGTACATCTTACTGTTGCAGCAATGCAGACCATGCTTAATTAAAATGGAGCCACATTCAATGTCAGAATAATTATTATCCCCATTTAAGTATACAGCTAGGTTCAGACAATCAGGCCTCGATGTGCGATGAGAAAGGAGAAAAATGTACCTTCTTATTGAAGGCCCAGATCTTGTCCCACTCCATGTTCACCACTGACCTTGATCCGCCCTGGAAGAAGGCAGATAAAACAAAACACATTTCTAACTGATACAAAAGCTCCTGCACTCCATGGATACAATAGATATGCTTTAATTCATTACATTTGCAACTGTGCACTCTCTTAAGTCCTTGATTTTGACATTGTGACAATCAAGACTATGCAGACTGTGTTTATAGTTATACTAAACAATGTAAGCCCTTGTGAAAATGAAAACATATACTGTATATATACACCTTTTAATGGACTTGCATAATTTTCTCTAGTCTGGCAGACAGTTGAAAATGTTATCTCTCATATATTCTTTATCTGCAATCATCAACTCCCTTCTTTGTGTTAAGAGAGGTATCTGGCCTTTTCCCCTGCCCATCCCCAACTATGACACATGTACCTGGGCTGCTATGAACTGTTTCAGACCCTCAACGGTCATTCCTCTCCTCAGGACTCCTCTGACAGTGGGGAAGCGAGGGTCATCCCTGGAGGACAAGATGAGAGAAGTCAAAAGAGAACATGGGGCTAGAGAGGAGGAAAGAGTAAAGGTAAAGAGAGAAAAGGGGAGAAATACAGGAGTCATTTTGGGGACAGGGAGAAGAGAGGAGGTTTGGAGCAGAGCGTGAACGAGCAGAGTGTGCAAGGATTTTGAATGGAACACAGAGCGGATATTTAAAATGTTGGGAGTGTCGCCTTATCACCCGCTCCGGTACCACTCACACTCTGAGTTCGAAGCATGCCAAAGCCTGTCTCTATGCTACTGCAAAACAGTACATGCAGATGAACAGCAGACGTCCTCCCTCTCCATGCTGCAAGTGCCTGTCATCTGGCTGACTTTGTGCTTGCGGAGCGAGCAGCATGAAGGGAGGGTGGACGCCTTTCATCTGATTATTACACAGCTGTTTTTTTCTTTTTTTTGGAGCAAGTAAGCGATTTCAGTGAATCAGGGAGAAATCTGAGTTGAGCGCCAAGCGATACTAAGTGGAGCGGCCTGGTACGGCCTGGAGCGGGGAAGCGGATGGAACGAAACAGCTCTGTGAGCGCTCCACTCTGTTCACATGCTCTGGTTGTGAGGGACCACCAAGAAGGAGTAGAAGAAATAGACGCTTAATACATTCCCTATAGTCTCGTTAATCAGCATCAGTCGCCAGATGTATCAGACTACACCTACCATCCATCGACGTATCCCTGGTCGACAAACCAGGTGAGCTTCCTCTTGGACAGCACTGTGTTGTTGAGGTTGAGTCGAGCATACTCCCAGATGTAGGGCTTCCTCAGGCCCAGAGCCTCGATGATCCAGTAGAACTGCTCGTCACGATCGTGGTACTCCATAGTCCTGAGAGCGTGGGTCACACCCTCCAGACTGTCCACAATGGGACAGGCAAAGTCGTATGTTGGGTAGACTCTGGAAGAAAGGGGGGAAGGGCAGTTTTAACAATGAATATTTGTAGAATATTTCATTATGTCCAATATTTGGTGCAAATTCTACAGATGTTAACATCTTAATGATTTTTAGTTATAAATCATTGATACTAATGATCTAGTTTTCCCCATTCCTGGACTTTGTTTAAATTAAGTACTTGTGGGTGTTTCCAGTGCGAGGGTGTGGAATGGTTTTGCAGCGGTAGAGGGTGGGGTCTCTCATGCAGCCGTTGTTTGAGTTCATGTCAATCTTGGCCCTCATGCAGCAGGTCTGACCGCTCTCTGTCCCAGCTTTCATCTCCGCCCACATCTTCATGTTCTGCTCCACCGCTACAGAGGAGAGAGAGAGAGAGAGTTGTGTGTTGTAGCTTCAGAAAGTTCAGAAATTTGCACTGTAGCTTCAACATTCACTTGGACTGATAAACATGACATGTTTCCCCAGGCGTACTGTTATTTCTGCATTTGGACTCTGCACGCTGCTCTCTCCCCTGCTTCATCTGCTCAGGAGGCGTGTTGTCGATGTAGGCCTTGCCCTCGGCAAGCAGCTGTTCAGCAAATCGCATTATGGTGGCAAAATGGTCGCTGGTGTACGTGAACTGGTCTGGATGGATCTGGAGCATGGAAACATCTTCCAGGATCACCTGAGAAGCAATAAAGACATATTTGATAGAGACATTATTTGACAGTTTTTTTTATCTGAATAATGAAAAGAGTACTTTTCTGGTTTCTTACTGGAAAGAATAACTAATTACATTTTGTTTCTCATTTGCTCTAAGATCTGAGTATTTTACCTTCTCAAAGTCCTCCTTTTCCTTCTCAGGGTTGGTGTCGTCGAAGCGCATGATGAGTTTGCCTTTAAATGTGACCTGGTAGTGCTGGTTGAGCAGAGCAGCCTTGGCATGGCCGATATGCAGGTATCTGGCCACAGAGAGACAGAAAAATGCTTCCTGTTAAGAGATAAATAAATCGGAACTACTCCTGAACTCCAGTTCAAGCCTTACCCGCTGGCCTCAGGAGGGAATCGAACCACCACCTTGCCCATCTCCGCTCCTGGTAACTCCACAAACTTGCCAACATCTTGCTTCTTCTCATCCGACTGTCGATTACAGACACAACCAGTCAGGAATAAAACAGGACCGCTGCATTTGTTTAATAGTTCTACTATACTTTTTTTCACCAAAGCGAGTTCTGGTGAGGTCAAACAAACAGTTATTCTGAATTAAATGAGCACAAACATATTATTCAACCAATGAATCTGTGAAGACTGAGAAGTGTTTTAGTAGATAGGGATTATCAATTCAGTTTCTATACAGGGCAACGGCTTGTGTTGTTTTGTTAACATAAAAAAACTTTTCACACCAATATAAATGAATCATTTTGTTTATCTTTAGCAAACAGTATAAACGCTCCAGGTCAGCCCTGCCTGGCTTCTCATTAGTGATCCATTTCTCCAAATGTTAGACATCAAATCACAAATCACTTGTTATTGTCCAACATTACACTTACATTGGATTTGCTTATTGGAGCATTCTTACTGGCATACTTGTTGCCCACGGCAGTGAAGGGAACCTGCGAGCTCAGGAAAGAGAACCAGCGATTGACATGGGAGAAGGATTTGCCCTGGCTTGGCCATTCCCTATGACCTGCGGAGAAACAACCACAACGGTTTCACCTGTTTACCTACACACATTCCACACTAAAATAGACAAAATGGCAGAGATCCAGACTGGTACATCCAGGATGGCACTGACCTTTGAGGGCAGCCCAGACAGAGAGGTCAGCCAGGGTAAGGGCATGTCCAACCAGGAAGGTCCGCAGGGAAAGGGCCTTATCCAAGTCACCCAGAGCTACGCTCAAAGCAGGCTGACCACACAGATGCCGAGCACTGAACTCCAACCAGTGGTCGACCTGCAGGTACCAGATAGTAGCTCAAATAAGTCAATTAGAACACCAAAGAGAACAGAAAAGCTCTAACATGCACAAACACACACACCTCAGTCTGCTCCATCAGGTTGGCTCCATAGAGGCCCAGAGCGGGAGCCACCCGGGCCAAGTACCGACTGATGGAGTTGGCATCATTGAACTGGATTGCACTGAAGGAAGGAAAGAGCACACAGATGAGAAATAATTGAGTAATAATAAAAACACCAACGTTGCACATCCTATAACTTCACATATACATTCTTTACAGTAGGCCGTTAAAGCTCATTAGGCAATTTAATGAAATGATGTGACCTACTCTGAGACGTGAAGCCGGGTGTCTTTGCCTTCCTCCACCGATACCTGCACACTGTCCTTCACATGCTCTGCTGTCAGAAGCGCTCCTGCAGCACAGAGGAGAAACATCTGTGTTTGTTAGGGTTAGTTGTGAGTCTGGGTAAACATGGTTTAACAGCCTAAATTAGCTTCAGTTAATGTTGTTTACAGATGTGTTCAAGTCTGTACATCCACATCAAAGTTCCTGAAAGCGAAGAAGGTCAAGGTGCTCCAGGATTGGCCAGCCCAGTCACCAGACATGAACATTATTGAGCATGTCTGGGGTAAGATGGAGGAGGAGGCTTGGAAGATGAAACCAAAGAATACTGATGAACTCTGGGAGTCCTGCAAGACTGCTTTCTTTGCTATTCCAGATGACTTCATCAATAAGTTATTTGAGTCATTGCCGAGATGTATGAATGTAGTCCTCCAAGCTCATTTTTTTTTCCCAAGGCACCATGACTTTACGTATGCTCTGATGTTATTGTAGCATGTTTGTGTATTCAAAATAAAGTATACTTTCTACCGTACATTACTGTATTTTTGTATGCGACAAGACTTTTGTCCAAGCCAAATCTGACCGGTCCTAATTCAATGATAAAACTCAATGATTGATACAAGACTTTATTTTGGTATAATAAGCATAATCCAGAAGCCTTTGCCTTTCATATAAGCCATTTCTGATTCCAATTGATCAACTACAAGTCAAGTTATTGTTTGTTGTTCCTACAACTTAGATAAGCGACAAGACTTTTGTCAGGGGCTGTAGATTGGGCTAACTTGCAAATCAGCTTGAAGCACATCCAAAATAACCTAGGGTTCATTCTGCATTGACAATTCGCTGGGAGCTTTAAATAAAGTATGAACAAGGGTTTAAATCCCTAACATGCCAACACTCAATGATAATGGTCTGATGGAAGAGATGGTTAGTTTTAGTCGGTTTAAGGGCGGGTCTTGGCGTGGTCATAGTAGGAAAAAGAATATGGCTTCCAGGAACAGTGCTGCTTTGGCTGCTGCTGCTGCTGCTGCTGCTAAGAAAATGAAACCGATTGCTAAGAGTGCAAAAGTATGCACATGCACTCTCCATCCAGCACTCAACGTTTCAGCATGCTTGCATCAGCCCGCTGTATTCACTGTCACCACACACGGCGCTGTTTAGCCGCTGTCAAAGAAAGCTAGTCATTAAATTAGCTTGCCATAGTATATAGCATTGACACACTACACTTGAAAAGCTTCGTCCTGACTGTATTGAACACACGATACAATGTACTGTCACATATTAATAAAATTCGTCAGGGTATTGATACATTATAGCAACACTGTATGCGTCTATGAACCACCTAGCTGAGCTAACCTGGGTTATTAGCTCTTGCCAGCGTGTCAACTTATCAATAATGTGCATGTAGCTATGATTTCCATGTCCATAACGATTTTTTGCATATAACGAAGCAATGTGTATAGACAGTCCACGGTGCAATTTGAAAAATGTAAAATGTACGGTAGCTGCGGTCATTAAAAGGACAATTTAACGAACTGTCCACATGTTGAGGTTTGGTGTGCCACGATAACAAGCTAGCTAACGTCAGCTTGGTCGCCCCATTTGAACTTATATGGACATACAGTCATACCAATTTTAATTCATATATAACAGACATGGCTGTTTCGTAGCTTTTTCCGTTTTTAGAGTTGAAACATCCGTTGTTCAGTTCAGTTTGTTTCCATAAAACAATATTGACCCAATTAACGTTAGAACAAAACATCAAACTTTTAATGTTTTTTTATTGTACTGTTGATTTCATGTCTTCCGTATCAAGTAAATCCGAATTTCTTGGACAAATCTACCTATATTTTTATTATACGCAAATAAACATTACATTACAGGGTAAGATTTTCAAATTGTGTCTTTGTTAGGGTGACACCTAACAGCGCTAGCCAGCTAGCCAGCTGTCACTAAGTGCATGCACACGACGCAATGAAGAAGTATTTATTCAGGGGTCGCAGGCTGCAACTCACCGAGAGGCGGGTTGCTTGTGTTGATGGTGAGGTTTAACGCCATACTGTGAAATCCTTCTTCCACAAAGGTGGTGAAACCTTTTCACTGTTTCTGAAACCCAACAGCAGTTGTAATAAGCAGACAGCCAAGACTGCTCTTCACACCAAGCTAGCACCCCAGCGATTCCAAAGCAACACAGCGTGAGGAGACCATGGATGTATTAAGAGGAGGAGACAGGCTATGACTTCTTTCGTTTTTATTACTGCTAACCAACAACAACTTGGTGCAATAGTGCCCCCTACTTTAGGAGTATGAACAGACAGACACAAAACAAGCACAACACTGGGAAAAAAGGTCTTATGTGCTTTGCCTTTGCATTTTCCAATAGGATATTCCCTAAACAAAATTTCCATTAGTGGGATTCAAATATCATTATATTAGATTCGTAATTTGTGTTGTCATTTAGCATGTTATTGTACTGTTTCACAATATGAGGATTTAATGGTTTAAAACTGATAGAAAAGCAAATGCAGAACTGCCTTGACTCCTCACAGCAGCATAGGCGTAGATGGAGGGGATATGTCCCCTCCAATATTTAGAAGAGGTAGATTTGTCCCCTCTCAAAAAATATGAAAGACAACCCACTTTTGGGGGGGGGGGGGTTAAAGAACACAACAGGAAGTTAAAAATAAAGATGTGATTTATGTAGATTTAAACTTAAGTGCTTCTGGCTTTAACAGTTTCATTCTCTAACATACTAGTTATAGAGATGTAAACGATACCATAACAAAACCTGAAACGTGTGATGTTTTAAATATGCAGAACATTTTGAATAATACAGGAGAATAATATTAATAATGTTCTTTACATAAAGACATTTGCACCATAAATTGATGCAGAAAAGGCACACATTGTTGCATATAAATTCAGCAGAATGCAGGAAATGAAGCGTTTGAAGCTCAGAATGTTCTGGGGGACGACCCCCAGACCCCTCAGTCATAATGTGCCCCCCCCAATGTTGAAACCAAACCTACACCCTTGCACAACAGTCATGTGGTTCGAACTTAAATGACTATTGTCTTATTTTTTTGTATCTAATTCATTGGATTAAAATAATGAAATATAGCATATACCTTTTTTATATTCAGGTTTCTGAATTCAAAAGTTCATTTAAATTTGCCCCCAAAAATTAAGTCATTATTTCGTTTCTATTAAGTTGACAATCATAATAGAAATGATAAACAGACAAAAACATCTCCTAAACAGCAATTTGAACAAAACAAACATGAACAAAGACCAAACCTACCAGACCAACTGATTTAGTGCTATGATGCGACTCTATATTTTATTGGTCATGGTTGTGTACCAGCCCTTATTTGTTAAACCTATTACCGAATTGCTGGTCCCTGCTTAGTTTTATTTAGTTTTAGTTTTTTTTTTCATTCAATTATATATATCATTTTTTATTTTCTATTTTATGTTGTATGTTTTTATATCTAAAGAGTCTGGAAGAATATGCAGAATCCCCACAGGAAGGCCCAGCCAAGACTGGGGATCAAACCAAAGGTCAGAGCTTTTAATGCCTATTTGTAGCTGTGCTAAACACTGAGCCACTGTTCCACCACATAATAAATGTTGAAAGCAGTCATAAAAAGTCATGTATCCATGGATGTATTACTAGTTTGTATCCCGCGGTGGCGGAACGACAGGAAAGGAAGGAAAAGAAGTTTCAACCCGGACACGTGTTCCTTGTGCACCTCCTGCACTGTGGGGTAAATCCATCCATGGTAGCGTACTACTTGAGTTAGTTTAGCGGTGATTGATACGAGGCTCTGCATTCACAACCCCGGCCACCTGTGCAGCTGCTCACTTATCTGACTTGGTAAAGCAGATATCACGCTAGGCCATTATGTTACATTATTTACGCTCATTATGATATCATCTTATCATTTGTAAATTGCAGGACTTCCATTGTCTCTTTTTGTTTACTGTGATACTCTTTAATTATACATATTTTTTAGTGCCGCCTATTTGCGTAGCTATAATTCATATTTTGCACATTTTTTTAACCATTTCGTCTAAGCATGTTTTGATGTTATTATTAATGTTCACATATTTTATAAACGTAAAATATGTGAACATTAATCACATATCACGACGTAAAAATAGACCATGCGACATAGCCTAGATGCACCCATATGCTGACATCCTGTCAGTTAGTATTTTAGATGCAAACCATCCACTGGTCTCTACTATGTTCCGATTATAAACAGTTAATGTAGATCACCACCATGTTGGTAGAATAAGTTGGCTCAAAGCCTAATGTCCTAAGTTCCATGGCTATCAGTTGGTATGTTTGGTATAAGACTTGTAGCAAGCTGGTGGGGGTGTCAAAGCAGGGCAAATTCTAGCTATATCAAGTGGTGCTGGGCCTTTTAAATGCTGTAGTACACACACAGTCTATCAGTTCATGCTGGTAACATCCACTTTACTGTATTTCTGGTCAGGCATGACTCAGGACAGTCAACATGGCAAGTGGACCATCTCCAGCAGTGATGACGATGATGAGGATCTTCCTCTTTCTGGGACTACAACATCTAAGTCCCACCGAGCCGCTGTATCCAGTCACAGCTCCCATCTGTCTGCCTCTCCTCCCAGCCCCAAACTGGGACCAGTAACAGCCACTGTGGAGGTGAAACCGGAACCAGCAAACACCCCTGTATCCTCACTTGTTATTGGCTCTGAGGCAAGACAGTTAGCAGCACTTCCAGTGAAGTATGAAAGTAGTCCATCATTGGCTGGAAAGCGGAAGAAAGAGGTGTCAGACGGCCCAGGCTGGGCTCTCTCAGATAGTGACGATGATGATGATGATGGAGATGTGAAGGGGAAGAGCCTCAGTAACTTACCAAAGAGGGCGCCTCCGAGCCCTAAAACAAAGAAACCAAAGGTGGAGAACGAGCGTCCTCCGAGCCCCCACGGGCGGCTCTACTACATCGAGGAGCCAGAGGACTTCTTTGAGTCCAGTAGTCCTTGTCTAAATGACACCTACAGGTTTTACCTCAACAAAGTCACAGGCCTGGACAGGAAGTACAACAGTGGAGCTCTGCACATCAGAGGTGAGAAGAGTTTAATGTAATTATATTTTATGCAGACAGTTTCGTCATAATAACAATAAAGTAATGCTTTTAATAAGAAAGTTGCAAGTTAAAATCCCAGCAAAGCAGTAAACAGCTGGAGGGAAAGTTGCAAATGCTCTCTGAGCTAATGGAAGCTGAGTATCTTAACCTTACTTTTTGTTGAATGAGTTAAAATGGGACTTTGCTTGTTTGGTTGCTTCAAGTCAGTTTGTTAATACTTTGGTCACTTTTTTGTTATGACATTGTTATGAGAGGGCAGCAGAGTGATCTCATACGTAGATCGTATGACTACAGCTACCAATTCTTTTAAACATTCTCTTCTATCAAGTAATCTTTAGTTTTTCTTTCATCTAGACATTCTCTCTCCATTATTTGGGACCCTGAAAGAGTCTGCTCAGGTCAGTAAGTTTTATTTTTTAGCCGTGCTAGCAGCATGGCGATGTCGGTCTGTCAATGTCACTTGATCATCTACCACTTTGGTCCAGACTAAAATATCTCAACAACTATTGGATGGATTGCTGTGACGTATTGTACAGCCACCCCTGGTCTCCAGAGGATAACTCCTACTGACTTTGGTGATCCCATGACTTTTCATGTAGTCACCATAATGAGGTTGACATCATTGGATAATTTGCCATGACATTTGGCCATTAATGTTCCCCTAACATCATCACTTTGGTGATCCCAAAAATACTAAACTAATGACATTCATATTCGCCATAGCTGTACTACTGCTAAACATCAGCATGTTAACGTTGTCATTGTGAGCATGTTAGCATAATGACCATTTAGTGCAAGTACAATTTCACAGCTAGCCGTTAGCATTCCTGACGACTCCTGTATACATCTACATACCAGGGTTGGAGGGAATTTGGTCCATTAATACAGGTATACTCTCTTTGTTCATAGTTTAACTACTGCTTTGATATTGCCTGGATGGTTAAGCAGTTCCCATCAGAGTTTAGGTAAGTTCTACTTCTTTATTGCTACGATCACATTATCATAAACAAATCCCCATTTTTTATGATTAGTAGGAATCTGTTAATGTCCACGTTATATGATGGCAGCACCCTCTATTGTATTATGGCTTGTGTAATATGGTTGCAAATGTATTACTGTATGTGAGATATTTTCTCATAAATAAACTGGAGAAAATCCGAAAAATCTCTAACCAGCTCTCTTGTGACAAGTTTGTGTTGTGTGCAATTCTGCAGCTAACCATGAATTAGTGTGTAATAATGACATTCTTTTTTTCTTTTAGTATGCACTAAATGAAGGTGATACATTACACATTTAATTATGGGGGAAATGGCATTTAAGTGAATAATTGCTGTAACAAATGAATCCCTCCAATAATGGCAAATACAAGTACATGCAAGTGGAGGAAAGTAGTGATGCTGGTGACAATCCGGGGAAGCTTGCCCTGTCTTAACATTTGGTTTTTGGCTTGTGTTTACAGGGATCGTCCAGTTCTGATCGTCCATGGAGATAAGCGGGAGGCCAAGGCCCGGCTGGTTCAGCAGGCTCAGCCTTTTCCACATATTCGCTTCTGCCAGGTACATGTTCACCGCCACCCTAACACCCTTTCTCTGAAGTGCAGTTTGGCTGATATTAGAAACACTTACCTGTGGAGTAGGACAGTAATACTGGAACATGCCTGTTAATGGAACTGGATTTCCATTTAAATAGGACTAATGTGTGCAACCTTCCCTGACAGGCCAAGCTGGATATTGCTTTTGGAACTCACCACACGTAAGCATTTCTTTTCCTGCCTGGTATCATACCTGTTTGTTTTTTGTTCACACATGTCAGATCAGTTTTGAACGTTGTTGCAGCTTTATGGATTCAGCCTGAGAGCCCATGACATTTTGTACAGACATTCAATGTCCCCAGAGCTAGTTGGACAAAAGCAAAGTAATTACCTGCATTATCGGGGCTAAAGAAGTTCAATTATCTTTCTAGATATTATGACCACTAGACATCACAATGATTTGTAGAGCCCAGCACCTTTTTCACAGCAGACATTTTGACTTGTCAAAGCAGGAACAGCACAGGTGTATTTAAAAAAATTAATGACGGTTCTGTTCCCAATGTGTCCCAATAAACTATCTATCATGTTATTAAATATACCTGAGCTTTTACTGCTATGAAAAGTCCAAATGTGTGTTTTGAAATAGGGCTGTTATTATTGCACTGGTATCAACCTTATTAAACATATAACTTGTAAAAAGTATTTCTAAACTCTCTGTACATTATGAAATGATTGAACATTAATGTGTGTTCTCATGCAGATACAGTCAGTGGTATTGCAAATTTGGGATAATACAATAATAATAATATGCATATATTTACATTTGGCACAAGGTGACCTGCATTCCAGATAGGAAAGGTCTTGGAGTGTACTCTTTGTTGTTGTTGTCATGTAAAGCAGAACATTGTGTGTCTTTGTGCAGGAAGATGATGTTGCTGTGGTATGAGGAAGGCTTCAGAGTCATCATTCTGACCTCCAACCTCATCAGAGCTGACTGGTACCAGAAAACACAAGGGTGAGTCTGTCTGTTATAGTTCGTTTTTGTTTTTTTTAAACCTTTATTTATCCATAAAAATGTTTTGAGGCCATAAACATCATTTGGACAGCCACATGAAAGAAGAGATAGTCCAACTTGAGAAAGTTTCTTTGTTGCACTGTATCCAGATATAAGGTTGGGAATTCCCCTGAATATATTATTTCCAAACCAGAATGTGGATGAGTCCCATGTTTCCACGGTTACCAAAGGGCAGCAGTGAGAGCGCAGGTGAGTCACCGACCTTCTTCAAGAGGGACCTGCTGGAATACCTGGCAGCATACCGCGCACCAGAACTCGAGGAGTGGATCCAACGAATCAAAGAGCACGACCTGTCAGAGACCAGGTAAACTGCAACATATAATTCAGTTGTAAGTAAATATAAAATCTGCATAGCGAGTAACTCCTATCTTCTACTCATATCTTCTATTATCAGGGTTTATTTGGTCGGCTCAACCCCAGGGAGATATGTTGGCTCAGACATGGAGCGCTGGGGCCACCTGAGGCTGAGGAAGGTACACATTTCTCTGTTGTATTTAATTCACAACAAGAAGAGGTGGTCTGTGTGCAATTTTAAATACATTTTTAAAAATATGCATTTTCTTACCTTTCATAGTCATGGTTTCAGTTTATTTCGATGCAATGTGAAAATCAACTGTTAGACTTACTGTTTAATCTGGTCATCCCTCACACAGTCATGCCATCTTCATATTTAAAATTTTAGTATCAGTAGTGCACAGTTCAAACTATTTGTAGTAGGTGGTCTAAAATGCGCCAACACAGGTATTTTCCTTTTGAATGCTTCATGGCTGATTGTTTAGCAACACTGCTCATGTCACTTAAAGGTATTTCCCAAAAAACACTCTCAGGTATTTGCTTGCATGTACATAGTCCATTATGAACAAGTTTCAGTTCAGCAGCAGCCCGATAACCAGGTGAGTTGGACAAATATCTAAATGTTGCTAATGTAATGTAAAAATAAATGGTATTTTCACAAGGCAATGACAACATTTAAAAAAAAAAATGAAAAGTAACAATTTTCTTGTATTCTCTAACTGGGATTTCCTCATCTCTTTCTTCTCTTCTTCTTCTTTTATTAGCTGTTGTACGACCACACAGACCCAGTTGCCGGGGAGGAAAAGTGGCCTGTGATTGGCCAGTTCTCCAGCATCGGCTCTATGGGACTGGATAAGACCAAATGGTTAAAAGGGGAATTTCAGCGCACAATGACCACGCTGGGGAAAGCCTCTCTTCGCTCAGACCCCCCCATGCACTTGGTATGTTCCTCCAACACCAACTTGATGAGGGGCACGTTCAATCTCAAAACGGTGTGCACCGTTTTGCTACAGTTTCCCTGTTGAACGACATGTTGATTGGTGGGTGTGTCTCTGGTTTATTGGCTGTGTCCCAGGTGATACCCAATCAGCAGAGACGTGTCTGTAAACTCGTGGTAATAAAAAGGCGGTGCGCTTGCGCACACAACAGTATGTTCAACGCACCTCCGTTTCAGTTTAAAAAACCGTGTTGCTACGTTTTGTCGGGGCTGAACGTGGCCCTGGTCTGTTGCTCTGTGAAAAAAGATCAGACAAAACAAGGTTTGAGGTTACATGTTTGCACTTCCTCAGAGTCCCTGCAGGACATTTGATTACCTAAAACCAATTTGTAAAGGGTTTCAGACAGAAAAGTGAACCCCTACCTGCCCTTTTGGAACTACTGACTGATCCCTTGTATGTAATGTACTCTGTGTCTAAGACAGATAGAACAATACACTCATTTCATAAATTAAAGTGAGACTATGTAACTTTTGAAGAAAAAAAATAACACATTCTTCCTTGTACATATAAAAAGTGAAATGCATAAGCAATAAAACGGTTTACTGAGTTTTCTCTATTTGCTGAACTTGGCATTAACCGTTATCCTGCAGATGCAAGCTAACATGACATAGCTTCACTTTAAGATTCTAAAGTTTTGAATTTCTAAAACAAGTTGTTTTTACAGGTGTATCCATCAGTGGAAGATGTGAGGACTAGTTTAGAAGGCTATCCAGGTCAGTAATGTTTTCTTTGGAAATTGAATTTGTTATTATGTCATGTGTCACAGAGAGGTCAGCCTTTACTAAATGCAGGTACAGTTTGGTCACAGCATGATCACTTTTGCTTAGTTGTTTGTTTATGTAATCATCCACCTCAAACAGCTGTGTTTGACTGCTCAGGGATTTGATTATTGAGTGATTGCCGTGTATCTGGTTGTGATGTACATCTCTTCTGTCCTCCAGCGGGAGGCTCTCTTCCCTACAGCATCCAGACGGCTCAGAAACAACTCTGGCTCCACTCCTTCTTCCAGTAAGTTCACTCCTACCAATCAAAATGCAGTCCTCATGTGATGTAATGTAAGGTGTTCACTGGTACTTCTATGTTACATCACCTCTGTGAACCCTGTTAGCTAGTCATGATATCTTCCATTTTTTCATTTGTAATACTCATATTGCATATGGCTGGTCCTACATAAGTTACATTTGAAATCTGGTCAGAAATGATGGGACAGGGGGGTGGACAGGATGCTTTAAGCTTGGTAATGACCTACATAATAATAATAATAAATATACATTTATTCCACGTGGATATGGTGAAAGCTATGTTGGGTATGCCAATCTAAACAGATGTGTTTTAAGATGTGATTTAAATTGATGAAGAGGAGTTACAGTTTAGTTTATACAGCTATATTCATTGTTATACATTCCTTAAAGTTTATCTCAACAGATTAAGTGTGTGTGTGTGTGTGTGTGTGTGTGTGTGTGTGTGTGTAGCCGTTGGAAGGCAAATGGGACAGGAAGAAGTCATGCCATGCCCCACATCAAGACATATATGAGGACATCACCAGATTTCACTCAGCTTGCCTGGTTCCTCGTTACAAGGTGTGTGTGTGTGCGCACGTGCGCTAGCTTTTTGTTGTTGATTTTTCACTACGTGAAATTATTTATGTCTCAATTTGTATATTTGATTTGTTTCTTATATCTTACATGTTACTTACTGCTGGAACTGGTGTGGTAACTCATTCATAAATGTTACCATTAATGTTAATCCAAAACCAGAAATCCATTTTGTCGTGTTTCACCTCAAAATAATTATGATGAAATTTCACTTAATTCTCACTCATAAACATAAATCCTCTACATTCTTGTTTTTTTATTCACAGATCAGACTTTTGTAATTAAATGTCCTCCTCTTATGTAATGTTCAACCTCAACACTCGGATCAGACCCCATCCCACTGAAAATACATTTAGGTGATCATTTCTAATTTACATTTACATTAAAGCTTATGTGTTATGTGTGTTTGTTCAGTGCCAACCTGTCCAAAGCAGCATGGGGTGCACTGGAGAAGAACAACACTCAGGTGATGGTTCGTTCATACGAGCTGGGAGTCCTCTACGTGCCCGCTGCTTTTGTAAGAACCACACATGGACAAACAGCCGCAGTATAACACGTGCTGCATAACAGAGCTGGTGAATAGTAATATGTGGTGTGATGGTTGTCTCCTTCCAGAACATGAAGACATTCCCTCTTCACAAAAATCCGTTTCCTGCCTCCTCCTCCTCCTCTGGTTTCCCTGTGCCATTTGACCTCCCCCCCACATGCTACTCTCCTAAAGGTACAGAAGTGTGTGTGTGTGTGTGTGTGTGTGTGTGTGTGTGTGTGTGTGTGTCTGTGTGAAATCTGTATGTATTCATGTACAGACCGGATTATTCAGCAAGTCTCTCTCCCTTGACATTTGACTTTTGCTTAACAGCAGTTTAGATTGGGTCCTCTCAGGTGTAACCCTAGTTAAAATACTACATGGTCGGTGCTGTTTGCTGTAGTACAAACATCTTAGCAGTTTTTTTAGGTTTTTGTCTGATTTCAGCATTATACCTCAGTAAAACCACGTGCTTACTGCTTAAACTGCAGTTACAGTGACATCTAGTGGCATTTAGGTGAAAGAGTTTATACTAAAACCATAAGACCAAAAGACACATAAACTTATTCCAAAAAACACAGGTTCATATTTGTCCTAAAAGCTAACCTGTCAACTAAGCTGTGTTTTGTGTTAAAATATATATATATATATATATATATATATATATATATATATATCTATATATATATATATATATATATATATATATAATATCATAAAATATTCTCTCCTTTGTTGTGTAAAACTAAAACAATGTCCAAGGAGTTGTGGCTTATTGTCTTATTCAGACAGACCTAAAGGTAGGTTTTACTTGTATCATTAGTTTGTGGGTTATATGTTTTTTTATTCCCTATTTAAAGCAATATTCATAAAATGTAAAAAAAAATAAAATAAAAATTCTTTCCTAATTTCACAAGACACTGAATGGATTTAAAATTATGACAATGTCATTCTGACTAGATTAGCAATATCACCCAAAATCTTATCAGACACTCTCTGCTGGGTTCAAAATGTAGTTTGCTAATGAATGGTAGATATTAACAAAATTCATTCCCATCATCATCAGAAAGTGTTGTTTTGGAATTGACATATTAGGAATAAGCCATATTTTGTTAAAATATTCTAGTACTTATTCTGTAATTATTCCAGAAATAAACATTCTCATTGTACAGATTATTTCTGAAGCCAAAGCCATCCAATCCAATTTATTTCTGGCAGATCAATGCAGCTAAGTGAGCATAATTGAAAATTGATAGGATCTATGAGATACTGCTAAGGTATTCGTCCTTGAGTGGGGCATTTTCTTTCACTTAGACAATAGATGAAGACACATTTTATCAAACCATGTATTTGCATTTAATTTAACTGACCTTTTTTATTTCTGTGTTTTCAGATCAGCCTTGGATCTGGAACATTCCGTACAGCCAGGCTCCTGACACACACGGCAACATCTGGGTTCCCTCCTAACACACACACACACACACACACACACACACACACACACACACACACACACACACACACACACACACACACACACACACACACACACACTCCCTGTACAGACCTCTCTGTTACTATTGTCAGTACTATATCTAAGTGTTAGTTGTCAGTAACATTTATTTTTTATTTTTATACCGCACTGTAGACTCACATGTTTTCTAACAATAAATAAAATAATGTTATCGTTGTCTAGTTGTGATGTAAAGTTTCTGTAAATGTTGCAACAGGATTTAAATGTGAAAGGAAATATCTCATTAGTTTGGGTTACATTTTTGACTTAATTCCATTATTTAAATTTATGATCTCACTGAGATTAATGTTTAGTTTCACAAAGCACCATCACGTAGAAAGTGAAAGAGGTTGTTATAACTCAGTGTGTGATTCTGTAATTCATTTTTTGATTCTTTAGACACAGTGCAGTAGGTCAACAAATTATCAGCAGTGTCAGTGAGCAAACACATTTGTCCTTAAATGTGTCCAGAGGTCAGGTGGGACCATATTTTGGCTTAATGCAGCAGATTCAGCATCTTACTGAGTAAACCTGAGATCCTGCAAGAATAGACCACTTCTTCCAAATCATAATTGCTGTACAGCATGTTCTAAATATGCTGATTCAGCAGTAAGTCGTTACTGAATATCGTGTTTTCATCATGGTACAAATTGATTTTAATAAATACAAAACACAACTTTATAAAACAAACAGGACTTGTAAAGACACCGGGTATAGTCTCTTTTCCTTACGTACAGCAGTGGTTGTAGGACCCACAGCACTGCAGGTTTTCTATCCTACCAGATTGATAATTGTATTCCTACTGTATGGTCTCCCAGCTAGAATGCAAACCAGCAGGGCTCTGTGTAATGAGCACAAGTGTCACTGATCTAAGGAAGGGTCATACATACATACATACATACATACTGTAGGTTCCTTCTGTTCCCACCATCAGTGGTATTCTGGGTAAGGGAGTCAGACCCTGGTGTCAGCTCCACAAGAGTCACAAGTAGGTACTGTCCCTGTGCTTTTTGTTCTGAGGGCTGAAATTGGTGAGAATGTTAAATGTCACTACATGAACAAACTGTGACCTGGTGGTTCCAATTACTCAAAGGTCAGGAGCAATACTGTGTCCACCTCTGTCTGGTTCATGTCAAGACATTTGGGAGAGTTTTTGAGTATGATTAAGTAATGTTTACTTCAGCAGGATGGCCTTTTTTTCCCAATCTTTTTGAGATTTAGTGTGACACTGAACTCTCTCTGTGTGTGTGTGTGTGTGTGTGTGTGTGTGTGTGTGTGTGTGTGTGTGTGTGTGTTTTAAGAGTCACCTAAATGTTCACACTAATACATGTAACATAAAAAAAGAAAAAGGAATTGTTTCATTGATTGTGAAAAAGGTAAACAATTGTTGGAAAGTTGGATCTGAAGCTGTATATTATAACCGCCCTGAGACAAAAGCAAACTTAGTAACATAGATAAATAGATAGATAGATACTTTATTCATCCTGAGGGAAATTTTAGGCATCCAGTAGCTTAGACAACCATAAGTTATAAAAATCACTCACAGAAATGTAAAGAGTTAAATGTGCTAAGGTAGACTGTGTGCAATGGTGGTAGTGCAAAAGAGAACAGTGCAGGGATTGAACAGTGCAATAGCTTATTATTAAATATTAACTATGACTATGAAAAGACAAGAATGTAAACATAATTGAATTAGAATTGCTTGACAAATAAATTATATATACGTTAAGAACAATATATAACAGGGAATACGTGATAAGATGTAGATGTTATGGCCAGTCCAGATTGTTTAGGAGGGCTAATATAAAATATACACAGTCAGGTGTACAGCAGACAAAGTGATATAATAGTAGGGGCTGAGAGAGACAGGCTCATGCTGAAAAGTCCATTTCTCCCCTTCCCCTTTGTGTAGTATTGAAGAGCTGGATGGCCCTGGCGACAAAGGACCTCCTCAACCTGTCTGTTGAGCATGACAGTGACAGAAGTCAGCCACTGAACATGCTCCTCTGTTTAAAGAACGTAAAACATAGTGTCATTAACATATAAGAAACAACCTACAGTGCAACTTCCCTATTGTCCATAGAGTTAAATCAATACTTCTCTGGCACTGTCAACACAAGCTGATACTGTACTGAATTTCAGTTGTAGCCAGGTGTACCTAATAAACTGGCATCTCTGTGTGTACAGTAAATTCCGTAAACTGCGACTCCCGTCGGTCCTTGCGTCATTGTGTCAACATGGCGCCTGTCTGCCGGACAAAAGGCGAATCTGTTTGACGGTGGATTGAAACCCAATTAGAAACAGAGAAGACATTTTGGGAAAACTGTCAGTGTCCGTATGTCCCGGCGCCCCAAGGCAAAGGATATATGGTAAAATTAACATCTGTGGAGGCTCTTAGACTGGAATATTAAGGTAAGTTAAGTCCCGCAGCTCCAACTACTGCAGTATTAAAACGGTCCTGCTAGCCCGATACATTACCTTTTCTCTGTATGGTGATAACTGAAAACTCCTTAAAAATCCGACTGTGCTGCGGCGTTTTACTTGGCGGTTAATGTCAACACTGCCTAAACTGGTTTACACGGTCTTATCTGAATAATAAAGAGTCAGTTTGTAATTCGGCGTGCACATAGTTCACCAAGAAACAGTTAATCAAACACAATGTCAACTTTTACAGTTGGACTACAATGCTCGCTACCGCGATGCAGTGTATTTAAGTAGAGTGTGATTATTACGGTGCAACAACAGGCGAACAAGCAATGCAATGTCCAATTTTGTTGCGCGTAGAATGGATTAGTTTATGCTCTATATGCCGAATTGAGGAGTTATCCTTCATTATCCATAAAACGTTTTAAGACAACCTCTATCGGGCATGCTAAGTTTCCTAGAAGCAGGACAAAATTAAAACACGTTTTTTTCCTGATGTGATTCGGCGTGAAAGTCGATCATTTAAAGCAAACACTCGGCATTGGGGCTACCTTGACATTTGGGACTACTACAATGGAGTCTGCGGCCACATGAGTCTGCTGTTCTGTTTTTGGGTACATTTCGGGGTTTCGAGGCCAGTTAAAAAGTTGCCTACTGTAATTAAATGACTTGTCTATGTGCTCCTGGCACATGTCTACAACCAGGATGCAGTTCAACGTTATGCCACGTCTGGTCAGGCTCTTAGGTCAGGTCACTGGGTTCAGGAATAGAAGTACAGTTTATCGTTAACTCTTCTTTTTTTAGAAGTAATCGTTCAAGTATACACGAAATGATTTTGGACAAACACTTCGTGAGATCCTGTTTTTGCATGGTGTAAAGTTTGTCTGAGAGGTGTGAGGAGTGAACCTGATGGCGATGCAGAGCCTCTAGCTAGAGACAATTTGAGAGTTTCTTGATGTGACAATGTAATCTGGGATTCTGTTGAGAGTTCTCTGCTCCAGGGGGAGGTCAGAGTTCAGGTCAAGTTCAGCTACAGAGCAGCACCTGGAGCTGGTACGTGTTCAGTGTCTTGCTCAATGACACCTCATGATTTGAGTCAAACTGTTAAAGTATTACCCTGGTTGTGACTGCAGTGTTTGTGTGTGTGTATATGTGTATTTCCACGTGTGCCCACACTCCTATACTTCCTACTGTTGCTGCTTAGCACAGATCTCTGAAGGAGTTGAGCAGTGCCAGTCAGCACTATTTGATTACTAGTCCGTCTATCCCTAGTGTACTTGCACACATGTCCCAGCCTCACATAGTCACACATGCTGTAACACACTATATTATTTTACAGTATTATACTGGTTTGCAGTCAGTCCTATAAATCCTAAACTCTTTGTGTGAAGTATTTGCTATTCAGGACTGTACGAGGGGTGCTGATTACCCGGTACTATGATTTTTAACACTATTAATGTGCAGACAGGCACAATGAGACACCGGAAGAGTCCTCTTGAGTTGTGGTTTATTGTAGACATAGACAGGTGGTAGGGCAGAGAAGGCTGGCACCAATTGATTTTATCAATTTTATCCGGCAGCAGTAACTCCTCCTACCAATGATTCACCTAAATATTTTCTGTTTAATACGGTCCGCCGACGGCGACTACATCATATCTGGAACATGTTTGGGTGGAACATGTGTACATTTAAAGGTTGTTTAAGTCGTGCGAGAGAAAACTCAGGACAGATAGTCTAGCTAGCTGTCTGGATTTACCCTGCAGAGATCTGAGGAGCAGTTAACCATAGTCCTCACAAATCCACCAGAGGTTAGAACGCCAACGCAAAGGAAGAGGAAGGGGACGGACATCCGGCAGAAATGAGGGACATCCGGCGGAATTTCCGGCGGCAATGGAGCAATCCTGGAAGCCTGCTGGACCTGGGCGAGAGATGTGACCCATGGCCACATTATCATAGTTCATAAAAATGCAGCGCAGCCAGGGACAATACAGACATTTCATACACAAGACACGTGTAACGCCGCTGACCCGCCAAAGCGCATTCGAGCCGTTCTGGACCCATTCATAATGAGTCAGCCGTCACTCTGTGAGTAGCTAGCATACGCTTCAGTCCATCGTACTCCCCCTCTCTCCCTATATGAGCTACTGGGCTATCCGGGTCTGTTATTGTTGTTGAAAACAATTGAAGGAGCTTTCTCAGAGATATATATTCTTTTTAAATATATCCCAGGCTATTTATTTCAGATAATTTACATGTGTTGCAGCTGTATATTTTCAAATTGGGAAGGAAACCCTGTCTTTGCATTTTATTTTAATCACATCTGTTTTAATAAAAGAGGTTGTGAACATTGGCTCTGACTTAAAACTGACCATTTAGCCCACTTTGTAAAACATATATATTAGAGATAGAGATATATATTGTGTATCGCCATTCAGCCGAAAAATACAGAGATATGATTTTTAGTCTTGGACTAGTGGAAGATCTGATAAGAATCAGTGTGGAGGGGCCCAGTTTGGAGAATGTTGATGCTAGGGAGTGTGGCGAGCTGGTTTAGCCAAGGCCAAAGGGGAAGAAGGCCAGATTACAGGTGTTGTGTCTGAGGGGCATTTGACAGAGAGGGGGGACCCGCTATAAGACTTTGAGTACAGTATAATTGTGCTTCAAATAAAAAAAAAAAAATGTACCAACTCCTTATTCTTGTTTAAAATAATTGACACAATATACATATGAATGTATATGGAGCGTGATAAAAAGGTGACCTTGAAATTATGGCGTTAATGTCGACGCGAGGAAAAGTTGGATGCACTAGTGCGACCAAGGCAAAAAGTTAGTCTGGAGCCCTGTAAGCACTCCTCCTGGTCGAAGAAATATGTAATTTTTGCAGCGAGTGGCACTTTGCCTCTGCCTGGTGTGTTTTCGGCGTTAATCATTTATTAAAATCTGTCCAAACATTTGGTCAGCTGTCACTTGCTCATGCACTCATAGGTGTACAAGTAAAAAAAAGGTTGTTTGTTGAAAGTCACATTTTCTTGGTGTTTTGTTAATCCTCCACTGTTTGTGTTCATCTTAGTTTACAAACTTGGATTGATTTTAAATCTACAGAATATAATCCACAATATTCCAGCTCCCGCTGTACATGTTAGGAGATGTTGGAGTAGAGGCCAGGTGTCTGTAAAGTTAAAGCCAGTTTTGTTAGCAATTCTTGCTCTTCACTGCACAACTTCAGTGCATGTTTTGCAAGGCTGTCACTGGTTGTATGCGGACCATTCAAATGGCACTTAGATACTTCCTGTTTCCTTTGATCATTCTAAAATTGTCTTTAGATTGCATCTGGTTTGCATCTAGCCATTCCATTCCCCATCTCTTTTTTCTTCTTATTTCCTCTCATCTCTCTGAGCAGCTCGCCGGCTATTTGGAGAAAGGCATAAAAGCTGATATTTATGAATATTTGCACAGTGATAAAAATCGACGACATATTTGTCACTTTTCAATTAAGTAGTATTCTTATGTGTTTAGTTTTCTTGCATGCTCCACTTTGTTTGGTTGTCTAAACCACAGATAGTTTGGTTGGAAAGCGTAATACAAGGAAGGATGCTATATAATGTGTTAATTATATCAGTTTTGTAAAGAGCTGCAATAACAGTAATGCAGGAGTAAGTAAAATCATTTCATTGTTAATTTGAAACAAAAAAAGGGAAACTCAAGTTATTATGAAAATGAAAACATAATAGTTGAGATGATCATTTTGCAGTCCTGTATGGATCGTATGTATCAGCTGACTTTATGCAGCGTGACTCATCTTCTGCTGCAGTGAAACAAAGTATGGAGCTTGGCTGTCTGAGATGTACAATTTATTTGGCATTTTTCCCAAGTCATATACACACACACACACACACACACACACACACACACACACACACACACACACACACACACACACACACACACACACACACACCCTCACCCTCCTTTGCTATATAAGTGTTGACATGTCTGCTGACTTTGATTCTCTGCTGTGCCTGTTTTTCTTCTCGGGATTAGAAAGAAAAGCATCATGGCAGATGTGTTATCTCATTTTTCGTTTATCTCTCTATCCTCTCTTGCTCGCTCAATACAGTTCAGTGACTATTTTTACGACATTTCTTTTTTAGAAATGATATAAGATCAGTGCACATTTAAAAGAACATGGCATATCAAACCAATATTGATGGGAAACAACTTTTTTGTTGTTGTTAAAGCTACAATAAAGTGAGCACGTTTTTGATTTGAAAACATACCACACATTACATCATTTGGGTAACATTATATCATGATTAATGGGGCTAAACATGTATCCACTATGATGAAAGCCTTATTTAATCTGGAGGAATGCATTTCATATCTGGATAGCAGCTGCTGAGCTCTGATGTCTTACAGTGTGTGTGTGTGTGTGTGTGTGTGTGTGTGTGTGTGTGTGTGTGTGTGTGTGTGCGCGCGCTGTAAATCGGCAGGCATGAAGCAAATGGATGTGACTGGTCTTCCATTTTGGGGATGTGAAGCTCAGTGGGTAGAGAAAGGTCACTAATGGGTAATAATGTATCAATTAATCAGAAGTAGAACATGTAGAGTTCCGTTACATCAGCTTCCATTTCTGACACTATTCATTACCAGTATTTTTTTGCAGTAGTCACTTAATGTATTTGCATTAGTTAATTTCCTTTCCGCAGTGTAAATGACTTTCATTTGCCACTGGTCAGGCCCTCTTTACGGCGTGGGTTTAAATTGTGCACCCAGTGCACGAGGGATTCACAGAAAACAATGCATGTATAGAACGTGATGTGGAAAATAAAAGCCAGTGCATGCATGCATGCCCGCAATTACGCAATGCAGAAGACAACTTTCGAGCATGAGTTTAGTATTACCATGTTGGACAATATTGTTTACTGTCTTCGTTAGTCCCCTTTTTGAATGAATCCTTTCAGTGGTCGATACGTGAGTTCAGTTCAGCGACTTTTATGATGCCATATCTTTTTTAGAAATGACACAAAATCGGTGCTGTGGTAAGGGCGGAAATCCCAGGGGGGTCGGGGGGGTCAGGCCCCCCCCCCCCCATCTAAGGGTTGTCCCCTCCTAGAAATATCATTAAAACAATGCTGTGTATTGTAAATAACATAATGATGTATACTTAAAATATCTGTGTAAGTAGTAAAACAATACAAACCCCCAAAAATGCTTTTTAAGTTTAGAAACATTTTGAGTCCCCCCTCCCTTGCCTCACAGTGGTTTAGTCCACTGCATGCTGTAGGATCTGCAATAGACTCCCAGTCCCATCAGGTAGTGACAGGAGTGTAGTAAGTAGGCGGTCCAAGGCTGTTTTATTCACATTAAACATCGGATGAAGTTCTTCTTTTCTCAAATAGAAATGATGCTGAGTAATTAATGAATTAGTCATGATAAAATGTTCGCTATGTTAGTGTGATATAATGTAACGTTACCTAGCTTATAGCTTGTTGGATAGAAATGCACCCACTACAACTAACGTTACCACGGCGATAAGCCTAACGTTATGTGTGTGAACTGATATTAGGGTTAATATTGAAGATCTAGAGTTGTGTTTTGCTGAATATGAAGTTAAATGGCTGATCAGTTAAATATATATCCTCTGTCCCAGAAGAAACCTAATATTTATGTGGAGGACGCAAGATCATTTTATAATTATAATATGACCGCGTGGTGAACCTATGAAACAAACTCATATTTAGACATCTGACGTTAAAGATTTGTGTTGTTGTTAAAAATGACAGAGAAAAGAAAAACAGACATAATATCCTTTTTCAGTAGGCCTACACAAAACGCCAAGTAAGTACATTAAGTCCTCATATCAAGACAATTTGGTAACATCTTTATAAGAATGGGTGCTTATGGAAATACTAACGCCACTATGTCACAGGCAAAGGAGACAGAAAGAACTGAGGAACAGGGAGACCAGGGACAGTCAGGTGTAGAGTCTCAGGAGACCAGGGACCGTCAGGTGTAAAGTCTCAGGGAGACCAGGGACAGTCAGGTGTAGAGTCTCAGGGAGACCAGGGACAGTCAGATGGAGAGTCTCAGGGAGACCAGGGACAGTCAGGTGGAGCGTCTCAGGGGAGACCAGGGACTGTCAGGTGTAGAGTCTCAGGGAGACCAGGGACAGTCAGGTGGAGCGTCTCAGGGAGACCAGGGACAGTCAGGTGGAGAGTCTCAGGGAGACCAGGGACAGTCAGATGGAGAGTCTCAGGGAGACCAGGGACAGTCAGGTGGAGCGTCTCAGGGAGACCAGGGACTGTCAGGTGTAGAGTCTCAGGGAGACCAGGGACAGTCAGGTGGAGAGTCTCAGGGAGACCAGGGAGAGTCAGGTGGAGAGTCTCAGGGAGACCAGGGACATTCAGGTGTAAAGTCTCAGGGAGACCAGGGACAGTCAGGTGTAGAGTCTCAGGGAGACCAGGGACAGTCAGATGGAGAGTCTCAGGGAGACCAGGGACAGTCAGGTGGAGCGCCTCAGGGAGACCAGGGACTGTCAGGTGTAGAGTCTCAGGGAGACCAGGACAGTCAGGTGGAGAGTCTCAGGGAGACCAGGGACAGTCAGGTGTAGAGTCTCAGGGAGACCAGGGACCGTCAGGTGTAAAGTCTCAGGGAGACCAGGGACAGTCAGGTGTAGAGTCTCAGGGAGACCAGGGACCGTCAGGTGGAGCGTCTCAGGGAGACCAGGGACAGTCAGGTGGAGAGTCTCAGGGAGACCAGGGACAGTCAGGTGTAGAGTCTCAGGGAGACTAGGGACAGTCAGATGGAGAGTCTCAGGGAGACCAGGGACAGTCAGGTGTAGAGTCTCAGGGAGACCAGGGACAGTCAGGTGGAGAGTCTCAGGGAGACCAGGGACAGTCAGGTGGAGAGTCTCAGGGAGACCAGGGACAGTCAGGTGGAGAGTCTCAGGGAGACCAGGGACAGTCAGGTGGAGAGTCAATTGTCAAAACTCACTTACAGTTACCATGGTAACCAGGGGTGTCGACAGATCAACCAGGACTGAATTATGTTCTCATTGACATATATTGTTTGTGCCTATGACGTTGACTATTGATTTTCTTCCAAAGCTGTTTTTTTCTCTCAAATATTTTAAACTGTGCATTGTTTACATCCATGTTATCACAGGATAGTTCACAGTTTTTTTTCACTGTCTTTGTTGGTGCATTGCTACACTCCTTTTGGGTGTTACTGCCACCAACTGCAATCAACTGGAAAACCAATGGCAAGAGGTGAATCACACAGAACTTAGATCGGACCCAAAAAAATCCACCCCGACCCTACCCGAGCCCGTGCACGTTGCGTCCGAGCCCGGCCCAGCCCGACACATTAACTGGAATTATGAGCCCGAGCCCGATTTAAATCCGACAATTTTTTAATACGTGGGCCGTTATAACTGACGTTCTCAACTACAATTCACCCTTCGCTAAGCCCCGCCCTCCTTAGTTACTGTTGCTACGCCTGACAAGCTTTCGTGCCTGGCACGTCTATTACACTATGTATGCACCGGTGTCAGACATTCCCAAGGAGATAATTAATAATTTTTGGCGAACAGGTGAAATATCTGAGAGAGCAAGACAAAAGGGACTGCAGTATGCATTCGAGGGATATATCCACGACATAATATGCAACCGATGAGAGAATAATTTCATCAAATTTGAAGCTAAACCTAGCTATAGGTCATGCAATAATGTGAGCCGCCTCATACGCTGACCATTCAAATGGGAAACACACAAATTGAGGAACAGCTATGTTCATGCACAGCAGGGTAAGTGACATTTGAAAATAGTCTAATAATTATAATAATTATAAATCCAACAGCTGATCCATAAATCTTGTGGAATAAACACAAGACATTAGCTTGAACACTTTGCAATGATAACATTCTCCTGCTTATATTTTTAGCGATTAACAAAATGCTGAAATATATTATGTATGTCAGTGAGCCTCCGTCTTACCTTTAATCATCTTAAGGATGGGTTATTAACAGATGTGTACCCACTCTGTCTCTCTGGGACATGTTTTCATGCTAATCAAATGTGTTTGTAGCTTGAAAGAAGCTAGCGCGGACCGCTGATTAGCTTACAATGCTAGTATTCGGGGCACAGGGAAAGTAAAAACTAATCACTATTTATACCACTAAAAAGGCTCAAGATATCACCACACTTCAACTGTAGCATAATGAGGGTCCCTAAATGTTAACCGAAGCATTGAGAACTTTGTAAGTGTACAGACAGTTTACAGTTTATTAAAAAGATAGTTTAGAAAGACAGTAGCTCCCAAGACAGCGGCCGCCTGCATACGAGAACGCTCCTCTCCACAGCGCTAATAGTGGTCAAAAACTCTACAGAGTACTCTTTAAATACTTTATTTTCCGTGCATTAGAACAACGCTCCATTTTTATGATTTTTCTAGTTGCATAAAAGTAAAGGTTAGAGACAGTAAAATGTTCTACATGTATAGAATTGTTTCTGTTTGCACAAAAATACTGTACTAACAAAGTTGAAAGTAAATCTAGGGGGTTCCTTTTCTTCTGCCATTAATGGTATTGTAATGATCTCCTCCAGGATGTTCCAGCAGTGTGAGGAGCCTCGTTTCACCATCGAGCAGATTGACCTCCTCCAGAGGCTACGGAGGACAGGTATCACACAGGTGGAGGTCCTCCATGCCCTGGACACCCTGGACCACCTGGACCGCCAACATGGACACACGTTGACCCTTAAGCCTCCCTACATGCCTCCCTCGTCTTCCTTGTCTTCTTCCAACGCTGTCGTCGCCTCTTCTTCCATGACTTCCACCGCCACTCAGACAAGTTTCCCTAACAACCGACTCTCACCGTCACCTAATAACAACTTTGACACCGCCTCCCCGCTTCTACCGATTCCAGTAGCATCGCCTGTCACCATGGCAGCGGTAGTCCAGAACGGCCTAATTGCTGTCACCAACGGGAAGCTGTCACCTCCCCGGTTTCCTCTTGGTGTTGTGAGTGGCAGTGTCACGGCGCCAGGCTACGGGTTCGAGACCAGCGAAGAGGACTTAGATGTTGATGACAAGGTGGAAGACTTGATGAGGTAAGACCAGACTAGACCTGTCTTAACTTAGACTAGGTTGGACCAGTACTGACGAGGCCAGGAATTACCAGGCCAGACCAGCTCAGAGTAGATTAAATCGCCAGGCCAATATTTTGGCCGTTACTCGCTCATTGCAGACATATCGGTATCAACCTATACGGTAATGACAAGTTGATTTCATTTCCACTGTAAAATGCCCTGCCCAGTGCATTTCTTTAGTGCATAAACATGTTTTAACTAGTTGGCAAACTCCATGCCTCATGTATTTTCATTTCCTTAGACTTCCAATAAGCTTGTTGCTGACAGTATTAAACAAGGTTAAACACACTTTATTTAAACTGTCTCTATCATTGGCTGTAACATTTGCTATTATGTGATGCTAATGATGCCAATGTGAACACAGAGTAGTGTCAGCTTTGAGAGTGCTTTGAGAGTGCTAGATATAAAAGGTTTACCAATTTAAACATGCGCCTAATGCTTAATTTAGCACCCCCGTCAGAAAAACGTGAATTACTAAATGAAGGAAGACGTGGATTCACAATAATGTACACTTTTCACAGACATCATACATTTACAGTATCATAGCAAAGTAAACATAGTATCTAAATGTATGTATCTAAATAATAATAATAATGCTAAGTGCAATGACAGTATTTTGTCCTTCTTAACTTGGGAACCTGAGATGTGCTACCTTTTTGTCACTTTTTAATAACAATAATAATAATAATAATAATAATAATTGTGAATTGGTAAACCAAAATCAAACAAACCATCTCATAATTGTATTAACTGCAGCATTGTTTGTTTACCCTGTTATGACATGTCTGAGGGTCACAATGTTCTCACGACAGATTAAAGGACTGATGATGATATGTGTTTAAAGAAAAGGGTCAGGGCGTCCAGATAGCTCAGTTGGTAGGGCAGCGCCCATATATAGAGGTTTACTCCTCGACGCAGCGGGCCCAGGTTTCACTCTGACCTGCGGCCCTTTGCTGCATGTCATTCCCCCCCCTCTCTCCCCTTTCAGCTGTCCTGTCAATAAAGGCCTAAAAATGCCCCAAAAATAATATAAAAATAGGGTCTATTCTCTTTTTCAGTGTGCCAACTCAGTAGAAGGCTGACAAAGTTACTATTTTCTGTCGCCAGTGGGGGAAATGTCTTACGTGTACTTTGACGAGACCATTAAAATACTTAAGAAATCATTCAACATGTATTAATCACAATGTAAGGTTTAGAAATGGTGGTTAAAATGGACTAATATCTTGTCTTATATACTGCAGTTGATACGTATAAAGTAAAGTCACTAACACGACCAACTGGACTTAGAGCTGTCAGATAACAAGTATATTCTGTACGGTTTGCTACAACCATGACAATAATTAGTACTCTGAATTATAATTTACATAATTGCGATTTATATGATTTATGAAGAACCCAACATATTCAGTAGATCGCTGCACCAGAGAGCAGGTGTTAATACAGAGGGTCTGATGGTCGACAAGCCTGCCTGTAGCTCACACTGAATATGATACAAGGATTTATGCCTACATGCAAGCACGCACGCGCACACACACACACACACACACACACACACACACACACACACACACACACACACACACACACACACTCACTAGTGCTGCTCATCTGAAGTCTGCAGTCAGACAGCGGCAATCAGATTGGTTTTGATTTGAGATTGCGTGAAGATGAAATGAAACCAGAAAGCAGTGAGTATTACAGCAGCAGGATCTGGCCTCTGATTCCTGCACATATTCAAGCGGCTGGCAGTAATTTATATGTAGATTGCAGAGTTACAGCTGGTTTAAGTATAGTGCCTGTTACTTTGTGCCATATGTGAAATGTGAGACTGTTGAGAGATGTAAACAGTTATTGTACTTTGTGTTAAACAGTAGAATCCCCTCTTTGCTTGTAGGAGGGACAGTGCTATGATCAAAGAAGAGATTAAGTCCTTCCTGGCGAACAGGCGGATCTCCCAGGCTGTGGTCGCTCAGGTAACAGGTGAGTATCGACTAACCACCAGAAAGGGTTGACATGCCAGCAAGTGTCCAGCCTACTGACGGTACAGATCTCGCTCTGTTCCTCTTCCTTCAGGGATCAGTCAGAGTCGGATCTCCCACTGGCTCCTACAGCAGGGATCAGACCTCAGCGAGCAGAAGAAAAGAGCCTTCTTTCGCTGGTACCAGCTGGAGAAAACCAACCCTGGTAATACCACCCACCAACATCACGCTTACATCTCCTGCAACTCTTCCACTAGTAAAAAAAAAAAATAATACTTCAATAACACCTGGAGTTTCTTAACGTTGGCTGAGCAAAAATCATGCCGTTCAGTTAGGAGGACAATCCCTACTACAACACAATGGCAAGAGCTTGTTATCTGTTAAAACAGGTTGTCATTGCGTATTGTCAAAGTCTCCTTGAGTAGGACTCCCAGATTGACAGCTCTAATACATCAGTGCAGAAAAGGAAAATTGTACCTCAGCTCATTGGTATTCATAGCTGGGATTTCAACAAGAAATAGGACAGTGACATTCCTTAATTTCGTTGCAGATGTGACAAACTGTAAGTTGTAATCCAAGGGTTTTCAGACAGAAAAGAAAGTCACGGAACGTTTTTATGGGCATCTTGAGATCTCCCTGGTTACAGAAATAAAGACTGTTTTAGTTCTGTTTAAAGAACTGTTTTCCTGTGATTGAACAATGAATACATTGTGGTTAGACCAACAGAGTGGAATGTACGGTATGAAAAACCAGTACAGTCTAGTTATCCTGTGTCTTCCCTTAAGAAGAGAAATTAGAATCTCTTGACTTTGATTTGGCTAGATGCTCTAAAATAAATGAAAGTCAGGTGTCTTTGTTCTCACAACCTCATGATGAAGTATACACACACAGTAAATGTGCAATACATAATGATTTCTTTTCATTATTCTATTTGAGACCTATTTTTAGGTGGTGAAATGCTAAATAGAAAAGTGCTTGTGAATTAGCAATCAGCTGTGAAACTTGTCCTACTACTCTCTAAGCATCACACCGGGCCTTTCCCATTTCCTAAATTTGTACCTCCTCGCTCCTCGATCCTCTGGATTGTGACCCGGAAATCAGCTTGCCATGTTGAAAGACGTCCCAATTCCTAAAATGCACATCGAGGAGTGAGGATCGAGCATCGAGGAGCCTCCTCCGAGGAGTTAAAATCGAGGATACACTGATGTCTCCTCGCTGAAGACTTTTCACCCGCCGCATGTAAACATAGAGGTGTGGCAGAGCGAGAGGAGGAGAGAGAGAGAGCGATAATATCCACGGCTCTGTGGTTAATCTAACGTTACGGATCGGGCCGGTCAGATCTTACAAATTACTATATTATATATATATATATATATATATATATATTATATTATATTGGGTGGGTGAAATAATACACAATTAATGAGGAAAATATTATTAACGTTTTCTAAAATGTGAACATAGCAGAGCTGCTTTCAGACATCGTGAATCATATCGCAATCGCAATATCAGTCAAAATAATCCCAATTACATATTTTCCTCATATAGTGCAGCTCTGTCGGACAAACAGCTTCATTTGGAAGAGCGTCTGAGAGACGCTCCAGAAACAGCTGCTTAACTTCATTAGGATTAGTTCAGAACCTAAAAGTCTAGTTCTGTTCACTCTGTCCAGTTTATAACTACAGTTTTACTGCTTAAATATCCGACGATATCAGCTGCAGTGGCATTTCTGCGCGCATGGAAACTTTTACAAGCAGCATCTCTAATCATTAAGGTAAATTGTTTTAGAAAACACTTATATTAATACAATACATCATTTAAAAAGCAACAGAGCCTGCAGGGACAGCTGAGGGACAGCTAAACGTCCATACGGGTCTCTAAATCGGAGAAAATAATTCATTCAGGTGGGTGGAAGGTGGTAGAGGTTAAGCTTATTTGGATAAAGAGCCGATCCACGCAGATAGAGTGTGTTTGTCTGTATATAATATAGCCTTTATTTTTGTATAGTTCTTTTCATACAAACATTTGTAGTGTTTTACACTAAATATATAGCCATACCGTGTATGTAGGCCATAGGCTATTATAAATATAAAGGCCTATGTATATATATGTGTGTGTGTGTGTGTGTGTGTGTGTGTGTGTGTGTGTGTGTGTGTGTGTGTGTGTGTGCGACCCCCATACATTCTTATCCACATTGTGAATTGAATTCATAGTAAATATATAGAAGTTGTCATGAACAAGGTTCTGCTCCTCTGACAGAGATCATAAAAGGCACCGTATGACAGCTGATGCAGTGGTGCTGCATCAATGAAAATAAGCTTTCTTATTATTAAAGCTGTCTGGTGTCTGTGACTTCAGGTGCCACTCTTGCTATGCGAGCCGCCCCATTGGCTCTGGAGGAGGTGATGGACTGGCACCAAGCCCCGCCTCCATTTGGCTCGGCCCCCGGGGGCTTCCGCCTGCGGCGAGGGAGCAGATTCACCTGGAGGAAGGAGTGTCTGGCTGTTATGGAGAGGTGAGCTGTCTGGGGGGTGAGGAGGAGGTCTGGACTGGCTCAGAGTGTATTTAATCGAGTTTGATGGCTTTGTAATTATACCATGGCATGGTGAACATGTGTGTGTCTACACAGCTACTTCATTGATAACCAGTACCCCGATGAAGCCAAGAGAGAGGAGATTGCCACCGCCTGCAACGCTGTCATTCAGAAACCAGGTAGGTAATAACAGGAATGAATGACTAAAATTATAATCCATAGTACATTACTATAAATTGTATATATACAGTAATTGCTTGGTTAACAAAATAGTTTTACTCTTTACTTTTAGCAACTTGGCTCACACTTACAAAGTAGTTATTTAGCTCTTGAATCAGAAGCAGCTTTTACTGATTGAGAGGACGAGCATTTATTGTTCTGCACATGGCTGTTCAATGGCCTCTTTAATAACATGTCCATGTCAAGTAGCCATATGGCTTAAATGCAACTGCATGGATATTTCTAGATATATAATTGGCTATGAATCATATTCCATTTAGTAATGGCTGATGGGGAAATACATGATGATATAGTTAAAACACTGTGTTGTTCCCTCTGTCATGTCCATTACTTTGTATACTGAGATTTAACAGCCAGTGTTGCTTTTACGTTATGTCCACTTATCAAGACTGCAAATTGCCAGCCATTTTCATATATCGATAGAAAGATAGATATTAACTACTCTCTTGGTTCCATACATATTGGTCATGTTGCAACAAAAACAAGGTAACTAGAAGAGTCGCTTCATAACAAACACACTACTTATATATACATATAATACTTATATGTTGGATAAAATTAGCAGCTGCAATGAATCGTTGAACTGCATTGTAAGCTTTCATGTCTCAGGAAAAAAAAGCAAATATCTATCTATATGTGTGTGTGTGTGTGTGTGTGTGTGTGTGTGTGTGTTTTTTACAGGAAAGAAGCTGTCCGATTTGGAGAGGGTAACATCTCTGAAGGTCTACAACTGGTTTGCCAACCGTCGCAAAGACATCAAGAGGCGTGCTAACATTGGTAATGTCTACCTCTGTGTATATATATGTGTGTGTGTGTGTGTGTGTGTGTGTGTGTGTGTGTTTGTTAACAGTAGTGAATGTTATTAGAGTTACACACTATACATCCTAGTATGACTAAAGGCTGTAACATGAAGAAAATACTTACAAACCCAATGTGTGTTATCCCTTTAAGAAGCATATATCCACTGTGCTGTCAGCCTCTAAATAAATCATTAAACACACACGAAAGAGCTTTTACTCTTCAGCACCCGTCCTTGTTGACCAACTGGATGTTGCTTGCTCTCTGTATCACAGCCAACACTGAGCTTGCTCGTCACAACACTGCTGTAGAATTTCACACACACCTGGGCATCAATGAGGAATACACATTCCTGGAAATTCTTGACTGTTGGAAATGCTTCCTTATTTCAACTAGCAGTTGTTCTGCTTTAAAAAAAAAAAAAAAAGCAACTCCTTCATTCTTACTTTGCGTCACTGTTGACTGAGTGTGTTGTTGTTGTTGTTGTTGTTTGACGTCGATATGCTATGATGAGGTTTGTGTTTTTGAAGAAGCAGCCATCTTGGAGAGCCACGGCATCGAGGTTCAGAGTCCAGGCGGTCAGTCCAACAGCGACGAGGTGGATGGCAACGACTTCCCCGACCAGGTAACCTGCACGTAAATTAGTTGTAGGATGTTTTTGCACCGAGCAGCTCAGAGGTATGCACGTGTGGAACAGGAAACGTACGGGGCTCAGTGAAGTTTGTCTGTCAGTAAAGTTAAACAGTGTATGAAACATTACACAATCTACTTTGTTTTGATTCCTCTTTGTGTAACCTGTTTTTTTTTTTTTTTTACATTCAGTCACATATTTGACTCAAAGATTATGAATCACTACTTGTATAGATGATTAGAGACATTATGACACTATTTTTGTAACAGCAGACCTGGTTATTGTGTAACCTGTGTGCCGCTCTGTCACAGGGTTGTGAGGTGTCCTTATTTGACAAGAGAGCTTCAGCCAGGCACTTTGGTTTCAGTCGAGCTGACCTGTCCTCTCCAACTCAGGTACAGCCCGACTAGACACACACACACACACACACACACACACACACACACACATTGGTGTACGTTCAAAAGTTGTTTTAGTCAGGGCCCCTGGTTAGCTCACCTGGTAGAGCAGCGCCCATATATAGAGGTTTACTCCTCGACGCAGCGGGCCCAGGATTGACTCCGACCTGCGGCCCTTTGCTGCATGTCATTACCCATCTCTCCCCTTTCGTGTCTTCAGCTGTCCTATAGAAATGAAGGCCTAAAATGCCCAAAAATTATCTTTAAAAAAAAAAGTAGTTTTAGTCGTGCAACAGAAAACTCCGATTGGACAGATAGTCTAGCTAGCTGTCTGGATTTACCCTGCAGAGATCTGAGGAGCAGTTAACCATAGTCCTCACAAATCAGCCGGAGGTTAGAACGCCAACACAAAGGAAGAGGAAGGGGACGGACACCCAGCTAAAAAGAATGACATCTGGTGGAATTTCCAGTGGCACTGGAGCAATCCCGGATATGGAATATTGTGGATATAGACTATTTACTGCATTGATCAAAGAGCTCTGGCCTCAGATGAAGAGATGAGGGCAGATTTACAATAAACATAATCATTTCTCCTATTCTCGCTCAGGTATCCACAATGCTCCCCAGCTGGTTTTCTGCCCTGGGTAGAGGAGGCTTGTCTGGACAGAGGGGCACTTCTCTAATTGGCCGATCCCTTGTGTCCGGGGCGGGCCCTCAGGCAGAAGGTTCCAGATTGACAGGCGTGTCCTGGTCTCCCCCCTCGCCCTCCCTCCAGGACGAGCCCACCATTCACAGCGCGCTGTCTGAACCCCAGGACCCAATCGGTTTGGAGAAGGCGGCTGTCAATCACAGCAACCAAGCCCTAGCCAATCAGGTGGATGCGGCGGGGCACAGTATTGGGAATGACATCAAGACGGAAACGCTGGAGGACAACTGAAATGGGTGGTGGATATTGGAGTTGTCAGAGTGATGAATGGAACAGGATCAGAGGTGTGTTTATATGCAAGCAGATTTTATAGGAATGTAATAAGTGGAAAAAAAAAGACCAAAAGTCGTGTAAACTCCAACTCTGAGATACCTCCCAACCCTACCTCCAACCACCAACCTGCTCTGCTACGCTCTTATACTGTAGGCATTACTAGTATATTATAATAATGATAAGAATAACAATAAACTTTGATTTGTTAAAGTGCATCCCAGCAGGCTATGGAAGATTACAAATGCCAATATAATAACAAATCAAACAAAGAAAGTGAAATAGATGATGCATTCTTTAATTATGACACATAGCAGTGTGTATTTCTTTGCTGATTTGTTCTAGGCATTTCAAATCTTCCGTACGGACTGTCTAACAGGACTTGATGCATTGTGCAGATTTCTTTGGGAACTGCATTTTCCACCGCAGGACAACACTGTATTTGACACAGGGTTCAAATCATTTCAGGGTCTTGCACTGTGATCACAACACAACTGAACAGCCTCAAAATGAATTTGAAGTTAAGTTAATTTTAACTGATTGTTTTTAAAATGATGTTAAATTCATTAATCACAGTTGATTATATTTCAAATGTTGGCTGTTGGTTCCTTCCAGTGGGGGGAACAGCAGAATCACAGCACGTAGGGAATATTTCTGTGGGCCTAAAGATGATTTGAAATGTTAAAAAGAGAAAGAAACAGAAGGAGCCACACCTGCGTACTCTGCCCTGCTTTATAAGCTCAATATATGGAAGCAAAGAAAGGAATACCTAATTGAAATTGAAATAGCACTGAGTGGATAGCATTGAAATGTTTTAATTCACAAACCATTCCAGTGGTTGAATTCCCTTCTTATAAAATTCCAAGTAGGTATTTGAAGTTACTGTTTTTGAGAAAACCTTTTACACCATCATTGACGGCTGACTCGTCACTCCTCCTACCGGACGGTAGGGGCAGCACGTGATCAACAATAAATCACAAAAGGCATTTCCAGCAGCCGGTTAGCCTAAAATCAAGCCTGACCTCATCTGTTGCAGGCCACATGTTGGCCTTTGTCGTGGCTCAAAAACTGACATCCATAGAAAAGTGTGGACTCATTTTTAACTGGAGTATCTGCAGATTACTGTAATTCCCTACCCAATATATTGTGATCCACTAAAGTTAGACATGCTACCAGAGAGGAATAAATCATCTTGGCCATGGGGGGGCAGCAAGGCTGGAAATAGGACAGTGGTGTTTTAACAGAGCCAACAGGACATTTGAGTCAGATTCAACTCGTTTGTTTGGGAGGGGAGAACCCATGTGGAGATCTGCACTTTTTTAATTGCAAAACTTCAAATTACGAAGAGGAATTTTCTAGATAACAATATTAAAAACTTAATATATATATATATTATATAATATAATATATATATATTATGTATTCACTAGAGATCAAATTTCACAATAAGGTATTCAGTTGCTTATAATACTCAAATCCTTACGGCCTCTCTTTGCTTCCATATTAAATACAAGTAATAAAATAAGTTACTCAATACATAAATGTTGAAGCTAGAGGAAACAGTTGACAGATTTGTAAGAAAAGTAGAATTGAATAATAGAATGAGTTTGTGGTCGATGGCTGACCAGGCGGAATGAATGCTCACTGTGAGATGATCTGTAATCAGTACAGGTCAGTCAGTTGGGAGGTATTCAACAGTGTAATAACATGAATACATACATATACTACACATGGATGTATGCAAACACACGTATATACAGTATGTTATATAAACTGTGGGGTATATACTGTATATGCACCCTGATCCATTTCTAGTTACAGTATATAGACGTATTGGCTTCAAATGAGAGAAACTATCAGCATGAGTCTTTCTTGTTGGTGAAAGGTGAGTGAAGCATTAGCCAAAGTATTAAGTTTGAATTGTGTGTATTTTCTGAGTGTGTGATAGTCATGGGTTGAACTATGTATTAGAGATATGCTAATCAAAGATGCATCAGATGTGTCAAATTATTGCAAAGGAAAATGCATTTCCTGTTTTAGGTATATCTGTGTTTGTGCTTGATATGCCATGTGTTCTAAACACATACTGTCAAGTTGAAATTGTATTTTCATTTTAAATGACACTTTATTGGATCCATGTGATGGTGCTTAGAGTCCCTGCTGTTTAAACATTCGATTGATCAGTCTGAATGACTGATAGACCAGAGAGGCAGAGAACAGGATTTCCTCAGAAAGTGAATAGTTCCCATTTAGTGAGCGAGTTGGATTCTCTCGAAACAACCACAGCAAGAATTGTTCTTTAGAAAAATGAATAAACTAGTAAAATCAAGAAATAGTTATCCCAGTACAGCCATCGTAGAGGTCTATCTACATCCCCACAAGGAATTATTAAAAGTCAGGGTTTCCCTTTTTTTAGCTATTGAAGTGAGGGGATACTTAACCATGGTCTGATAACTGCTTGGGTTTTGTCTTAAATACACACATTTTCTTTAAAGGGGAACACCACCTAAATTATGAATTCCAATATGTTATTTCCATGGCCTAGGAAAGTTCAATCAATATTTGTGAACATGAGCTACTCTCTCTCAAAGCCAGAGACCAGAGAAGTAAGTCTCAAACCTTTGATGACATTAAGTATAAAGTCTGGAGTTTTCATTGTATGGTAGCGTTGTGAGATTTGAAACAGGAAATGTCCCCCTGCAGCTCTCAGCGTCCTCTAGAACATCGTTGTTGTCGATGAAACACTTCCAGACTTTTTGTACTTGATGATGTCACAATTTTGAGTCTCAACACTAGTTTTGGGATTTCGGGAGAGAGTTGATAATGTTTACTAATATTGTTGGACTGTTTTATATGATAGGAACAGCATGTATGTACATGAACATCATTTTTGAAAACGGACATATTTCCCCTTTAAATTTAAAAAGTCCACAAACATCTTACCATGTGTTTATCAGCAAACATTCTTAGCGTATTGTTAAACATCCCATAGCATGCCACTATATTTAGCCTTTCAAAACACTTTGTTGCCTAAAGGTGGGGATGTGTGTGTCTTAAAGCAGCATTCATTACATTTTTAGCAGCAAACACAGCCCTGACATATTCCTTATATAACGTGTTAGACATCCAGCAGACAAGATTGACCAAGCTCTGTTTTGGCTTCCACCAGCCCCTAAGGACGAGATCTGGCTCTTTAGCTGCTTAATGCTCCATTATGTTCAATAGCTAGTTGCTAACTTTGTGTCTGCTGTTTGGTGCTGGGTAGGGAGTGTACAGCACTATAAGACACAGGGCGGCCACGGCTGGAAACACCTTTTAATGAGAGTTTGGGGGCTAGAAAACTAAAACAATGAGCCAAAAGAGGAAAAATGAAGGAGCTACAGAGTTGGGTGATAATTGTCTGGTTCACCACTACGAGGGACCTTTTCACTTCACACGCAGTCGTTTGATCCACTTTTAATATTAAAAAAGCTAAGTGCAGCTTTAATTGATCAGGTTCTAAATAAAAACTACATTTTAATGATACTGAAAGTTAGTGTTACTCTTAAACACTGTAGACATTCTATCAGACAGTGAAAGTGGTATCCACCTCTTTTGTTTGCATACTTGTTAGCTTATATTTCACTCAGCAGTGAGACACATTAACAACTGACACTAAACCCTTTCCCACTAGTTAAAGAGTTTGGTGTGTCAGTTATTAGGTGATCCAGCAATCCACAATCATTTTGGTAATGTTACATCAACACATGCCTTGTACTGTATGGTTTTTAGTTGAAGTGCCTTATTTATTTCAGTGCATTAACACAGGATTAGTGCATGCAGAGGGACTTCTACGATGGCTGTACATATATCACTCTATCAGAACCAATGCAAGAAAGGGCCAACACTAAAGTGGCTTCATTCAAACCGGTTTATTATTGTTCATCACCAGGTGCTTTACAGACTAAGCTACTAGTTCAGAGTTAGAAACTCAACACAAATACCTCACTTTACCCCCCTCAGCTATAAGCTACAGCCCGCAGGTTCCTCCACAGCTGCTTCAATGTGAATCAAAGTTTAGACGGTCGAGGGTAACAAGTATCTGCAGAGCTGATTTATTCCGAGATTAACGGCCATGAAGACGCTTCACTGGCTGATCTGGAACACCAGAAATGACAGCGTCCTCTAAAAGGGAAAATTCCTTCTCGAACTCGAGCCAATATTAAGTTTGAAAATAAAGGGAAATTCCACTCCAAAAAACAATTTATCATTCATAAGCTCCTGCTTCCACCAAGTCCAAGAAATACTTATAAAATATGTTTTCCCTTCTTCCTGGTGGAACACTAACGCAGTGTTGGTTTCAGATTGAACGTCTGAGAGAACTGAAGTTTTGTGGTGGAATGTCTCCTCCGTTGTACGGCAGCACAGCTGTCCCAGGTGTCTTTTGCTTTAAGCGTTTGTAATACTCTGAGGCATCATTAGCAAGTGACGTAGCTTTTCTGTTTGAATTATTTACACCAAAATATTGAAAAATACTATCTCACTAGGGGTTAGAATTATTATTTTTATAAATCTGCCAAGCAGAAGCCTTTGAAGAGAACCCGTGGGTTCATTTAAGACAACGTGCTGTTTGAGATTATTTCAGGATTTTGAATCCTTGCAGTTGCTGCCTTCATGGTTTTCTCATAAAGTTGTACTTTGGAGTTGTGAAGTAGCAAATTGATGTAAAATGAAAAAGTAGTTTATTAGTGTCAGGTGTAGTCATTTTAGAGCCAAATAATCTGAAAGTAAAAAGAAATGAAAACGATAAGAGAATTACATGAGACCATAAACAACAAACACACGTAATCAGAAAGCTCTTATCTCAGATGTCATTCCTATTGATTGGTCTTTGGTTCTTGACATTTCATTTTGCTTTCAGTTTTTTTACCCTAAATTGGCTCCGTACTTTGTCTTTACAAAGTGTTTATTCTTATTATCATTAACTTGGAATGCATAATAAGTCAAAGTTGTCATGAAATGGAGAACCAGTTTTCCCATAAATGACAGAGAAAGCCTTCCTCTTCCAGTGAGATCAGCACCGTGTCATCCTGACCGTTTTCATTGGTTTTCACAGTTTTAGCATCCGCCCTCAGCCCTCGGTTGCCTCGCTCGGTTTGTTTGAAGGCTGAGCTTCCGGGGGCGCCTGGGACGCTCACCTGGTTGAGCGTGCGCCCCATGTACAGAGGCTCAGTCCTTGATGCAGCGGCCACAGGTTCCATTCTGACCTGCAGCCCTTTGCTGCATATCATTCCCCCCTTTCAATAATTCAGCTATCCTATCAAATAAAGGCCTAAAAAAAGAATCTTAAAAAAAGACGAGCTTCCTTCCGCTGGTTCTTCACACGACGAAAGCGGCTGATGTTTCACATCCGATCCCTGGCGGTGATTACATCTTGATCACATTTGTCTTTGTTTTGCCAAATCTAACTTGCTGACCCTTTTATACAGACAGTACAGTAAAAATGCTCTTAACCCTTCTGTTTGGGCTGTTAGGGTGACACTATCAGGGTGGTAATGGGGTTGGAGAGAATGTGATGTGTGCTGTGTGAACAAAGAGAAGCACAGTGACGCCTCAGGACTGAACGTTGCCGCTGTCTGTTGCTTAACCTTCGTCAATGTTGTGAACACACGAGAGGCTGTAGGACATTTGAACAGTTGTATTCCAAAATGCTGTTTTTAATTTAGGTTAAAAAAAATGTATCATTCATGCATTCAACATAAAATGTAGATGTTCCAGTGTTAATGTCCTTTAATCAGCCCATGACTGTAAATACTACTTAAAAAAAGTAGGCACTACTTCTGAGTGGCTTCCATTTCATTTTGGCAATAAATTATTCAATAATTCTCTATAGAATGAAAAATATCAAACCTCAGCAGGATGTTTGTTGTATCACTTTGAATTGATTTTTATCCCCTCGTTCTTTTCTATTTCAAGATTTAGTGCCTTTTTTGGACGGTAGACTGTTCTGTAATCGCTATGTAGAAAATCTACATATGCCTTTTGTTACTTTTTCATCTGTTGGATAAACCTTATTTGTTATGTGTTTTTATTGATATTCTATTTACAAGGGAATAAAGTGATCCGAGTCTATGCAGTGTGTTGGTTTGTTGTGTTTGTACTTGCGACAGTGTGTGCAGTTAACACAGACAGGGTTGGGGGTGGGGGGGCACGTACTGTACATGTAGATGAAGTAGATGGTTTATGTAGATGAAGTCAAAGTACTGTAAACTGTCCTTGAAAACTTTTTTTCCTCAAACATTAGAAATACTCACAGCTAAAGAACTAACAATCACAGAAAATGAAAAGGCCCTTATTAGAATCAAAAACTCTGCTAACCTGCTTCATCAGGACCATATGATTGTGGTTTGATCAGATTTTGATCCACAAACGCATCAATCGTCGTCAGATTTTGATACCAATATTGCTAAACTAATTGGTGCATCCAAATCCGCGATCCCTTTCTTCCACTAAGCCCTGCTCACTTCAAACCGCAGACACAAAAACACAAATTTTACATTAAATAACCAAAACTGTTAAACCAAAGTTCACTCTTCAGTTTGGAAATAATGCCAAACCGATCCCAAATCAGATGGAGTCTGAGATAACGACGAGGTACTGTACTGAGCTTCTAAACATCCATCTCCTTGACAACTGAGCAAACGGCATCGGTTGATTCCACGTGTGACGTTGAAAGCTCCGGAAAAAGTTAGTAAGAGGACAATGAGTTAGGATTGTTTTGATACAATATAGGTGATTATTTAGAAGGGTCCAGCTACTGATTTCCCGATTTGATTTCTGACTCGATTTAATATGAATTTGATCAGGGATATTTCAGTTACAAAACCAATTTTGCTTGGATATGAAAAAGATTCTCCAAACTAATGCTGTACATTGTACAAGGTACTCTCTAACCTGGTGCATTGTTAAAAATAATGTTTACATGAAGAATTAGCCCGTTATTTAACACAAACACACTATCGCAGTACAGAATCTATTACTATATATCTAGTCAGTATTGAGATTTCTTGAGGTGAAGTCAAGGGAACCCTTTAAAAAAAAAGGCCTTTTCCCTCACCAAAATAAAGCCTAACTTTGGAGCGTTATTGAACCCGATGGGTCTTCTAGTTTTATATGATACCAGAAAAAGATTGATTCTGGGTTTTATGAATCGAATCAGATTGATCAGATAGATTTACATGGTTTAAAACCCGGCCCTATTTTTAAGTCAATAGAGCCAGGTTTGTTTTAAGAAATGCAGTTACCTCACCTCATCAAAAAGCATCTTTCAAACAATCATAACTACTTACCTATGGAGCTGCCAAGTCTTTGGGAAAGAAACACTTCTAACACTACATTAAATCAGTCTGGTACAAATAAAGAACAAATACTCTTTAAATCTTCCTTTTATTTTTTCTTACCAGATTACTGTTCAAATGATAATAAAAATGAAAATTATAAATGTATTATAATACATGTTTATTCTTTGGATTGCAGCATAGAATTGCATAAAACAATTAAATTAATCAAAACCCAAACTTGTGCTCAGATTTGTCTTTTTATAAGTCTTAATACGCGCATATATACACATACATACATACATAGAACAACCACTCCAACGGTGCACTCACACGTACACATGACACATCAAGGCAAACCCGTTCCACAGAATCAACAGTAGCAATAAACAACTGATAATGATTAGTTAGGGTGAACTAGTTCTAATGTTGACCGGGCCGAGGCCACAGTAAACTCATGTCCTATTGTTCCAACTTTTCTTCAGCTGAATGTGTCAATGCTTAAAGGGACTGGAGGGGCTTTTCTGCAGGAGTAACATGGTTCTACTAAAACTCCCCGACTTAGCAAGCACCAAGCCCTCTCCTTAAGCTCCTATTAGCCTTCCATTATTACACAGCTCAGTCAATATGGCTGCTGGTACCTAAGAAATTTTAATGCAACATTGCGTTGATACCAACTGCCTCTGAAATGCACCAAGAGGAGAAGTTGTGTTTGGAAGTTTTCCTGGAACCCCGCTGTTGACATCATCTGTCATTGCCAAAAAACTACAACAAAACAAACTGCAACAAGGCTGTACTGCATCAGCTGACAGCCAGGTATTGCTTGTTTGCGAGGCTTATTCTAATATTTCAGAACACACAGAAAGTGAACTGGTTGCAGCCAGTTCAGCAGTGAGACAGGTTACAACTCTTTAGCCCCGTTTTCACCTGGTATTAATTAAAATCCAATCTGAGAGACCCGATCGCAGGTGGACTGCTCTGAGTATGTGTTCCCACCTGGCAACAGAATGGGTCTTCAAATGTGTCCCGAGTGAGCACCTGTGATCGGATCTCACTTCCCCGCTCTATATAGGGTTAGCAGTAGCTAACCCTAACCCTGCTGCCACAGATCTCCAGACAGCTGGGGATAGAAGAGCAAGCAGCACAGGAACAAAAACAGCGACACATCACCGACAGCATGTATGATAACATCCAAAACTCAAAACTCAGTCTCAGTGCTTTCTGTGACACAAGAAATACTTTGATTGAGTATATATGTCCACTCACAGTTAAGTAGGCATTCCTTAATGTGGACCAGGACACAGAAACGTACACACTGCTATAAGAATGTGGTCAAAAGTGGGCTAAGCCACCTCCGATTGTGGTCTGAGTTATTGGATCTCAATTCGCCCCGAGAGTGGTTTTACCTGTACATAGAGCAGTCCACTCAGATCGGGTTTTAATACCAGGTGAAAACAGGGCCTTTGGCAGCGAAAAAAGGCCTCAGGGAATAAGTTGGCAGAACAGTGTGGACAGGCGAGAAAGAGGTAGTAAAAAAGGTGAAGACTCACTACCAAGGCAGGAAAATATGTTGTAGTACCTAGCAAATACAAAAAAAATCAAGCAAACTACTTTTCTGCAGGTTCATTTCTTTTTTCTTTGAAGAGAAGTGGATCAGATCAGATGTGGTGCTGTAATGATCCCAGGTGGGGCACTGCTGGGTTGTAAATTCACGGATGATTTAATAGTGGTATATAAAATTCCCTGTGTGGAAGTCAGGCCTTTTTTGACTGAGGTGTGACAGCAGCCACCAGGGGGGTAACGCAATGGCTTTCCCTCCAGTGAGGCAGTAATACAGGAGGTTCAATCTGTGAAAATCTTATTCCAAAACCCCTCTGATGTCTTTAAAAACCTGACAGCAGCTGTGACCAAATGACCTACCTCGGAAGATAAAGTTACTCCAGTAAAAAAGGGGGATATTTTAAATAGTAAACTAGAAAGGTTTCAAATGGGTTTGGAATGGTCCTGTTAAATAATAGCAGAGTACACTTACATTTTATAGTACAACAGTGATGTGTTTAGTTAGAGAGCTGGGATTGGTTCTGCTAAAAACCAGTCTGGCTCCAGAGTGAAGGCCACGTTAAGGCAGGGGACTTGTCGCTTCAGACCGGTTAGCCCACACAGCTACAGGGAATCAGAAAAAGATATATATAACCAAAATCTGAGCAAAACAGAAGCACTTGAGACAAGAAAAGAAACCAACAAAAATGAAACATTCTGAGGGGCTGAAGATTCATACACATCAATATGAATATGCTCGGACACAAATCACATCAATAAAAATAGAACTGAATGTGGTTCTTATGGTTGATACAGACCCAGAAATAACACTGCTGGCTGTGCTCTAATCTCTACAGTGGCAGAGATGTACACCACATTAAATCCATTCGGAGCAAAACAATATTACTAATGCTAGTTTTCCATTTTTACAGTTCCTTATTGAAATGGCTATGGTGCATTAGGCAGCCCACGAGCTGCCCTTTCCTGTCTAATGTCAGTGTCACACTTCATCTGTAATGCATGTATGATGCTGCAAACTGAGTGAAGCGTTATAGAGGAAGATGTGTGCTGGGAAAAAGAAGACATGTATCTGTTGGAACCAAGTCGCTTATTAGCACCATGTTTGAGCTTAGCTCTGCTGTCAAATCAAATAATAGCTCCCAATTTAACCAGTGGTCGTATTTTGTACTTGAAAGGTGATGAATATGGCTGAAGAACATTGAAGGCAGATAATTACAACTATTTCAGTACAACAGCTAACTTGAGAACACTGAATCATAAATTAAGATCAGGTTGTATTTTCTTCCTACATATACAAGCGTTCCAGAAATGAACTCTTCCGATTCCCATCTGGAGACTTTTGTGCAAATGAATTGAAGCGTCGATATGAAAACAGTATGTGGAAGACACATGATCATATGGTTTCTGAGGCACAATAACAAAAAAAGGGACATCCAGAAGCCTGAAGTGATCTCAAATCCCTATGACAGTGCCCCGAGCTAAGACCAGGATGGGAAAGTACACCAGTCAGAGACTGGGATTCTAAATGTATCACGAGAGCAGGGGAGGTGAAGGTTTGCTGCTCTCAGCTGAAGTCTGTATAATAAGTCAAGTGGCAGCTGGTGGTCATTTCCCATCTTGGCAAGAACTCGCAGACACAACTGAATCAAAGCCAGGTCTCTCTCCCCCACACACACACAGCCCCCTTCCTTCATTACCACATAACTCTTATGAACCACAATATTACATAAAACAACCAAACAGGAGTACCTACAAACCACTTCACAACTTATAACATACCAGACAGCCAACTATAGTAACCAACCAATCAGAGGACTCCAGGGTCCAGATAATAAATACATAGGTAATAACTAGACTATGGTGATATATCGTCTCCTCTTCTCATACTTTTCCTCGACATTAGACATTAGATTTCCTCTTTAAAACTCCATGCAGGAGTCAACTTCCAACAAGAAAATATTCCAACCTATACTCCCACATCATCTTCAAGGCTCACATGACAAAGTGCCTCATTTTTAGGAATTTTACTGCTTCATATTAAAAATATATTGGCCACTAAACCAAAGCGCGGACTATAGTTCCTCATATTAAAAAAACACTTCCAATTGAGTATACAGTAAGAGATACAGAGTGTTAGATTAATCAATTGATCCATTTACAGATAGATTTACAATGCTAATAGCAGCAATTTTCATGGAATCATTTGTGCAATATTTATTAAAATAAAAAGGCTTTTTATCGATTTCCATGCGATAAATGCATGTGTACAAGCATTTAAATATAAATAGTAAATTCAGGCCTCTCGAATTAAGAAGACGCATGATAAAAAAAGGAATGGAAAAAAATAGTATCCATAAAGATGATAGAGTTTGGACATACCGAGTGCGTTTACATGCACGTGGTATTCCGGATAATGTCTTCATAATCATATGTATGCATCGTCACATCAGAAATCTGTGTAGACTCCTATACATGGATAAAATGAATGTCACCATAGAAACAGCATATAATAGCATATTCAGGTTTGCCATCACCAGTACAAGAACTTATAGCCATTGTAAATGACATAAAGGTACTAAAGTATACCGAGTGTTGATGATGATGAAATATTATGGTACTTTTTCTTCATCAATCCAACCTGTACAATCAGCACATGCCCGCTGCTCACTTGGTGAGACAGCATCGCTTAAAGTCGGGACTTCAACCCAAACACTTTACACTGACCTTAACCCAGTTTATTAAAGGGGTAACCCTGATGATATCATCCGGGTTATTTTCTCAGAATTTATGAAGCTCCCCCAAAGCTACAGAAGACATTATACAAGTGGTTTCACAGGCTGAGTAGTACTCCTTATGAAGAGTAAACTAAATGTTGTGTAAAAATTAGTATGGAAAAGTATTGGGAGCACTTTGTTTACACTCTTCATGAATTGATGCTATACACAAAGCATATTAAAGTATATCAAGTATGAAACAGTGCTGTGATGTATTACTAATGCTTTTCCATAAATGAATACACAAAGAATAAGGTCACTGTAAAATGTTAAAGTCCCTCTGGAATGTGATGTGCAATAAAAAAAAACTCATTTTAAAAATCCCAAGGTCTGGCACATCATCCTGCATTTTTCTTCAGCAGACATGCCAGGAATGTTCAGTCAGTCACAACTGCTCTCTTGTTTAATACTTTCCCAAAACGTACAGCTGGTTCTCCCACTTGTGTCAGTCATTTAGAAATAAAAAGATAAAGACTAGATTTAAAAAACTGATCAAATGTATAGAAGCAAATCAATTCTCAGGTGGGAAATACCCAGCAGAGCTCCTCACTTTCTTTTTCCTCAACACATACACATGCCTATTCCCACCAACACCAGAGTACTACAGCGCCCCCCAGCGTCCAAATGTCAGGCACAGAGGATAACTAGCAAATTAGCTTCAAGAACAGGCATCCAGATGCCCCACTCAGATGGAAATAAACTACATCAACAACCATTTTCACATTAGTAGTTGGTTCGATGAAACTGTTTACTCGTCTACCTCTCTGTCTCGCTCGCTGCACCATGACCACAGACACGTTCTGCTAGCATACAGATGCTTCCTATCCAATGTCTCCAGTGCAAAATTGACTTTTAAAGCCTCCCAATACAAACAAGTTGCTCCTATAGTGGCTTTGTCCAACAAGGACACAACTTTTCCTGCTCAACACATATAGTCTTCAACATCGACAAAGCTACGACAATATGAACTTATTTGTGCACACAGGGCAACACTGTACAACATTTATACACACACACACACACACACACACACACACACACACACACACACGCCCCTCCTTGTCCTTTCCCCTCTGCAGTCCCTGAGATCACCTCACACTTAGCACAAGGCATTCTCTTAAAACACAAACACAGCGAACAGAAATTAAATATTCAGAAAAACAAATGCAAACCAAGCCATGGTGAAGGCACATTCTGGGAGGATCTATTTTCAAAAGAAAAGGAGTCCAGGAGGAGGAGACGAGTCTCAAACAAGGAGTCAAAGTGTCTGTAGACAAGAGAGTTCAGGGGAGTGGCAGCCGGAGCAGGGGATTCTGGGACACAGAGTCTCAGGACTACCAGGTCGAGACATCATATCCAGGGATGCAAACACACAGTATGGCATGGGTCGAGCTCTATGTCCCTCTTACCCCAAATAATTCAATCATTCTAAAAATTCAATTGGAGCCGTTTTGTTTCCTCATTCGCCAAGAACACATACTATAGTGAGACGTTTTCAGCTCGAAATTTTTTTATATTTTGATATTTTCTAATAGCTATAACTACTAATAACTTATTATGAATGATGAATAAAATAAAAAAAAATTGCAAATAATAGCCAGCATCCACCTGGAAAAAGATGAAGGCTTTTCATTCTAGAAGTGTTTTTTCTGCACTCTAAATGCCTCCCAAGTTTAAAATATATTCTCTGATGTGAACTGGGATCAAAAAAAGTGACTCCTGCCTAAATCGTGACTGGTTGCATCCCTGTATATCAGCTCAGAGAGCAAATCATCCAGTCTGCAGCGTCCAATCCACACCCCCGCAGAGCTCCAGCACTCCAAATGCACTGACTTTCATTCACTCTCAGCAGTCTTCCCTATTGACTGCCATTCATTTAGCGTTATCTTCCCACATGATAAATAGTCCTTCCACAGACTTCTATATACTCTGCATAGTCTTTCATCAACTTGCTTGCATTCGTTCTAAAGGGTGTCTTCATTGTCTTTATTCTACTTCCATCCATTACTTGTAAATGGATGTAGTGAGTGTAGTTTCAAACTATGGGAGGGTAGGCAGTATTTCAGTTTTGATGTGTGAGCCTGTTGCATAGCTGGGAGGAGAGGAAGAGAGGAGGAGGAGGAGGGCTGTAGGGAGTTCATCTCTCCCATCCAGCTCCTACTTTCCCTGTCTCAACTGCTCCAGGACTTGCGATTCTCCCCATGGCGGGCAACAATGGCTTCTCCTCGCAAGACAGGGACATGGGCAGGAGCAGTGAAGTCTCCCGTTCGCCGGCTGGTCCGATCACGGCAGGACAGCCGGTCCGGGCGAACCAGCACCCCGTAACCCGGTTTACATTGGAAATACCGATGACCTCCAACGGAACCGTCATTTTTGCCTGTAGGGAGAAAATAAAGTTCATCACCGCCAAGACAAAGTCATTTAGCACTATACTGTAGTCAGCTCCACCAATCAGAGGCAGTATTTTAACAGAGGAGCCAATCGTGGCGCAGCTGAACTCATTCAGAAAGTATTTGTGACTAGGGCTGGGACGATTCGTCATTGTAGTTCGACGTAATAGATTACGTAAATGCGTCGACACAAATAATTTGCATTGACGCGTCACGCATAGAAAAAATAAACATGGCTGCCTCCAGCAGCACCGCAAGTATGGATTCCTCGCGAGTTCAACAACACGTTGAGAAAAAGGCTCGCACACGGTCTTCTAAAGTGTGGGGGTATTTTACTCTTAATGCCAACAACAGCGTGGTGGTCTATAGACTTTGTAAAAGGATCCCTGAGTCAGGATAACAGCAGCAGAACACCCTAAGTTCTGCTCCTTTTCCCTCCCAAATAGAGTTTAGATTCTCTGCCCAAGCCCGAGCTTGACCCACGGGCCGGGTTGGGACGATATTTCCTGCCACCATCCCCGGGCCAGGCCCTTGATCAAGCATTTGTGTTTTTTTTAATCCTGACTTTAGCCTAATTGGGTGGGAGAAAGCGTTGCCTCTCCAGCTCCTCCCGTAGCTCTGGGTGGAGGTCCTGACCTGACTGGGAGGTAAACTGGGCTACATCGTGTCTCCCCCATCTGTAGCACTGTCTTCCATAATTGCGCAACCAGGCCAGATTGTTTCAGATATCTCACGAGTCCTTTAGAACATCAGTTATAACGGCCCACGTATTAAAAATTGTCGGGTTTAAAATCGGCCTCGGGTTCATAATTCCAGTTAATGTGTCGGGCCGGGCCGGGCTCGGGCAGGATCGGGCTGGATTTTTTTTGTGCCCGATCTAAGCTCTACTCCCAAGCATGTGTGATTATCAACATAGTGACAGGGAATGTGTTCCCAGTAGTAGCCCAACGCCACGTTAGTCCGATGATTTGGTTTACCATCATCAGAGTTTCATGAGAATTTTAATAAATAGAGATTTGAACCTTATTGAAATGTTTTGTTTAAATTGTTAAAAATTGAGCAATGGGAAAATAATCGCCAATTGAACAATTAATCGTTAGATTAATCGAAAAATGAATCGTTAGATTAGTCGACTAATCAAAAAAAATAATCGCTAGATTAATCGTTAAGAACTATATTCTAATATTAAAAATAATGGTTTGGGACAGCCCTATTTGTGACTATTGTAAATGCAATTGTAACAATGATTTCCTAGGCATCGCACACTGAAATGACAGCTCATCTTCATCACTACACAAAAATGCAGTATAGTCTAGTAAGGTCATCTTTTTAAATGACCAAAACCTGATCCTTGAGGAAGTGGTTTCTCACATATTTGCATAACTTGGGTAAACTGACCCTTTAATTGTGTACCTACCTACAGGGGTGTCCAGCTCCACCCCCACCCACACTCCATCAGCGAACTGCGTCATTCCCACGTAACGCACTGCCCCAGCCTTATTGCTTCCTACTGTAACACACGCCCCTTCTGTCAGCCAGTCAGGCAGTACATCGTCATGGCTACGCTCTTCATCGTCCACAGAGATCTCCAGCCTCTCAAAGCCATCGCCTCCTTCTCTTCCTGAGTTGACCAGCTTGTGTTCAGAGAAGGAGTTTTCAGCAGTGAAGCTGTTGTGATTGGAAGCGGGTGGAGCGACGACAGCCATCTTGGTGCCACCCTGAGAAGGAGAGGTTACAACATCGTTCCTGTCAGCACCCTGCTGCTGTGGGTTTGTAGGTAACGTAGTCTCAGCGGCCAGGAGGGAGGACGACGAGGAGGAAGGCTGGAGAACGTCAGACAGGGTAACTGTAGAAACACTACTGGAGAAGTAGCCGCTTGAAGATTGGCTGAGGGGGCTGAGGGGGGTGATGTCATGCGGGTCATGCACAGGAAGAGAAGGGACTTCTGGGAACTCTGCCCGTCTGTCTTTGGTTGGGGGCCGGAGAACAGCAGTCTACAGGAAACCAATGGTTGCCACAGGAACAGAGGGACAGACGAGAGCATGCAAGGCAAAACAATAATCATCAATAATTATCAACTTCCCCAAAATGTTACAGTCACCCCTAGGACCAATCAGGTGCTATAAAGTCTAGGGTTGTGTGCAGCATGAATCGATTGACATTTGCAGCTGGTTGACAGCACAAATAACCCATGTCAAGTTTGAAAGCTGTAGCACCAAGTGACTAACAGACAGACAGACACTTCTGAGGGGAAGGTGGAGAATCTCACCGTCTCCGCCTTGACTCGATTGTCGTCCCCTCCTGATGTCACGATGCGAGGGACATGCTGCTGAGTGACAAAATACCAGGTCATGACATGACAAGACTTGCATTCCTGTGCTCTTGCCTTGCTGCCTGCCAGAGCTTGAGATTCACTAGTTGAACCAGTCTAGCATAATTTACTACTAATTATATACTGGACATTTGTAATCTCTATTCCTTTAGCAAGGCTAACTAAATCCCACCCTGCTCCACCATTCACACAGTTAAATGAAGACCTGAGTATTCTGAGCTGCACTGTGGTACACGGTCTGCTGACCTGCTGGTTGTGTGGCGAAGGTCTCAGCTCCTTCTTCTCGTCTCGCGCTGGAAACAGAGACTTCAGCAGTTTGGGCATCTGAGGAACCAGGGCCTTAACTGAAAGATAAGAGGCAGCAAGTCCTGAACGACCTGGGGAAGGGGGTAAGGGAGTGAGAGAGAAGGCAGAAGAGGAGAGGAAAGAAGCAAGGGAAGAGGAGCAGGTGTGGGAGGTAGAGGAGGTGTGAAAGATTAAGACAGAAAGTTGAAAGCGAGTCCAGGAAAGACCAAAAACCCCAACACAGTGATTGACTGATAGAAGGTGACATCAGCCGGCCATAAGACATTGACAGATGGTTGATTTAGCCATTTACAATGTGATTGAAAAACATCCTAATGTAAAACAGAAAATACAAAAGAAAAAAAAGAATTCTGTTCATTTTGTGAACAGAATTAATCTAAAGCACGTCACATTAACATGAATTGTGACATGGACAAGAAATCACTATCAGACAGAAATATTTGGATTGATGAGATGGAGACTGATTACACTGACAAGCTTTGGTAATGATTATGATGTGAAAGGAGAGGAGTTCACACTGCGTTAGACAAAGAAGGGTACAGAAATGGATTGAAGCGACCCGAAAAGGAGCAGGCAGGACGATAGATATACACACATCACTTTTGCTGGGAAGGACAGAGCGGAGACACAGCAGTTGATAATGTAAACAATGGGGATTGTGTAGTAAACTGTGGTATTTTAGCAACATCAAACAGAAAAAGTGGAGTCTCAAGATTAAGCTCAAAGTATGATTGAGATCAGAAGAAATGGATGAACCCGCTTGAAAAGAAGAATAAAGAATTGGTAGGAGAGTAAGAGTTGGGACTGTGGAGGAAAAGTGGCATGAAATGTATCGTAGAGGAGAGAAGAAAGGAGGAGGAGAGGGGGTTAAGGGAGGATGTTTACCTTGCTCTGGTTCCTGGTTCTGTGGGGATGTTATGCCGAAGGGAGTAGGGGATGAAGAAGGGGAGGTGGAGTAGGTGGAGGGGGAAGAGGCTGGCCGGGGGAGGGTGCGGTGAAACTGAGAAGGCATGAAGATATCCTGCTGACTCTCCCATCGACCCTGAGAAACAGAAAGATGACAGGACATTGGAATATGGCATCAGAACAACCAGATGTTAATGCTTCATATGAACAGATCGATACATGTTTGGTTTGCTAAAGTTTCACATTCACTACACTAAACGCTAAGTTTATTTAGTTCACCAGACTAATAATTACCACTGGATGCGCAATTAATCACAAAATATTTGAAATCATTAACAGTCAACATGTTGAGGCAAGAAGCAAAAAGTAGGTGTTACCTTATCGTCCAGGCAGGTTGTAGACAGGTCTTGTCTACTTCCAGACAGCTGAGTATGAATGGGCAGAGAGAGAAAGAGTATTAACAAATTATATTATATTGTAGTATATTGCATTGTCTTACAGTGCAGTATAACAGCATTGTATTTGTGTTTTACCCTGTGGACAGAAGGAGAACTTATGCTCCGTCTGTTGCTCTTCCCTCTGCCCGTCAGTTGCTCCTTCACTGCCACCTCCTAAAACACACACGCAGCATATTTTCAACATATTAGAAAGAACTTGGAAAAAACAAATGAAAAAAAAAACAAATCACAACTTTGATGATTTTAATTTTAACAAGCCATGTATCTTCTGGTCTACTGTGTGTGTTAAACCTTCACATATTCCTGTGTGATTAAATGTCTGCCTATCTATCAATGTATCTAATTTCAATCTGTCTATATCTCCAGTTTCTCCACCTACCTGTCTGAGTCTATCCAGAGTCAGGATGTTCTCCAGACTAAGGACACTGCGGAGGTATTTCTCAATTGCAGCCTCGTCATCAGCTGACTGGCCGTTGTGTGCGCTGGCAGCGAGGTTAGCCAGCATCTCCCTGTCCTCTGAACCAGGTGCGTCCTGACAAAAACATCATAAAGAAATGTGTTTAATAATCAACCCTGCTGAAAGTTTATTGTATCAGTAAATACCTGATATTTTCTCTGGCCTTACCCCAGGGATGTTGGAGACCACCTCAAAGGTGACCCCACAGCCAGGTATGGTGCTGCGGGTTGACATCCTTCTAAGAAAGTTGTGTGCAAAACCCTGGCGGCCCTGGTTAACGTTGACGCAGATCCTCTTTCTCAGGACCAGCTGCATGTCGGCAGGGTGGCTAAGCTGAACCACCACTCGAACTGTCAGGTATACCCGCTGCTCCGGCCACGCCCCCCCACGGCTGAGCTGGAGACACTCATGGACGGTAGAGTCCCAAGATGCCTCTGCTTTCACCTGCATCGTCACACAACTGGTCAATGAAACGTTTTTCCAAACGGAGTCAAGTAAATCCTCCAGAAAATACCTCATGCTGGCCCATCCTCACCTCTCCATCGTAGTGTTTGACGATCTGCAGGTCAAAGAAGTCGTCCTCATCCTCTCCACTCAGGGTGGCATCCCAACCTCCAGCCTCAGGAACCTCAAACTGGTCTGGAGAGCTGAGGTCATCAGCTGGGAAAACCAAAAGAAAACACTGTAAATTGGCCTGTGAGTAGAAAAAACATGTGAGCAAGCATACATTATTTAGCCAAGAAGTGACTTACGTTTGAGGTTCAGGAAGAGGACAGGAGTATGAGTCTCCATGCCGGGCAGAGGAACCCTGTGAACAAACACGAAACACACACTGGGATCAACATATATATTGTGCCTTACGGAAGTCAAGTTGAGGCTATCACAAAGAAATATTAAATAAATCACACACACACACACACTCTCTGCCATGTGTCATACCATTCAGCAGGTGCTCCAGGAATGCCGCTGCCAGCAGAGGGCACCATGACAGCATTTCTTTCCTCTGTCAGAGTCAAGCGCCACTCCAGCAGCTGGGCCTCCCTCTCCATGTCATCCTCTGTCTTTTCTGTGCACACAACAACCCTCAAACATTTAATACTTCCAACACTAAAAACCACCAAAATGTAACTATCCTAATACTGAAGATGCCAACAGGCTGTAGACCACTACAACAATGAGAGCTACAGGAACAGAGGGCAGTGTTACAGACTTTTGAAAGTGTAAGCATGTTTTTATGATTGTTTGTGTACTCGTTTGTGTGTTTTGGGGTTACCTGCTTTGCTGACCAGGCTCTGCAGGTGCTGATCGAGGTATTCCTGTCTCTTGGTGAGAGCAGCTAACCACTGCCGCCGCAAACGCTCCAGGTCTCTTTCCTTTACAACAAACCAACGAGTCAATCATCTTGGGATTCAGTTCACTTCATAGTCAATTTAAGACTTATTGAAAGAGGCAAGCAGACAGTAGACAGAGCTGTATTAAACTGATCTACCTGATAACTGTCCATCTCATCTCCTTCCTGGTTTGCTGTGGTGTTTCTGATCTCCACACAACCCACTGACACTGCAAGCAGTATTTCTGCTATCAGAGGCATGGTGCCTGAGTCCTGAACTGAACGCACGTCCACCTGGATTCGCCTTGACTGACCCTGGAGATGAGGAGGGAGAGGAGATGTAGCGGGACACAGGAGAAATATTTAGAAGTTGGCTTTTTAGGTGAAGTTTGCTCGTTCCACCTGCTGTGACCAGGTTGACTGTGGGTGTGTTTGGGCTTTTCCTTACCTGCCGAAGCTGGAAGATTCCCCCAGTCCGCACATCTTTGGCAGGAATCACTTCCACTGGGACAAAGTCTCCATTCTCATTTATCTCCAGGATTTGAATCCATAGCTCCAGGCGACGTGTTACCTCACTCCACCTACAAAAACGAACATTATCAGCACATCTGGGCAACACCAGTGCATTGGTTTTATTAAACGTGACTGGAAAGCAAGAGAAATGCAAAGAGTCAAAAGGTGACTGTGTGTGTGTCTACCTGTCTCGTAGTGTGCGTGTTTTGGCCTGTATAATGCTGAGGTCCCAGAGGGCGGGGTTTCTTCCTGCATCAGCCTGTCTGTGTCCATATACCTCGATGACAACTGCCCCTTCAGTCAGGTATTCAATGAAATCCTCCGTTACTGACACAGCCACCTCCTATAGGACCAAAAAAAGATTAGTCTTATACCAACAACTTATAACTGACCAGTCCTCCACCACCTTTTATAAAAAAAAAAAAAAAAGTCCTTACAACTACCTACAGTATGTGTTACTTTAACACAATAACAATTAAACCCAAACAGAGTGCATGAAAGCAATAAATCTGACTTGTCGTCCGTCTTCTCCCACCCAGGCCTCACCTTGCAGCTGTCAAACACCACCATGCAGTGTGGGTCCTTGGTGCTGGGCGACGAGGACGATGGGTCTACTTCAGGAGCCACAATGACGGGCTCAGGCTGGTCCCAGAATGAATACTGACAGAAGACGAAGTTGGACAAGTACTGGGGAAGACCAGTGGCCTGCAGGATCTTAATCTGTAGAGGATCCACAGGTCAAAAGTCATTTGAACACCCGAAGGGCGTTACACAAACCCAAAAATGAAGTAATGTAAGTTTCTACTAACATTACCTCAGCAAAAATACCTTTATAATCTTTAAATATCTTTATCAGACCTGCCAACCTTGAAGAAATGTTATGAGTACAACCCTGTAGAACTACACAGTTAGTCAGTAGTATACAGTTGAGTTGCATATTTTTTAAGTGCTTTGTGTCTTCTGTAAATTATTTTGGGGTACAATGAGCTAGAATATTACCATATATATACACATACATATATATATATACACATATATATATACATACACATACATACATATATATACATATATATATATATATATATATATTTTTTGGACCTTTTTAACTCGGGCCCCCAGGCAGTTGCCTTTCTTGCCTAATGGTAAAATCTGCTCTAGATGTTTTTTCCCATGAACCAGTGTATTTTACCGGTGTTTCTGACTGTAAGTAGCTGTGACTTCGGTATGTGACGCAACTATGTCATGGCAGGTCTATTGCTCAGGACAGAAGGAAGAGCAGTGAGAGTGTGAAGCTGATGAAATAAGCGGTTCTCGAGAAAGCTGCGAGCAGCAAAACCACAGGCAAAGCAATCGTCCTGTTCCCAACAGGCATGTTTTGAATGGGCACTGTACTCATACTAAAAAGTTAACTGAAACTGAAGGTAAATGAAGGTAAACTGAACACACTTAATGCTCCATGAACTAGAAAACAAAGCTCCTGGAATGAATTTAAAATACTGACTGACCCAAGTCTGAATGACAGAGATAATGTACTTCTCTCTCTGTCTTACCATGCAGACCAGTTTGCGATCCTGGACTTCAGTGTCTTGGTTGTTATCGGGTTCATCTCCTCCGGCCATGTTGTCCTCTAATCCCCCTCCAACCCTCACCACCTCCACATGAAGGCGCCCTGTCACCTGACCACAGGAGAGGAGAGGGAAAACATAAGAAAACAACCAACAACCACCTTACCTAGAAAATGTGTCTGTGAATGTAAGTTCTTCTACCCCAAAGCTACTCATCCACCATTTGGAGATTAATTGTGAACATTCAGCTGAACATTTCCTTTTTTACAACTTTTCTTGTATTTTGCTTTCATACTTAAATATCAATTAAGTAGCTGCTGAAATTTAGAATTTTTAGAAAAATGTAGAAAAAACATTGAAGAATGTAAAATACAAGTCTAGAGACTGATGGGAGCTCTGATTCTTTATGAATTCATCTGTTGAGCGTACTTCTTCATAAAGAGATGGAGATTAAGGAAAAGAGATGGAGGAATAACTCCATTAACCAACAAGACTACCTACCTCCCCCTTCTGATTGATGATGGGAACAGCGTACTGCAGCTTGACATCGTAGAAGAGACAGGAAAGGAAGACATTTGCAACGCCAATCAGACTGTGGTTTTCCTGCTCATCAAAGAACGGGTCTGCTCGACGGAAATATGAGCGCATCATCTGAACAAGAAAAAAAAAAAGAGAACATGGAATATACACACAGGAGAACTTTGTTTTACTGAAATGCTTATGTTTTAGCATGTTTTAACCACAAGTAGGACTCAACAGTGCTCATCATTTATGATTCCATAAGCTGACTAAAGGGTCTTCATTTCTCAATACATAATTAATATAGTTGTTTACTTTATTCATATACTTCTGCTTACTGACAGTGCTGTCCTAGTGACCTGGCGGGGTTATTGTGAGACTTCACATGGCAGGTTTGTCAAGCTAACTCACAGGGTTGTCATGGTGATGGAGGTTGTAGTCCTGCCACTCTTGGTACAGCTCTCTCATGTCAACCAGACGGTTCTCCATCTTCTCTAGACTCCAGATCTGCTTCCCTCGACACCGACGTCGAACCTGAATTGCTGGTTCACTGAGCACTGCATCCCTCTAAACACACACAAACAGTTATATTTTTGAGGATTGGCCATTACGGCAAATCTGTGCATGAGTGTCTACATGCTTGTGTGTGAGACCTTGCGGTTTGCGTTGAGGTTGTCCGATGGAATCTGCAGAGTGACTCTGTACTCTGTGTGTCTCTCCAGCTCCTCAGAGATGAAACAGGCTTCTTGCACCAGGAGGTTTGCCCTCACTATCTGCTCCCTCAGCCGTCGCAGACTCCTAACCAACACTACCTCCCTGAAGGAGGAGAGGAGGTGGCAGAGAAGAACAGAAGACCGAGGCGAGGAGGCAGCAATATAAGGAGGTGGTGTTTAGTGTACATTCATATCCAAATTGACATAAAAAAAAAAAAAGTCAACTCTCTAAGTCCGTGTGTTTATATTCTTGCTCCACCAACACACAGGCACTCTCACCTGTCCTCATTCCACTGCCTCAGTCTGCTCTGAGCACTTGTTGAATGACTTATCCCTCCCATACTGAGTCTCTCCAGGCTGCGGTAGTGGGACTGCTGTCCTGGACCTTGCTGGCCAGACGCCGGCCCTCCAGAGGGGCCGGTGGACAGCCGGTCCGGGTTCAGCTTCTTGCGGAGCTGCTGGAGTTCCTGCTCGTACATTTGTCTCTGTCGCTCCAGAGCAGAGCGCTTCTCCTCTTCGTGCTGCCTCTCCAGAGATTGCAGGACTGCTTGCATGGGGTCTGACGGGATAAAACAAAAGTCAGGAGACTAAACTAACTAATGTTCTGTCAATGCAGAATATAGATACACAATTTCCTGCATGCCTCCTTACCATTATTGCCCAGGGCCTTCATCATGACCTCTGTCTGGGCGAACTCATAGGAGAAGCTGACTTCACTGGACACTTCGCTGGCTGTGTCACCATCTGCATCCAGCTGCTCACTGCTGCCACTATCCTTTATCGCACTACCTTCACCCTCTTCATCCTCAGGCCCCCGAGAGCGCCGCTTAGGCAGGTTGATCCTGCGAGTAGGATGTCCAGTTAATTGACTGTAATCTTTGGTACCAGTTGGTTGATTTGCTATAACCCAGTTGTCAGTGATTAGGTAATATGGGCTATATCTTTAATCATTCTCACAAGGAGCTGGTACAGAACACAATGGCAGAATGTAATACAAAATTGGGATGCATAATAAGAACTGGATGCGTTTAAATAAGAACTGAAACAAATTGAGAAAAAATATATATTAAAAAGATATGCGTATTTAAAGCAGGTGCAACTTATGTAAAATGAAAAAAAAATATTCATGGACATGATGGTAATTATATGAAAAACAGAATATTTTAAATTGCAAACAGCATTCAAACATTGGGAGTTCATAAAATTACCTGAAGAAGTGGTTGTTTCCCCAGAAAATTCGGTCACCATGGTGAAGCTGCAGAGCACTGGTCACTGGAGAACCATTAACACATGTCCTATAAACACAAGAAACACAGCAGTGACAGGATTGACTGTTAAAAACGGATTTCTCTAGTGGTAAAGGAACTCTTAACACTGGTGCCTTGCTCTCTTGTGTTTCCCCTACACTCAGCTGCATGTTCCCATCACTCAGCCTGTGATGATGGTGTTCCTTACCGAGCATTGCGGTAGGGGGTGAGGATGACTGCAGTATCTGCCATAATGTCGATGACACAGTGCTCTGCCTGGATACCCATCCCGCACAGCTGGATGTCCTGAGAGTCTGCCGAGCCCACCTTTGTGTGTTCCTGAGACACAACATTCAAGATTGACTAGACGTTTTCAGCTGAGAGTCGGACAATTAAATAAATGTGACGGAGAGTGGTGAGGTGAGTCATGTATAATGGAGTAAAACCTACACACAAGCTGGTAAAGTGTATCCCATTTTTGTGCAAAATGCAATCTGGCCTGAACTTTATTTGCCCCTGCCATGACTGTCTTGATATGACTTCATCTGTTCTGATCCAGCCCATCAAACACCAACCTAATCATTCTTTTTTGAGAGCTGTTTTGTGCTTTCAAATTTGGTATAATTCCTATCTTGAGGCTTCCCAACACACACAACACTGTTTTCCACAAGCACCCACTGTCAGATGACAACTGACTCAGACATTTAGTCATGAAAATTAAACTTCAGTTTCTATATTCCAAAACGGGTGCATGTGTGAAGATTTGAGTCGACATGCTATGTTTAAAGGCTAGTAGTCTGTGTAAATATGGAAAATAAGTTACAAAGCATAAAGTAAAGCATGATGAGTGTGTGTGTACCTTCAGGTAGTACACCAGCAGTTCATTGAGGGCAGGATCGGCATTGAGGTTGACAAGAAAACTCTTATCATCTCCAACTTTAATCCCTGAAGACTGGAGAGAAATACCCAGACTCTCCAACTGCTTCTGGCGCTCCTACAAACACAGATATCATATTCACACACTGTATAATCCATTATGTAAAATTCTTGCTTGGGAGGAGTTTTACCAAATGTAAAACATCAAACAGAGAGTGACTATGTATAGTAGCTAAATATGCTTGGTTTAATCATCATATTTATAGTTTCATAACTTTTGTGTGTACTTACCTGTGCAATCTCCTCAGTTTTTCGAAGCTTCTCCTCCCAGGTGATGGTCATCTCTTGGATCAACTTTTCTGACTCTTCCAGACGGTCTTTTAGCTCTGGAGCCTTCAAAGACTGGAAACAAAACAGCACTTGAGAGTATGCGAAAGTAGAGATTTCTACATACTGATTTTAAGATTTTAAAAGATATATCTCACCTCTGCCTGAGTCAGTTGCACTCGTAGTTTCTCTACTTCCTCTCGGAGCTCCCTGATGATGCGAGCATTGGGGTCTTCGTTAACGACGGCATGGTTAACAATGCTTTTTGCTCTGTCCGCATAGCGCAGCGTTGACAGAGTCTCCTCATAGTTGTCTGCTGATGGACTCACAGTTGCAACCATCGCTGTGCGACTGTTGCCACCCAGACAGTCCTGGAGAATGCAAGAAGGAGACCGATAGAGAAATTATATAAAAAATAGAACATGCACTGTATAGTCAAACAAGGGTATGTATTTTCATCAGTCTCTGGTGAACATGTTTATGGTGTATGTACCTTCAGCAGCCATGTCAGCACAGAGTCTCTGTAAGGAACAAACTTGTTCTTGTTCTTTGTTGATCCCTGTTCAGCTAGCGCCGAGATCACCAGGCCCAGCGTAGTGAGAGACCTGACAAACACACAAAAACATGAGGGTCAAGTGCATCTGTTCAAAAGGTTGGTATGACTCTGTCCCTGTCCCTTAAGCGTGTGCATCTCTCATTATTTGTGTGTTGGGATTACTTAACATCAAGCTTGTTTCAAGGGTTTTTCAAGAGACATTCACTTAGTATTATACTCTGCTTTAAGTAAAAGTGAAGTTGCTGTAGTGGAGCAACACATTCACAAATCTAGCCAAAAAACACAGGTTATATGCTTTCTTTCACATTTACAGCTGTACGTGCAAATGACAAATAAAATGACAACAAAATTCTTGCGAAAGAAAGTAACACTGCCAGGGCAAACACATCTGTAAGACAATTTAGGGTTTAGACTCTAATAAACAGCCTGATAGGGAAAACACCCACTCATGTTTGTGTGTGTGTGTGTGTGTGTGTGTGTGTTGAAATGCTTTTGCATACTTGTTGATGTTGCTTCCCTCCTTCAGTCGCTCCCCTGCTGCTCCAGTCTTTGCCGCTCTCTCACTCCCAGCCAAGTCTACCAGACTCAACCGACTCACCTTCTCCCCACTCGTCTACAGAGAAAGAGAGAGACAGAAAGAAAGTCGGATTATTGTCTCATTCTCTACAGTATATTCAGCTGTTGTCCAAACTAAATAGCTTTCAATTAGCCTTGGTGGAAAAATCTGCAACAAAGGTGAACTTTGCCCAGACTATGTTCCTTTTAATACTGACCATAATTGACAGTATTTAACAACAGGTAATATTGTCCACAATTATTTACAATAACGACATATGGCATGCATGTTTTTCACAGCAATAGCTACAGTAATAAATGCCACTGTCACTGAATTCTCAGTAGGCTGGATGGACATGTAGCTACAACTGCAGCCTTGCAGCATAACATGGGTTGATTTTCATTTCTGTCCACTGCAAAATGTAACCAGCTTGTATTCTCCCTCTTACTGTCTTCTGACTGAATGTTCATCAGCTTGTCAAATTCATGGTGGCCAGCCTTATGACAACGAGCAGCACTTTGTCCACCCTGGTCTAGAACATACAAATGTCTTGGAGCTGCAGTCTTGCACATTTTTACAGATCTGGATCTGCTGACATTCCTGAAAGCAGTATCACACATCCACATGAGGTCTGACAGGAGGACTCTGATGGCTCATTAATCACCAAGAAGGCACTACATCAAGGCTATTCCTGCTGGGGTTTTGAGCAGCCTTTAACTGAGTATTACTTTGATTTGCCAGCATGACAGCAACAAACAACCCAGAAATAAACAACCAAGTGTTTGGCTTAATCACAAAGCTCCCCTCAATTCGCTCTTACTGGATGGATGCTTTTGTTCAAAAGACGTTCTCTATTTTTTCTCCGATTCATATGATTCCACCAACCAGGAAATGCCAAAATGCTCCGTTATACTTTGGTTTCTCATCTTTCAGTCTCTTGTTGACAGGTGCCTTTGGTTTCTTCCCGCGGGCTTGAAGGTGGGGATATCACATTGCCATCTATACTGGGACAGATCCACTCCTAGCCAAGCCTGACGGCTCAGTAGCTGACAAGGCTGAATGTTAACACCGGCTCTTCACCTGCCGCACAGCGAAGGCAGTACATCAGCAGCTCAACATCAGCAGATGCAGTCCTCTCTCTGTGTCTACAGTGGACCTGATCAGGCACAGTACCTAGGCTATGTTGGCTCAGAAGCACTTGACAAAGCCTGATAGACTATTATGTACTTATGTATGAAATACACCAGTGAAGTACAAGCCTTTGAACAGCCAGTGTCGTCAGGTGCACTTGTTAAGTTAAATAACTATATATTTTATCAGACCGTCTGCTAGAAATCCATGGTCAAACGTGCCTGGTGTTAATATCCACTGGTTGTCTTTATAATAAGACTTCAAATGGAAAGAGTTTTTCCGTCAAACAAACATTGAGGTGCGTGACACTTCCCAGATCCTGTGATATTGCCCTTCTTGTTTAGGAAACAGGTTTACACCTACACTACCCTCATACTTCCATTAATCAGTCTGGATTCCACACTGCATCTGTGCACTTCTTCAGTGGTGTGACCTTTGTAAAAATATAAACATTTAAATGACTGAAAACATCTTTTTAACAAATGCCTCTAATCACCCTCTTCCAACTTTACAGTACTTTTCCTTAAAAGCTATCTATCTTCTGGGGGCGACCTCTAGCTCACCCAGTAAGAGCGTGCGCCCATGTAGGCTGAGTCCTTGGCAGCGGCCTGGGTCCAAATCCAACCTGCAGCCCTTTGCTGCGTGTCATCCCCCATCTCTTTCCTGTCTATCCACTGTCACTATCAAATAAAGGGAAAAGCCCCCCAAAAGAAATCTTGAAAAAAATAAAAAATAAAAAGCCATCTATCTTCGCTGTCCCCAGCTGTCATTCTGCATTTTCTCTAGTTTCTACTCTTTTCTGATACATTAATGATCACAATAGAAACCCTGTGACCTCTGAAAATCCACCAACTTAGAGTTAGCTGCATTTGCTGCTTAAGAAATTAACGCTGAGAAACAGGCACAACACACATTTCACTCTGTTGCATACAGATACATACATAGTGTGTAACGGTTACTGTAAAATATGTATGTGTGCAAGGGGGGGGGGGGGGGGGATTTCCATTGTAATATGAAAACAAAGGAATATGTTTGATTGTAAAAAATAAGACTAGACGTCACACATCTCACACACCTCAATCCTGAAAAGACCTGGTCATAAGACCAACTGATAAATATCTACTCATACAGATCAGCCAAGTACTGCTTCAAATCCCCCAGAGTAAAGCAAATTATTAAACAAACAAGAGATTTCTATCTCGGACACTGAGCAAAAAAAAATAATAATAATACTTTCTTTTCTTCTTTTTTTTTTTTTTAAAATAGGGCCTAAAACTGTAAATACCTATTGGAGAGCCAGATAGATGAGAGGCAAAGCCAGGGACTGTGAACACCAGTACAGTAGGAAGCTACAACTTAATGTAATTCAATCATTACAGCTATTTACTGCAATGACCAATGAATGACTGGATTTTTTACCTGGTGGTGTCTGACGAGAAAATAAAAACCAATAAACCAACTCTATTTTTTATGTGTACAGTATGTCTCTGCATTTGTAGTCATTGTGTACAGTATGTACAGTAATGTCCTATTCAATTCTTAACATCTAGCTGGCTGATGAAATAGGAAGGAGGAGGAAATACCAGCCACTGCGGCATTTTCCTTTCTTAACAAGGGATTCAGTAACCAGGAAAGATGATACCTGGGTCAGTAACCAGATCAGCAGGCAGGACATACAGCTTGTCAGACTACTTGGCCGCAGCTTGGGGGATATTGCTACTAGTCATGGGTGGCTTTATTTATTCTGTTCCTACATCACTGTTCCTCACACTGGCTAAGCCGTTAGGGGGCACAGATGAGCTCCAATGTTATGATCATTATAGTCTATTTCAACGACATTTCATTTCTGAGACTGTTCGGATGCCGCTGGAAATTCCACCGGATGTCCCTCGTTTTGGCCGGATGTCCGTCCCCTTCCTCTTTCTTTGTGTTGGCGTTCTAACCTCTGGTGGATTTGTGAGGACTATGGTTAACTGCTCCTCAGATCTCTGCAGGGTAAATCCAGACAGCTAGCTAGACTATCTGTCCAATCTGAGTTTTCTCTGAACTAAAACTACTTTCTAACGTACACATTCCACAAAATTAGGCAGAGGCACTGCTGCTCCGTACGGAGCTTAGCACCACCCAAGACGATTGAGTTTGGTTTAAAAAAAAGGCAATAAACCAGAGCATGTTTTTCTCCCATCCAGGAATGCTGTGAGGACTAGCCAGACCCTCCTCTGCAGCGCTGTGAAGGAAGGTCTGACAATGTGAGACTATGATCATAAAAACCGAAGATGGTCTGCATATAATTAAAAAGTAATTAAACATTACATCCAGTTATTTGAGTTAGTAGACCAAATGTACAATAATTTTAAGGATGCAACCAACAATTATCATTATTGATTACTATAGCAATGATTGTATCGATTAATTAGTTAATCTTTAAGCTTATAATAATTCTGTATCATGTAAAACAAAAACAAGCTGAAACCAGAGAAGGTGTGGCACTTGATAAATTATTGATTAATTGATTATCAAAAGCTGCCATTTATTTTTGCACCATGCAAGTATTTAACAAGCACTCTGAGGCTTCCAAACAGATTAGGTGTTACTGTAGCTAACACAGGATGTGTCAGCTATGTGATTCACCCACTGACTACAGTCTATGTATTAGCCGTTTGCTTGATGAACCTACTGAGTGACTGACTGACCAACTTAATGACTCTGGGTGTGCCATGAAAACAGAGCAGCAGATATCAGCTGACAAACTCAAAGTCATGCCTGTGAATTATTAACAGGATTCGCTGGAAATGAGAGCAAGTAGTAGGACAGCCTAAGTGGGTCAGTGATGAAGAATTAGTCATTTAGGTCTTTTCTTGGAGTGCCTGGTCAGACAGCTGAGCTGACATCATCCAATTTTGTAACTACCTTTTCACCCACCGACTGCAGGGGGTGATTGATAGACACCAGACACTGTTTGTCCGGTCAAATGTAGACAATTACACATACACTTCTGTTGTGGCACAGATAGAAAGGTCTGGACTCTGTTGACAGTGGGGATTCACTACTAGTAGGGATGTCACGATACCAAAAATCTAGTATTCGGTACCCATACCAACAAAAGTACACAATACTCGATACTAAAGTCGATACAACGGTGAGTGTTTAAAAAAAACAACAAAAAAAACTCCCAGACAGCAAGCATGTTTAGTTACGCCCGTTTCTCTCTGCCGTTGTTGTTTTTCCACAAAGAACTGGGCTGGTTAAAGTTAACTGATGCTATAGAGGTCTGTTAAAACAAGCGCTATCAGAGCACATGTTGGGTTGGCAGAGAGAAATAGACTCACGTGCGGTTTGGGAGTTCCAGGTGACGTGGTGAAAGCTACCGCCGTAGATGTACGGTAAAGAAGCTGAATGTGGTCAAGCCGTACAGGGAGATGAGGGGCTATCTGCTGGTCGGTGTTCTACTTCAGCATTTAGCGGCAGTCTAGAACATTTTTAGGCGTATAGACCTTTTCAATGGAATTCCATTGCTAGGCAACAGCCTGGCCCCTTGTTAACTTCCTGTCAGTTGATGCCATTCACTTACACTGCAACAGGAAATCAACTTGAGTCCATTTAGAATGTTTATGTTTACATCTGTGAAAAGGTCTATATGCTGCCCCCGTCAGGTCCCGAAGGATTGCATCCCCCGGTACCTGCGGTGCTGTGGAAAAATGAGTACCGGTACGACATCCCTAACTACTAGTATATGATATATGCCAATAATATTAAAAATACTGGCAAGACTATAACAGAAAAACAATACCACATCCAAAATTAATTCACCAATAAATCTATAGGATTAGAAAATAACCACAAGATGTAGCAGATGGATTCTGGGAGAACAGAAGGTGAGGGAGGAACGGCATTAAATGTCTCATGATGTGCAAACTGGGATGAACTTTTAGTGCACACATTGAAATATAACATAATACCAAACAACTAAATGCAGGTCTGGCTAGTCCACACAACATTCCTGGATGGGAGAAAACGTGCTCTGGTTTATTGGCATTTCTTTAAACCAATTACAATCGTCATGGGCGGCGCTAAGCTCCGCACAGAGCCGCTGTAAATTAGTTGGGCGAGAGAAAACTCAGATTGATCAGATAGTGTAGCTAGCTGTCTGGATTTACCCTGCAGAGATCTGAGGAGCAGTTAACCATAGTCCTCACAAATCCACCAGAGTTTAAAATTCCAACACAAAGAAAGTGGAAGGAAACGGAAAAGACATGCATCCGGCAGAATTTCCGGCAGCACCGGAGCAATCCCGGAAGTGGAACATCAAGGATATAGACTAAACAGGGCCCTACCCCAGCATGTGTGTGTTATATCTTACCCCAGACTGCAAGTCTTTCAGTGTGTGTGTGAGGATGATGTTGAAGACGGCGTGTGATCGACTGCTCTCCTCATTCATGTTGGTAGCAGCGACAGTCCGAGACTTATTTCCCTCTGACATCAGAGACTCAATGTCCTGTCAGAACAGAAATCAAGCAATAAATACATGAATAATAAAATCTTCCCATTTTGATTCTCCCTGCAGAATAACCTTTTAAGACTGAAGAATATTATACAGTACATTTACTGAGATTCTATGCATGTTTACATATTTAGGGACCGCTTCACTTGGTCATTTTTATAACTAGCCTCCTTCCAGTGTGATTGGTGGGATTGCTAAGCAGACTGCTACCATCATGTGAGCAATGCTGCTACAAATCCTCAGTGTTTAAAGATCAAAGTGAGAAGGAATACAAATAAGATGCACCGCACACGTGTCAGAGTGGCTGCCATTAAATGTGGCAGCTAGGATGCAACACAGCAGTAGACATCATTGTATCAGGACATCATTCAACCATAAAAGCATGGCAAAAACTATTTAGATAAATATTTTTACCTTATAGCTAGCCACAGCTAGTCGAGACAGGCCATCCACGTAGGGACCCAAAACTTTATGTTCCCTCACCCTCAGAGTTTGTCTTCCCCTGGACAAAACAATAAAAGCAGGTTTTAAAACACAGACAAACAACATGGTCACTCTTGGTAAATTACTATTCATGTGATGTATTAGCAGGGGTCGCAATATAGGGTCAGCTGGTTGTGGCCACCACTACAACTTTCCCCAGTTCATAGAGACTTTGTTAGCAATTGGCTCTCTGACCCCGATTCAAACTTGCTCCAGGCCTGACAGCTTCATCATTCTCTGCTCCACTGCAAAGCCCATATGGCTGTCAGATGGTCTGCTTCTCTTTGGCCTGTTTTACTGAGGTGAAAGGTCACATAGTGATTGAAAGCCAAAGGTTATGTTGTCTGGGGAAGCAGACACAGGCTTGTAATCCTGATTTACTGCTGACCTGCTGGACATGCACTGGACTCCATCAGTGACTGCAAGGCAGAAGAGTGATCTTTTTATCTACTGACCACAGCAGCTGGTGGTACCAGAATCCACAAGCCACTTTCTCTAGTTCTACCAACTAACTTGAGGTTAAAGGGGTGGTTCAGAATTTTGGACATAGGACCTAATTTCCAAGTTAGCCAATGTGTTATTTATCACTGGAGACCGTTCAACACGTTTCATCCAGTCCTTCCAGCTGCAGAGTTCGCTGGTGCTAGGCTAGCGCAAGTCAACAGTATCTGCTAGCCTGCCATTAAAAACAGTCTTACCCACTCCACAGTACACCCGAGGCAAATAAATTATAACGCCAGACTATCAATGTAAATGTCTGTTGATAAAATAATGTTAGAAATAAAACTACCCATCTCAATGATCACATTACATTTTGAGGAACTAGTTTCTCAGCAGCGGCAGAATTTTACTTTGCTCCGGTTAGTAGTACTGCACCGAAAAGTAAACAGAGAAGCGCACTCCAGTCGGGACACCTAGCTAGTAGTAGCTTAGTACATTGGTAATGAAGCATTGGATTGGAAACTAAGGACTAGGCAACATGGTGATTCAGTGTGCATTTAGAAATTGTAAAAAATAAACCAAACAGATGGGCACCAAAAGGTTTCCACCAATTTCCATTGGGAGATCCAGAAAGGTGCTGTGGCTTCTTGATGCTGGCTTGGACATCAAGGCGGAGACTCTACTCAGGTGGCGAATGTGTAGTGATCATTTTAGACCAGACGACTTTGAAAACCCCAGCAATCTAAAGGACCACAAGTCACTGATAACGAATGCGGTTCCATTCGTCTTTCCAGATGCACCAACAGCTACTGATAAACAGGTAATAACTTTTGGTAGGCTACTCAAGCTAATAAAGCTAGCCCCTTTCATAACGTTAGCCTAGCTGCTACTGATAGATTGAGACTGACAACGTTAGTGGAGATAACGTTACAGTTCAATGCATTGTGAAGAGTGAAAACGTTAGCTAACGGTATAGCTACACTCTTGGTAGATACCTGGCTGGGCTAACCGCTAACTTTAGGTAATTGCTGACAGAAAAGTCATGTGAGCTCGGACAGTTTACATGCAAATTGCAGCGGCAGGTAAATAAACTTGTGTGATTGTCATGGAAACTGGCTTTCTCAGTAGCCTGGGTAATATCACTCCGCCGCTGCTGTAGCCTATGCTACCAACTACAGGGAACAAATAACTATTGCAATGCGATGCAAGGGTAGTTTTATTTCTAACATTATTTTATCAACAGACATTTACATTGATAGTCTGGCGTTATAATTTATTTGCATCAGGTGTACTTGTGGAGTGGGTAAGACTGTTTTTAGTGGCAGGCTAGCAGATACTTGCGCTAGCCTAGCACCAGCTAACTAACTCTAACTGGAAGGACTGGATGAAAAGTGTTGAAAACGGTCTCCACTGATAAATAACACACTGGCTAACTTGGAAATTAGGTCCTATGTCCAAAATTCGGAACCACCCCTTTAAAGTAGAAAGTGACTTCTGACAGGGTTTGTTCACCTAAAAGGTATACTAACTTATTAAAGACAGACAACATTTACATGACTGTTGTATATTTGTGTTTCAGCCCAAATATCGGCTCCCATGGTCTGCATTTGGAAATGAACCTAACATTAGCTAAATTACCACCAGTGACAGTAACGCAACATTTCCTGTAGCAGCTTCATCCTTAAAACCACAATCTTATCTCTCAGTAGATGGATTTTACTGTGAAGAAGCTGTTAATAAGTATATTCTTCTACAACTGCCTACAGAGAGAAAGAAAAGTATTCCTCTTTTCATGAAAGTGTTAAAAGATTAGCTGGAGATCATACCCTTTGGGGTCGAGCAGATCTCGGACCTTCTCGTTGTAGATCTCCATGTAGGACACCTCAACAGTGAAGCTCTCCTCCTCCCGCTGTTCCTTCTGGGTTCGATCAAACAAAGCACTGCACAGCCGGGGAATCAGACCTGGCTGGTCCCCTGAACCCATCATGGTGTACGACTTTCCCGAACCTGTAACAACACACACAGACACATTGTCAATTGGAAAGGTGAAAATGGCAGCCTATGCAAAACACAATCGACAAGTCATGCCATTTTCAATGGAGTCTTTAACTATTAAAAACAACCTGGTATACATATACGTGGCCACTTCATTAGGTACAACTATGCAAATGCAATTCAATGATTTGTTAATTACTGAGGTCCTAGTTAAAGGTGGTGTTGTACTGGACTGGATTATATTGATCAATGTGACCGAACCCGGCCCGAGCCCGACAGGCATTAAGAAATTTGTGTCCGAGCCCGACAGTTAAAATCATTTTTTTTTTCTCATACTAATAACACATGTACGTTTGTTTGCGTGGAAAGCTTTTATTAAGTAACTATAGGAAGGCATTCAGAAATGTCAACAGATGAGGGCATCAGCACACACGGGGCAACAAGCTCACATTAATAAGCTGTTTAATTTAAAATGTTCTATGTGTTAACCTCTCCTGATCGCTTCGTTTCCGACCGTGATCAGGAAAACCAGGGGAGAGTCATTTCAGCAACAAGGCAATTAACATAACTCACATAAATTAATTTACGTACATAAAAAAATAAGACCGGTACGAAATACAAGAATAAAAGTAACAGTACTGTGTAAGAAATGAACTATTACTTTAAAAAGGCAGCATCAAAAAGAAAAGTCTTCAGCCTTGATATAAAAGAACAGAGTTGAAGCAGACTGTATGTGGAGCATAAAAACTGAAAGCTGCTTCCCCATGTTTAGTTCTGACTCTGGCGACAGACCTGTCCCAGGTGCCCTTAGAGGTCAGGCTGGTTCATTGTATTTTGGCCTAAACCACTTAGTGCTTTATAAACCAACAGTAGTATTTTAAAATAAATTCTTTGAGAGACAGGAAGCCAGTGTAAGACCTTAGAAGTGGAGTGATGTGATCCACCTTCTTGGTTTTAGTGAAGACTCATGCAGCAGCTTTCTGCATTAACTTCAGCTGTCTAATTGATATTTTAGGGGGACGTGTAAAGACACCATTACAGTAGTCGAGTCTACTGAAGATAAAAGCATGGACATGTTTATCCAAATCCTGCATACATTGGTAATACAGTGGCAACTAAGTGTACAACTCATTATGGCTTTTGTGTAGACACTGGACTGATTTATCAGCTCTAACAAGTTTGTTGAAAGATTTGTAGTGTTGACATTATGTATAAATGAGAGAAGTGATTATCTTTTTACACCGTATCCACACTGGACATGTTCCTGCCCTGTTTTTTCAGTCATCAGTCAGATCTGAACAACAACACTGCTTTAGTATGTTTGAGTTTTAGCCACATTCTGTAGGTCTATCATGTTGGTTGGTTGAGACCTGCATTTGAGCTTTGGCATTGTTTTTCATGCTGGAGAGAGGAGAGGCTGTCCAACCTTCCTGCCACAACACATCCACCCCTCTCTTAATCATGATATAAAAAGCTTTAGGGCACACTAAGCTAATAAGGGAAAAGAGAAATTGTGTCCTATAGGTACTTAAAAGGCTCTGTTATAAAATATATTCACATCATATTGACCACAGAACAGTAGGTTGTCTCATGGTAAATTACCAGTTTGTCCATAGGCAAAGATACAGGCATTGTAGCCCTGGAAGGCGTTGCGGAGAAGACTTTCCCCAAGGCACTGGAAGACCACCTCCTGGCCTAGAGAGAGAGAGAGAGAGAGAGAGAGAGAGAGAGAGAGAGAGAGAGAGAGAGAGAGAGAGAGAGAGAGAGAGAGAGAGAGAGAGACAGACAGCGAGAGAGAGAGAGACAGACAGCGAGAGAGAGCGAGAGAGCGAGAGAGAGACAGACAGACAGCGAGAGAGAGAGAGCAAGAGAGAGACAGACAGCGAGAGAGAGAGCAAGAGAGAGCGCGAGAGAGAGATATAGAGAGAGATATAGAGAGAGCGAGAGAGAGACAGACAGCGAGAAAGAGAGAGACAGACAGCGAGAGAGAGCGAGAGAGAGATATAGAGAGAGATATAGAGCGAGAGAGAGAGAGACAGACAGCGAAAGAGAGAGCGAGAGAGAGAGCGAGACACACACATACAAGAGAGAGAGACACACCCCCACAGAATTTTATCTATATCATTGTGAATATTTAGTCTTTCCAAACTGAACCGTTTGAGTGGCATTTTGGTGAAGAGATGTTTTCAAACTTTTAATAATGTGAACTGGATCAGTTAATGAACCAACCGGCAAATCTCTCCTTATCCGTCTCATCCATGGACCAGAAACAGTAATCATAGGCAAAGACCTGGGAAGTGAAAACCGTACCAGTATGAGAGACAAACAAAAAACCCATGGCTGATGTAACATCCATATAGATATAATACCTCCTGTTTTAATGCAATGCTTGTGCATACATGTAGAGTCTCTTTCAAAAGTTACATTTTAAATGATAGATATTCATCTTATCAGTTAATACGGTTATAATTTAATTAGCTTTAAATGAGAAACAAAGTTGGATATAAATGACTTTTTATCAACATTGTATACGTTATGTGTTAGCACTATGGGAGTTTTTCATATGATAGAAAAAAAGTGAGCCACACAGCCAAAACATGTTCGAAAGGTTTCCTAGCAACAAGTATTCCTTGAGGGTTTAAAGTGAATGAATTAAACAAGACTCTTCTTCCAAATCATGACTTTGTATCACTGCCTGTTTGGTTGGTCAAGTTCACAAACAGTCAAAGAAATACAGCAGCTTCCTTGTTTCACACAGAGATGAGTCACAACCATGGCATTAGCTCAGTGTTAAAAATGGCTGTGCATGTTTGTTTGTGTGTGTGTGTATGTGTTTTATGTTACCTTGGACTGACTCCTGATGATGTTGGGAGGGTCAAGGTCCACAGCAGCATGTGGAGAGATAGGAAGAAGACGTTTAGTGCACATTTTACAGAGGATGCAGTATGTTAAGCCATTCAGAGCAGGCTGTAGTTCCTCTTTGTCCAGGCCGAGAATAGAAATGATTTACAGTATTTATCTGTTTATCAACGTTATTAACTAATTATCATGTGTCCCACTAATCAGAAAAGAGAGGGAGCGGGTCAGAAAGAGAAATAAAGACACAGGTGAACAGAGACAGACAGAAAGACAAAAGCAGAGCTAGAGCTACAGGCCTCAGGCTCAGTCACTTTAGCACAGATTTGATTAAAAATCAGCCTTGATCGTGAGTAGCTTGTTTACATCTTGTTTGTCACATGTCAAACCAACTTCCTAGGGGATTTGGTAAGGGTGTGTGTTTGCATTCATTTCTGGGGATGGGTGAATTGTGGGAATAACTGTGTGTGGGCAAATGTGTGTGTGTGTGGGACTGAGCGGTGGAGGGGGTTGGCACTGAAGTTGGGTTGAGGTAGTGTCTGGTGGAATCAGATGGTCGCGTAGACTCTAGAGGGGTTACTGGGATGGGGTCAGGCTCCGAAATTAACAGGGACATGTGGGAAAATGTCTCTGAGGAATAAAAAAGAAATAAAAACCTGACATTTAAAACGAGAGGGGGATTGGCCCCAATATCTGCTTGATCTTTTACAGAAAAACTGGGGAAATATATGTGCAAGCAGGCATTTACACTACACACATAGAACCACACACAAACATGTCAGAATTCTGAGCATTTAGCCAACAGCCATGTCCTTTAAAACCGATCTCCTCAGCACACAGACAGTCACTCCATCTGGCTATCTCTGCATATGAGGAATATCAGCATTTAGACAAGGCTAATCAGTTTTAAGAAGTCTGTTATAAAACAAAAAAAAGCCAATTTAATAATGAAACAATAACAGAAACTTACAGAAAAATAAACCTCTTTAAGATCCTTTGCAGAATACAGAAAAATATGCCAGATGCAAATTCCAACTGCACTTGTTTTTTTTTTAACAACCAATAAAAAGATACATTCTTAGACAGATCTGCTGATAGCAGCACTGTATATGTCCAGATACGATTATGACTGGCCTATAATTACACTTGCCCTCACTGTTAATGCATTAACTAAGAGCACGGCAAGTTTTCACTCCGTATTTTACATGGACCCCCTAAATGGTACGCCTTGAATGGTCTGCAGGTATAGTATAAATGTGCATTAATGTAAGTTGGTGGTAAGTAGAGGTGTGAATCTTCACTGATCTCCCGATTCGATTACGATTATCATGTCAGCGATTCGATATCTCGATGCATCAAATACATTTTTCTATTAAAGCCATATAGGATATTTAATTCATAACTTTTCAAGCTTCAAAAACAAAACATTCTGCAGTGCTCCAATACTAAATAAACTGGATACATAAAACTACAGCACTGAGCACACGGCACTTCCTGAATGTGCAAAACATAACAGAAGTAAACAGAAAGGTTGTTAGGCCTACATTGAATTGTAAACAGAAAGAATCGATTATGGCCCGGCCGATTATCGATGCAGCATCGTCCATGTCCACATTTCGATGCATCGATTATTTGATTAATTTCAACACCTCTAGTGGCAAGGATGGGCAAATAACAGTATCAAAATACTTGTATAGCTCTCATAGCATTAACAGCACAGCTGTCTGGGCATTTCATCATTTTCAGCTCATTAGATTCAATATTTGCTTTTGATCTGCAGTCGCGAGATGCAACATCACAGATATTACAGATCACGGTGATCAGATCTTAACATCTCAATTACCGTGTGGTGCACTTAAGGAGCACAGTTTGGGACCCTGCGCCAACATTAATTACCACCATTAAATCATTTCAACATTTTAAACTACCTGGCACTCAGTCGTTCAGCAACAGTCGTCAACTTATTCTGCTGCCAAGCTCAGCATCAATCGGCTTTTTAACTCTGCATTTGATTTAACCTACTGGACAAAAAAGAGGGGAGGTATTTATTATACGAGGACAATAAATAAAGAGTGATATAGTGACACTAGCTGGAGGTGCATTTTGTTATTTTCAAGCCACTGCATCCTATGAGCTAATAATTTACTTCTGCTAATGTCATCTCAATTCCTAGTAATGAACAAAACTCCCTGACATGCTTTATCGTCATTGTGAAGTGATAGTTGTCATGAGGACATTAATGCCATCCATTTGGTTGGTGCTTTAATCAAATAGGCTTACTGCAATTTGACAGCTTTAGGACTGGCAGACCCTGAGGCAACGCAATCCAGAACACTAGCAGTCCCTTCTTCTTCCCATTATCCCATACAAATCCTGCAGTGCTCAAATGGATTTCTCCATGGATTTATATCTCAATATGCCCATCCGGGTTTCTATAAAATTGTTTTCTCCAAAGTCTAAAAAGATATGCACTTCTTTTCTTTCTCAGATCTTCCTCACTACAGGTAAACCCCTAGTCACCTTCCTCCTCCATCTGTGCAGAGCTGGCTCCGCCCACCGGGTCAGGGCAGCTGTCAGAGAGCTGCGTCAAGTCAGATGACGAGGCCAGAGGTAAGAGACTAAGAGTGGCGCGCACACACACACACACACACACACACACACACACACCATCATGACGACCCTCAACTACATTCATTCTATTAATCAGTAATGCTCACCATCAGTGCTACATGCCTAACCTGACACTATATCAGCCCGTGACCCTAAGCTACATCACCAAAATGTCCTCAGTCTAAATGTCTAAAACTAGCTCGTGAAGATAGAACTACAGGACCAGACACAAAGGCACTCACACACCTGTTTCCTTTTACCCATGCACATTCTTTACTAAATGCCAAAGCTGCAGTTTTTGCACAAACCAGCCAACATCCAGTCCAATCTGTAACACTTCATATTTCACTGATGTTCCACTGCTGACGTGCTGCATTCAGACAGCAAATGCATGCAGTCATTGCTATCTGAGTCCTAACTGATTCCAGCAGCTCTCTTCAAACCAGGATACAATTAGGACGTCTTCTACACAGCGTTGACGACGTTAAACCAGAATACTGGTTTTAGTAGTGAGAGAGAGAGAGAGAGGACGACGATTCTGGGGGTGTTTGAAGGTGGTTTTCACTGTCAAAAGTTGTTGAAAGAAAAAATATAACAGGATGCTAATGTAATTCTGTAAAAACAATTCTATAAACAAAAATCTTCACAGATGGGGTCGCTTGGAGTAAAATCTTGTCAAACTGGAGTCCCTCAACAACATATGAATTGAAAGGTTTGCTGGTATTTAATTGTTTATTAATCCCTGATTCCCTTTGTATCTCTGAATGCTCTTCTCAGGAGCTTTGATAGCATCCTACATGACTATGCCTACCACATCCCCACAGTCATTTCTCCAAACACTTTCGGGAGGAAATCGGTGTGGCAGGTTTTGACGTACATAGTGATGACAGCTGTCATGGTTGCTTCAAAGGCTGCAGGCGAGGATGGTCACTCATGTCTTGCGCTCAAAACGCCCATTAACGAAGCTAGGGGCCACCCTGACCAATGAGATGGGAGAATGAGGCAGTCAGGAGAGCCGTGAGCCCGCCTCCCTCGGTCCTCGAACACTTCTATTTGCCCCTCCTCCCTTCGGCCTGCTCCTCCGCTCTGATCACCGTCATTTAAAAAATAACTTCATGCATGGTTGCTGCCCCCCACCCCCCTCTCTTTCTCTACTGTTCTAGCATTCTCTTTTTTTCTCCTCTGGGACTGTACCATCCACGGCTGTGGGAGGAATGAGGATGGAAAGGAGGCTGAAGGTAGCCAGGGGGTTAGGGAGGAAAGAGGCTGAGTCTGAGACTAGAATGTTAAGCTGAAGCAGAAACAGCATCAGCGTAACACAGTACATACTGATGGAACAAGACTACAGGACATGAATAGCATTGTATAGGACAATAGTTCCACACATAAAGTGAAAATGTTAATATGGTATCCTCCTACATATACAAAGTGTATGTTGAAGGGGACATAAAGCGGATTATACCAATCACTGATCACTTTACAAATATACATAGACAGTCCAGTTTTCCTGCAGCCTACGGATGTTGAAAAATGACTTCACAGCCATGTCAAGGAGGCCATGTTGCACCACCCAGTGTGAGGCTGGTGTTATTCACACAGCTTCTGGCAGGCGTATATATTTCACCTGCATGTATGTCATTTCTTGTAAATATGTGGAATGTGGAAAGCTGTTGCCTTAAGACGGATTTGTCCTATTCTGGATATGAACTCTATGTTTCATGGTTTCTATAATGCATGTGAGGAATTCCATCAACTATCAAATTCAGGCAGTGCACATTTTTGACACAATACAATTCAGAAATACAGTCTGCCAATTTACTACTTGCACTTATTTTTAAACTCTTTAAAAAGAACCATTTAAATCAATGCATGTGTCTTGCCATTAAGCCCTTGCATCAAATAGAAAACCCTATGTGAGGCACATTAACTCTGGATAGTTATGCTTTCTCATGCCAGCTTTCATGCTCTTCATAGAAATTTAACAGCAAAGCTGACCTAGAAAATATAAATAGTTTGCATGGGTAATGTTTTGCATAATGCCAACAGTAAACCAGTACATACGTAAAGAAGACATTTTCTTGCTACTAAAATTCCTCGGCCAGGCCCAGACTCTGGATGTTCAGACCCGAGCCTGACAGCCAACAATGATTTCATGTCCCTTACCAGACCTAAGCTCAATGCTTATTTCACAAATTCATACCAGCTCACACAGTCAGGGTTCAGCCTCATTCGTAGAAAAATCGGCATATTTAGATATAATGCTGGTGTCTGACTATGCATCGTTGGAAAGGCACACCACATGGGCAGTGATGACTATGGTAGCCTCCTCACATATTTAAGAGAGGGACAAGTGCACCGTTTTCTCTGCTCCTTCCTTCTGGAGCAACTACACCGCTAACGAATGGAAAATTTATTGTTTCCTCTTCACTCCTTTCAGTCTTTAATTCTTCGGGCTTAATGCTGACTCTTAACTCTCTTCACATTTACTCTGGTTTAAGGTCAGGGATCACATTGATGCATTTTAACTCTCCTCACTACAGTCCAGACAAACTCAGTTTGTGCTCATGGTGATGTATTTATAGGAAAGTCCAATATTCAATGGGCTGCTGAACAGCAATCGTTTTAATGCACCATCCCTTTCTCCTACTGCTCTGATTTTCTGACAAACAGCTTGTGAATGCGATGTTGTTTGGCACCTAAGAAGTCTCAGATGATTATGACCAACACAAACGCACCACACACTGTTAAAAGCATTTGCTGCAAAATGTTTGCTATACTTTTAAAATAATGTTTTTTTTTTATTCAGACTTCCTAAATTGATTTTGTTAAGTCAGTAGCATGAACTGTCCAAAGCCCTACCTGAGCCTGGCCAAGTGGTCTGAAACCAGAACATTGTGGAGAAAATGAACCAGTGTGGCCTGTGGATAAATGACTCTTTCCTTTATTTCTAACCCTGTTATTATGTTAGTGGGCTGTTAGAAACTCCCACCACCACATGGTTGGTTCAGGCTGTACTGTTTAAGCACTTTGCCTTACCCTGCATCAAAATTCCAGCTTTCTAAATTAATAAATATACTGTAGATCCTTCAGACACACACAATGTCCAACATCATTCCAAGAGTCAGGTCGCACAGTCCCTTTTGTGTATCTCTTTGGAAACCAAGCCGCTTGTGTTTGCCTCACTGATGTCTGACAGGAGACAGATCGTTGTCAGTGTGTGTCAACATCCAGATTCACCAATCCACTGCAAACAGCCTCAGGTCATCATGCAAGCTGTAGTGTCTGACAACATGGCTGCAGGGAGGTTAGCTGTTTGCTTATCAGACAGACGAGTACAAAGTGACCTGGCCCTAAAGATCAAACTCTGGAGGTTAGGACATCCCTGGTGGTTGAAAAGAGATTCAGGGAGGGCAGGTGAAAAAGCAGATAGGACACAAAATAAAATGTATGCCCTATGTAATGTAAGATTCCCAGTACCAGACAGCAGAACAACCATTGTAAACCTTGGCTGTCAGAGAGCGTAGAGCTTGTGCATCATAGCATTACTGTTTTCTTTGATAATCCTCTATAAGCAGTGCTTAAAGAAAGCCCAGAACTAAAACTTCATAAAACAAGTTACCACTGCAGTGAGTCACAGAGTGGCAGCGTGAGGAACTTAAGTCTCACTGCCCAGTGTGCACTGCTGGTGGAAAAACTGAATCAAGACACAGAAGCAGAACACACAACTGACAACCGAGGAGTGAAAGAAAAGGAAAATGAGCTTCATGTGAGGTCCTTTCATGTTATTCATGGGGGAGAACTAAAAAATATTCTGAGGATGTTTTGATCAGGTAAACCACAGGCCCCAACTTCAGTCCAAACTGAAATTGCGTTTTGCCCTCTGAGGATAATTTCCCAGTCTATTTGTTAGCAGGTACACAAAAACAGAGGTAAAAATGGAAAACAGCTTTGATTTGAAATAAATGTCTATACTCAAAAAACAGGTATGTGCCAATGTTTTAGTTGTAGGGCATGCAGACAGAGTCCACTTACTAAGACAGTCAACACTTACAAATGATAGTTCTACTTTCCAGCTGCACTGAACCATTTAGTGGATAGATATCACATTAACCCCAATGGGTTTTACCAAACAGTTTCTGACAGCCATAGAGAAAGAGAAAATCTTTCATCTATATTTAAACAGAACTAATCCTTAGCTTTGGCATCAACTCCCACAAAAACACTGGTGCAGACATTTTTTTTTAAAATGTCAGACTGGAGAGATGAGGAGTCTACTGCTGAAGATGGTGAATACATGTCATAGGTAAATGTACCATAGGGGATGATGAACAGAAAGGTTTCATTTCATCACAACAGAATTGGCAGGCATTACAATTAGGGATGTAACGATTAGCGGTGTAACGGTAGACCACGGTAAAAATGATAACAACAATTACCATTTTCATTTAAAATATTATTATCACGGTGGATTACCACGGTGTGGAAACCGCGTGTTCCCAGCTTCACCCGAGTCTCCTGAAGTCGCCGCGCGGGCGCACTGCATAGCCTACAACGTGTGTTTCTTGAAGTTGGAATCATGGTGGAAGGAGGAGATGACAGCGCTCAAGACATATATCAGCTTTGTAAAAAAGGCCATAGTAACACTTGCTCTCTCTCCTGAGATGATTGACCAATCAGTGACGAGAGTCATCGCTTTGATGTGTATTGTGATGTGATTTGTGCAGATAAGCCATAGAAGTATAGAAAGAGTTTGGATACACTCAGGAAGCTGCACTCTTTTATGCATTATCTACTGCAGATATGTCAGTTTTAAACAAAGGGCATCCTCGTAATACAGTTAGCTAAACAAACACCATGCACCTGGAACATCCAAACTTTACAGCATACTTCTATTATGCACCCACTCCAGTCTTTGTCAACTATTAACAAAGCAAAATGCTGAGTAAAAGATGATTCTTAGATGTAAACAGTATGGAAATAGAAAATGGAAAACAAGCAAACAAAATGCCAATAGCATCTGCACGCTGAGAGCAGCAGTCTGTCAGTCCATCCTCCTGCTGCTTCCTCGCTCCTTTGTCACCGAGCAACAGAGAGATAGAGAAACTACAGCTCTGCTCTTGTTTAGTCCTCCATGAAAGTCACTGGGGTAAGTTTATGGTCGACAGATGCTTGAGTCTCCTAAGTCAAGGAAGGGGCTTCACGGTCTCTGACAGCGACCCGGAGTTAACCTCCCCCTGTGTTGCCATGGAAACGGAAGAGCTGAGAAAAAGAGAGGAAGCCAGGCAGTGGGAGTTACGACCCGACGGAGTGAGGGAAGAGAGGAGCGAAGTGGTCTGTCTTTTCATGTATAATTGTCTCGGTCTGCCGCTGTCTCGCTGCTGCCGTCTTTCTTACAGCCAGAGGCACCTCTGACAAACACACACAGAAACACATGCTGCTGCTGTCTGCACCTCAGCCTGAGGCCAGCCTTATTCACTACTGATCTGGCAGTCTTCAGTCAGCTCCCCTAGTCACAAGAAGATCTTTCAACACAGCTGGCTTCCTCCAAGATGGCGGGTCGGTAGTCAAACATGGCCTACTGGCTGATTTTGAACCATTACATAATTAAGTTAAGCAGTTGTAATTATTACAGTTTCTCATTACAAATGGAGGTGATTAACTTCACAGTTAAGTCCTCCCGGTGTTATATTTGCCACAGCTTCCTGGGCCTGACCACTACTGCAATACTCCCTCACTCAGACACCCCCCGACAAGACACACACAGAGTACATGCAGCCACCCATTTTTGTTCTGGCCAATGCAACCAAATCTATCTCGCCTAATGCCTCAGAGACACCCAAGACTTCAAGCACAATTCAGCATTACCCACAAATAGCAGCTGGTTAACAGGACGGCATATGGGTAAAAGCCAAGAGAGTGAAATAAGTGGTTTGAGTTGAAATACACCTGTCTCTAGGAGGCCCAACCGCTGGTTAGTCAGCTTCCTGCCAAAAACTACATCATGATGACAAAGGAACAAAACTAATCAAAGACAAGCTTTAAAAAAGTAGCAATTAAGGAAAGGATACAGGGAAATGTCCACAGTCAGGATAGAAGAAACGTAGAACAGCTGTAAAATCTATGGATCTGTGTGAGAGCAATAAAAAGGTAGCTACAGAGTTCCAAAGCTTAAGAGTACCCAAATTGGCACCGTTAAAAGTATGCCTAAATAGCTATTAGCACGCAGTTCCTGTTGGCAATGTTGCCATGGATGTACAGACAACTATCCCTAGATTACTTTGACACTTAAAGGCTCTGACACACCAACCCGACCACCGACCGTCGGCAGAAAAGCCAGTGTGACTGATCAGTCTCCCAGAGTTGGTCAAAAAGTTCCTCAGAACACACCAAAGAGACGCCAACTTGAGCGTACGTTCTGCCCGTGCGCGGGACGTAATATGTCTCCATAACAGCAGGCGGTGCTAATCTGTATTGTCGCCCAAAAAATGAAAACCGGCAGCTGATTGGACGAACACGTCACGTGGGTCTGGCTTCTCCCGAATTTCAAAACAGACCATAATGGCGGCTCATTCGGAATACAATCTCATATTGTACTAAAATAGTTCACTGAAACGTGTTTCTGAAAACATTTTAAGAGAGAAACAGGCCGTGCAGTTGCTGAATCTGTCTTCATTTCAGATCAACAAAAGGTCAGTTTAAAAGATTTTCATCAGATTTTCATCACGCTCATCCCGCTTGTCATTTCCGGTAATTGGTCATTGAGTCTGACTGCCCACTGGCCGATTCAACAAGTCAAATCGGCCCAAATAAACACAGATAGCTCCTCCGACTGACGACGGCACGGAACACACCGAACAGACTCGAGTCACCGACCTCACCAGACTGTCAGATGGCCGATAATCAGGTTGGTGTGTCAGCGCCTTAAGAAACCTTAAAAACATGATGTTTCTAAAGCAAGTTTTTGATTCGCGATGGTAAGACAAGGGAGAAGATGGATTTAATCATATCCTCAGAATGTTTAAGTAATACTGAATCGAAATTTCAGAGTTATGACTTAGAAAGAATACCATTTCACGCTAATTGGGGCAATTAGACGATAAGGGTTTTAAAGTCCCATAGATAGCTCTATGAGCTGTTTGTGTTGATTAGAGGGAGAGTCTACAATAACTAACTCACTATTGCTTTTAGAACACCTGCATGCACCTGTCCCTTTCACCTCACTCGGTATCTTTACCTCACATAGCTCCCTCTGCACCCAAATGCATTCCTTTTCTTGGTGTCAAAAAAGTACACGAACGTTAAATGTGAAATCCCCAACAACTCTTTTCATTTAGTGCTCCATAAAATGAATACTGTAATACACTGTACCTCATTACAAAAAAAACATTGTTGTGGACGTAGAATGCAGTCAAGCTACTGACAAACGTACCTGGAGTCTGCTTTGCCCAGGTTAGCTCCGCCAGGATGGAGGATCGTTTGGTTCTTCGCCATCTCAACGATACATTTAGTGTTTAATTCCTTTTCTGTGGATCAGACAATACATAGTGTTACGAACAAAGCACTAAACCTCACCACAACACATTTCTACTGTTATCCTTGATTTTTTCAACATTATTACACAAGTTGTATGTCGCTTTGCGACATACATCTCCAGCTCCATTTCATTACAAAATAGGATAGACAGTGTAACAAAGATATCACAGTATCAACAACATACAGAAGTACACACCTATGTCCCTTAGATCCTTCCCATGGTGGGAATACAACTGCAGAAACTTACAAGCCACCTTGTAAACTTTGACCCTTTTACCAGCCAACTTAATGTTGAGAAATGACCCAAAATGTTTACTGTCCAGTAGTAGTCATTTACTGACACAGAAACTTTTACAAGCATTAGACCAATAGCTACTTCTTAGTTTAAGTTGCATTATTGATAAAGCACAAGTTAAATAGCATAATAGCTTCCTGTGAAACATCAAGCTCTAACAATTGTGGGAGTAGGCCAGGAAACATCAACTCTGAAAATGACCTTTTACCTTGGAGTGAGCATTACGCTAATCAATAAAACAGGACTTTCCAGGGAATAAGTTAAACACACACACACACACACACACACACACACACATTATCAAGGTTGTAGTTTTGCAAACTACAACTTTAATGTCCCATTAAGAAATACAGTACTTAAGGAAATTAGTATTTAAGGAATGCATGAGTACAGACTAAATATCTGATCTTTTTTTGGTAAAATAAATATCTCAAGTGTTCCTAGTATAAAGCACTACATATTAGGCTTGTTTTCATAGCTGAGTCAGTCGTATAACCTTCTTATAGAAGCCTTGCTGTGAAAGCAACCAGCAGAAGTGTTGGAAAATAACAACATGAAGTGCACTGGAAATTCACGAGGCTGGTAAGTCTCTCCATTCATCTTTCTTACCAATGAGACCTAATGATGGTTGTCTACACACAGGCTAGGTGCTGCCAGCAGGTCCTGGGCATCCAGTTTTTGGCCGAACTGGTTGTGCATTAAAAAAGGGCATTTGGCAATAGGTTACTTGCAGAGCAGACTAATTTACCAGTAGCTAAGTCCAGTATTGTACTGCTGGTGAATGTTTGTAGCCTGGGGAAACCCTGATGAACTTCCAGCAAATTAGAGATTTGCTCTGCAAGTCCTTCTGGCCAAGAGCCCATTCAAGCCCATTTCCAATTTTTCCAAATCGAGGCACCAATCACAACCATTGAGGCGGGCTTTACACGATGACAATAGTGCAGCGACGGAAAACAGCTTTGTGTTTACATTCAACATGACGGCCACCAAAGCTCAGCAACCCGTTGATGCCGCTGTCGCTGCTACATCACCCGGATCGTTGTCGTCTGATTGGTTGAAGGACTATCCAATTGCGCCCAGAGGCATTTGAGCGGCGTCCGTTGGTGATGCCCCTTTGGAAATGAGCTGTGAATTAAGCTTGCCCAGACCCACTCTCAGTTACAACCGAGAAGGGTCTGGGGTCAACCAGGATACAATGTTTGGGCCACAGCCACTAAAATATGACATGTTTTTCTTGAATGGCCAATTGCTGCAATGTACACTACACTACCACATAATACTTAATTTCTAAAATAAAAGATGTCTTGTTAAGGGTCACAAAATATAAAATTTACATAAATAGGATGTCAGTAATACGGTCTGCTTTTAATGAAAATAGTCTTGATCTTGGCCTGTAGAATGTCAAATTCATGCTATTTAACCTGATAAGATACAGGTGGGACTCAGGATTCTTTGCCCCGCTGTCTGGCTGCTGGTGGGGATATCCTCTTCTATTTTGCCCCCTTTCACAGAGAGGTCAGAGGTCAGGGCAAAAACAGCACTTCTTTATTTGCAAATCAGTGTTTTCTCAGGAACACTACAGCAGAGAGGAGAGAATAAATAATGTCCTTCAAATGTATGCCCTGGTTCGAGCCTCCCAGGTAAACAAGCATCCATCCTGCTAAGAAGTGTACTGGATATCTTAGCACTGTAGTGACCATCACCATTTGGCCCAGTATTTACATATAGACTGCTACATGTCTAAGACACAACCATTCCCCATATGACTAAGCATGTCTCCATTATGCAGCAAGCATGCAAGTATTTTAAACTTTAGCAAATGTGTTAGGACAGGATAAACATTCTGTGGTATTAATTCCTTTCTTCTCCAAGACCTGTCTAAAGCAGTATTACACTGTGTCATTTTATGCTATTACGCCTTCAGCTGCTTTTTCTGACCAAGGCATGACTACTCTGAAGCAGAGATGCGCACATAGAGTATCATGAATTAGGGTAAGATTCTCAACAATCAGTGCACTATCCAGGGTTGATTAGAGTGTATAGGACACAGAGCCATTTCATAGACCTTTCCTCAATGTGTGATGACTTCCCCAGACAACAACGTATTACTTCAGTGATAATGCTGTTGTAAGAAACTTAGCATACTTGCCAAACAGTACCTGGCCATACAGGTTAGGGCTGGGCAATATGGAGAAAATCAAATCACGATATTTTTGACCAAACACCTCAATATTGCAATGATATTGTAAGTTTGACAATTGGTGCTTTCACAAAATATCTTCCACATTTAGATTTTAGATAAATAACCATCATAATGTGGATATAATGACTAAGTGGTTAAAGGCAAATAATAGAACAGTTAGAACAGTCCGGTAAATTCAGAAAATGACATCACTTTACTGTAATGCAGCCTTTAAAACCAGGAAAAGACTAAAGTTACCATGTAACAATATTACAATTCTTCAAACTCTAAGACGATATCTAGTCTCATATCACGATATCGATATCATATTGAAATATTGCCCAGCCCTAATACAGGTCCAATCTGTTCCTGCCAAGAGTGTTTTTAACTGCTGGTTAAGAAGGTGGTCAGAAGGCTATGCATGTTTTACATGACTAATTGTTAGCATGGTGTTGTTTTCCTAACAAACACACACCAAATTACCCATTTAATCTTTCTGTAATGACAGGTAAAATAAAGAATGTCACTTCACAAGTTTTTTACTTTTTTCTGAAAGTGGCTGCTCAAGTAGACTACGCTAACTTACCATCAACAATCAAAATCTACCATAATTTCCCTCACTGAGATACAACGGGGGAATCCCAACCCGAGGAGCTCTACGTCTGAGGAGAAGCTAGCCTGTGCAAACCAGCAACATTAGGGATTTAAGGCTAAACCGTCTGTTAAGAGAGCCTCAACACTGCTGTTCCTGGCAGGAACACAGGGGTAGAGCCATGGAAACTTGGTGTCAAAGGTCAGAGGACCTGAATCACCCTCCAATCCTTCTGCTGTCAAGGACACTCCAGAGCAAAAAAAGCAGGGTGAGCCAACAGAGACAAAAGGAAGATAAAGTTAAACAGGGGGACTGACACAAACATAGAGGTTGCACTTCCTCTCTTCTTCTGTTGCTGCTGCCTACATTACCCATGTGCCCCTACTGCTGCAGCTGGACTTCCTGCTTAGCAGTAGGGATAGTGTGTGGTTATGAGGATAAATTTACCCATTGTTATCTGCCTCTCCTTGCTCCATAACCAGCTCACACTTTCCACTTCTCTGTGGTCCTTCCCTGGGCTACTGGTGCTGAGGCTTGGCACAACAGCCCTGACATCAGCCAGGAAGCTGATTGGCCGTGGTGTTGCCGTTGCTACGCCTGGGTTTGCTCTGTTCTTCGAAGGCCACAGCCATGGGAACATGGAGCATTACGCAACGTTAGCAAATATTCATTCAGACTCACTCCCTTCCTGTCTTTGTCCAGCAAGGCTGCTACACCACCTCTCCTCCTCAACCTGGGATACACAGGGACAGTGCCCTCAAGGTTAAAGAAGCCTGCTTATTATTTCAGTGTCACAGGTCTGAATCCCTGCACCAGCTGGGAACATGCGATGGAGGAAAGTGAATGTGTATTCCTTTGCCCTCCCTTAACTACTGCTACTGTGTCCTGAAGCAACTGTCTCGCAGCAGAAGACAGGGAAAGAGCTGTACCTGAACTGAGCAGCTCAAAATGTGTGAAGGCCTGAATAGCAAATGATGTGCTTGAAAAGAGCACCAAGGGCAATTTTTCTAGGGGCTATTGATATGATGGAAGAATTCTGTGTCCACTCAGAGCTTTAAGTGGTATTTGGGGGCTATTTGAATTCATAAAAGTCTAAACACTGGTAGATATGGACAGAAGCTCCATTCAGACAGGGATCAGAGAGGCACTACTGGAAACGTGGCACTGCTGGTTCCAAACCCTTTCCCACTGCCTTTAGTAAGCCATCAATTTGCCTGCTTGTTTTCCTTCACCAAAATCATAATTGCTTTTTCTTGCTGAGCAATGGAAGACATATGCAGGCATTTGCTTACAATGTTAACAAAACATGTTTGGCATGATTGAAAGTGAGCACCAGTGAAAGCTGGACATGCAGGTAGTGCAGGTTGCTTCTCTTAAACACCTGGCTGCTGCCAGGAGAAAAAATACATAAAAAGGACTCTTTGTTGGACTTTGCTTCATTGAACTCATCTTCTTTTGAAAGTGGATTTTGGGTGCTTGAATAATGGTTATTTTCAACAACAACAAAAAACAACAGTGGGGGTTGTGTGTTCTTGACTCAGTATTATGTGTTAACTCAACAATGGAATTAAAGGAAACCACAAATCAAGCAGGTGTTTCTGTCAGACAGTTTGCCATCACCTGTACCTGTCAGATTAGTTGGATAAACTTGAATGACTATGACTTTTGGACATGGGCATACTGGGAAGTGGTCAGAAACAGAACGCTCCTATTATAAATAAATTAGATGTGGCCACAGTAAATCCCTACCTTTGTGACTCTAAATATACCTGATCTGAAGCTGAATTCCACCAGAGCTAAACTGTAGCCTCTCTATCCATCTCACCATCTACATAACCACAACCCTGGTAGTCAAATTACCCAACATCCACTGACTCATGTTTGTCTTTCAAAAACAGAAATACATGGACTTTCTGTGTGTCCAAAAGAAACCTTGCAGCGAGCCATTTCTGAAAAAGTCACCCAGACTGCTGAGTTTCTCTACATTAAGAGTTCATAGTAAATCCCTGCCTATGGGAAAAGTGAGGCTATCCACTGCCCTGGTCTTGTGACCGACTTCTCCAGCTCACAGAGGGGGGGAAGAGATATACACGTGATTCATTCTGCCAGTTGTCAGTCAACCACTGCCTCAGCAGCTCTCCTCCTCCTCCTCCTCCTCCTCCTTTCATGGGACATGACACATGGTCTCCTACAGCAAAAACACGGCTTGGCAATCGACCAGAAAAGGTCATCCGTCCTTTACTGCATGCTGCACTGAAAATTAGCAATATAATTAACCAGAGCATTTGCACGCAGATTTGTGTAACACTGTGCCTTTGTTACCCAGGCTTTTCTAGAATTAGGGATGAGGATGTAACAATGTGTAGACATGTAGCAGCCCAGGACGGATTGGTGGACTAAAGATACATGCATGTTGGCCTAACGTAAGTGAGACATTGTTGAAAGGAATAAGAAAAAAAGCTTCTTTTTCTAGTAGAAGATACTGTGTAACCGAGTGCACTGATGCATCTAAGAAGAGTTTTTTCTGACATCTTGCTGTTGCCCTCCTTAAATCATACCAACCCACAGCTATCCTGTGAAACTACTGACTTGCCCCACTGTTGCAGCAAGTGACAGATGAAGTCAAGAAGCTATTGGCATCTGTATCAGTCAGCAAAGGAGCCAAAGCGTCTAGCATTTTTAACAGTAGATTGCACACAGCAGCTTAGTTTTAAATCTAGCAGTAGCTGGATGGCTGAGGGAAAGCCCTACGGCAGCACTGTACAAACATGTGCCATACAGACCACAGCTTTTTTTATTCTGCAGTAGCTCATTTAACTAATGGGTGGTGATTTCTGACTGGCATCGCATTCCCAGGAAATTGAACAGGGAGTACTTAAAATCAAGGCAGTCTCCTGGGTAGAGTGTTATTGTAAAATGCTGGGGGGGGGGGGTTACAGTTAAACATGTGGCCTATGCATTATATGAACCTGAGATGATCTATCTCTAATATTGTCAATCTGATTTTGGTGTATTCATAATAATAATAATAATAATAATAATAATAATAATAATGAGTTTTAGTCTATACATAATATAGCCTCAATGTATCCATCGTGTTAACCTGAAATTCAGACAATGCAGACAGATGCCGTCTCCATATTCAGCATTCATTTGAGAGTCAGTGTATGTGAGCAGACTGAAGCCCTCTCACCTCTCCTGTTCATCGGCCGTACACGAACAGCCACCTTGACATTGGCGTCGTCCAGGCTGGGCTCCCCCATGCTGACTCCTTACCCAGGCGGCGGATGTAGCGCTGGTCCGAAATAAATCAGCTAAACAATCATCCAAAAGCCTGGAAATGTTGCGCTAGCCGGACTGTCAGCCAGCTAGCTTAGCTCAGCTTTGCTCCATAGACCAGGCATGTCCACGGGAAAACAAAAAGCCTGGGCAAAATCCCGCAGGAAGCCAGTCGCCGCCGCTGCTTATCTTCTTCTTCTGCTCATATTCCAGGCTAATTTAAATCCACAGAGACGTGGAGGCTAGAAGGGAAAGGAGAGATGTAAATTAAGCAGCTGGTGGATGTGACTGAGCAAACGTATGCTATCTGCACGGCAAAAAACGGGCTAGCCAGCTAATTTTGCCAGGCAAACTGAAGGGCAGCAGCGACAGGAAAGAATAAAGTTTTGGCTATTTCCAGCTGATGGACTACATAACATCCACAGACACAACCCAACCTTCGAGCTACATACCTTGGTGGACTCATCCCAGAGGTGACACCGCTAACCTACAAGTACAACCAAGAAAGCTCCCCAGAGAACCGCCTGGCGATGATCTACTTCTTCCCGACGGAATCCACTGTCCTCCCTCTGTACAGTCTATGGTCGAGCTACAAGCAGCTAGCAGCATCCGCCCTTCCGCTACAGCATCACCTCTTCAAATTAAAAGCGCATCGTTTAAACTCGTCCGTCAAACTTTGAAATCGAACTAGAAGATACACGTGATGTGACAGTTGTTTCTCAAGACAAAATTATTGTTTTAGGATGAGCTAAAACATATGCTACATTTAGCTAGTCCTGATTATATAACGTTACAGTATAAAATAGGTCCTGAATGCATTACTTTTCTGCGCCGCTAACGTTAGCCAAACCACCAAAGAAGCAAGGGACTGCTGTCAAACGAATTGGAAAAACTTCTGGTCACACGCCTTTCACAGTTAAATTATCTTTTCAAACTAACGTCAATGTAGTTTAGGTCAGAACCCCTAAAATAGCTAACGTTAGTTAGCCTAAAATAACTCCAGTATACTGCCCTCCCTGCCTCGCCTAACGTTAACCTCACCCACCGCATTAGCTAATAACGATAGTTAACGTTATAACGTTATAGACCTAATACTAACTACGGATTCGTTTGAAGTACATGCACCTCTTAACATTGACTGTTCCGTTTAATTTTGTCGAAATTATCTGTTGAACATGTTTACATTACTCTATTAGTTTAGTCTTCACTCTGCGGTTTCCACACCAGGGGGACATTAAGTTGAACAGCCGTAGAAGACTGTTAACCGACTAGCTAGTTAGCGAGTAGATAAAAGTGCCGGTCAAGCTCGATTAGAAAGAAGTCTACTTAAAATGTTACACGCCACCCAGAAGAAACTGACTAAATAACAAGTCACGGTGCCCTTCTTTTGGATAAAATATTGGGAAAAATGTCTGTTACCAGATGTGTTCAAGACCCCAATCAGTCACGCGACACTTCCGCTGTCCACCGTCAAACAAGGTTAAACTTCCCATTATAGTTTTCAAAATAAATCCAGTCCCATTATGACACATTAGAGTTCAATTCAGTTCGATTCAGACCTGATTCAGACATGATTCAGACATGATTCAGACCTGATTCAGACATGATTCAGACCTGATTCAGACATGATTCAGACCTGATTCAGACCTGATTCAGACCTGATTCAGACCTGATTCAGACATGAGTCAGACCTGATTCAGACCTGATTCAGATAGAAAAAACTCAAAAACTCACAATGCAGCTATTTAAAGCAAGTTTCCACCTATATTGTATCTTTTACAATAAACAATAACAAAAACAACTTTGCCATTTTACATGCTGTCAAGTATAATACTCAAATGGAATGCATTGTTTAAAAAATGTGGGTTTTGTTGTCAAACACCACACTATATAGTGCACAACAGTCTGAAAGATACTTCATTTAGCTGACTTTTGTCAGAATTTTTGAAAAATGTTTATAAGATGAGATAAGCATATTGATTAGTTGCGACAGTTGCAGCATCACAAAGACAGAAATAAGTATGCTACAGATAAATAGAGAAGTAAAATAAACAAAATGAAATACTAATAAGAGAAAGACACAGTTACAGGTTTAAAGTATGAAGTTATGAGGTAAAGTGAGAACCTTTTGCATGTTTACTGTATGTTTATGTGCGATGTGTCGCCAGTTTCTGTTCTCTTGACTGCCCAAGACGAATTTCTCAGGAAACAATACAGGCTTATCTTATTTTATCTTTCATAAGCCATAATGCCATTTAATGTAATGGCGCATAAAACCAACCTTGGTTTTAATATGTATGTAATGTTTAATAACTGTAAACATTGAGTTCATGATTAGCAAATAAAATCTGTGATTATATTCTGTACTTTGATGTATAGATTCATTAGTACTGACATTGAAGATGATAATTTGCACAATACACCCTACCAACTCAAGGATTCATCAAGATGAGCATTTTATCATCACTATTGTTTATTACAGATAAATAAATAAACGTTTATTGATATGTATTCCTTCATGACTGAAAACCTTTATTTATTTATATTTAATTCTGTAAATCTTGTGTCTAATCTAAAATAACAGCAAAAAGCTTTTCTTTTTAGGATTAGCTATTATTCTGAAAACAAGTACCGGAAATAGAGAGACATTCTGCAACGAAACAAATCAACTTACTGGAAGGTTTCTGACACCTGCTGAACACTAGTGGTACTACAAGATAACAGTATTATACAATAACATATATTGCCTAATATTAGGCATTTTCTGGCGAGTAAGTGGTTGCATTTATGTGCTGTGCCTGCCTCCGGGGAGGGGGGGGGGTTTGTGAAGCCAGATGGAGGTGCATGGTGAAAAATGAAGGAAAGGATGATGATGGCCTACAACAGATATAGTGAGGGCTTCTTCACCTTTTTTTCTTGGGAAGAATGGATCATTAGTTCACCAAACAGGACTTCACCCAAGTCTATATAAGTACATTTTAAATCCGCTTCCACAAACCAAAAAGAGGAATTGGTCTCTTCACTCATCCCTTTTTCAAAGGAAATGGGCCCTGCAAATGTTCCTGTCTCAACCAAAATGTCTCATAATTTGTTTGCCTAATCATTCAAAGACTTTCTGTGTTTTGCATTTTAAAAACAGTGTGTACACAATCATCGTGTACTGGCTGTTGCTAGGATCTGATCAGTGGAGCAGGTGAAACCACAAGAGGGCACTCTGCTGTCAAATGTAGCAGCATTGAAGTGTAATGTGGTGGAGGACAACACTGGCTGTTTAACATCCCTTGCAGTGTAGAATTGACCATATGTTTAACCTTTACACAGCCTACTGCAATTCTTTATGGAATTAATTTAAAGTATATTTATGTGGACATTTTCTTTTTTTTTTTAAATATGATCTTCTTTGTTTGTTAATATTAGAAGAAGAAGAATGCATGCCTTCATTTATCCAGCAAGGGAAAATTCACTCTGTTGGTACAGTTTTTACACACATTACACACATATTGCTTATGGTTTGCCTAATGATAAGGGAGTGGAGGTAATAACGTACAGTACAATCTTTCTAAATTTCCCCCAACATCATTCAAGCTTACCTAAACTAACCCCTTTCTCCCAGGTGAACAGCAATCGGAAAGGTGACCAGAAGGACAGAGCGTATTCAGCTCTTGTCGTCACAGCGTTGAGAGAAACATGCAGACAGAGATGGTCCCCCGCCTCATTTTCCAGGAAACATTTACACACCAGCATCTGCTGTCATTGCTTATGTCTGAAGGATTTTCAGCTGTCATTTTTTTCTACTGGCTGGCTTGGCTCCCAGTCTGGTTGTTGGTTGTTTTTTAAAGAGTGAAAAAAGTGCATTGGCCAGCTATAGCATTCCATTCAAAGATTAAGACTTAGAAAATGAAATGTATGTTTGAAAATAAAATATACAGTATCAACACTACTGCAACAGTATTTGACTGTATAAAATGTCAATGTATTCTGTACCCAAAGGCTTTGCATAAGCCAGAATAAACCGATAAAGCACCAGGATGTAAATGTAATCTCATTGAAATAATGCTCTTAAGCAGTAAAACGGTGAGATGGCTAGTTTCAGTATTGAAGTGTTCGTCGTACTTGCTGGTCAAACACTAATTCACATTTTAGAGAATAAATCATTTTTCTAACAGTAGTCTGTTGTAAGATTAAGAATACAGTCTGTATTTGTGTTAATCATGTTTTATGATTATAAACAGAGTGTAGACTAAAATGCATAGTCATGACATAAAAGATATAATTCAAGCAGTCAGCTTGCAGTCAGAAGTTAGTGGGCAAAACGAATCAGGCAAGTAGACAGGTAATCTAATGTGGAGTCAAACTGTTTCAGGCAGGTAATACAAAGGTCTACACAATGAACATAGACAAACTGCAATGGTTAACTGAGAGTTTTTATGTTTGTATGTATATGAGACAATACATCCCAATTCAATTGCTGGATCCATTCAAGGACTGGGCCCAGGAAGAAGGGTCCCGAGACCTGAAAGCCTGTGATTAAAAACTTATTTAGGCTGCTAATGAGAACATGAATTTATGTCTAGTTTCAATTATTTAGGATACACCCTGCAAAAAAAAACTAGTAATACAACATAGACATGTTCTGACTAAACATGTTGATGAGGATCGCTTGAATACTCCTTTAAAGCATGAATTAGCACCCAATGGATTCTGGCATACTAAGACCTGCAAAGAGTACAGTGGTTGGATCCTCAAAATTCATTAAAAAAGACAGCTGCATTTGCAACCACATTTGAAGGAGCCTTTGTGCCTTGTCTCTTCTTTATGATGTGTCCCTTACAGACATGCAAACTTCCTACCATCCAGCCCCTAAAATGGGGCACAAAATGGCTGATGGGGAACAGGTGAACAGGCAGGAGGTGGGGTCGGCTGGCAGAGAGGGACACTTGCTAGGGGCAATTAGTGGACAGATGATGGCAAATGGACTTCAGTGAGACTCATCCAGGCTGAGGGAGTATGGGAAGGGAGTGAACAATGACACCCTAGAGGCACGTTACACACAATGCATTGTGTGCTTCTGGAATTACCTTTGCACAATGTCCAATAGAAAATCAAGTGATAAATAAGTTTAAGTAAAACATTCAATGTTTGAGGACATATGTATGAAAATATACTATCTGCTAGTTTTTATCATTTATGACTTTCAATTAATAGGCTGTTTAAGGCCAAGCACATTTCATTTCATTTTCCCTCTGTTCCCCCACCCCTCGCTCTGCACAAAGCCACTCACATGACGTATAGTGCTACGTAAGTGCTGAAGTGAATAAGGGGATGTCAAACAATTACTGAATCATGCCACTCCTCTTATACGTACTGTAGGAGAACTGGAAATAACAGGTTTAAACAGAGGAAGTGGGGGGGGAGTACGGAGAAGACAAGGATGTCACAGCTGTCACCATGACACACTGTAAGTAACTGGATAAAAACAATCAAGTTTCACCCCACAGGTCTGTTTACTTTCTTTCAAGCTGGTTCATTCAAAGTAAATGTTTGCACCCCAAAACCTTAGAGGCTTCGAGTGATTAAGACTCCCACGGGGGTTTTCTGTGCAAAGGGCATAGCCTGTTTATATTATTTAATTTCATGTAATGAGGAAGTAGCCTTTTGTTATCTCCCTCACACAGATACATACAATAAATGTCAAATGAGAGGTCAGAGGTCAACAGGGAGAAGCACCCAGGAAGGGAACACATTGAAAGGTTAAAAGGTAATTACACTCTCAAATTCTGCTAGAACCCTTTCTACCAACATATTTAAAAAAAAAAATTGAACAGAGCAGTGAGGGAGCAGCTGTAGGTGTGGTCTTGTGTGTGAAATAACCTAGTGAGTACAATTTTATTATTAGTGATAAAAATAAACTACATAAACTACAATAAACAACATCCAAGTTGTGAAAACAAGAGCAACAATTCACAGCCATGCTAGGGACAGTGGAATAAAACAAGATTATGAGGAACAAGGGAGTAACAATTCTGCATTCAGAGGAAAGGAGAAATAAATTAAACTAAGTAACGTATTTTTGTTAATACTGGCTCTGGGGTACAGTAGTGGGAAACAAAAGTTTGGGGAAAATGTTGCACCCACAAATCATGTATCCATGTAACCATGTATCAGCTAATTTATATAGCTCACATTACTGTATTGTATAATGTATCATTTTGCAGAGCCAGCATCGCTGCGTCTGGAGCTTAAGCTAATTGTGATTGGTTTAAAGAAATGATTGTTTTTGTTCTCCTATCCCAAAATGTATCTGTGGTGTAGCTAGACCTATCTCCACAGCGCTGTGGAGATAGGTCTGGCTATGGGAGACTACTCTGGCGGTAACTGCCAACTGAAGAATGCAGCACAAGCCTACAGCTTATTACGCTTCTCACAGTTGCTCTCGTACCTTTTACTCAAATCAAAAATAAATTGAATGGGGGTTATCTGTCAATATACAAACTAAAGTGCATAAACTGTATACAAAATAACACATAGCTACAAGTGAGTAAAGATACAAAATAAAGTGCATTTACTGTAAATAAAACAGGCAAATTCTAATACCCTATACGCTACATTAACGACACTAATATTCTGCAGAACCTATAAAAATGAACACATTTCACAGTTACAATATGCTACCAAAACTGTGGGGTAACGAAAGGGGCTTTGGGAAACTAAGATGGAGGGGATAATGAAGAACACATAAAAAATAAGGTTATGCTATGTACAGCAATGTATGTAGGGCAATGTAGTTGTAGTTGTGTGTTTTGGGGTAAGAAGCTCAATGAAAAGGTGACGAGGTACAAATCTTATTTAGCAACATAAAAGGGATTTAACAGGTTAAACGCTAGCCTACCTCATAGACAATTAAACCTATCAGCATGTTAATTGGATTGATTACAGTGTAGGTGCTGTTGCTTTTAATGGATGAAGTACAGCAAAAACAAACACTCTTTCACTTTGATCATGGCAGTTATGAGGGAAGTGTCCCCAACCGAAAATCTGACAAAAACTACAGATATATGGTTATTATTTGCTCCTAGCAGGCATGTTTGTCTAGCACTGCAGCAGCTCATAATGGGTAGGCTGGAGTAGAAAACAAACGTACTACAAATGTACTTTCCTCAAGTTCACGGCTATGAAAGGCTTGTATTGTTATTTAATACAACAGTACAGGCAACAATAGAGTAATGGTAATGCAATAATATAACACAGAGGAACCTATGAATTAGTATTTAAATAACTTTAATGACACAGTAAAAAATAAGATATGCGGTCAGTAATATAAATCTTGACTGTTCATTGCATTGTATTTTTGTAATTGTAAGTAATGGTACACATCTGTAGGAAATTGAACTTTCTCTTGTTCTGTATTTCTTTTGCCCTGGTGTGTGTGTGTGTGTGTGTGTGTGTGTGTGTGTGTGTGTGTGTGTGTGTGTGTGTGTGTGTGTGTGTGCGTGTGTATGGTGATGTGAGTGATAAGGGTGCAGAGGTGGAGGGGAAGGTCTGACTCCTTATCTGCTCCTTCGCTGAGATGACTCGATTACTGTAATTGTTCCGGCCACTAATCAGACCAAAGCAGGAGATGGTGTGTGTGTGTGTGTGTGTGTGTGTGTGTGTGTGTGTGTGTGTGTGTGTGTGTGTGTGTGTGTGTGTGTGTGTGTGTGTGTGTGTGTGTGTGTGTGTGTGTGTGTGTGTGTGTGTGTGCGTGTGTGCGTGCGTGTGCGCGTGTGTGCATGTGCGTGTGTGTGTGTGTGTGTGTGTGTGATGATTAGCTGAAAGATGGATGTGTTGGGGATTCTTAACATTAGCTAAGCTGTTCTTCAACTTGGCATACACAACAGGTAGTGTCGTTTGGGCAACCTCATTGGTTGCAGCTGTAGTCTATGTTTTCCAGTGTGTGTGTGCTTTTTGTGTGTGTGATATCACACTTTGTCAATAATTCCTCTTACAGATGATCCAATTAAAGGCCAATGGTACATTTTTACTTTATTTTTTTTGACATTAATGTTCCACAGAATGTTTTTTGGTGTGTTTCATTATTCTCCAGCAATTAAGGGCTTGGGTTGCCTTGCTCAAGGACATGCTGACAGTTTGACAACACAGTTGACAGGATCAGGAGAGCACTACACATTCTTCCTCCCTGGGTAGGCAGTGACAATGTGATATATTAAATGTTCCACAAAGTGGGGACATTAACTAGCTTGTCTTGTTTCCTGGTCTGTCTGCAGCAGACAGCAGTCACAACAGGTTACAGGAGCCAGCCGGTGATTGGAGGGCTGCCCGGTTGAATTCCCAAAAGGCTTGGGGAAGTCCAGGCGGGATGAAGACATAATTGAGTGATGCTACCCTCCAGCAGTGTACTGTACACACACACACACACACACACACACACACACACACACACACACACACACACACACACACACACACACACACACACACGGTTTCAGTGCTTTTTTTTATAATGATGTCTGTTACTGAACACTATTTTTTGCCCCCCGGGTTATTCCCTCTCCCTGTCTATCCTCACTCAATCAAGGTTAAAAACAAGGCTGTGTGATACTTACAGTACTTTTGGGAAACTAAATTGTTAATCAGACAGACTTGTTCAGCCCAAAACTTAAACATGTCCTCTAGTATTTCAACCTGATCTCACAGAATTCCGTGAAATGAACACGGCCCCTTAAGTTAAGGAAAAGGTTGTGGGTGGGCTTACGTTTCCATGACACGCGGGACAACAACAGGATGGTTGGGTTTAGGAAAAGAAGAACGGGACGGTTACGGTTGGGGACACGATCGCCGGTCTCCTGGGTGAAAGTCCTGTGTTGTTTGACCCATCCACCGCCCCAACCAACCTCCCTACGCAGATTTTCGGGCTTTCATACTACTCGCTAGCGTAGTCGCTCCTAATGCTACGTCATCTTCTCATTGACTTAACATTGGCATTATTTTCCATGGTGGCCACATGGAATTTTCACACAATGCTTGCCACCACCACGTAATGTGGCGTTCCAGCCAGTTAAATATTTTATGTTGAACAACACTCTAAACTTGTTAGATACAGCCCAGTCTTGACTGGGCTACCCAGTCTGGAGAATATCGTTTTAGCATCTGAACATGATCTGAGAGCAGTCCACTTTTGAACATAGTCACGACCTGAGCGATGTGATGTCATCCTGTCCATTACAAGAGGCAAAGCAATGCATCAAACCTCCCACATCTCACAAAACTGAAGCTCCAGCCAACCAAACCCTAATGAGATCTCAAATGGTTGCTTAATATAATTGTCTTTATTGCCTATTGCCTCAGTGCAGGGCATGGCGGGGGTTAGGGGTGCAGTTAGTGATGGGTGTGTGCACGGTGGGGGGGGGCGGAGGTATGCGGCTAAAAGCAAAGCCCTGTTCAGGAGACAGTGGAGATTGCTCTTTATGGCCTTGGTGGCAGAAGTCCATGCCAGAATATGGCCGTCCATTACAGCGGGCTCTATAAGGGTAATGACTTTAGCAGCTTTATAGCCATGAGCTCATTACTTAGACAGGCCAATCTCATCAGCAGCCGCCCCGGTGACCAACAAAGCAAACTGGTTCGGGGGTAAAAACAGGCCCAAGGGTTTTCCCTGTGCAGTCTGGAAGAAACTGTGTCTTGTGTAGACAGAAGGCACCACACATAGACAGAAGATGAGGCTTTCCATGGGTTTTGATGGTAGACTTTATTTCCAACTGTCTTACTGTGCAAAAGACCCAGGCTATGATGTACATACACTGACAAAATGATAAAGGTTGTTAAAATGTCTGGACATTGGTGGGTCTTTGCGTGTCTGCACAGTATGCATGCTTGTAAGTTTTTTTTGCAGATACAGAATCTGTAAGCCTCCAACAGACAGGCAGACAGTGATGAAAAACAGCAGCAGCATCATCATCATTGACTGTTCCTTCATCGACTCATCGGCCTGGTGCTTCCTGGGTCTGCAGTGTTCAATAGGGAGCTGCAGGAGTTTGTTAGTTTCATCTCACGCATCAACCACTGACAGATTTATTTTAAACCCAGAGTTTGATAGTACACAGTGGTCTAGAAGCTAGGGACGTGGCTTATGATGGCCAGGGTAAAATGCAATTTCACGTTTGTTTTATCCCGTGTTCAGCACACCTTATTTTGTGCCTCTCATGTGCCACTTTCCTACCTGCCTTATCTACCTCAGTTGCTGATTTCCTTCAGTACAGTATGTGATTTTTTTCCAAATGTATGTTGAGCCCTGGTTAATATAATAATGTGCATACTAGGTGGCCAATGTGATGGCCACAAAAAGATGTTTTTTTCCAGCTGCCAAAACCAAAATCCTGCCCCACAAAGAAACAAAACCTGATTGCCAGACAGAATATTAATACTGACCCTTCTGCAAAATCTTACATTACATTTTATTATATTGTTTAAAGTTAATATTGATTTGACCTGGCCTGGGAACGCTCGGATCCCCCAGTCGGAGCTGGTTAATGTGGCCCGGGAAAGGGAAGTTTGGGGTCCCCTGCTAAAGCTGCTACCTCCGCGACCCGACCCCGGATAAGCGGACGAAGATGGATGGATGGATGGATGGATGGATGGATTGATTTGATTAATATTAAAGTTACTATATGTTACTTTTAAATTTTTCTGAAACTGTAATGTTCCATCTGATGATCATAAATGACTTGTACCAGCAAATAAGTCTAACAGTGAAATAAATGCTAGTTTTATATAGTTTTTCTTAATGCCTCTGCCCGGGTTTGATTTTTCCTGCAAAGTCACAAAATGATCTACGGCAGGTCGACGAGCTACAGTCACACATTCTGATGGGTCACAGATTTTGGCTGAACACTGGAAAAGCCTGTGTTAGTGAGTATGCAGGTAAATGGTAGCAGGAAATGTCTTTATATAGGCCTAATTGTATTTACATTTTATTTGAGAAGTTATGTGTTGTAGTTATGGCTGATACCGGGGCAGGACCATCACAGGAAAGAAGGAAATTAAACGAAGAACAAATAAAAGCCAAAAGGGAAAGGGAAAGAACTGACAAAACCGAGTCAATCTCGGTCAGGCTTTCAACAGATGGAGACAATTACGGGATTGTACTGTAAATGATTCAAAACCCACCCTGAATTGGCCCTCAGGTATGTTATACGTCTATTTCATTCATAAGATAACTTTACAATGCGCGATGTGGTTGTAAACTATAGCCCCCCTTCCATTCAGCGCAGACGTTTCATTCCTTTTAGTCCGTGTTTGTGTTGGCCTACTGTTTTCTTTTCCCTTGTCCCCCTGTACTTGTGTAAAGCGTCCGTGGGTTTCATGAAATGCGCAATATTAAGTTATTAAGTTATTATTACGTTGGTTGCTACAACAATCTCTCAATGCTTTGTCTGGTTTATCTCACAATACATCTAAAGTTTACTAAGTTACCGTAGCAACACTGCAAATGCAACGATGCATCTGTAACTTATTCTCTTATTGTAAATGAATGATTTTCTATCTGAGCAAAATATTCATCGCAACTATATGACCTCCCCGTAACACTAACTCAGTAATCTCTAGTGGGCAATACAGCACCGTAAAGAGAAGAGCTTTAGGACAGCAGGTGTGGTAAAACACTACTGCTTTTGTCCAAAGCTAGAATCAACACAAACTGAAAGTTACATAGCAACTTTAAAGACCAAGTTAACACCAACTAATTTAGGTGACGTGGTCAGTACATCATGATGTCTGTGGTGACAGGGGCAACAGTCTTGAAACCTTCAACTTGAGTGAAACACGGCTTGCCGCCTGTTATTGAGTTACTGTTTAACTTTTCTTCATTTCTGCAATATCGGTGCATGATAACTACAGAACGCTTAGTTGGGGAAATGTGCAATGGCAAAAAAAGAAGCCACCATTAATGCTCTTTTGTGATGTAACGTGAACTTCAGTCTCTCCAGCATTGAAGTCAGATGCACTACACTCCAATGCACCACCCTGACCTCTCACTTATACTTTCCACATTGCTACATAACCAGCACACTGCTTTATGCAGAGGCACTCAACATTGGAATTGTCGTGTGCTGCAAAATCGGTATTTTTTGTTGGGATACGTGACTGTTTGGCTACAATAGTCTGTTCATCTTGTAATATTAGATTATTTGCCTCTTTAAATAATATATTTTCCTGTATGTAATGGTTCTCAGTTGTTTTGTTATTGACCCTCAGTGCTAATGGTCTCTTTAGCTAAATGTGTTGCCAAAACCTCTTGCACCTTAAGTTAGTTTCATTTCTCTGATTTGTGGAAAATGAACTAATTGATCTAACAAGCTTGCTAGCGGTCAATCAGAGGAAGAAGTTTACACTGGTTAAATAAAAGTAAATTGTACAACACAACTAATAAATTACGTTAGCCTCCTCCATTTCGGACTCTCTGGCTCTCCGTCTCTCAGTGGTCAGCACTGTCAAGACAGCTTGCTATTGGTCAAATTGAATCTAAATTGAACTCTACATTTGCACAGATTAATTTCATCTCCTGGAGCAGATCCACTGATCGCGGTGGTTCCACTGGAATTAATTGATTTTGCCAAAAAATGTTGCCTTTTTTAATCCTGGTATGTGTTCAAGCCAGGCCTTCATGTCAGACATTCCAAAGACGGTATTTTTTACTTAGTCTAAAACCTTTGTAGGAGCTAAGTTAGCAGCCACAGGACAGTTTATTGCTTAATGGCCCTGTTGGCTCTTTCAAATGAAAGTGCTCCCAAAACTTAATTTCATACTTCCCCTTTTTCTATGTCCTCCAATTTAAACTGTCACATCAATACCAGTCAATAGGTCAATACTATAGCTTTCGGTGGAACACTGATTTTGTGAACTCCTCCCTGTGTAGTTCCATGAAATGTGAAGCTTTGCTGCTGCTGTGTGGGTCTGTCTGCTTGCATGGACGTGCATGTACGAGCTGTGCATGATTGTGAGTCAGTGAGTGAGCATGTGTGTGTGTGTGTGTGTGTGTGTGTGTGTGTGTGTGTGTGTGTGTGTGTGTGTGTGTGTGTGTGTGTGTGTGTGTGTGTGTGTGTGTGTGTGTGTGTGTGTGTGTGTGTGTGTGTGTGTGTGTGTGCAGACGTGAAGCATCCAGGGAACACTGGTAGATAACAATGTGTTTCTGTTCTCTGCTCTGCTGAACACCAATCACTTCCTCTTTCAGATAAGGCCCAGAGGAATGAAAATAGACAAGTGAATGTGTGAGTGTGTTTTTAAGTCATGCAGGGATGTGTGACAATAACCCATTAAGTGTTTTAGAAGTCTTGTGTTAAATATTTCTGCAGTATTGCTGATACAGCTGTCCTTGAGTAACTTTTCTCATCTTCGTTTGGACTGACCTCTCAAGCGGAAAACCCCCACAAAACATTGGGTCGGGCATCTCTTAGTCCCTGATGCTTTGGCCTGCTGACCACATACAGATTTCTTAGCTAATGGTTCTGACCTCTATTAGTGCCCCCGTTCCATCACAGACTCACCTCTTCCATCCTCCTGCACGTATTGGCCTCCTCCTGCTCTGCTCCAGACACCATCTGTTTCTTAAATGTACTCTTTCTTTTCCACTCCCCCCAAATCCTAGAATCCCTCAGGTTGTCAACATCCAAACTGCATCAAGACATTATGACACTCAAGTGTGGTTGAACCATTAATGTGATACAAAGAATGAGGTTTGGTAAAGATAACCTGAAAAATAAACCACTACAAATCTACCGCAATGCAGGATGATGTGACTCGAAGGAGGCGTCTGCGTGCACCGGCAGAATGTATATGATGAGTCTTTTGACGACCTTTTAATGTGAATATATTTGCTGACTAAAAACATACTAACTTGTCACATCTCCCTCATAAATATATTCTGATGTACACGTCACACATTCTCTAGATGGAATATTAAACAATATAAGTATAGATATAAACAGTATAAGTATAAGTATATGTACACAGTATGTATTAAATTAAATTAAAAATAAAGATAGAAATAAAAAAATAAATAAAGAGCAAAGAGCATTACAGCAGAGAGACAACAGTGGCATGTAGAGCCAGAGGTGGGGTGTGGAGAGAGTCAGGGGGGTTTCCAGGGCTTATTAATAAGGCTAGTGGCGGAGGGGAACAAACTGTTCATGTGACGTGAGGTTTTGGTCCTGATGGACCTCAGCCTCCTGCCAGAGGGGGGTGGCTCAAAGAGTTTGTTGCTGGGGTGGGACGGGTCGGCCACAATCTTTTCAGCACGCTTCAGAGTCCTGGTGGCGTAAAGGTCCTGGAGCGGCAGCAGATTGCAGCCAATCGCCTTCTCTGCTGACCGAATGACACGCTGCAGTCTGCCCTTGTCCTTGGCTGTGGCAGCAGCGTACCAGATGGTGATGGAGGATGTGAGGACAGTCTGCCCTTGTCCTTGGCTGTGGCAGCAGCGTACCAGATGGTGATGGAGGAGGTGAGGATGGACTCAATGATGGCTGTGGAGAAGTGCACCATCATTGTCTTTGGCAGGTTGAATTTCTTCAGCTGCCACAGGAAGTACATCCTCTGTTGTGCTTTCTTGACGAGGGAGCTGATGTTCAGCTCCCACTTGAGGTCCTGGGAGATGATAGTTCCCAGGAAGCGAAATGACTCCACAGTGTCAATTGTGGAGCCAGAGAGGGTGATGGGGGCAGGTGGGGCTGGGTTCTTCCTGAAGTCTACAACCATCTCCACTGTCTTTAGAGCGTGGGCTCTAGGTTGTTTTGCTTGCACCAGGTCACCAGGTGGTCAGCCTCCCACCTGTAGGCGGACTCGTCTCCATCAGAGATGAGTCCGATGAGGGAGGTGTCGTCCGCAAACTTCAGAAACTTGACAGACTGGTGACTGGAGGTGCAGCTATTGGTGTACAGGGAGAAGAGCAGAGGAGAAAGAACGCAACCCTGGGGAGATCTGGTGCTGATGGTCTGTGAGTCGGAGATGTCTTTCCACAGCTTCACATGCTGCTTCCTGTCAGACAGGAAGTCAGTGATCCACCTGGAAGGTGGAGTCAGGCACACCAAGCTGGGAGAGTTTCTCCTGGAGCAGACACGGGATGATGGTGTTAAAGGCAGAGCTGAAGTCCACAAACAGGATCCTGGCGTAGGTTCCTGCGGAGTCCAGGTGCTGGAGGATGTAGTGGAGGGCCAGGTTGACTGCATCGTCTACAGACCTATTGGATCTGTAGGCAAACTGCAGGGGGTCCAGGAGGGGGTCAGTGATGGCTTTGAGGTGAGAAAGCACAAGGCGCTCAAAGGACTTCATAACCACAGAGGTCAGGGCGACGGGTCTGAAGTCATTAAGTCCTGTGGTCCTTGGCTTCTTGGGGACAGGGATTATGGTTGAGGTCTTGAAGCAGGCTGGCACGTGGCATGTCTCCAGTGAGGTGTTAAAAATGTCTGTGAACACTGGAGACAGCTGGTCAGCGCAGTGCTTCAAGCTGGATGGGGAGACAGCATCCGGTCCAGCAGCTTTCCTGGGGTTCTGACTCCTAAAGAATGGGATTGATATTCTCTTTGAACTCTTTGCTTTGAAAGCAAACAAACACATTTCCCTAAAACTATTCCTTTAAGGGGTCACAAATCAAGAGGTTTGGGAAACACTGCTCTATATGGACACTGTGTACATCTTCACACCTCCATATGTTAGACAGTATTGTTTTTAACTACATATGTGTGTATTCAGAGGACATCATTACCAGAAGTAAGGATTTTAAAATGTAATCAATCCTTTTTTTTTTTTATTCAAAGCATTTATTACAGACAATAAAGAGACAACAGGAACTGAGAGAGAGCGGTACATGGTAACTGTCTTTAATCCAAAGCTAGATGCATAGGTTTGCATATTAATGCGCAAAAAGAGGACTTTCATACTTTGACCAAATACATTTAAATTAACCGTTGTCTCAGAAGATAACTTATCGAGCTGTTCACTGGCTGCCTAACCTCGTGACTCCTTCTGGAGTTGCAGCCCCCAGGTTGAGAACCGTTGGTGCTGGTCAACATGCCTCAAACCTCCACCTCAGCCTATTAATAGAGACGTTGAGCTCTACCACTGATCAGTCACCATCCAGAGAAGAGGCTCGGTGGGCTGGGGAGGGAACACTGACGTAGAAATCCCAGGTGTGTCACTGCGGCCCGTTTATCTTAAAATTGAGGAGCCTGTTTAATTCCGTTCCTTTCTCTGTCTGATCCTCCTTCTTCTTTTATTCATCTTGTTATTCTCCTCTCTCCAACACCATTCTATTGAACAACCGATGGCTAGGTTATTGACGCTTTGGTCATTGACCAGCTGATGACTCCCCGCTATAAATAATGGGTATTGCATTGAATTTTACAGCGTCATACCAGCTCTCTGTCATCATTAAACTCCATGGATGCAACAGGCCATCACAAGACAGTGATGGAGAAATATATTTATTCCATTATTTGCTCATGAGCTCTAGCTGATGTGGCCATCTCAGTGTGGCTTTTAGAGGCCGATAAATCAGCCATAGCCATAGTGGTGGAGGTGGGATTAAAGCCTAATTGGCTCTAGCCTCAATGTCTACTGTTATGAAGCAGGCAATGGCAAAAAGAGCACCAACTAGCTGTGATCCCCTCTGTCATCACCATTAGCATCAGTCAAGGCCATGACAATGAGGCCCTAACCCTTTCAAGTGATACTTGCTCTGATGTCACTGACATCAGGTTTACAAAATAATGTATACTTTTTGAAATGTATATGGAAATAGGAGAGGAGAAAATAAATTAAGGCAAATAACATAAATTGATCATTTGGTGAACGTCACATAAAAGTGAAAAAAAAAGTGAAACTGCAAAGCGACTACACCACACGGATTGAATTAATGATACAGTTGGCGATCACAAAAGGCAGAGACAAGGAGTGCAACATTTCTTTTTGTACCAGTTCAACAATTAGCACAACATTTAAATAAACCATAATTAAGCTATTAGAAAAGGACAATACTTTATTTTAAACACGTGGTCCGATGGCAGTAAGAAAATGGCTAAATAACCGGTAATTAAATTCATAACTTCAGGTAATAAATGAGCATTGACCTTTGGTGGAGGAAAAGTAGTCAGTGAAGAAAAGGGTTTCACCACACACATGAGCCCGTGCCCTGTATACATACACTGCAAACTAGAGAAAAGGTGTAAAATTATAAAATACAAAGTGTAAAAATAACATCACAGATGCACCTATGGGGCAGGTGCTGAATACTCCTTGAACGGCCGCTCGCGCCACTCATAAGACACAAAGGAAGTAAGTTCACAGAATCCATAAAATCATAAACTACCATAACTCTTGGGAGAAGCAAAAAAAACTATACACAAGGAATGTAAATTAAAGATCCCATTTTGTAAAAAGTGAAATTACATGTCTCTTTTGACGGTAGTGATGTCACAACTACTGTATACTATAGGTAGAAAGTGCTGCCGAGAGTACAGATGTAGAAGACAAGGAAACGCTGACCAATCCCAGCTGTTTTTGGCAGTGGTGCTTAAAGACAGGGTTGGTAAGGTAAAAAGCAACAAGGTGTGAAAGTAGCATCTCCTCGTGACTCCGTCTAACCCCTTCCCCCTTGATCCAGACTAGCCCTACGGTAACCCATCAAGCAACTTAGAAAGCAAGCTTAGGGTTGTGAATATGTTACATTCCATTTTGTAATAATTGAACAAAGCCTCTCTTATCTGTTTTAATTGGTAACATAAGTTGGAATCATGAATTGTGACAGTTTTTTCTTCTCCCTGAAGATTTATCTGCGTGAACCTACCTTGAACCAATCCTCCTTTTCTCTGGTGCCCCTTTCTTATCTATGTACTCTCAGTCACGCCATTGAAATGAATGAAGCGATTGTTAGAAAATGTATATATCCTTGTGTGTCTCATTAACCCTGAAGAACATTGTTGAACTGAACTCTGCTTTGTGTCGCTTTGTTCCCAGAGATTTCACAAGTGCTTTCAGAGTCAACTCAGAGAGGTCAAGCCAGTAGATGATAGGATACGAAGCACACAATTGAATTGTTTTAAGATTATTTTTTGGGCTTTTCCACCTTTATTTGACTAGGTGAGAAAGAGGGGGAAGATATGCAGGAAATCATCACAGGTCGGATTCAAACCCTGGACCTCTGCGTCAAGTATTTGTGCCCCTGCTCTACCCACTGATCCAACCCGGCCACTTGAATTAGTTCGTAACACTTAGCAAATGTACAGCGGACCTGTCAGGCTTTGGATTTATCCACAACGAAATCAGTGTGCATGGAGCTGTAGTGAGAGCATTTTTTTGGCATTTAAAGAGCTGGAGGCTGGTGTCCTTTTTTTAAAAGCTTTTTTTGGATTAATCCGTCTTAAACAGTGTGTTTATCTTCTCTAACATAAGCTGGCTAACGAGTTTACCACCTTGAAGACTGAGGTTCACATCATCAACTAACTACATGAGTTTGAGAGGTTACAGGTTAAAAACGCCTTGTTTGCATTTGGAAAAGAGAAAGCTTGAGAGGCATAGTAGGAGTAATTCAGCAATACATTCACAGATTGACTTGTTTTCTTTGATAATTTTTTCCATTTTATAGGACAGCTGAAGACATTAAAGGGACAAGAGAGGGGGAATGACATGCAGCAAAGGGCCACAGGGCGGAGTCAAACCAGCAGCTGTGCATCGAGGCGTGGACCTCTATATATGGGCATGCACTCTACCAGGTGAGCTACACAGGCGCCCACAGATTTACTTGTTTTCTAATGGCTGTATGCTAAAAGTAATGTCAAGAGAAGCTGTAGGGTCTCTGCAGCGTACAAACACCAGTGCATCATCATCAGATATGATATGGTAGATATGGTAAAGGCGGGATTATGACCACATTACCGTTAATAGACAGGGGCTCAATTATATGGGAAAGAATGGCAGCAGGCTGCAGGGGAGAGGAAGGGGGCAGTCACAGCAACCTTTTTGGCATCTTGGTGGGTAAGAAAATGACAAGGTCTGACACCTTCTGAATGAATCACATCTGTGACATTTGGTCCATTGAGAGGTTTTCACACATGGTCAAGTGGTTAGCAACACCCCCGCACCTGCAACTAAACAACATGGCTCAGAGAAGAAAAGGTCAAGATGGTTGAGTATGAAAAAGTTGCTTTCTGAAGCACTTAAAAACAATGGCTGAATGCACTAATAATACATTTCCTATTCAATGCGTTATTTAGTTTAGGAAGTTGAAGGATGAGTACAGCATCCATTTAGGGAAGCACCTTAAATAAATAGCACATAGCACATTGTTGTCTCACTTTGGATGGTTAACATCTCTTTTGAAATCAGTCTAAACTCACACTCTGTGTTAATGCTAATCTTCCACTTGAATCACTGCAATGCTCCTTCAAGATGACATGGAATTTAACAAAATGAACCCCCACCCCTCCATCAACGTCTTTGTTTTCTCCTGAACCTACTTCAAATTGAGGCTTGGGTCTAAAAGTCGATGAATTCTTTTAACCAGGTCTCGATTGGATCAAGCCTCTCAGCGCCTGGCAGGGAGAAGATAAGACCTGTTATCTCTTTCAGACAAACCTGCAACCTCCCTCCGTCCTCCCCATGACTGCACCAGAGGAAGGGGATAAGACAAAAATACATCCACATAGATATAATTAACAATTGTGGTAATGATATTACAAAGTGTATAAATAAAATGGAAAATCTAGAAATTGAAACATGAAAGAATAAGTAGTGACAACTAAAACGTTGTCTGGGTTTACGGTGCAGTGACATTGAACCAAAAACCAAACAAAAAAGAAAGCTTGTTTGCCATAAAATGAGCATAACAATAAGCTGAAAGATGCTAAAAAGCTCTTTAGAGAACAGAGTTGGACGATAATGTTTCCATCTCGATGGCTGACCCCCAAAGGTGTGGTCCTGCGGAAATAGAATATTTGCCATTCGCATAATCCGGTTGAAATTCATATACATTTTAAGGAACATAACCTTCAAGCCATAATTTATACGTGCGCATGCCTGCAGTGTTGTAGTCAAGTCACCAACTGCTGAGTCAGAGTCAAGTCTCAAGTCCCCAGTGTTCAAGTCCAAATCCAAGGCCGAATCACCAAAGAAGAGTCCGAGTTGAGTCTGTGTTGAGTCATGAGTCCAGAGAATAGCAACTAGAGTCTGAGTCCAGGACTCGAGTACTCCATCACTGCCTACATAAAAGTAGTCAGAAACTTCATCAAATTTCCGAGTCCTGTTTCATGAATGCCTGAGTCTGATTTCATAAATCCCGGAGTCCGAGTCCAAGTCATCAGAGCGCGAGTCCAAGTCAAGTCACAAGTCCAGAGAATACCGACTCAAGTCCAGGACTCGATCACTCTATCACTGGTCATAGGTGCAGCCCCCTGTCACATACAAGTGTGAGACTTGAACTACAGTAGAAGCTTGCTGCTATGGATGGGATTAAGTGGCTAGTAGGAGAAACCGCATCTGAATTAAGGAAATCAGACAGATTATTTATCTGATCATTGCTTAGTGGTGCTTTTATAATTCTTGGTGGGGCCATAGCCGAATATACTTCTACCCTAGCACAGCCTATGGCAGTCATGGTAGTGGCATAAATGAACATGAATGCAGTTAGGGATGCAGTGGTGGCCTAAAGGTTAGAGTTACCACTGAGGTTACTTTGAGCAAGGCCCCTAAAGGCTTGATTAAACTCCGGAACAGATGGGTACACAGACAGCTGCGGACACCACGCGCACATAGCAGCTCTGTTTATACTATTCAGTTGGAGGACGCGTTCCAAACATGCGCAGTAGATTGCTATGCTACCACGTGGAGTGGCTGCATGGACATGTCTGAACAAGTCCGCGTGGTCACAACAAATTGGCTGTAGGCAGACGCTGACACCTTATACAGTCTATGATCTGCACAGAGTCTACGCGTACATTTTATGATGACCCTCAGCACTCGTGACGTGAACGCAGACAGTCTAATTTCGCCTCAAGCCCAATTGGCTTCTGATGAAGCATGGCGATTTCATGGCGATGAAAATAAATGCACAAGCAGTGGCTGGTAGATGTAACATGCATCATGGTTAAATGAAGAAAAGCTAAAACATTACAGTGCTATGTTGTCAACAGACTCTTGTTTAAGTGGTATTCTGTGTGTTGGGAAAGTGGACATTTTGATTGGTTTTGGTAAGTGAACAGTTAACAGTGGACTGTAAACATCATTTTGCAGGTTATTTAAACCACAACAAAGAACAGTTAGACAACATATCTGTGTTTAAACTTTGGTGGCATTAGCTCAAATGTAAATCACATTGGTGTGTCTTTAAATAATATTGTTTTCTTTCTTCTGGTTGTTTTGAAGCAGGCTAAAGTTAGCATCTGTTGTGGTTCAGTCTAATTTATTGTTTAACTATCAGCCATTTCCTACAGGAAAAGTCTTAACGAGTATTTGATTAATGATACTGATTCATTTGGCGGAGGAAAATCTGCTTCATGGATCAGACTCTGACATGAGACAAAGCAATGTCTCTCATTGTTTCTCAGTCCGTATCTCAATTACTCACTTTGTGTTTTACACACACACTACATTTCTTTAAATGTAAAACATTGCATAATGCTACTTTCAGATGGTGAGTTGCCTCTGTAGAAACCCAACATTTCACTGTGGTGCTGTTTGGCTCAATTAGCGATCAACTATCTGCAGTCGGCTCCACAATACAACCTAATTGCTCATTTAGCATTTTGTGTCTCTTTTCAGATTGCCAAAACACCAGAATGTGTAATTAGGGGTGGGTGCACGATGAGGCGAGGCAAATAAAAAAAGCATAGCAAACCATCATTACTGTGTGGCTGATTGTCTGATGAGGTTTATTTCCTCCTGTCTGGTTAAGATGGAGGAGAGTGTAACTTTGAACTGAAGGAGATATGCATCTGATGACTCTGTCTCTGTTAAGTTGATTTGTGCGTGAGTTAAGTCCACATTATTTGATCTGAGCTGAGTTGAGCCAAGTCAAATTATTTAATTATTTGTAGCCCATTTCTGACAACCAAGCTACCACTGCTGCCAATTAGTGTTAATTACAACCAGCTAGGGAAGATTCATCATCCACTTCATTGTTCAAAAAGTAATTATGCGGGTACTGACGAGACAATAAGAAGCATGGTCTTCACAGTGAAGTCATATCCTAAAACCACTGGGAACTTCAGGCGATCACAATTCATATGGCTGCTCTGCACGAACAACTTCATTTCCTTCAGCAATGATGGTAAGAATGTCGATGCTTCTGACATTTTACTAATGTTATGTGAAGTGCTTTGAGCTGGATCATGATATGACACGCTGTGTGAACAAGTGGGTCTGGACAGAAATGTTAGACGAGTGGCCACTGAACCTGTGATGTCATGATTATGGGACAGTCTTTTGGATTACTTGACCAAGCTGCTGTCTCTTCTGCGATGCCTATCTACTAATGAACCACTGACGAGAAGAGACAAACACAATAATAGCCTATTGAACTGCAGAAGGCTGTCTTTACTGAAACAACTGTCTGTCCGAACAACAGTTATTAATGACATTATACAGAGATGAGACGTCATCAGTGACTCATCAATTATAAAATGCTTTCAATAAGAACAAAAAACCTAAAGGAATCCTAAAGGAATAGTTCAACATTTTGGGAAACACATTTATCCACTTTCTTGCTGAGATTTAGATGAGAAGATTGATACTACTCTCATATCTGTTTGTTATATGAAGCTGGAGCCAAGAGACAGTTGTTTAGCACAAAGCTAGCCTGGCTTTGTTCAAAGGTAAAAAAAATCTTCCTACCAGCAAGACCAGCAGCAATCACTAAAACGGTACAAAAACCGAATATGAAAACCAGGGGGGGTGGGCGTTTTTACACTTTGGTTTTTGCATGGATTAAACGAATGGGATATACCATGTAGGGGTGTTGAAATGAATCATTGCATCGATGCATTGTGATGCAGACCTGGATGATTCTGCATCGATTCAGTGACAGACCATAATCGATTATTGCCTACTGATGTTTCTGGTTGATTTTCCGGCCACTGCTGTTTTTGCCTTTTGTCTGCTGAGTTCAGACTCCGCTACATTCAGAAAGTGTCTTTTATAAGAGCAGATACAATAAAAAGGGAGTTCATAAATATCTGACTGCTTGAATTTGTTGATGAAAACCATGTGTAGCAATATATAATATTGAGAAGGTGACGCATCGTGATGCATCGTGATACCGATTTGAATTGCTGACAGGATAATCGTAATCGAATTGAATCGTAAGACCAGATTCACACCCCTAACACCATGTTAATTAATGAGCTTTAGAGGTGCTGGTATGTGGATTTTTGTATGTTCAGCTATGGCTTACTGTTACCCCCTATTTCCAGTCTTTGTGCTAAGCTAACCATCTCCACTACCTTAAGCTTCATATTTAACGTAAAGACATGAAAGTGGTATTATTCTTCTCATCAAATTTTTAGCAAGAAAGTAACTAAGCATATTGAATATGATTGAATATTGAAATGTCGAACTTTGTCTTTAAAAAACATATTAAATGTCCACTGGCGTGTCTGTCAGAAAATCAAAGCTTGAGCAGTGGAGTGACAGAGGTATTTATACTTTAGACCAGCTATATAATGAGAAAGTTTTGAAGATCTGAGAGCTAGTTTTGAGGTCCCAAGGACATCCTTTTACTTTTATATTCGCTTAAGATCAGCCCTAAAATGTTATGGAGTACCATGGGGAAACAGTCTTGAGGTGCACCCAGTCATTAAATGGTTTGTTGATTCTCTTGTGAGAGGATTAGTGTCCAAGATTTATGCTAAACTGATGCAAGTATCCATAGGAGAACTCCCAATAGTGAAGAAATGGGAACGAGAGCTGAGCCCTGAGGGGAACACAATTAATTGGGAGACAGTTTGGGACAACATTTTCCACTGTTCCAAGAACCCAAATCACCAGCAGATCCACTTCAACATATGTCATAGGACATATTGGACTCCTCAGAAGAGATACGTCTCGAAAGCCATTCCCACTCCCTATTGCATGTTCTGTCACCCTGAACAAACTGGAACTTTCCTGCATATGGTCTGGGAATGTGAACAGGTGCATGAGTTCTGGAATCAAACAACATCAGTAATATCTGATGTGATATGATGTTGAATTCCTACTGATCCGATTGTTTTGTTACTTAATGATGACTCTAAATTACACCTGCTTGGGAGAGAAAATTTGGCTAGCCGGCTCAACTGCAACCAAGAAAATGATAGCTCAGCGCTGGCTCCCCACTCGCTTTGTCTAAAACAGTGGTTGGCGTATTTACATAGTTATGCTTGAGCTCTCTGCAGCAAATATTAACAAAGCTAAATCATCAACTATCAACCTATGGAAAAGCTCAGCAGCACAAGTATCAGTCCTAATGACCTCAGCATCACAAGAACTAGAGGAGAGTGACTAGGCAAGGTGGGATTTCTGTTTGTTTCTTTGTTTTGTTTTCCTCAAGACCGCAGAGGGTGGGGGGTGGGAGAGGGTTTTTGTTCTTGTTCAATTTGTGTTTATCTGTTCTGTGCACCATCTGCTATTACCGGTCACACGTTGTGTAATTTGTTTTGTATGTCTGAAGGTGCCAATAAAAAAGGTTTGTTGTGAGTGTGTGTGTGAGGCAGAGCCTCCAGCAGTTTGGACGGTGGCCCTGAAGGACAAACACAACAACTTTTCAGAAAACTCGCCAGCAAAAGTAGAAGACACAATGGCATTTGGTCGGACTCATACCTGAAAAGGTAGGTACGTATGAATAATTACTTACCACTGATTGGATGCATGCTCTGTCAGTCTGTGACAAAAGGAAGTCCTACTTCACATTCATTTTCACATTGCTGCCTCACACAGGTCAGGATGAAACTTCATTTATCCTGAGAGAAATTGCTGTTTAGCCGTTGCAATACAATTTCATGTTGTGCTTTGTGAAATGTTGTTGTGTTTTGTTGTGACACACAAAACCTAAGACAGGAAATACTCCAGAAATAGTAAACTAACTCACCAGGTTTACAGGACAGAAACCTATTTTAGGTTGCTTCAATTCAGCTCTTCTAAAATTGAATAATACCCCCGTCAATAATTAATTCTGCCTTTTGTGACTGACTTATCGTACAAAAATACGACACACTGTAGAATCAGAAGATAGGATCGATTATAGGACTGATAGAAAAAGCCGAGATTACGGATCTTAATCTTTAAAATGCAGATTAATGACAAATGAAAGGGAACACCTAAATAAATGATTGGAGAAACATAATTTATGATTCATTTTCTATGGCCTTCACAGTCACCCGATCTCCAATTACACAAATAAAAGCCACTCTTACACAATTAGAAGTGCACATAGTCTGACGCATTTATGCTTAGCACGCACGCACGCACGCACGCACTTGTGCACACACGCACACACGCACACTACACACACGCACGCACTTGCGCACACACGCACACACGCACACACACACACACACACACACACACACACACACACACACACACACACACACACACACACACACACACCAGCTATCCATTCACCAGGTAATAAGAAGTAATAGTGACTAGTTAAAATACTATAGACAGGATCTTGATCAAGATTTCTCTGACACAACTCTGTTAATATGTCTTAGTGTCTTGCTGGATTCAAATGCTTTATTGAAAAAAATAAAAGTAATTACTTGATTATCTGGCTAGTTCTGCAGAAAACCAAATATCTAATTGATGAAAATATTCATAAAATATGACAAATGACCAGTTTTGACATTTAGGTACAAGGACTTGCTGCAAAGTCCTCTTAATAACCTTGGTGTCAGCTTCAACTTTATTAGAGAGAAAAATATTTTCTATTCTCCTCTCTTATGCAAAGAGATACCACACTTTACTGTAAACATAATGAGATGTTAATTGATTCATTATATTTCAGCCACACATCCCTGTTTCCTCAAAGTTTTTTATTTATTGTTACAGACCCCTGTGTGTTTAATTTTCAGTTCCATCCTGCATCACAGCAAATGCATGGCTAAAGTAAAGTAACCCTAATCAGAGAGTAACAGAGCGCATCCTCCTGATAATGAAGGCCGGACAGATGCATAATAACAAACTCTGCAACTCATCTCACACGCTTGTCGTGGTTCTTTTGTTTGCAGCGCTGCTTGTCGTTTGTGAGCAGAATGACAGTAATACAGTCCTGCCACTGCCTGAAGAGAGATGTTGGAGGACATATCTGGCTGTCACTCCTCCACCATGTTGTGGGAGTGACAGTCAGACATCCTCCACCTCTCCTTAAAAGAACGCTACACATAAATACAACATTTTCTTTGTTTTTTACAAGGATGTAACAGTATGCAGTCTGAGTACATTACTGTAACATGCCAGCATTTAAGTCCCCTACACTTACAAATGTGTTTTGCTTATTACTTTAGTTGGATGTTTGAGCTTCACTCTGAAGAATGATGGATGTTCAGAGTGTGACATAAACGGTGTAAGAGGTAAAGTTACTCTATGCCCACCCTTTAAGACATGTAGATACAAGCAGGATTTTGTGACGTGGTCCAATATGCAACTTTGTGTCCAGCAGTTAAACTTTTGAACAGTGTGGAAAAGAGTAGATTTAATGCAAATAATTTGTATTTATATATAAAATGTATTTGGAGTATTTTGATGTCCTAAAACATGTCTGAACAGGATCTTTAAATTATACTTCAAAACAATTTTTTTTTATTTCTAAAATGTCATTAAATTGTGTTTTTTTCTGTATTTAATGTATTATTATTTTCATCATGAAACTCAACCAGAAAAAGTTAGAAACCTCCAGCATTAAAGATTGATAGATGAATAGGTAGATTCCTTCCTTCTCCTTTCTTCTCCTCCCTCTTCCTCTCTCATTCAGTCATTTTGTCCCCTTCTACTTATTTTTCTCTTGCCATTTTCTTTCTTGCCTCCCTCTTTTTTTACCTCCTTCCTTTGGCATTTACTTTTCTTTCTATCCTAACTCCTCTCTCTCTCCCTTCCCTAACACACTGCCCCTGCTCTTCCCCATCTTCTTTCTCTTCCCTTCTCTCTGATTTCCATCCCTCTCTCCCTCCCTCTGTTTCTCTCTGTAATGAAAGAGTTTTGAAAGAGAGAGAGAGAGAGAGAGAGAGAGAGAGTGAGAGAGAGAGAACCAGAGGAGGAGATTGAAGGGGAGGGGTGGGTCCCTATAAGAGCAGCTGCCTCCAGCCTCCACGCAGCCAGAAAACCCACGCTGACACTGAGGGAAGGAAACATATACGCTGACGAACCTCAACTTGCACCCAAGGGACCCCTATAGGCACCCACAATCTCAGCCCAACACAGGTAAGAAGACCCGGTGGAGAAGGAAGGAGATGGAGGATGAAAAGAATTGGCTTGACCTCTGACCTTTGATACAGAGTCTTTTTTTGCATTTTGCATATTTGTCGTGTAAGTAAAGGCAGTTTGTTTCATTTGTTAACAGATTGACAGGCAGGATTTTACATTGTACAAAAAGCCCTACTGGAGTCACACTTTACAGAAAGTGAGGATAGAATTTCACGTCCCTTCACCTCCTTACTAGTTTCTTCTAATGCTGGTAATGTAGCAGGTTTGGAGAGCCCAAAAAATGACTACAATCTGAATGTGAATTCCATTAATTCAACTGAAACAACTGGACACAAGGAAGGGAAAAGGACATCTTTGTAAGAATTTTTCAGCACTGTTAAGAGTCACAATTTATTTTTTCCCATTTCAGTATTTGCCTCCATCACTCGTCTATCATCCACACCTGCTGAAGGGTCCCAGGCTAACTGTTGCAGCTATTGTCCCGGTGCAGTGACCCTCTGACCCTTGAGTTTCTTGCGGCTGAGTGCTTGTAATGATGCTGATCAAACAATTTAGTCTTTACGTATTGTTGACAGACAGAGTGGGTCAGGATAATGTCTGAGTTGGTTCTCATTAACAAATCACTGATTCTGTGTTTCACAGAATCGATGCAGCGCCTCTAAAGAAACAACTACAGACTATTAAGTCCTATAACTACTCCCCAAAGGTTAAATACTATGTGTTTGAGTGGTTTAAAAGCACAAGGCAGCCAGGATGAACACACTACTTAGAGCAGGAGGTGTAGATGCTCCATCTGAGGACTACACGTGCAGTTTGTCTTCAGAGGGAAAGGTCATAAATAGTTAGTCCTGATTAATCATTAATCGTTAAGGCCTGATTTACTGCCGCGCTCTGGTGCGTTTCATGAATGAACGGGGAGTCTTCGCACAAAGCTTATGTGTGTATGTGTTTACGCTGTAGGTTAAGACCGGAGTAATGAAAGGTAATTTGGGTGAGTGCATGTTGACTAATCAGGGTCAAATTTTCTCACTTCATTAGAGGATTATTTTTAGGTTTTCAAAGGCATTTGCCTGAAGGTAACTGAGTCAATATTTTCATATACTTTGTTTTTTAAGGCAATAAATTGACCAAATTATTAAATGATGAAAGTTATCTTTATTTTAAAAGGTTTAATTTATGGGAGAAAATCTGAAATATTACAGAGCAATGGGTAGAGATTGACTCATTCCACTTTGCTTTTAAATATTGATGTTGTAATGAGTAAATGCAGTGGTGTGGAAATACTGACAGTCATTTTGAATAAATCTGATGTTGGTTTAGTTGTTGACATTTAGAACCATGTCACCCAAACTAAAAAAAAGTAGTTCAATACAACAAGGGAGGTAAAAGGTTAAAGACAGTAGTGTTTATGGATTTTATTGGTCATATATAAAGCATCTGGCCACATCTGGCCCATAGCGACATCGCAGACCCCGTTGCTCTTTATGAGCCAAAACCCTTTTGTATTCTTGATGAACAGTATAAATTGCTTCTGTGCAATGATTTGGACATGATAAATAGATTTAATATTTTAACTTATGTTCATTAGTAGTAGAAACATTTCTATTTCTGTAATAATAACCTTCTAATATTATTTTCCTGATGCCTTCAGGCATTTATGTGTAAAACCCATTATTAAGTGTTTTAAACTGTCAGGAAACGATTATGAGTTAATGAACTTTAAGATTGGGTGTCACCTTTTTCTATGTTGAATAATTAACATCGTGTTTTTGTTCAGCCTGGGGCTCACATTTCATTTGACCTTAAAAATAAACTCCATAAACAAAGACACTGCTCAAAAGTGGTTACTTTAAGTAAGGTTTTAGACTAAAAGCTGCTTTCAACAACCGCTTGTGATAAGAGATTTTAAAAAGTGCACGTATCTGGTTCTACTTATCTGAGTAATAACAAAAGCTTCTTGCATTATCAGAAAGAAGCTGATGCAGATCTGCAGATAGCGCTCGGGCTGAAAAAAACATTCTGAACTGATTCAGAGAAAACTAGAGGCTGCTTTCTTATACCTTAGGGCAGATACTCAAAGTATTGCTTTGACTGCAACAGATTTCTGCTGAAATGAAAAGCTGTGAGATATAGCTAATTTAAGGTAAATACACATCAGTAGTATTCAGAGATAGATATGTCAGACACACCAGCTGCTGGTGATGAACATTCTGTGTTCCTGTGGATAGATGGCCAAACATAGATGAGGTGACAATGACATATGAAACTTTTGGTGCAAGTCCCTCAGAGACAAAGGGCAAGGTTGTTATTCCATTTCACCATCAGACTTGGAGAAGAAGCCCAGATAAAGTTGTGTTTTGTGGAAAAAGTGCCATTTCTCACATTTGTCCTAGACTTTAAATACTCCAATTGCCATCATTCTGTCCACCTACTAACACGAAACAGTTGAATGCATCGAGTTCAAGCACTTTGGGTGAGGTTTGTCAAAACTCATCTGGTAAAGAAGCACTGCCACACATATGTTTTACGAGTCAAGCGACAGTGATGGCAGTTTGTTTGGGGTAAATCGATGAAGAACCGGTAGTCAGTGTAGATAGTGAGACGAGCAGAAAAAAAAAAGCATCCACTTGCAAAAATCGAAAAATCCATCGACAGACAAACCAAGAATAAAGACAGATCCACAGAGTAGGTGGTGTTGATTAACTTTAACCAAAAAACACACTGACTGCACAAAACATAAGGACCACTGTATTGGGTTGCAGCCCCATTTCCATAGCCACGTGTCTCATCTCAGTAGCAGTGAATTTGCGGGTTTCCTCCACAACACAGTACATTAATATAAACTTCAGGAAACCATTCTCATTCGAAGGCTGGACGGAGAAAATGGAGAGAGGATAAGTAGTGCTGGATCACAGGTCACACGGCATCGCGCGGGTGTGTACAGCTCTGTGAATGTGGAGTGGACTTAATCTATGATACAATTTTCCTAACACAGCAGGCTTCCTGTCCATCCTTTTGTACTGGCAGGATTTCACAGATCCTTCTTTATGTCTCCTTGCTGCCCCCGGTGTGTTCTTCTTACTCCTTACCCTGCCTATTTCCATATCAAAGAAGAACAGACTCTTGTCAGATGCAGTTGATGCAAGGATGTATTATGAAAGCTGGATATGTTTTGCTGTCAGTTGTCCTGTAACAAAGAAATCCCCTGCAGCTCAAAAAGCATTTTCCCCATTGGTGGCTGTCAGAATGAATGATTTATCTCTTATTATGAAATTCTAAACCCAGAAAAGAAATGTTTGTATAACTTTCCTGGAGCCTAGCTATGCATGGGCTCAGGGAAAAAGACAGTACCCACGAAGCTAATTAGCTGTTTTCATTCCGAGTCTGAGATATAAGGAATATCTGAGAGCTGTGATATTGCCCGCTTGGTGAAAAGAACTACAGAACTAACCACAAAATGGCTGTAAAACCACCTTTGAAGACAACAACATCTAATGAAATATGTGCATTATCAAAGCCCTTTTCGCACAGGACTAGTATTACCTAGGGACCTCTAGTATTTTGTAATGTCAGTAATTTGTCAAAATTACTGACTATATTTCTCCAAACACAGAGGTTGTGTGATAATATTAGTCCCGTGCAAATCAGCATCATCAATTATAAAGTAAAATTTTGACAGAGCCTTGTGATCATTTGTGGGAGACAATGTCAGTAAATTTGAGTAAAATACAGACTTGACTTATTGTCCAGTTGTCCAATTGTCCAATTTACCTTCACAAAAGTGCTCGTTTTGCTACTGACAGGCTCAGATTAATATTCTAAGTGTCTGACAACATTATGGAAAGGATTTCTAAGGAGGTCGAGCTTTCTGTTAAAGAGTAAGATCCTGGGCACCCGGATAGCTCAGTTGGTAGAGCAGGCGCCCATATACAGTGTGGAGGTTTGCTCCTCGACACAGCGGACCTGGGTTCGGCTCCGACCTGCAGCCCTTTGCTGCATGTCGTTCCCCCTCTCTTTCCCCTTTCATTTCTTCGGCTGTCCCAACCCACCAGACTATATGAAAAAAACTGTGATTCTAGCACCGATTTACATGTGAGAATACGTTGGCTCTATACACACTAAAAGTATTGCTTTTTTAAATGAAGTCTGGCAGGTTTAGTGCTAGTGACTTCAGAGCTGTTTCTGATTAAACCGAAAGATCTCAAAGAGGTTTTAAAGGTCTATCTGTGTAGAAATCCTTTCCATAATGTTGTCAGACACTTAGAATATTAATCTGAGTCTGTCAGCGGCAAAATAAGCACTTTTGTGAAGGTAAATACAAGCTGGACAATTTGTCCTATTAACTTACACTGTAGCTTGTTTCGCCGCTGCCGACTGCAGCGATCTCTCTTAATGCTGGACCAATGTCAAAGATTGTTGTCCCATCAGTCACTGAGACACAGAAACATAGAGCAATCCAGCTTGAAAAAAACGGTAGTTACCCCTTGTACATGTTAAACTGTACCAAATACAACACAAAAGTAGCTAATTTAGGCGATGATTTAAATGTTGTGGCTACAAGGGTAACCATCTTGAAATAATGCGTAACAAAACCAAAGTCAGAATAACTGAAAGTTTTAGTCCGTTAAATCCCCTCCCGAAAAAGCTCAGTCTTTCCGTGTCTTGCGCATCTGCGCTCTCTGAGTCTCTGCACCGTCATTGCAGCCGGGGAATGACTGTAACGACACTGAAGCGGGACTTTCTACCTAGTATAGTTGTGACATCACAACTGCACAGAAGTCCTGACGGCTCGTTAAAAGGCACAGTTTCTGAATATGGGTTGTGAGCATTTCTCTATGGATTGAGCGTTTTTATAAAAATAAAGCTAATAGAACAGTTAAAAATATAACCCTGTTTTGGAGGTGTCCAAATGCGTATAATTAGAATAAAATATAGTGCACACTACCAAGGCTAGCAAGTGACAAAGGGCTTAGTGAGCCAGCCACACCTGAATGGAATGCAGCCATTTGTATTGTTACAGTTACAGTTGCACCTGTGTCCGATAAAGTAATATGAAGTAATTAATAGCAATAACTCATAATACAGACATGTGGGGGGGACCGACGACAAATAAATTGTGAAGGTGGGATAAAAAAGCAACAAAAACAATTACAGGGCATCACCGTGCGTGTGAGCACACCTCCCAACTATTAATCTAACCTTTAGTGATTAGGTGCATTGAGAAGGGAAATTGATTTATCTTAGCGTGTCGGCCTGTAATGGCGTCAGCATCTAATCTACTGCCACGTCACACACAGTCGGACTGACAGGGAACATCTTGTAAAAGCACTAAAGGTTTCTTCTATATGTCAAAACGCCCACTCTGCAGACACGTCTGTGAGCTGACCTGACCTTTAACCAGGAGAAAGAATCAGAAGAAACAATGCCTTTTGCCAATAGTAGTGGAAGTGCTGTTGTACTATTATTATTTGTGCTTTCTTACAATAATCTCTGCAATACACTAATCATGTTGATACAAGAATAAGGCTAATTAGTGAGGGAAAGGGCTTTTATTTTTCATGAAATAGAATTTAGTTGATTCTGTGCAGCATTCAGTGTTTTTGAATTCATGAATCGTGGCGAATAGTGAAGTCCCTTGTAAACTTTTATGTCAAAGGTAGTAGTAGTTTTGTCATGTTTTGTATGTATGCGAAAGACAAAGAGTGCGAAAGTGTATGACGAAGGAAGAGGGAGAGAAAGAGAATGAGTGGGTGAGAATGAGACTTAAAGAGGCAGAAATCAAATAGAGGAAGAGAGACGTAATGACAGATAAACTAGTATAGGTAGGTAGTGTATGTGGGAAGTGACAGACACTATTAATATATACTAGATTAGATATTTATGATCAACCTCATTGGTAATATAGATCTACTGTCCTGAAATGTGTCACACCAATGACCACCCTGCCATTTTGCCAGATAGCTATCAATATTAAAACAAAGAGCACAATGTATTTTAAGTGGGCCCAAGACAAGCTGTCAATCAAAGTGACTTTTCTGACAGTTAAAGTAGTCTGCCATCTGGCTCCAGGCAGAAGACTAAATAACATTTAATTACCTGTCAAAATGACTCATCAACGAACAAAGCCAACATCATGAATATGCTCTAATTATTTAATATTTTACTTGTTTTCATTAATATGCTGGTTATCTCTCCTTTAAGAGTTGGAATGTATTGTTCTTCAGTTTAATTTAAAGCTATCAAATTTAAAGCTGCAGTTTATCAGGCCAGTATACACAATAACTTTAGTGTTAGTACTTGAGAACATCTTATATCAGTTACTATTTCATCGCCCTCGTTTTTTAGATGCATTCACTTTTTATATATGAAAAGTCAATAAAAGAAAATCTCATTTGCATATTGATAGGCTGGGTTTGAACTACATTGAACTTTTAAATTAGATTTAACTTGAGTCATTAAAGACCCCAACTAATTATTTAATGCAAACACCATAGCATAGAATTTAGATAAAAATACTTTTTTTTGTTTTGTTCGTAACCACAGTGTGTCCAAATGTTCGGAAAAACATTATATAGAAACAACCAGAAAAGTTACAGCCAAGGTACATGGTGTACTGACGTGAATTTGCCAATATTGTGGTTCTTACATTTAAGTTACATAATAATCTGCAGTCTGGCTTTTAAAAATAAAGAAGAGCTGCAAGATGGATGTACACTGCACCTTCGTTCACCCACGCGTGAATAATCCGGCTTTAAGTCTCTCTTCGGCCGAGAGTAATTTTTTTTTTCATGATGAGAAAATGGCAATAATGGAGAAAAACGGTGGTGGAAACAGTTGATAACACAGTGTGAGTTGTCCTGCATTTGAATGTTCCTGTAATTTTAACAGTACATATTCATGGTTGACTAGTTTTTTAATCAACAACTTGAAGATGGTCATGATGTGAGTACTTTTTCCATTTAACAACTTGTTGAACGTACTTACAGGAGACAGACTACAGACTGTGTGCTGATGTTCCCACTTAGTCAATAAGTGTCATCAACCTCATTGGTAATATAGATCTACTGTCCTGAAATGTGTCACACCAATGACCACCCTGCCATTTTACTATACTTACTATATGTTAGTTCGTTAGTTTATTTTGAACATGTAAACATGCTGCATGTCGTTCCCCGACATGCAGCAAAGGGCTGCGTCGAGGAGTAAACCTCTACATACCGGGCACCTGCACAAAATGTGTTCTGCACTTCTGACCCCCACAGTTATTGTGAAAATGGTTCGGTTGACAGCACCATTTTCACAATAACTGTGTGGGGGTTGGGGTATCACATCACAAGTTGAAATGTGTTTTAATGATGACAATAAATGGATTTATCCTATAAATACATATGACTAATTTTGTAAGTGATATAAATCAGTAATTAAATTGTTGTATTTGATCCAATTGAATCACAAACCACCGTATGCCCTCAGAATAGCTGCTACTTTGGTAACCTTGAATTGCAACTTGAGCCTCTTTCACACATAGTTTTCCAGTAGATTACTGGTATAACCTTTCAGGCATTTTCACTATTCACACGTGCACTACATTCAGGAACTAGGGCTGTCAAAATAACGCGTTAATTTTGATTAATTAATCTGAGAACAAATAACACGTTAAAAAAAATAACACAGATTAATCCATTCCATATTGAGGTTTGACCCGGAGCCGTTCTAGCACCATTGGACTGTAAAATGAAGGAGGGAGACAAGAATGTTCTGCCTGGATTATTAATTGGAACATTTACTTGTAAAAATCTTCTTCCTGCCAACCCTGGCTACCGAAATCTGGTTCCACTGATATGTCTGCTCTTCTCTCTGATGCTCTGAAGGCGATACAGGCAACACAAACACGGCTGCACGTGACGCTAGTTAACACTATACTCGACAGCAGCTAACGTTAGCCTACCGCTAGCTAGTTAACACTATACTCGACAGCAGCTAACGTTAGCCTACCACTAGCTAGTTAACACTATACTCGACAGCGGCTAACGTTAGCCTACCGCTAGGTAGTTAACACTATACTCGACAGCAGCTAACGTTAGCCTACCGCTAGCTAGTTAACACTATACTCGACAGCAGCTAACGTTAGCCTACCACTAGCTAGTAGCTGGATTAAACAGGGTTAAATGCTGACAGCTAACACTAAACGGTGTAAAGTGTGACTGTGTTTTACTGTAGAGGATTCAACACCGGGATGTAACAATCTGCAGCTGCCGTCGGAGAAACAACACAGACGGTGTGTTCAATGAAACTGGTAAACTAAAGCCTCGTGGTGCATTTGAAGTTATTGTAAATGTCCTTTTCCCATCTGATGGTTCAACAGCAATTTACTACTGAAATAAGTTATTGTTATTGTTATACATTATTATTAAATCATTTCATTTTGACCATATGGCCTTAGCAATAAACAAGCCGTTCTTTAATGTCACCAACTGTTGTTTAGTACCCTTTTTTTTTTTTTTCTTTTTTTACTTTCTTAAAAAGTATCAGTTCAGGCACCGTTAATTATGTATGCGATTAATTTCGATTAATTAATCACAGAGTATGTCATTAATTAGATTACATTTTTTAATCGATTGACAGCCCTATCAGGAACCTTTCTGTCTTCTGCCTTTTCACACATGCCATGGCAATACCAGAATAGACGGTGCAACGTTAACGCACCACTTTAGGATGCAAACCGGCATACAATTCAACAGAGAGTGATGGCCAAATGAAGCCTCATGAAGCTTCAGGAACCATTTTCTTTATTTTCTGAGCCCATTAGATGGCGCTCTCTGTTCAACAAAGGGTTGAAAGCACAGTGAAATGCCATTCCTTGAACCTTTTTCTTTAAACCAAGAGCGCCATCTAATGGGCTCAGAAAAAAAATAAAATGGCTCACGAAGCTTCATTTGACCATCACTATCAACAGAAGAAGAAGACACTTTTTATTTTTAGGAACATGGCAGGCATGGAGCTGTTTTTGTCCTGCTGCCAATATTCGTAATGCATATTAAATTTAACAAGTTTATGGGACAATTTTTTGTGATGTACTTGAATCCAATTGAAATACATCATCATCGGAGTCTTGTGATTGTTTTGCTTGCTTTGTGTGAAAGCGTCTTTCGTCAGACGGACATTACCCTATATGTGCTTGTCCCTGCAATGTTACTGCTTCCATTCACAACACAGCCATAGCTGCATTTTCCCTGACATGTTTCTGGTCTTGAGGTGGGAAATTGGCAGAACAGATTTCCCTGAATATCGATTCCTGCTCCCATTCACACATAACTCCATGCAGAAAATGTTCCTGAACATATCAGGGATATACTGCGTGGCATTTAAAAGGGGCTTTGGATTAGATGTTTGTCAGGTGGCAAAACAGCTCAAATGGCACAACATCAGCAGGTAACAGGTTGAGGCTGGATGAGAGATAGAACTGAGAGATATTCTATGGACAGGGCTTCCTTTCATCTGAAAGATGTTCTTTATTATGATATTATATCATCTACTGGACTGTAAGACCTCCATCAGCAGCGCCTCAGCGCAGCACCAAACAGTAATGACTTAATTAACTGGTTTATTTATTGGTTAATCAGTTAATTAAAAGTGGAGTGATTGGGTTTGCTCTCGAGAGAACCTGGCAGACGTCAGTAGAAGACCACAGAAAAGATCAGTCATTAAGAAGTCCAATTTATTTTTTTACAGAGCTTTTAATAGCACAGAGTACTTTACAGACAAAAGGACAGAAAAACAGATAAAGACTACAGTCAATGGAGTGCGTCCCTGTGTGAATGTCATATCTGTATTATCCTGACTGCAGTCAGGCTGTATAAATTCTGTCTTGATATGTACTTGATAGGAAATCAAAAATGGAAAAGAATGTTTTCGGCATGAAAGCCAGGGCTTAGCTTTGCCACAATAGTTCCCTGCATTCGCCCTCAAGTAAGATTTTGACTGCTCCTTAAACCTCCAACGACAGCTGTCAAAACATATTCTGTGATTCATATGTATTCATGTTTCACAGAGATTATTATGAAAAGACCATCCTCACAGGGGAAGAGAATGATCCTGCCCTGTCTAAACCCTTGCAGTAAGCATACAAATATCTAATCCAGGGGTCAGCAAATTTAGACATGTGTACCACCATTGGCACGCTCAACCAACGGCACACTAGCAATACGTGTGCAAGAGAGGTTTTTGGACATGTTACAATCCGCATGCCAAATGACCTCTTTGACAGCCATTGGCAGGAGCACAGCCTGTTATTTACTGTAGTTTGATTGACTCTTTCCCCATCCCCATTCCGCAGAGACTCACCCTACTCTGCCTCTGATTGCCTAGTATATTCGTCGCCTTCTTCACAGAAGGTGGCGCGAAGGAAAGTAGTGGTGGTAACCCGAATGGAGCGGGCTCGGTAGATCATAGCAGTCTTAATGCTGATGGCACATTGATTAACAAGAATATTTTAAAATGGCACTTCGCAAAGTTGCCGACCCCTGATCTAATGTGACACTTAACAAAACTTAATCTTAGCTTAAAATCCTATTTTGTCAATCTACCACTTTGGTCCAGACTGAAATGTCTCAACAACTATTAGATGGATTGCCATTAGTTTTGGTACACACGTTCATGGTTCCCAAATGATGAATCCCAATGACTTGGTTGATCCCTTAACTTTCTACATAGCACATCATCAACATTTTTAATACTTTGGTTTATGACCAAATACTTACAAAACTAATATCATTCCCACCAGCCTCTAGAGTACATGTGACATTATGGTTTGATAGTATGACGGTAAGCATGTATTCCACTTTTATTGTCCTCACTCATTTCTAAATAAATAATACAGCATCTGTATGCATCCTCTGGCCACACCTCAGTAGATAACAGAGAGAAGAAGTGAAGTCTCCTTCATGCCTTAGCCTTAATGATGGCAGCTAATGTTTTGAAGCCAAGTCCGCACCACGTCAGTGACAGGAGGTTGGAGAATGAGATGCATTTTGGCCAAATGAACACACCCAAGCTGTTTGTCTAAATCCACTGCCATCTGCCAATCTCATCCCGCCCTTAGCTGTCCTCCATCCTGCCTAAAATGCCTGTGCTGCTCTTTTGTCCTTCAGTGACAAACCTATCCTCTTTCCTATCAGACTAGAGACTCAACACACACTTGTATTGTTTGCACACTAGAAGACTGATTAATTTTGATTAATTTTGCAGAGCTGCCAGTTTTATGGGTAGTTAGAGATTAGTGTAATTACACTTCTATCAGTTTTTAATTACTCTGAGTGAATTCTAAATTTCTAAGACATAAAGTAGTGTTTGATTGAAGACAAATCAGTTTTACTTTCAGCCATGTCTGTTTAATAGATAATGACAACCTACAGCTAAAAGATCAGGGTTGCAGTGTATGTGTGAATTTATATTTAGTGGGTCTGCCAATGTACTGTAGTGGGCATACAGAGTGTGCAGAATGCAAGTGTTTGTATGCATGTGTGTTGTTGTGTATTCTTTGTGCATGTGAGTACAAGTGTGTGTGTTTGTCTGCAACAAACAATGACTCAGTTTGTTGCCCAGAGGCATTAATTGAGGCATCAATTAAAAGAGTTAATGAGTTTGTTTAATGAGATGAAAACTCTGGTTGTGTTTCTGACGTCAGACCCACCAGGCTGGGCTGTTCCAACCAGCATAAAGTCAAACATTTTTTCTTTTGCTCTTTTTTCTTTCTCCAAATGTTTCTTTTTCACATTGTATGTCTGCTGTGCTCTCTGTCCTTCTGTCTGCCCCTTATTGTCACTTCCTGTCCCCTATGATGTGTTTACTCTCTTATTGTCTGCTATGTCCCTCCTCTTCCCATTGCTGTTTCAGAGGCACCACACTTGGATAAAAGAATACTCCAGCATTCTGGGAAATGTGCCTGCATAGTATATGAGTTTGATAAATAGATTGGAATCAATAGACCTTTTCACGGCAGACATTTTGACTTGCAATTAGAGATATGATTGAAAAGGCCTTTTATTAATAAGGCCTGACTCTACATGAACAGCATCGTCTCTGTCCAAGCCTGACCCAAGCCTGAACCATGGCAGCAGTTTTGGGCCAGAGTCTGATTTAAAACCTGACATTCCACTGTAAAAAATGAAATAAATGTATCCATGCGTGTAAGTTGAATAGATATCCAGAAATTGATGGCCACACATAGCGGTACACAGCCCATACATTATTGATGACATTACATAGTCTGCATTAAAAAAAAACAGGGTAATTTGAGCAAACGCGACCCGATTCAAGCTCAGGGGAATTTTGAGACATTACAGCCCAATCGGGTTAGGACAGAGAATAAAAGCTCTATTAACAATGGCTCAGTTCCATCAAGTGTCCCAGTGACCCATGACAGTGAGCCAGCATGCCCACTACCAGTCGCTCACATAGGGAATGCAGCAGTTTTTAATGTTATCAATTACACACACAAAAATGTTTGCTGTGAAAAAAGTCTATTCCAGTTTGTGTTCAGTTAGAATGTGTATTCTTGGCGGTGTTAGCTTGCTAACTAAGAATATACAACATGTAAATGAAACAATATTAGAGCTGTTGGAAGTCATATTTTTCCTCTGTCAGTGAAAGGTTCTTGTTTCATCTAGTTTAGCGCTAAGCTAGCTCTAAACGCATCTTTGACTATTCCTAATTTGAATCAATCAATAACCAGCTAGGACAGCTGTTACTACTTTTGTGTTACCTGTGTGTACTTTCTGTGACTTTTTTTTATTATTTTTTTTTTTACAGTTTTTGCTGTCCGTTGTCGTGCAGCAGAAGGTGGGACCATGAAGACTGTGGTGGCTCTGCTGCTGCTCTGTCTGTGTGATCCTGGACAGGGTGACTGCCAGGCAGACTGCATGTCCTGCAGCAACATCCTGCCCAAACAGCTCAGTTTCAACACAATGGTGAGGACACACACACACACACACACACACACACACACACACACACATGCACACACACACACACACACACACACACACACACACACACACACACACACACACACAAACAAAATCCCTCCACTTGGCTCTTTTAACCCACCTTCCTGTAGTTTTCACCCCACCTTCCTGTAATCCTCCCGTCCTCCCGTCCTGACTCAACAAATTACCCTTTTGGCATTTGAGTTTTAATTTGTTGTGGTTAATTGATTCCTGGGGATGTGTTTCTTCTCTTAGTGCAAATGCCTGGTGGTTGTTTCTCTCTGATAATGACATGTCTGCGTCTCAGACATTTTACTGTAGTATGGAGAACACAAGAAGACATTTAACAGCACATGGAATACAACATGAAACTTTGAACTGTTAGTGTTTACATTCATGTTCAAAAGGATCTTAAGTGAGCCTATTGAATTGGACATGTGATGCTTTGTAAGACATGACTTCTAAGACAGTTGTCTTAGGGCAACTTACCACATGCCATCTACTGACTCACTGCCCCTATTTTTTATAATCCCAGTTTTCTTCTGCTTATTCTAATTGTCTCTTCTCCTTTATCCCCATCTCTCCTTCCTGATTGAAAGGCACTTTACTTGTAAATCAATAAGGGACCAAAGCCTCCATGATTACTCTGCTTAATGGAAACACTTGATGATGCTCAAAAGAAATTTTATTTTCAAAGCAAAGGTATTTCATGCATATCAATCCTCGGTCTTATTCTGACAGAAACATTCCCTCACATAATTACATACACACCCACTGAACCATTGAAGTAGAAGACATAGGTGATAAACAAGTTAATAATACAATCAATCTTCTTCTGTCACATTGATTTTTTCTCTTCTGAGTTAAGACTAAGGGCTTTCCACTCAAACAACCAAAGAAAATCAGTTGATACTGTACCATGTTTATTTTACTATTTTAAACACAATATAGATGTTTTTCTTTCTCATAACAGACATATTTGAAACACAGGTGTAATTGATAATTACAGCAGTCTATTTGGGTGTACCAAGGCCTGGCTCTTGTGCATTAATTAAAGTTATTATTGTATATCAGTTGTATATTTGTATCAGTGGAAATGTGTACATTTTAAGGCGCAGAAGCAACTATGAGTTGTAAGCAATATTATGTGACACATTGTTCCTAAAAATAATTTATACCACCACTGAATTATGTTTTTAAACAACAAAATAAACCATATGTGCTTGGTTAAGAACGTTGTATTTTTATTTAATATACTGAACGCTGAATGATGAGCTTTAGGTGTTTGTTTTAAAGGGCCAGTTCAGCCAAATCACACATTTGTTTTTCTTCATCCCCCAGTGGTAGCTACTGTATATCTACCTATGCAGGTAGCTTCTATTGTATTTGCCAAGGTTTTGAAATATCCACATCAGACACTATGCCAATACAGTTTCATTTGTGGACCCCCAAAGCATAAAAACAACAACATCCAGATTATTCAGACTGATTCAAACACCAAGTTTTCACCGATTTCACCTTCCAAACGTAAATCAAGTCTTAAGAGTCTACAGCCATGCTAGTGACTATGTGCTTTGAGCTAAATGTTAACATCGGCGTTGTCACAATGAAATTGTTAACATGCTAATGTCCAGCAGGTATAATGTTCACCATTTGCTAGTTGGCATTCAGCATAAAGGACATCTGATGCTACGTTTACACGTGGCTGGCTATTTTCATAAACGGACATTTCAACCTCTCCGTTTTCTAAAATAACATCGTGCACAGCGGTCAGTTTTCAGAAAAGTGTTCGTTTACACGTCCCCGTGTATATATGCCGTCAAGAGCACGCCAAACCTGTAGGTGGCAGTGTAACAAGAAGCTCAAGCCCACGTTAGCCAATCAGAATCCAGAAAATAACAGCAACAACAGCAACGAATCACTTCCTCTCTCTTCTCTCCCTCACTTCCTCGGCTGCCTAAACCTCCGTTTGTCTCAGTTTACATGCAAACGTGCAAACAAAGTTTTCCAAAATGTCCTCTCTGGCCGGAGTTTTTAGAAAGAATCGTTTTCAGAGGCGTATTCTCCGTTTGCGTGTAAACGCAGGGCACAAACAAAGGGAAATGTCTCAGTTTTTCAAAATAACCATGTACAGTGGGGCAAAAAAGTATTTAGTCAGCCACCAATTGTGCAAGTTCTCCCACTTAAAAAGATGAGAGAGGCCTGTAATTTTCGTCATAGGTACACTTCAACTATGAGAGACAAAATGAGAAAAAGAAATCCAGAAAATCACATTGTAGGATTTTTAATGAATTTATTTGCAAATTATGGTGGAAAATAAGTATTTGGTCAATAACAAAAGTTCATCTCAATACTTTGTTATATACCCTTTGTTGGCAATGACAGAGGTCAAACGTTTTCTGTAAGTCTTCACAAGGTTTTCACACACTGTTGCTGGTATTTTGGCCCATTCCTCCATGCAGATCTACTCTAGATCAGTGATGTTTTGGGTCTGTCGCTGGGCAACACGGACTTTCAACTCCCTCCAAAGATTTCCTATGGGGTTGAGATCTGGAGACTGGCTAGGCCACTCCAGGGCCTTGAAATGCTTCTTATGAAGCCACTCCTTCGTTGCCCGGGCGGTGTGTTTGGGATCATTGTCATGCTGAAAGACCCAGCCACGTTTTCATCTTCAATGCCCTTGCTGATGGAAGGAGGTTTTCACTCAAAATCTCACGATACATGGCCCCATTCATTCTTTCCTTTACACGGATCAGTCATCCTGGTCCTTTGCAGAAAAACAGCCCCAAAGCATGATGTTTCCACCCCCATGCTTCACAGTAGGTATGGTGTTCTTTGGATGCAACTCAGCATTCTTTCCCCTCCAAACATGACGAGTTGAGTTTTTACCAAAAAGTTCTATTTTGGTTTCATCTGACCATATGACATTCTCCCAATCCTCTTCTGGATCATCCAAATGCTCTCTAGCAAACTCCAGACGGGCCTGGACATGTACCGGCTTAAGCAGGGGGACACGTCTGGCACTACAGGATTTGAGTGCCTGGCAGCGTAGTGTGTTACTGATGGTAGCCTTTGTTAGTTTGGTCCCGGCTCTCTGCAGGTCATTCGCTAGGTCCCCCCGTGTGGTTCTGGGATTTTTGCTCACCGTTCTTGTGATCATTTTGACCCCCACGGGGTGAGATCTGCGTGGAGCCCCAGATCGAGGGAAATTATTAGTGGTCTTGTATGTCTTCCATTTTCTTATGATTGCTCCCACAGTTGATTTCTTCACACCAAGCTGCTTACCTATTGCAGATTCAGTCTTCGCAGCCTGGTGCAGGTCTACAATTTTGTTTCTGGTGTTCTTTGACAGCTCTTTGGTCTTGGCCATAGTGGAGTTTGGAGTGTGACCGTTTGAGGTTGTGGACAGGTGTCTTTTATACTGATAACAAGTTCAAACAGGTGTCATTAATACAGGTAACGAGTGGAGGACAGAGGAGCCTCTTAAAGAAGAAGTTACAGGTTTGTGAGAGCCAGAAATCTTGCTTGTTTGTAGGTGACCAAATACTTATTTTCCAGAGGAATTTGCAAATAAATTCATTAAAAATCCTACAATGTGATTTTCTGGATTTTTTTTCTCATTTTGTCTCTCATAGTTGAAGTGTACCTATGATGAAAATTACAGGCCTCTCTCATCTTTTTAAGTGGGAGAACTTGCACAATTGTTGGCTGACTAAATACTTTTTTGCCCCACTGTATGTGTAAACGGGTTTGAGGCTGATGGAAATATCATGAGTTTTGCAGGTATTTGGTCACAAACCAAAGGATTAGAAAAAAGGAAATTTGACCTGATTGTGATACTAGATGAAGAGTTAAAGTTTCACCAAGTAACTACAATTTATCCTAAGAACAACATGAATGTGTTTACAAGATTTGTTGGTTAACCATGCATTCTGATCTATGCAATGGACTGACCAACTAACCGCCAACAGACCTACACTACCATCCCCAGAGCTAGGCTAAAACTGTCCACAGTGAAGTCTGTCTATTTGATGATATGAATGAACTGACTTCAGAAAGAAAATGAAGACAATCTCTTGTCTTTGTCTCTGTCAGGTGTGTCTCACTGAGTGCGAAGCTAAAGTCTCCCCAGCCTTCTCCTGGGACTTCTGTCGTAAGCTGCTGTCATCGCCAATCTTCTCTCTCACTGGTTCCCTGCGGAAAAGATCTCAGGAGGAGGTGGAGGCCCTGTTTCCTGAGGAGGAGCAAGTGGAAGGAGGACTACTGCTGCCCTTTGCAATGCAGAGGTTCGATCACGTGGCTCGGGCACTCGGGGTGGACGAGAGGGATCTGGGTGGCAAGGGTAGTGAGCTGAACACTGCCTACAATTCCCAGCAGGCCCTTTCTCTTGAGGATGAGTATGATGAGGAGGCAGGGCAGGAAGAAGGGGCTGCTGACATGGCAGCAAGAGGACAGAGTGATGTAGGGCTAAGTGTCTCCAAGAGGTTCGGCGGCTTCGTCAAAGGCAGGCACGGCTACAGGAAGCAGATGTATCCAGGAAGATCATACCAGAAGAGGTATGGCGGATTCATTGGCATTCGGAAGTCCGCCCGCAAGTGGAACAACCAAAAACGTTTCAGCGAGTTGCTGAAACAGTATCTGGGGATGAGCACTAAGGCCACTGAGTTTAACAGCATGTCAGAGGACCTCACCCGACAAAATGAAGTCTAACAGAGTGCACCTTTACGCCACTGACATCAAACTATTTCCTGATGTATTTTCACTGATCATGTTTTGTATTTCATCGACATGTCAAAACTTAACTGGTGTCACCAAAGTTGACCTATTGAATCTAATAATAATAAGTAATTTACCAAAAAGTGAAAACTAAGCCTGTATTCTATAACTCCTATTGCAGGCCTCTTTGTCTCAGGACACAAGAATTGCCGTTTTTGTTTTCCATCCCTTTTAAATATGATGCAAACAATTTTCCTGTAATTATGAGAACTTCTTCTATAGACCGACTCACAGTGATGTCGTACCAACACCACAATCACTTCCGGGTAGACAAATGGCAATTTATTTGAATTGCATAGCTAGACCTATGTGAAATCAGTGAACTTTTTTTTATTTCTGTTGTTATTTTCAGCCGTTACTGTAACGTTTGAAGATTTATAGTTAACCACATTGATCTGACCTAGCTATCTGACGTTTCTGCTTATTTGTGCTTATTTTCTGTACTGTGTTGCTTTGCTAGTATCTTTGATAAACCAAATCTAGCATTACAAACAGCAACATCTCACAGCTGGTCGGATTAAGTGCTGCTTTTGGGTGGTATCCTTTTCTTTAGTCTGTGGCCAACACGTAAATTAGGTCTCATGAAAGCATCAAACATGCATTTTAGATGAATGAGATGAGAGTATATCCAGTTGTTCCTCGTCCCCGTTTGCTCAGCGCCGTTAAATTGTATATTAAACGGGATGCAGAAGTTTTCTACCTGGAAGTTATTGGAAACAAACATCGTGATTGGGTCTATACATTCTCAAGTAGCTGAACCCTCCAGTAGAAATTTTGGGCCCCCTAAAAACTGCTCCTTCTGAGCTGTGAGACTATAATTCCTTGCATCATCCAGGGCCCCTGTCCAGCTCTGGGCACCCTGAGTCCATCAGACCTCCCATTCGGTGCCCCTTGTGGGATGTAACAGTTGAACGATCATGTTTCATTTGAGCTGCCCAAGCCCTTATCCTCATGAGCTTTGAAGTAAGCTCTCACTTTGGGAATTCTTAGTAGTCCTGCAGTGGTATGCAGTAAAATATAGGCTTTATTTCACTGTTTAATGGAATCTGCAAGATTAACGTTGGCATAAATATTGCTTTTCAGATTCCATGTATTATATAGTATATTTTACCAATGAATTACTGCGCTGGGTCATTTGTAAAAAGTGCTAAATCTTCTTAGATTGAGGCCTCTAGCTTTGGTTGGTTACATTACTGTTAAAAGTGTGTAAGAAGTCTAGCATGACCGCTTTCTTTATTCACATCTTGTGGCAAAATGCAGAACTCTGTCTCTTTCAAAGGACAATACCAGTGTTTTTCATGTTTTGTCATTATGGTTAGGGTAATGTCTGCAGTAATGTAAAGTAAATTATATGTGATTTGTGGTAAATAAATGAAAACATGCAAAAAGAAAGCTAAAAGTAATTGATATATCACTGTGCCAGAACACACCTGAGACAGGGCTACTGAGGCAGGTTTAATGAAAAGATCTCTCCTTCATTTTGGTGCAATGGTGAAGTCACAGACTGCACAGCACTCAATATTCATGCATATACATTTATATGCTACTGATCTGTCTGCCAAACTGATGTTATGTACAAGTGAGCTTAATCTCTGATTGTCTCTTGTGTCCAGATGCCAGATTCCTGTATGTACAAACTATTAGATATTTTTTCTTTCTTCAAACTGTAATGGTGTGAAAAGTTGCCCACTATGAGAACTTGTAAATAGCTACATTTAAACATGTCAATAAAAATAGTTTACTATTTCCTTCGTGGCTTGTTATGCAGCAACTGATTCTGTGTCTTGAGGTGTTTTGTTCTTAGTATTTACAGGACGGCCAGTAATGGGGGTGGGTTGCACTTTTTATCTCTTTACTTCTCTTATTTACTTTTAGATTTTTTGGAACAACTATGCTTTTGTAGATCAGTTATAAGCCATTGATAAGAACAACATTGCCATGTGGTGTAATACTCCTATGGCTTGTGTTTGTCCTTCCTTATAGGTAATAAAGCAGTAATGAATGTTGGTAATCTGTAAATCTTTAACAATGGGTTCTCACACGGATCCATTTAGTTTGCACATATATTAATGCCTTGCTCTTTTCCAGGAGGTCAGAGGTCAAATGGTCTGTTGGAGGGGCCACCTGATAAACTAAAGAGCTATTTTCACAACCAGGTAGCACCACAGTGTGTTTTTATTAATGGCGTAGAACTGCATCTATAAACCACCAGTTAAGTATGAAGCCATTAGTTACAACTTACAACCGCTTTATAAAAACTTTAAGATTTATTGGAAAATGCTACAATTTTTGGAAATTAATTAAAACCACTAAAAATGTGTTACTGACATACAAATATAATGTCAAGAGAAATATGCCATGATGTAAAAAATTCAAACCTTTGTCAATATGTGTTGCTTCTCTCTTCTGTTGTAAGGGCACACGTGTGTGTGGCATGTTAACGTTAAAGCTGATAACGTTAAATTACAAATTGGCAGAGAATGCCTGGGCTCATTTTTTTTAAATCCCTGTAAAATATTCTATTGTGTCCAGGTCAAATACACTGGTGCTCCAGAGGGCTTCTGGCGCCCCTTAGTGGTCATTCCTCTATGGCCCAGCTGCACATACATTTTGTGTATATTGCTTGCTATTTCCAACCAAGGGGGTAAGCTTCAGAGCCTTCCCAACCTAATGTTAGGACACAGTTATTTTGAATCCCAACACAATTATTTCAGCTTCCCCAAATGCAGAAACATAGTATTGTGGAAATTCATGACCGTAACCTATCTAAGTTAAATCGGGCTAGTCAACTAACGAGTCCCTCTAACTAGCTAGGTCAGTAAATAATAAAACAATAAAACGTTTCCACAGGCAGGTGGATTTTATTTTTTAGACCGGAAGTGCCAGTTGTGATTGTAGCTACTTTGACATTGGTACTGACTGCTGTACCCAAACAGTATATAAGTATTGACTTAATTCCTTAGATTATCACAGTGTCTGGACTTGGCTGATTCGGTGAGTTTAATGTCGCTTTAAACAATGAAGGAAGCGTCAGGGAAAATGTTTCTTAACACGGTTGACGTTTAGCTAACGTTACTGAGGTAAATAATCAACATCTGTGGCTAGCTAGCTTTTCGATAGCCTAAGCTATGTACGCTAATTTAGCTACCAGTAACGTTAACGCTAACGCTAACTTTAATCATAGGAGCTCAAAAAACATGTCAAGAAATTTTACAAAACTTAACGAATGTACAGGTTAGCTAACTCGCTAACACTAGCTCAAGACGTTTTACCTCTAAGATAAAGTTCAGGATAATTTACAGAGATAACGTACTGTAGTACGTACAGTTGCTGCTAAAGTGGTAGCTAGCTAACTAACGTTAACGTTACATGATTAACTTCGAGCTAACATGTAATATAATTGTGACATCTCAAGGACTAGCTAAGTTAACCATGCTGGCTTGCCAGGCCCCGTCTTCGTTGCAAAGTGTTAAATGCTGTATTTAACCTGCGAGCTAACGTTAAAAACAACAACTTGACATACAGCATACGTAACTGAGTGTCGACAATTTAACCTAGCTAGCTACCTTATTATAACCTTAGATTCTTGAATACATGACCCGTATGTGAGACATGTGTTTGTGTGTTTGTGATTGAAGAAAGCACAGCTATGTGCAGCTGTGTGCGGAGCTCCAGGGCTCTGTCCCCTGTTCTGCTCCCCCGGCTGCTGCTTCCTCAGACGGGGTACAAATTGGCCGGCAGGGGACTCTGGACCTCCCCGCACTGTATGGCTGTCAGTGGAGACTCCCAGCTGCTCCCACTGCCCAGCCAGGCCCGCGTGGTGATCTGTGGAGGAGGTATTATGGGAACATCAGTAGCTTTCCACCTTGCCAAACTGGGCTGGACAGATATAGTGCTGCTGGAGCAGGGCAGGTGAGATGCATGCATGTAGTTTAATTTGTTGGGGATGTTTGAAGTTTAAGGGGAGGGGGGGGGGGGGGTCACTGGCGTGAGTGGCGTGTTTAGACTTTCGTGGGTGGGGAGGCCCAAGTGGGACACTCACTTCTGTAGGGTTGGTATAGTAAGTAAATATGCATGTGCACACACACATGGGGGTGGCATTCATTTACCATTTCTCATATCTACTTTAATTAGGCCTACTAACATTACAGTTTCTTACCTTCCTGTGTTTAACATGTTTATTTAAAAGATAGGGCAGGGATATGGAATATAGACAGTTTCTACATTCAGAGGCAATAGAGGATTAGTAAAAAGAGTTGTTGATTGGATAATGTTCTGCAAATGCTGTATTGCCTGTCCTGTTATCTTGTTGGCAGGCTTGGTGCAGGAACAACCAGACTGTGTGCTGGCATTGTCAGCGTGGCCAAGCCTATTTCCATAGAGTGTCAAATGGCAAACTACTCCAATAGTCTTTATCTGCAGCTGGAGGAAGAGACTGGGATCAAAACAGGTCAGCCACTTTGACATGTTCCGCTTTCACTCATATTTAACTTATCTATATGATCTATGATGAACTATATGACTCATATTAGATAGATAGATAGATAGATAGATAGATACTTTATTGATCCCCAAGGGGAAATTCATATTATTATCCTTGCTGCAAATAAATTGCCTAAACATTTTCCAGATGCATATAACTACCTGTTAATTATCTAATTTAACTATTTGTTAATCTATTTTACTACCATTTGAACCTTTATCCCTCATCATCCTCATCCCTTATCATTTTCAGACAATGAAGCAAGCTACTCATAGCTTTGTTTTTCATTACAGTCATTTTTACAGTAATGCAGTTAAAACATTTGCATGAGGCATGCGCTACTAGCCATTTCTTATAGAAGTCCAAGACATCTTTTGTTGTTCCTTGTCACAACTTACCGTATGTTTTGGCCTTTTCCAAAGCTAGAATGATAATTCCCTTTAGTTTGAGGTTTATTATCATTTTGGCTTTACTTTTTTTAAGTAGAGTATTTGAGTAGGGAAGAGCCTTGAGTAGTTTGGGACCTGCTGAGTCACATAATATGTGGTTTGGTGTGTTTGTATGTAGAGCTGGGCAATATATTGATATTATATCGATATTGTGATATGAGACTAAATATCGTCTTAGATTTTGGATATTGTAATATGACATAAGTGTTGTCTTTTCCTCGTTTTAAAGGCTGCATTACAGTAAAGTGATGTCATTTTCTGAACATACCAGACTGTTGTAACTGTTCTATTATTTGCCTTTACCCACTTAGTCATTATATCCACATTACTGATGATTATTTATCAAAAATCTCATTGTGTAAATATAGTAATAGTATCAACACTACAATATCGTTGCGGAATCGATATCGAGGTATTTAGTCAAAAATATTTTGATGTTTGATTTTTTTGTTTGCTCTATATCGCCCAGCCCTATTTGTATGTGTGTTTCAGGTTATGTGAACACTGGATCTCTGTGTCTGGCCCAAAATCAGGATCGCTTCCTCTCTCTGAAGCGCCTGGCATCCCGACTAAAGTAAGACCCTAAAACCTCAAGTCAATATTTAGTAGAGTTACCTTTGGCAGTATTAACTGCTTGTGGATGAGACAGCTTTGCACATGGGCACGCAGAAACTTTTCTCACACTTCTTTACAAAACTGCTCAAGCTCTGTTCTGTTGCAAAAGGACTTTGAGTGAACACCATTTCTCAAGTCTAGCCACAAATGCTTGACTTAATTAAGGTCTTGACTCTGACTTGGCCACTCCAGGACATACAAACGTTTTGCCTGGTGGTGGCATAATGCTGCAAGATTACTTTTTTTCTTTGACTGGACTATTTTATTGCTGGTAGAAAAACACACACAAAGACACATCTACACACCGAGCTGAATAATCCTGTCTTCACATCAAAATGTGAAATAATGGCAGCTGTCATTTAAAAAAATTATATTGTATGTTTATGTTACACAGCCCACATCACCGATCTGATCAAATATTCAAATGAGTCAGAGCTCTGGAACAAGTTTAGATATGTATGGACTTTTATAGTTTAACATCTGTATTAGTATAAGTCCTTCATCTTTATCTCTATTCCTAGGGTTATGGGGATCAGCTGTAACATCATTAAGCCCAAAGAGGTGGCCAAACTTCACCCTCTTGTTAACATTCATGACCTGGTGGGGGCACTCCACCTCCCTGCAGACGCTGTGGTGTCTCCACCTGATGTTAACCACGCCCTGGCTGTGGCTGCGGCTGGAAGAGGTAACTCACAACTTGCCTTTGATTGAGCATTAATGGACAATTAGAACTAATGTCTTTCTGTGTTTGCCTCCTCCGACATCTCCTTGTCTTTGTCATCCTATCCAGGGGTTCAGATCCTGGAGCGAACCACTGTTCAGCAGGTTCTGGTGGAGAAGGGTCAAGTGACGGCGGTCGAGACTGATCGTGGCTCCATCGAGTGTGAATATTTTGTCAACTGTGCTGGACAGGTAAACCTCGGAGTGGGATACAAATCTGGGAGTATTAGCAATATCAGTGCTAACTTAGATCGATGAATTAATGAGGGAAATCCTTTGTAAGCATTTAGGAATGTATTCTTTATTCCTGCCTTAGTTGAACAAAAATCTTTGTCTGATTCTTGCCTACATTGTGCTAATAGATAAACACAGTATGACTAAACAAATTGAGAGGATTTACAGACCAGAATGCAGAGTCTCCCACAGGGAATTAGTTGTGTATTATTTCTTACAACGTTAGTGGAATCAGTGCCAGTTTAATGGGGGTGGCTGAGGGGACAATTTTAGTCAATAGTTTTGAGTTTGAGTCCCTACTCTAAATAGCTAATGTTATTTGGTATGTTTGGCACTTGGCACAATATACACAATATACCTGCGTTCAGAGCAGCAGATATACATATTTGTTCTGTCTGTCTCTAGTGGGCTTACGAGCTGGGCCAGGCTAGTGAGACGAAGGTGTCAGTTCCTCTTCATGGCTGTGAACACTTCTACCTCCTCACCAAACCTCTCCAGGAGCCACTTCCACCCAACACGCCAGGTCTCACACTAGAAAATTAACTTTTTAGACCTCTGCACCAGCAAATTGCAGTCACTTTTACAGTTTTGTCAGCTAAATATAATGCCAGTATATTACTGCAACAAGCATCTCCCAGCCTGTCCCCTAGTTTTCTCTTTAAAGATGAAGTTCCTAGTTAACACCCAGGGACACAAGATCTACTCTGTGGTTGAAAGCCTTTATAGTTTGCACATTATTTTTTATAGCCAACATCTCAGTTTAACGAGTAGTTTTATCATCATTACAGTGGAGTGTATGTCAGTGCCAGTAATGTTGCATTTATAGACTGGAGAAGGAAAACTTCTTGAAATACACCATAAAACTTAACTTCCCTTGATTCTTGTGACTGCATGTTGAATAAGTGTGTGTTTGTGAGAGAGAGGATAGAAGGTGTGCCTATAGTTAAATGTATTGACTTGAATGTCTTCCTTACTGTGAAATAATTTAGCCGCTTGGCTCCTTGTATTGATTGATAATATACATGTGAAATCAAAGTCATTATTTACGGTCAAAGTAAATTTTTCTGCATGTTCATGCCTGTTACATGAGGTTACAAGCCCAGAGGAGGTGATCTTACTGAGCCTGTGTCTTGTCTCCAGTGGTGATGGATATGGACGGCAGGTTATATGCACGACCATGGCAGGGAGGCCTTCTGTCAGGGGGCTTCGAGAAGAACCCCAAACCCATCTTTACTGAGGGCCGCAACCAGCTGGAGATTCAGAACATGCAGGAGGACTGGGACCACTTTGGTAATGGAGGGATGGAGGGATGGGAGGCTGAGTTGGGAGGGAGGAAGATAGCTTTAAATCATAAATTAAATTCAAGTTATCAAAAGGCAGACACATCAGTTGATCCACTCATCTGTCAGTAATGTAGCACAGACACAAGGTGTGTTTTGTTTTGCATAACGGTAGGGTGTCTGAGTTGTACTTTACTGTTGTGAGTGAAGTCATTTCCTCAAACATTTATAGTTGTTTCCTAAAGAGTCCAAAGAACAATGTAGTTGCAGAGTACTTCTTAAATGTTTGAAGAATCAGGTCATTGTTTGATTGTTTCCCCGTCTTCCCTGGCCATGGGCCTGGTCGTTCCAAGAATGTTTGTGTCCAAACGGATGCATTTGTAATTGACTCAACACGCTCTTTCATATTCAAGTCCTATAGGTGGCACCGTTACAGCTACAGAAATTCACCAAAAACGGAGAAGAAGAGGTGGAGCATGCGCGTAAAGCTTGCACGCTGTATACAGACAGACAGTAGAAGAAGAAACCAAACAGCCCTAGTAACCCTAACAGGCTCAATATCTTCTCCAGCAGGAACACAAGCATGTAGTCCGCCATTGTTGTTATGAGACGTCGTCGCGGGGTAAGAGGTCGAAGGCTAGAGGTTGAGGGGTGTGGCGATGACATCATCGATACACATGTATGCCACTTCGCCATCCAAACGAAGACACAAGGGCGCCGTTTTCAAATTTTTTCACCCTGGGACCAGGTTTTAAAAAGGCAGTACGTTTAAACGACGGCCAAAACGATGCAAAAACATGTGCGTTTACACCAAAAAGCGTCTCCGTGTGGATGGCCCCCGACTGAGTATCTCTATTTTAGGCTATTCTATTTCTGGCCCAATGTAATTCCTGTACTGATGACCCCAGATTTCTTTCCATTGCATTTCGGATATTTTTTTGCAAGTTTAAAGTCATAGTGTCTTTGTTAATTTAGCTGTAAGCAATGTCATTTCAAAGTACATCTCAGACATGTAAACACACACACACACACACCTGTCTTTTGGCCTTGGCCTTGTGATCTGTAACCTGAGATCCCTCATACATCTTGACTGTTGTTGTAAAGACATCCCCATATCACCACCCAGGCTTGAAGTGAAGCAAGGCAGAGAGTCAAACTAATCTGTCACTGGGTGTTGTAATTATAGTTCTTTTTCACATGACCTAACATTTGTTTAGAATGTGTCGCAAGAATATATATGAATGAAATACAGTATATTGGACTGGACACCAGCTCACCTCCTGTCAATAATGATTTTGATACTTGAAGGCATGAATGGAAAAAAGTCTTTAGAGTTTGCCCTTTTATCATGTTGGCTCACAATTTTGTGATTAAAAACACGAAAACAAGTTTATGATCTTAGTGCTGCATTTTGGTATCAATAAGAGTCCCTCACATCTTTCACTTTCTATTGGCAGTGTGGTTTTACATAGTACTGTGACATTTGACCCACTGGGTCAGCTTTCGTGTTGGAAAACCTCAGGTGGTGGTTGGGAAAAGGCAATTACAGCGATTAGAGTGTTTGGTTTTCCAGTTATTTGAAATGAAAAAATATACAGAGGGTTCAGGGAAACAAGTAGAAGCCTAATTTATGTGGGAGGAAGCAGTTGGGTTTATGGGAAATGTGGCTTTAAATGCTGACAAATAATAAGACTGACTGGCTTGCTTTAGTTCAACAGTTGTCTTGATCATAGTGTAATTTGTTAATGATAATTATAGAAAAGGATTACTGATTTGACAATGCAATATCAGTGTTTCCCACAGAAAATTTGTTAGTTAAGGTGGTAGGGTTGGGGGTGTTACTACACACTACACTAATACACTAAGTATTACATTTCAATAATAATTTATAATTAATAAATAACCAGCTTTTCAAAAATGTGCAATTTTAAGCTCATTAAACTATATAAAAAAAAAGTGCTATAACAGTTTTACTGGCATGGCTCCCATTATCCTCCGTGACATGCTCTTTTTCACTTCGCCTGACATCTCTTCTCCAAAACAACCAGCTCTGAGATAACAGAGCTCAGCCCATAGATTCACTCACTCAAAGCAGATAGTATGCGTGAAATAAAAACAGGACATGTAATTTCACTGTGTGTAACTACGTAACTAACCGTGTATTGTGAACCGCGTGTAGTGATTAAAAAAAAAAAAAAAAACTGACAACAGCTGTGTCTCAAAGACGGGGCAACAGCAGCCGGGACGTTGAGAATCCACGCGCGAGAGGTGATGATAGTTCCAGTCACTTTGTCATGTATTCACTTTGTTGAAACAAGAGAAGAAAGCCTCACTGATGTGAAGAACAGGACAGAGATACATATAGAAATACTCTCTACCTGCCATATGCCAACGCTCTGGTAAGTCCATCACCCCGTCTCTGCCCGGGCATGCCCCAGCTACCGCACATTTGTTGACAAACTCCGACGCGCACGCGACGGTGAAATGGCGATGTATCCCTTTAAATGTGAATAAACGACAGTTACCTTGTTTCCTGTGATTGTGTTGATGCGACTTGTACATTACAGCCACTCAAACAGGACAGAGTAACATGGCGGATATTCAATTTTTTTTTTTTTGAAGACTTAATTAAGGCGGCAGGCGCGTGTTGTTAAGGCAGGCCGCCCAAACTGGAAAGTGCTGCGGGAAACACTGAATATATTGATGTGTACATAACACCTTTTTTTAAAGAAGGTCTTGAAAGAGATTGTATATAAACCTTTTGACTTCTACCTCCAGAGCCAATGCTCAGTGCTTTGCTGAGGAGAATGCCGAGTCTTGAATCAGCTGAGATCCATCAGCTGGTCAACTGTCCGGAGTCCTTCACCCCTGATATGCGCTGCCTGATGGGGGAGACACCGGGTATCTCTGGCTACTACGTGCTGGCAGGGATGAACTCTTCTGGCTTGTCCTTTGCTGGAGGAGCTGGCAAGTAAGCATGGGTAAAACTGTATTTGCTAGAACATAGCCTACGGTATTTGTGAGGACAAACATTAGCAAATGTACTTGAAGACTAGACTGCACTGTATTCGGCACGTGGATACATTATTTAGGAGGGTGTCTGAAATGTATTTTACTTTGAAAATAATTCAGCCTCAGTTTAGTAATTTCAGTGATCAGCTATTTGATCTGAATATGCTGTGATTGCAATACAATAAAGCACAAATGGCATGTTTTGTGGTTTGGTATTCAGGTACTTGGCAGAGTGGATGACCTATGGTTACCCCACTGCCAATGTGTGGCCACTGGACATCAAGCGCTTTGGCAACCTGCAGAGCAGCCGAACCTTCCTGCGACACAGAGTAATGGAGGTCATGCGTGAGTAGTGAGCTCTTGTTACAGTTTATATGTGTGGTGCATCTTAAAACACCACTCACATGGCCATATGTACATTTCAAGAGGTATTGATCACAAATTGTTCCTCTTGTTCATACTGGCAATGAAGAGATCCAATCCTAGCAAGATTCCAATGTAAGTGATGGGAGATAAAACCCACATTCCTCGTTCTGTGCAAAAATGCACGCTAAAGTTCAGTTGAAGAAAATATGTCTCGGTCAGAAAAAACTAGTGGGTACCTTCCAAAGTTATGGTCTTTTTTTAGTAGGGGTGTCACAATTCTCCAAATCTTCGATTCGATTACATTTTCGATTCTAAGGTCATGGTTCGATTCGATTCTCGATTTTTGCATACATTTTTTTTAAAGCACAGGTTGCTATGCCATTTTTAGACTAGACTTGTATTCAATATAATATCTGACCTTTGTTCGCAATGTACCACACTACATTGTCAAATTTAAAACATTTATTAACAACATAATGTAACAATAACTTACTATGTATATCTTCAGTCATTTGAAACTTGACTTAATTTGTCAATAAAGTAAAAAGAAAAAAAAAAGTTTGCCGAAAATGCTGAGGGCAGACGCTTCGCAGCAGGTGTTTGGTGTTTTAAGCCCCCACTGTTGTGCCTGGAAGGCACTAGGATTAGACAATGGTTAGGGTTAGGTGCCTTGAAGACGACAGTCGCAGCGCTGCCTTGAAGGCTTGGTTGGGGGCTTAAAACACCATCGAGCCAGCAAAGCGGTCTTAGCAGACAGAGAGCAGAGAGGGCGACTCTGCAGTCCGTTTAACTTGTTGCTCTCTCTGCTGTTACACACCAACCAGACGGCCGACCGTCGGCAGAAAAGCCAGTCAGACTGATCAGTCGGGTCCCTGAGGTAAAAAAAAAAAAAAAAGCCTCAAAACACACTGAGGCGACGCCGACTTGAGCGTGCGCTCTGCGCTTGCGCGAGACGTAATATGTCTCCATAGCAGCAGGCGGCGCTTCCATGGATGTATTAAGAGAACGCTTCTCTGTATTGTTTCCCAGAAAATGAAAACCGGCAGCTGATTGGACAAACGCGTCATGTGGTTCTTTTTTCTCCGGAAATTCTCAGCCAGACTGTCATGGCGGCTTGTTCAGAATACGATCTCATATTGTACTAAAATAGTTCACCGAAACGTGTTTCTGAAAACATTTTAAGCGAGAAATAGGCCGTGCAGTTGCTGAATCTGTCTTCATTTCAGAAGGTCAGTTTAAAAGATTTTCGTCAAATTTTGAGAGGCTCATCCGCTCGCCATTTCCAGGTGAGTCCCGACTGCCCTGTCTCTGACTGAGCATGTCAGGTCGGCCAAAATAAAGGCTCCTCCAACGGACGACGGCAGGGAACACACCGAACAGACTCGAGTCACTGACCTCGTCAGACTGTCTGACGAGTTGGTGTGTCAGCGCCCTAAAGGTTCAGACACACGAGGCCAACAAAACTACAGCCTTCATTTCTATTGTGATTGGTTAACAACAGCATACAGTGGTGAAGGTAGTAAAAAAGTTATTCACTGTACGGTTGAGCTGTTTTCTCAAGATGAGCAGCACCACCTGCACAATTAACACCCTATACTGTAAGTCACAAATTCATAATAATAGTTTCCACCACCTTTAAAGGTAGTCAAGTATTATGGTGATATCAAGGTTTTTTTTTCAGTTTTGCTTCGTTATGATTATGTCTGTGCTTCTAATATGTCTGTGTGTGTTTGTGTCCAGCCCTGCTGTACGAACTAAAAGTTCCTCGCTGGGACTTTCAGACTGGGCGTCAGCTGCGCACCAGCCCTCTGTATGACCGCCTGGACACCCAGGGAGCTCGCTGGATGGAGAAACATGGGTTTGAAAGGCCCAAATACTTTGTTCCTCCAGGAAAAGGTACAGATTACTCACCAGCAACACGCTACATTCTCTTTATCCTGAAGTCTTCAGTAAACCTCGAGAATCCAAGTGATTTAAAAAAAAAAAAAAACTGGTGTGTGTGTGTGTGTGTGTGTGTGTGTGTAGATTTGCTGTCTCTGGACCAGAGTAAGACCTTCTACAAGCCAGACTGGTTTGACATCGTTGGAGAAGAAGTGAAATGCTGCAAAGAAGCCGTCTGTGTCATCGACATGTCCTCCTTCACCAAGTTTGAACTGACTGTAAGTCATGGTGCACTATGGACAACTTGTAGTGGTTAATAAACACTGAATCACATAAGGCGGAAAACTGTTGCTGCACTTTGTAGGTTCAGGCCTCTAACCATACATTGCTTATTTGGTCACACCTAGTGAGTGATGTCAACATGTGTTTTCCATCATTGTAGCAAATTGTCGTTTAAATGGCAGATTATGCAATTCTTTCTTTCTTCCAACTGGGAGCCAGTGATGCAGCAGTTATGTATTCAGTCCATGAGTACTGCACCCACTGTGATGAAGCAATTTAAGTTGAACCTTGTGGTTTGTCCTGATGTCCCAGTCAACAAAGGACCAGGCTCTGGACCTGCTGCAACATCTGTGTGCCAACGACCTGGATGTTCCTGTTGGACATATCGTCCACACCGGCATGCTGAATGAGAGGGGAGGCTATGAGAACGACTGCAGCGTGGCCCGCCTCAGCAAGAACAGGTTTGTAACACCTAGGCAAATAATACTGCAGACATGCAGTTGACCATTTAAAACAACTCACATTTCTCTCCCTTCTCCAGCTTCTTCATCGTCTCTCCGACAGACCAGCAGGTCCACTGTTGGTCCTGGATAAAGAAACACATGCCCAATGACCCAGACCTGCACCTAGAGGATGTCAGCTGGAAGTACACTGGTAAGCACACAGCACCATTGTTGAGGTCTTGCAGTGATGTCGCCATCTAGTGCCCACACAATAATATTAAAGGGTGGAAGCAATGCACCAGTATAAAAGGCCAGCAGTATCCTACATCCACTTTCTGCTCTTCACCCAGTTATTTAAGTAGCCTGATATTGGGTTCAGCGTTAAAATCAGACACTAGGGGGACCAAGGAGGTGGTTAATTAAATGTCCAAAATCTAATTTGTATATGTGTGATGTAACTACCTTTACTGTCCTGAAATGTGAACAATAGTTCTACTTGCTATCTTTTATATGCAAGTTAAAAACACCAACTGAGGAGCTCTATCATGGCATCGTACAGTATGGCCCTACGCTAATGATCAAAATATTCATTGATGCTGATATTCATTTCCTAAAAAGTTACAGATAGAATGAGCTCAAGTTTTGATAAAGAATTATGAAGACACACTATCTTTTCTATATTTTAAGATTTAACTCCTTAACTACTCCTGGCCATGTTCTAGAGGAATAGCTAGTAAATGCAAAGGAAATGATGCTTTAAACTAGGGCTGTCCAATCTATTGTTTTTTTTAATCGTCATTCCTATATTAACTGGCTCAATACACATATCGCATAAGGCTGCGACATATTGCAAAGGACACTGAGATTTTTTTTATCATTAGAAAACTGCACTTTTTTCAGTGGTATTATGTTCAATTCAATGTTCAATTTGTTCTATAAAAGAATGTTGGAAGTGATTTCCTTTTTATTTGTTTTAAATTCCAAAAGCAATTGTTAAATTCAACAAGCAATTGTTGTGTTTTAGCAGAATACTGAAAGCAGCAGAAATGAGTACACTTCAATATCTGTTTATTTATAGCAAGTAATATCGTTATCGCCATATTCAACAACGTTTTCGCATATCGCATATTTCTCTCATATCGTGCACCCCTACTTTAAACGGATACTATTATTATGAGTTATTGTATTAACATTAATTGTGAACTGAGTCAGGGAAGCCGTAGGATGAAAGTACCAAACTCAAGCTGAACGTTGTTAGCCAGATGGTCTTTCATTTTGATTCTTGACCCACAGCTTTAAATCTGATTGGACCTCGTGCAATGGATGTTCTGGCTGAACTGTCCTATGTTTCCATGACACCTGACCATTTCCCCTCCATGTTCTGTAAGGTAGGAAACAAAATCTAGTTTAAATGGACATTAATAGAGCACAAGTACCTGTTTATACATGGTTATTTACCCTACATTGACAAGAATGGTATGTGTGTGTGTGTGTGTGTTTACAGGAGATGAGTGTTGGCTATGCCAATGGGATCAGAGTGATGAGTATGACTCACACTGGAGAACCAGGTTTCATGCTCTACATGCCTATAGAGGTGCGTCCTGCTCACATCTGCACACACAAAACAAATATGTATTTTATTTTACCTTTATTTTACCAGGGAAAAAATCACATTGAGATTAAAATCTCTTTTACAAGTGAGCCCTGGCCAAGAAAGCAGCACATAAAAATACACTTTAACATACAACAAATAACAGACAGACAGGGATGGACAGCAAAAATAAATAAGAAATAAAAACAGAAAATCACATTTTAAAACAAGCGCAAACATGTTGATATATTTGATGTAGGCAGGACTTGAATTCAGTATGTGAAATAAAAACCTGCAGTTTTAGCTGATTCTGTAACTCATTCCATGAAGTTGGAGCACTGTAACAAAAAGCAGTTTTTCCAAACTCTGTTTTAGTTTGTGGAACATCATACAGTATGTATCTACTTGATCTTAGATTATGTTCAGATCTACTAGGTGCTAAGAGTGTAGGTAAATATGAAGGAGTATGTCCAGTTATTGATTTGTACACAAAGGAAAACCAATGTTTGAGCCTTCTTGTGTTGAGTAAGGGCCAACCTACCATTTTATATAACACACAGTGATGGGTAGAGTACTTAGCATGGGTTATAAATCTCAGTGCTGAATGATACACAGAATCCAAAGATTTCAACGTTGTGGAGTGTCAAACACATCTCCATAGTCTAAAATTGGCAAGAAGGTAGATTCAACCAACTTTTTCTTGACTTTCAGTGTGAAGCAGGAACTGTTTCTGAAGTAAAAGCCCAACTTTAATTTCGATTTAGTGATTAACTGCTCAATACACAATTTAAAAGACATGTCTTTCTCCAATATAAATCCCAGGTATTTGTACGAGGGAACTAGTTCTATTGGCCTGCCCTGTAATGTGCGGAGATGAGGCAGGAACGGTCCATGCTTACGGGTTCTGTTAAAAAACAAATATGTATCCAGTCACCATTCCACAGGATGGTTGGTGAAGTGGTAGTAAAGTAGTTTTCACTACCATAGACTGTATGTAAAGATGGAGGACGCGTCTCCACTTCCTCTCACTGTACAAAAGTGAAGCCAAAATATCCCGGATACGGGCACTGCCATCTTGTAGTTTTGGACCAGATCCTGGGCAGTAGTGATCGGGCGGTGGAGCAGCGGTGTCAAAGTCCCGCCCATACACCTGCCCAACCATTCGCGATTCAGTCACAGCTGTCAATCATGACGTTTTACCCCAGTTTTATAGCATCAAATAATTAATAAAAACCAAACTTATCAGAAAAATTAACACTTGAACAAACATCAGCATGATAAAAACTACCTAAATTACGGAAACCATCTTTGGGAAAAAGGTATTTGACGTGTACTTTGATCTTTTAGTTTGGCCCATGTCCCATCAGCTAACATGGAGGGGGTGGAGTTATGACCTATACTGCAGCCAGCCAGCAGGGGGCGATCCAGATGTTTTGTCTTCAGTCATACAGTCTATGCATCAACCTCTGAACAGTACATCAAATCTAACATTAGTGTTTCCCTCTGCTCTCCACAGTATGCACTGCATGTGTACAACGAAGTGATGTCAGTGGGTCAGAAGTACGGGATTCGTAACTCCGGGTACTACGCGCTTCGCAGCCTACGCATAGAGAAATTCTTTGCCTTCTGGGGTCAGGACCTTGACGCTTTCACCACCCCGCTGGAGTGTGGACGGGAGTTCAGGGTTAAATTTGACAAGGTCTGTTGCCATTTCAGCATGTAAACACATCAAACTGTATGATGTCAGCCAGTGGGGGTTCTGACTGCTGCTTTCTGGTTTTGGGTTACAAAAAGCCTTTTATTTGGTAACAGCAGTCCTTGCTGTTACCAAGGTAACTTGGTAATGAATAGCTATTCAGCAAAAATAGAGTGTTGATGCATTGCATTTCTGTTTATTACATTGTTACACTATGACTTAGCCAAACAGATTTACAATTGAGCTCTTGCTTAAATTTTGCACTTTATTTTTTACTTCATAACGGAGAGAGAATATTAAAAGGTACTATGCCATCTGCCTTGCTAAAACCTAAAACATCAGTGTTATAATCTTTGCTAGGACGTAGAGATACGATTGTCACCAAGCTGCACTTGCAGACACAACAGGTGGCACTTTACACCAGCAGTGGTAACAACAGGTGTGCTGTCTGCTGCACATATACAGTAATAATGTCAACACAGTATCAATGACTGGACCTCACAGTGTAAAATTGGTTTCACAGATTGCTTTCAGATGAGTCGATGTCTTTACTGTACAGTTTATCGAAGAAATGTATGAAATGAAAAGTTCTTTCCTGTGCAGTGTTTGTAGATTTTTAATTGTTTGTAGACCATGTCCCGAAACACCTTTAACAGTGCTCCTTCCTTTATCTTCCTACTTTCTCCTCTTCTCTTTGCTACTTTGCCCTTTTTCTTCTCTTTCACCCCCACTTTTTTCAATTTCCCACATTCGTCTTTCTTCACCTATATTTTCTGCCACGTCTTCCTTCTGGCTTGTCTTGTCTCTATGCCTCCATCAGGACACAGACTTCCTTGGTCGTGAGGCCTTGCTGCAGCAGCGTCAGGACGGTCCATCTCGGCGATTTGTCATGCTGGTTCTAGAGGACCACGACACTGAACTGGACCTGTGGCCGTGGTGGGGCGAGCCCATCTACCGTAACGGTCAGCTAGCTGGGACGACCACTAGCAGCGCCTACAGCTACACTCTGGAACGCCACGTCTGCCTTGGCTTCGTATCTCCGCCGCCAGGCCCAGAGGGGCTCCCCACACCCATCACCCCAGACTTCATCAACCGTGGGGACTATGAGGTGGACATTGCTGGCCAGCGCTACCCAGCCAAAGCCAAACTCTACCCCTTCAGCTCCCTCTTCGCCCAGCAAAAACGCCGCAAGGAAGACATGGAGTTAAGCAACCTCCAGGCGAAGTGATGCAAACTAATAGAAAATGGAAGGCCTCGCTTTTGCCTCAGAAGGGGCTTCTGTGACACTCCTTCAGTTTTTCCAATCCACTCCTGCAATTACCTGGCAGCGCCAATCTATCGTCCCCTTTCTAGTTCCTAATCATGAGGGCTGTATGCACAATCACTATTTGTCTATCTAGTATTTAACTTCCACGCTGCATCTCCCTCTTTTGAAAGTGCAATATTTAGGAGGCACCAGATGCTTGAGCTGTATCAAATACAGCAATACAACAATACACCTGTGTCAAATCAAATTCTGTCCTTGTTTTTTAGCCCTGCCCGGCTTCACACTCAAACACGTTCCACGGTTAACTGGAGCGGTCTATGGCTAAGTGCCTTGGTCAAGGCAACATCAACAATGTGTTGAGGACTCTTTAGCTTAGTTCACTGTAACCCACCCAGAAGGGATTTAGAGTGACTATCTTCTCCAGTAGTGTTCCAGTTTTGACACCGCACAGTCTGGAAGAGTTTGAAAGAAATGTCATTCAATGCTAATGTGCAAAATGCCTACACAGTCAACGCAGTTGTTGACGTCGATGTCATTTTACAAATTAAAGTGCTGCTGTAAAGAATACGCGCAGTGTGATGTAGAGAGCAATGTGGTCTAATTCAGATACATTATACTGTCCACTACTATCATTGTCACAACATTATCCTCCCCAGTCAGGGGGAATAATCAGGAAGCCTGATATAATCATTAATAAACCATTGTTTACACCTCTTCCGGTCCTGTTTAAAAGGCTTCCCAGGCTCTCCTTAATGCATAAAAGTAAAGCAAAATGACCTTTTCCCCATTGATTGTATCTTTATAATCTGCTGTCTTTATTCTGCTTTGTCAAGCTTGTGGTAATGTATTTACGGTAATGTTATTTATGTTTTATGTATCACCCTGGTCATTTTGAAGCAGCGTTCCTCGTTTTGTTTGATTGATGTGTGTTGTTGAATGTGTGGCTGATGTTTAGGTGAGGTCAGGATGGGAACGCTGGGGCTGTCGTATTCCAAACATGTTGGTTGGACTCCACAATATCTTCCATTGGCGATGTGATTTTTGCCTGATCCAGAGTTACGATGTTTGTCTAAAGGAAGGACTTCATTGCGATCTGAAATAAAGCGATGTATTTTTGTATAGGTAGTGTGTATAAAATCTCTATTTTCAGTACTGCACCTTTTTTCTAGTCAATCAGCTTTAAGTCATATCAGCCGTATGAATTATCGATACTTTGGTCAGTTGTTTCATTCTTGCAGTTGTCCCCCTGATGATGCATTATTTCAAATGCTTGCTGTACATGTAAAAGTCATTTGTCAGCAACAGCTTGATGTTTTCCGACATTTGCATTAGTATACACCTTTAGTCATTTGGCCCTGTTGCCCTCTTTCAGAGCTACAGATCAGCTGGTCTGGAGCTGGTAGGGAGTCTCTTCAGCAGTGCTGTTGTGAAGAACATTGTTACCACAAGAACGGCAGTTGAAAGTTGAATTCATCCTGCCAGTGGTGCAAATGGCTATATGGTTGAGCAAAAACCTCTCTGTTGTGCAGTACTGGTGCGCCGATATGCTGCTTCCTCATAATTTCATATTCAAATTTGGATGCAGATTGTTTCACTCGATCTTATGTCCAGAATTTAGTAATTAAGTGTGCTTGAGGAGGGTAGCACATGTTAAAATGAAAGGGATCATGAAAGCAGGACAGGGAACCCACTGTTACAACTCCCAGTGATTGATAGACGCATAACTCTAGACACCAACTAAATCTGTTTTACAATCTTGTTAAAGAGTGTTTTTTGTTTGTGAATCAAAAAAGTGCAAAATGGTGATCAGAGTAACAAAAGGCGTATTTATAGTGTGTGTCTAACTCTTTGTCTACCTGTCATGTATATGGTTGGAAAATGACATATTGATCCTTTAAATATTTGCTTAGTTTGAATTAGAGATGGAACGGTTCAAGTGAAGAATCCGCTAGTCATGGTGTGGGACATGTATGTATTGTTTGGTTCATTTTAGTCTCACAGTTTCAGTCCAAAAGACTTGTGGTTGTGACGGAAAAAAAGACGACTGTGCAAGCACTGTGCAACACGTGTGGCTTACGCCAGCTAACCCTTACCCAAATAAAAATAGAATGAACAGAGCAGTGCTGTTCTGAAAACAGTCTACAGTGTGTTCAGGTTCTGCTGCACTTGACGTGTCTTATTTCTGTCAAATTTATTTTAATAACACAGTGGCACTTTTCCTTTTGATAAAAAAAATCCAGCCGTTCTTTCAAGGTATTTAAAATACTGCACTTTAAATTGGAAAATGAACATTTGAAATAAGAAATCTACTGTTTAAGAGCTTATGTTGAGCTGATGCCTCACTTTGTTTATGGCCTTCTATAGTAGTCTATAATTTGGCCATTTTTATATAAAAATAACAAAGCTGCTTTTTTGTTTGCACTAATTAGAAAACCTATTCTTTTAATAAAGATTTGACAATGAAAAAGTGTTTGTTTCTATGTTCTTAGTCAGAATTACGTTAAGGCAAGCAGTTCACTGTTTTTGGGCCAAATAAATGAAAAACATGTTGAAATTGGCAATGGATTGTGTGTGAAGGCGTCTGAAACACATTGCTGCAAAAACAAACTCATCTGTTTAAACGGATCACTTGGCCTAGTGGGTCATATCCACTGGTGTGATTTTCCTTTTGAACAGTTCAACGGACTAGCCTACATGTTTGAGTCTATGAGTGAAGGGAAATTGTTCCAAACATTTGCACTAAACATGAGCGGCCTGCTGTTTTTTTGTTATTGGCTTTCTATGGTGTTTGGGAATTTGAGTTTTCTTGTATTTCGACAGTTAAAAAAAACTCTAGCACTAAGTATAACGTATACCATCCAAAAAAAAGTGAATGGTACAAATGAAATGTCAGTGAAGGTCTGGAAAAGCTGTGAAGTGGTCGTGGAACACTCCACTGGATAAGTTTGGAGCATGTTTGTCTCATTTAATGTTCCCATTTCAGCACTACTTGTGCTGGACTGATCTGTAAATGCCAGCGTTTTTTTTCAGAGCTTTACACTAATGTATTTAAGTTAAAATATATTTGTCTGTCTAATATACTTCATGTAACAGAGAATTTTGTTTAAGTTGCTTTAATATGTTCACTTCAGGGGGGGGGGGGTGTGTGTGTGTGTGTGTGTGTGTGTGGCCGTGTGGCCAGGTTCAAGGGTTCAGTCCCCATGGCTACCAGCTGTGTTCAGCATTGACGTAGTGAAACCTTGTGCTGCTGCTCTTCCCACACAGTGTCATCAAACATCAGTGTACTAATGAACATCAGAGTGCTTACAGTGAGTGAAGGTTTATTCATGTGTCGTAGCAGAGGACTGAGACACCTGTGCTCAGCTCATTAATAACACCACCTGTAATTATTTCCACTAATTAATTATGCAGGGTCATCTCTGAGCCGGGGGAAGTTATGCAACAACAAAACACTTTATTAGCATATTACAACAACAACCGCTTCCTCCTGTTGCAGTGCATTCTGGTTCGCGGAGATCACGTCCTTCTGGCTTTGCGTGGGCGGCATCCGTTGTGGGGCACGGGGGTGTTGTCGGTGATTGATACCACCTCCAGGCCTCCCATTGTCAAGCCTTTGATCGCAGACTGCACAACAGAGAAAAATCCATTCATTCATTGATGACGCTGATAGGAACAGATCTAGATGTGTGTGGCTCCTTTAACAGCCTGAAATGACCCTGAATTTTCTTCACGCAGTGACAGGTTTATATGAGCTGCACTCCCACTTTCACATCACAGAACACACTTTCATCCTGTTATCCTACTGGGCCTCTTTATACTTTCTGAACTTTCATGTGCTATCCTGCAACTTTAAAATATGAGGCCAGCTTTGTTAATGAAATAACCAGTCATTATCAGTAGATACATATTAAGCAGAGTTGAAACTATTAGTTTAATTGATTAATGGATCAATAAAATATATATATATATATATATATATATACACATATCTATATAGATGTGTGTGTATATACGTATGTGTGTATATATATATATATATGTATGTATATATATGTGTGTGTGTGTGTATGTATATATACATACACACATATATATATATGTGTATGTATATATATGTGTGTGTGTATGTATATATATATATATATATATATATATATATATATATATATATATATATATATATATATATATATATATATACACATACACATTATTTATTTAACACTTTATTGCAATGTTTTCACCCCCCTTCCAGACAATCATTAACACTTCTGAATCCATTGCAACTTTCCTTTTTATACATGTACAAAGAAATTAATATCTAATAAATAACTGCAAAATGCCAACAACACGCTAAAAAGCGAATATGCGTCTGGATAACACACCAAAATGGCATACAAATTGGGGTGTCATACATACACCACTTCATGAGATCAGTCTGGTAGGGGGGGGGCCTAAACTGGAGCGTTTCAGACAGAGGGTGAATATTCATAAAGTTTTTTTTACATTAAAGCATGTAAACATGTTCTAGTAGAAACCCAAAACACAAGTATGAACCTAACAATAAGTATATTTTGGGACCTTTGAGACGTTTTGTGGGTCTACATACAAAGTGTAATGAGATCACAAGGCAGTTCCATAGTTTCTTCTTCTACTCACCTGACGTCCAGGGCCAAGACCTTTGACCACGACACGGACAAACGTCACGCCCTTCGCTGTGGCTTTCTGTTTAGAGGAGACACACAGAAGACTGACTGATGTCTGTAGCCATCCATCTGACTCCACTACCCTCCACAACAACAGCTAGATACCTTTCGTTTGGTAGAACCCTAGCATTAGGAGAAATTAACTTCACCTTTATATATGCCAAAAACCACAAAACAATTAACATTTTGTTACATTACAACTCCTATACAGGGACAACGTATATGTGTTGGAGACTTGGCTTTTCTCCAGGTTTACCTACGTGTTTAGAATAGAATAAATGGTTTATTGTGTTGACTGCAGAGCTACAACGAGTGGTGGAATAATGCCAAACATGCCAGAGGACTTTCTGAATATCTTTGGGTTTTGGACTCTTGGGCATTTCATCAATGGTCTGACATTTTCTAGGCTAAGCGACTGATTGGTTAATTGAGAAAATAGGCAGGTCAATAGATCATGAAAATAATTGGTAGTAGCAGCCATATTTTATTGTCTGAAGAAGAGAATAACCTGACATAGTGTTTGACCAGCATGACTTTACTTCTAGGAGATTCACATATCTGCCCATGTGATAAAAACACTTCATTTCATTTCTCTAGTGTGTTTCCTGTTTGTTGTTAACCACAAGTCTTCAGAAATCAGGCTAATATTAAGTTTAAAACGACGCCAACTGCTGCACTCCCTCACAGTCCTCAGAGAGCAACAAACATTTCATATTTAGAAATGACATATTACATGTACGACTTTTTCAATACCACCTAGGATGGGATTTGATGAGAAAAGAAGTATTTACCAAGTAATGTTACCTGAACTTAATAAAATATCTCTGAAGTGTGTTTTTACTCATAATAAAATGGATAAAATATTTTTTGCATAGAACATTACATATAAGACGTTTTTTTAATACTTTTAAGACCCTGTGGGAACCCTGTCATTTATTTGCTTGTATAACTTGCCTAACAGTCATGTGTTCCTGATCTCTCCCGGGGAGTTAGGGGAACGTACCGCAGCAGCAGAGATGCCTGCAGTCTGAGCAGCGATGGGCGTCGACTTCTTGATGTTCTTGAAGCCTTCTGTCCCGCAGGACGTCCTGACCAGCGACTGTCCTGTGCTCTCTGTCAGCTGGATGTGTGTGCTGGTACGGGACAGGGAAGTCTACTGGGTCACTGACTCACAACAGATTGTTCTATGTAGTTAGAAATATGTATATCATACACTGTTGCACTGATAACAATATATATATTCCCCATAACTGGTTTGACTTTGAGCTTAGATCGGTCCCAAAAAATCTAGCCCGACCCTACCCAAGCCTGTGCACGTTGCGTCCGAGCCCGGCCCGACACATTAACTGGAATTATGATCCCGAGCCCGATTTAAACCGACACTTTTTAATATGTGGGCCGTTATAACTGACGTTCTCAACTACAATTCAGAGTTGTTTAACTACAGAAATCTGTTCAGAATTATCTTAACAAATACCGGTAATGCAACAAGGACGAAGCACGTAAACAGCTGTTAGTTTATTCAGAACGGATCACAAATGATCTGAATGAAGAAACGTAAAAAAAACCTTGACCCGTCACTCCCTCAGCTGAATAGTGAGGGGACCAGATCAAGACATCAACATAATCAAAGACCTGGAACCATATAGGAGACTTTCTGGTCCCCATCACCTCATTAATACTGTCCTTCACCACGGTCTCCATCACCTCATTAATACTGTCCATCACCTCATTAATACTGTCCATCACCTAATTAATACTGTCCTTCATCACCTCATTAATACTGTCCTTCATCACGGTCTCCATCACCTCATTAATACTGTCCTTCATCACCTCATTAATACTGTCCTTCATCACCTCATTAATACTGTCCTTCATCACCTCATTAATACTGTCCTTCATCACCTCATTAATACTGTCCTTCATCACCTCATTAATACTGTCCTTCATCACGGTCTCCATCACCTCATTAATACTGTCCTTCATCACCTCATTAATACTGTCCATCACCTCATTAATACTGTCCTTCATCACCTAATTAATACTGTCCTTCATCACGGTCTCCATCACCTAATTAATACTGTCCTTCATCACCTCATTAATACTGTCCTTCACCACGGTCTCCATCACCTAATTAATACTGTCCTTCATCACGGTTGGGCTTGGGCAGAGAATCTAAACTATAGTTTGACTGCATGACATAAAAGCTAATAAGTAGCATAGCTAAAGGAAATATTTAATAACTCTGTAGGAGTCTGCTTTAATTGGTTCAGAAATCCTGTCCTACAAATCTCAACTCAACACCCACTAGACTCCACTAGACCATCAGGTTAAGTTTAATACTACGTATTAGTTTAAAATATATTTTCTAAATGATTACTTGTGTTTGTTCCTATTGTTCTATTGTTGTTATTCAAAGTGACAAATGGAAGTTACAATCTGCTCTCCAACATCATTTTTCCCACTAGTCCCATTTTGGCTCCAGTAGTCTGGATCAACAGAAGCGCTTTGCCCCTCACCTTCTGCCTCTGTGTGTCGCCGTTCTCAAGATCCCTTCACTTCGGGAAACAAACTTTGAGCTAGTGAGCTACACGCTGAACATGGCAAGTTTTGAAGAAAATTTGGATGGTGCAACAAGGCAGGCCTGTTTGTTTCTTTAGGTGAATGATTGTAAAGATTTACAAAGAATATGTTTAGGGCATTTCCTCTCTAACTGGGACATTCTGGGACGAAGTACACATGGAGAGACACTGGTAAGAGACAATGAGGTGTAACCATGTATCAGCTAATTTAAATAGCTCACGTTACTGGATTGTGTCAACAGTTAACTTCATTTAATATTGGATGAGGAGTTTTCTTTTGTTCCTTCCTGAGACTATTTAGCAGAGCCAGCGTCGCTGCATCTGGAGCTTAGTGGCCGAGACCATTGTGACTGGTTGTGAATGCAAACAAGCCAGAGTGTTTTTCTCCTATCCCAGAATGTATCTGTGGTGTAGCCAGACTTAACTCCACAGTGCTGTGCAGATAATTCTGGCTATAAGAGACTAGGGATCCAGTGACCTAACCTAAATTATTTGAAGATCAAAATGATCTTAGTGAATCACTGTTTTATTGTCACTTTTGCAGTTTGCACTTACTTGTTGTATGTGGCTTTAATGTGAGCGATTGGTAACTCCTCAAACTTCTTTCCTCCCCATCTCAGTGAACTTTCCTGGCCAGGCAGGGGAGGGAAATGGCTAAAGGATTCAAAATAAGGTTAATATCTCATCACAACAGTATTATACTGCAGTGAGTTGTGTTTCTATTTACTGAGCAAACAGAATCATGATGTTAGTAGACAGATATGTACATCATGTGATATTATCTGACCTGGAGTCTCTGGAGGACTTCCCAGAGTCTGGGCTGGATGCTGCGGTCTCCTGAAGCCTGACAGCACCGGTACACAGTGTTCGCTGCAGCTCGGTGCTTCCACACCTAGAATCACAAACTAGCATTAGCACCATCGTCATAAACCAGTGCGGCTTGTCTAAACACTAGTTTGTTCTACGATCATTATGTACAGTTTGAAGCCTGCTAGAACTCAGCATGCTGAGGCTGACTGACTTTATTAGCGCTAGCCGTTAGCTAACAAGGATGCTAGTAAACCACAGACCACTTACAGAGAACCTCCATTTGCATTTAGGGAGGCAGCAAGCTGTCGGCATACGTTTCCCACAGAACTAACTAATATACAATTTAGTTTATACATGTTTGATACGTTTAAAAAACAAACTCGCTGTCAGACATTCAGCTTCTTTACGCACAACAAATGTGACATTGAAGGTGCTGTAAATGCAGACCAGACCAGTACTATCTTTATTTTTTGAGGGGTGGCAAGGTCACAAAAACATTATTATTACTATTACAACTACAGTCGTCACTTGTAAAATTGATTGAATAATACGAACATTATTGTTATAAATATGGAAATATATGTCTGTAGTTCAATGAGATGGTTTCTTAATAAAAAAGATTATAACAATATCAGCCTCCCCCACTTTAAGCTGAATAGACCGTTCGTTTTTTCTGCACAGGATTGTGGGTAGAAGTAGAAACATGCTGCCTTCAAGGACTACATAAACCCTCGTAGATATGAAACTGTCATGGTGAAAACTCGCTTGAAGCCCTTAAGCAAATATCTTCTATACTAAACCGTCTTTGCCTCAAGTAACAATCAATCTGCCCCATGCTTTAGATAAAGGAGAACACTTCCTATCAGAAACTGGGGTTAATGTTTTTGTCTTCTGGTATCACCGAGGGAGTAACGTGGTTGAAAATCCTTCCTCCAGCCTGTTTTGCCGCCGTCAGGATTTTTTTGCATATACATTGAATGTAGCAGAAAAGATGGCTGCGCCCTGTAGAAGGATGGCTGCTCGGTCTCTCTTCCACTTTCTGTCCTTTAGCAGGACAGCGGGCGGGAACTCGGGCTTTCGGCAGTTTTCCAGCACATCTGTTCATCGGGCGACTTTGCAGACCAAAAGTGTCACGGAAAAAGCGAGTTCTCCGTGGACTTTGATGGCAGCCGTGTGTCTGCAAAGACTTCCGGTCATTTCAGCGGACTGCGGCCCGATAGAGCGGAAGTTCAGAGACATGATGCTCCAGGTCAGTCTGTTCACCATGACACACACAACACACACACACACACGTGTGTGTGTGTGTGTGTGTGTGTGTGTGTGTGTGTGTGTGTGTGTGTGTGTGTGTGTTGAGCTCTCTGTTTTAGCTACAGAGTGAGACCTCTCACTTCTGTTCCATCTTTGTTGGGAGTCGCACATGCTCAGTAGCTAGGTAAGGACTACTAGCCAGTCAGAAGCAGAGTATGAGGGCGTGCCCTGACAGTACCTAGGTAAGGACTACTAGCCAGTCAGAAGCAGAGTATGAGGGCCCTGACAGTACCTAGGTAAGGACTACTAGCCAGTCAGAAGCAGAGTATGAGGGCGTGTCCTGACAGTACCTAGGTAAGGACTACTAGCCAGTCAGAAGCAGAGTATGAGGGCGTGTCCCTGACAGTAGCTAGGTAAGGACTACTAGCCAGTCAGAAGCAGAGTATGAGGGCGTGCCCTGACAGTAGCTAGGTAAGGACTACTAGCCAGTCAGAAGCAGAGTATGAGGGCGTGTCCCTGACAGTACCTAGGTAAGGACTACTGGCCAGTCAGAAGCAGAGCATGAGGGCATGTCCTGACAGTAGCTAGGTAAGGACTACTAGCCAGTCAGAAGCAGAGTATGAGGGCGTGCCCTGACAGTACCTAGGTAAGGACTACTAGCCAGTCAGAAGCAGAGTATGAGGGCGTGCCCTGACAGTACCTAGGTAAGGACTACTAGCCAGTCAGAAGCAGAGTATGAGGGCGTGCCCTGACAGTACCTAGGTAAGGACTACTAGCCAGTCAGAAGCAGAGTATGAGGGCGTGCCCTGACAGTACCTAGGTAAGGACTACTAGCCAGTCAGAAGCAGAGTATGAGGGCGTGCCCTGACAGTACCTAGGTAAGGACTACTAGCCAGTCAGAAGCAGAGTATGAGGGCGTGCCCTGACAGTACCTAGGTAAGGACTACTAGCCAGTCAGAAGCAGAGTATGAGGGCGTGCCCTGACAGTACCTAGGTAAGGACTACTAGCCAGTCAGAAGCAGAGTATGAGGGCGTGCCCTGACAGTACCTAGATAAGGACTACTAGCCAGTCAGAAGCAGAGTATGAGGGCATGCCCTGACAGTACCTAGGTAAGGACTACTAGCCAGTCAGAAGCAGAGTATGAGGGCATGCCCTGACAGTACCTAGGTAAGGACTACTAGCCAGTCAGAAGCAGAGTATGAGGGCGTGCCCTGACAGTACCTAGGTAAGGACTACTAGCCAGTCAGAAGCAGAGTATGAGGGCGTGCCCTGACAGTACCTAGGTAAGGACTACTAGCCAGTCAGAAGCAGAGTATGAGGGCGTGTCCCTGACAGTACCTAGGTAAGGACTACTAGCCAGTCAGAAGCAGAGTATGAGGGCGTGCCCTGACAGTACCTAGGTAAGGACTACTAGCCAGTCAGAAGCAGAGTATGAGGGCGTGCCCTGACAGTACCTAGGTAAGGACTACTAGCCAGTCAGAAGCAGAGTATGAGGGCGTGCCCTGACAGTACCTAGGTAAGGACTACTAGCCAGTCAGAAGCAGAGTATGAGGGCGTGCCCTGACAGTAGCTAGGTAAGGACTACTAGCCAGTCAGAAGCAGAGTATGAGGGCGTGCCCTGACAGTACCTAGGTAAGGACTACTAGCCAGTCAGAAGCAGAGTATGAGGGCGTGCCATGCTAGCAGCTAGGCAAGCATTATAACGTGTGTTCCAAAGTGACCATGTTTGTCTCTGAAGTAAAGGCTGGACTACAATAGAGCTGTTTGGAGCAGTTTGTGAACAGTGTTTTCTGTTGGAGATGGTAAGTCCCTTTGGGGTCGACTTTGGGCTTCTTCACTTTGTAAGCGTATAACATGCACAAAAAAGATATATAACACAATAAAGGAAAGGGAAAAAGCCAAAAGCATAATATGAGCACTTTAAAACTCTCTCTAATCATGAGGCTCTTTAATTCAGAGGCGTAATGTTAAGTAGTCTACCTAAGATTATTGCACAGTATGTTCAGTTTATAGAAAAAAATCATATTTTTGAAATTAAATGTGCAGTAATCAGTGTGGCAACTTCTAATGTATGCAATGAGATTCCTCACTCTCCATAAAGGACATACAATCAGAGAAACGTCATGCTAGAGAAAAGAAGTCAAATCAGATATACAAAGGGCGCCCTGGTAGCTCCCCTGGTTGAGTGTGCGCCCCGTGTACCAAGGCTCAGTCCTTACCGCGGCGTTTGAATCCAACCCACGGTCCCTCTCTCTTCCACTTCCAGTCTACAGCTGTCCTGTCAATTAAAGGCAAAAAAAGCCCCCCAAAAAAGCAGTAATGAGTTATTTGATTAATTTTATTAGAATCATATTCTGAAATAAAATATGTATATATACTTCTGTTGCCTGAATAAATAACTAAAAGGCAAACCCCTTTTAGCAGTTTGCCTGAAAGTTAGATCTAAAAGAAATTTTATTTGAAAAAACCCAATTTTATCAGACTTAACATGACCATGAATTTCGTTATAGTAACAGTTGATTTGTGTTGGTGTACAAGTACGTGTGTAAAAGTAATTTAGTATTATCATGATATATATTCTGTCCATCTTGCTTTGTGCTTCTACATATTTGATGCAGCTGTGGGCTCTGGTATTTCACATATTGTGACTCCAGCTGTAAAATAATATAGGATATAAGGTTGATATAAGGCAGATGACAGCCAGCCACTATTTGTCAATGGGGTCAGTAAACAGAGGTCTGCAAAGCATCCTGTTGGTTGAGATGGAGACGTGCTTTGACTTAATTTCAGCTTGAGCTGGAGAAAAGCTTGCTGTCGGACCACGAGCTGCGGCTGCTGGAGGACGCTGAGAGGATGAGTCGGAAGCAGGCAGACGACTATGACTCGGATGAAGAGGACGAGCGCGGGGACCAGGAGATCGTGTTGGCCCAGGACCTGGAAGACTCCTGGGAGCAGAAGCTAAAGAGCTTCCAGCCAGCGCTGAGGGTCACGGGTCAGTATGGGAAGTGAACAGTGGGGTACACAAGTAAACCAGAAAATACACAATATGAAAATCTCCTTAAATATTACAAATGTGCCTGATGAAATAGATGATAGTATTCAGCCTTTTGTCTTGCTCCGATCACTAATCAACTGAAATTTAGATAATCTGGACATCTGGGTTTAAAGTAAATTACCAGGGAGGAAAGAGGCTTAATGTTACTTTCTGTGCAGGATTCTAATGTTTTTTTTGACATTCAGGAAGTCTTTTAGCTGCAGCACTCCCAAATAGCATTTTATTCCCTGTGACATTTACGAGGTTTTGTGTACATTTTGCTCTCCAGTCACAGAGAGACGTAGCTGTTGTGAGTGCCGTTGACGGTCCTGTCTCTTGTTTAGCTGATGCAGATAAGGACTTGACCTCGTTGGAGCGCTGCCTGGCCGACTCGCTGCTTCTTGTGGCCGAGCAGCAGGTCGGGGGTGAGAAGCTGTGGCTGCTGCCTCAGACTCAGTGGCAGGAAGGAGAAACGCTGCGGCAGACGGCCGAGAGAGCCCTCGCTTCCCTGCCAGGTAACATGGACATGAGTTTTAAAGGCTGATGCAAGTAATGTTTGAAGGAAGCTGGCGATATGTTGTGCTGATATTCAGTCCACTGTTTTTAAACCCTCTAAATTAGTATTTAGTATTTTATAATAAGCTTTTAAGTGTTTTCCCTTAAATTCTGTTTAATCACAGGGCACTGAAGCCACTTTCAGCTGAATGTTTAATGCAGCTCGTGGATACCCATCATTAACTCTCCATCCATCCATCCATTAACTATGAAATATATTCAATTTGTCATTTTCTTTTTTTTTCACTTTCTAATTGTTCTGATGCTTTCTCTCGTTTTTTTTTACATGGATACACCAGCTAACTGATCTACCTTTCTAAATACAGTTTACAGAAACAGCAGGTAGACCCAGACAGTAGCAAATGTCTTCCCTAATATAAAGTCTATTATTCAACCAATCACAGAGGTCTGCATTGTATTGATTAACACCATGCTTTTGTCCCAGAGGTATTTTAGGTAAAACATCTCCAGCTACTCCTAAAATATATCTAATATATCTGTTCTCCTGAGATAGAGAAGTATTTTCGTATTGCTAATTATCTCCAAAGTCCATAGCTTTCAGAAGTAGGTAGGACACAATGAAGTCAACAAAACAAAACGGGATTAAACATTATGGATTATACATTATCCATGTGCATTATGATAAAAAAGTACATTGATGATAGCAATACATAACTTTACTTAAAATCAGATTTAATTGCACTGATACAGACCTGAAACTTTATGATAGGCAATGTTTTAATGCTTTAATACAAGAGCACTGTTCTTTACTGCCTTACTTTTATTTTTTGGTCAATTCTAATCTTTTTAGGAGAATATTAACTGTAAATTAAAAATAGGGAAGAAAACGGAAACAAAATAGTGAGAGCGAGGAGAGTGTGTGGAAATTGGTTATAATGTATTTTAATTAACCTCAAAGCCATTGCTTTCGGCAGGATGTAAGGTACTATCCATATCCTAAATATCAGCTGTTATGGGTTGCACTGTCGTCAACACGCTCCATTTGCTGCATTATTACTGGATCTCCATCCTAATCTCTTTAGCTGGTATGACCCAGTTATATCCTCAGGATCATTACAGTTTGAATGGGATCTTATCTCAAATAGAAGTGTGGTACTTGCAGTACAATCAGCCATATTAACCACAACAACGTTAAATGTCCAACCAACTAATCATTTCTATACACAGCATTTTACCAATCATATTCCAGAATTTGGTTCCAAGCTGTCACATGAGCTCATGGAGCTGTAACACGTCGCTGTCGGCCAGAAACCTTGTATCTCCATATTTTGTCTTTTTTTTCATAAATCAATGTTTGTGGGTTTCTAAAAATATTTAAACAGTGACAGTGTGTGAGGTAAATAGCTCAATAAAATGTTTTCTATTTAGCCTTTTTTTTTTTATTTAAAACAACGGTTATGGACATACAAGGATTTTGCCCTACAGCGACTCAGCAACTGACCAAAAGGACAATTAAGGTCACAGCTGGCAACACCTGGAACAAATGTTCCAGTGACCCTGTGATGACCCCTTATTTAACATTATCTGTAAAACTGGCTTCTTCTTCTTCTTCCTTTTCTTTTTCTCTCTCCGCATCCAATAGAAATCAAGGCTTTAAGCTCTGAAGCATTTAAATAAAACGCCAGTGACTGAGCATGTTAAACTGTTTCACAACACTGCTCATGAACTATTAATGTGCCAACTCCATCAATCACTCCCCATTAAGACTTTCCACTCGACATTACCCTGTGCCATTTGGTGGAGGGTTTTATGTAAAGTGCCTCACAGAAGCAGGAGTCAATCCATTTTTAATACAGCCGGACTCAGTGGGAACACATGGCCGTGTTGGTCTGCCTGTTGGGCCAACTGGGAGCATGTGATTTAGACGACATGAGATTTGATTAAAACTTAATTGAGAGTGTTGTTGTCACAGTGGAGAATGAGAAACAGACCACACTTAATTAAAATACAGCATAAGCTAAATAAAGCTGCAGCAACTGCATAAAACTTCAGAACATCTGCACTTCAGCTCACCTTTTGTCTCCAGCTGAATGAACTGGCCCCTGTTCTCTGTCTGCAGCAGCTGGTTTCAAGGCGACTTTCCTCGGCAACGCCCCCTGCGGAGTGTACAAGTACAAACTGCCCAAAGCTGCTCGGACGGAGAGCTCGGTCGGAACAAAGGTGTTCTTCTTCAAAGCCATTCTGTCAGACAGCGGCCCCCCCGCAGCCCCAAATGCTCCTTTTCTGTGGGTGAAGAAGGATGAACTGCAGCGCTACCTGAAACCAGCATACATGATGAAGGTTGACCGCTTCATCCTCAACCTGTGACACCCAAACAGAGCAGGGACACCGACGTACAGAACAATATTTATGAGGCCCAGAAAGTTACCCTTGTTGCTCATCTGTCGTCTTGTATCCTAAAATGTTCTTTCATTCAATATATGTGTTGTATAAATAAATAGTTTTTTTTCCACACTGTGTGGGTTTTAAGTTGGTAAAACCATCAGATTTAACCTGCACCTTACATGACCCAGATGATATCTACGGCCGTATGTATAAAACTTTAACAAAATGATCTTAAAATTAGTCCTAAACTATGACTTATGAGTAGGCTTTAGAGGTTTTGTAAAAAGAAGCTAAAAGTTACTTGCAGCAAAGTCTGATTCTTAAATACATACACCCACAATGCCCCGCCTCAAACACTGAATCACCCAATAGCAAGCTTTAAAAGGTGACCAACTGCATCACAGCGTCATGCATGCCTTGTCGTGATTAAAACTACCCATCATGCATTGTGTCACATACTAACTTCAATATACTGAAACGTGAGAAGAAAAGCTTTTTCATGATATATGCAGTTATGTAGACAATGTCAATATGGGCTATTTGGAATAATACTCTAATCCTAAATGAGTTAAAGAAGGATATAGTAACATCTGAGGAGCTCCTAACATGTTTGTGTGTTCACAATCAAATTCATGTTTAATTGTTTCAGATTTTCTGAAACAGAGTGGTTATCTATACATTTCCATTACAGGGTTTTAATTTGTGATTTTTAAGCCTAGCTAAACTCACACTTGTTAACACTTTTTAAAAACATTTTATTATTGATACATACAGTGAGGAGAACAAGTATTTGATACACTGCAGATTTTGCAGGTTTTCCCACTTACAAAGCTCGTAGAGGTCTGTAATTTTTATCATAGGTACTCTTCAACTGTGAGAGACGGAATCTAAAACAAAAGTCCAGAAAATCACATTGTATGATTTTAAAATAATTAATTTGCATTTTATTGCATGACATAAGTATTTGATCACCTGCCAACCAGTAAGAATTCCGGCTCTCACAGACCTGTTAGTTTTTCTTTAAGAAGCCCTCCTGTTCTCCACTCATTACCTGTATTAACTGCACCTGTTGAACTTGTTACCTGTATAAAAGACACCTGTCCACACACTCAATCAAACAGACTCCAACCTCTCCACAATGGCCAAGACCAGAGAGCTGTGTAAGGACATCAGGGATAAAATTGTAGACCTGCACAAGGCAGGGATGGGCTACAGGACAATAGGCCTGCAGCTTGGTGAGAAGGCAACAACTGTTGGCGCAATTATTAGAAAATAGAAGAACTTCAAGATGACGGTCAATCTCCCTCGGTCTAGGGCTCCATGCAAGATCTCACCTCGTGGGGCATCAATGATCATGAGGAAGGTGAGGGTAGCAGCCCAGAACTACACGGCAGGACCTGGTCAATGACCTGAAGAGAGCTGGGACCACAGTCTCAAAGAAAACCATTAGTAACACACTACGCCATCATGGATTAAAATCCTGCAGCGCACGCAAGGTCCCCCTGCTCAAGCCAGCGCATATCCAGGCCCGTCTGAAGTTTGCCAATGACCATCTGGATGATCCAGAGGAGGAATGGGAGAAGGCCATGTGGTCTGATGAGACAAAAATAGAGCTTTTTGGTCTAAACTCCACTCACCGTGTTTGGAGGAAGAAGAAGGATGAGTACAACCCCAAGAACACCATCCCAACCGTGAACCATGGAGGTGGAAACATCATTCTTTGGGGATGCTTTTCTGCAAAGGGGACAGGACGACTGGACCGTATTGAGGGGAGGATGGATGGGGCCATGTATCGCGAGATCTTGGCCAACAACCTCCTTCCCTCAGTAAGAGCACTGAAGATGGGTCGTGGCTGGGTCTTCCAGCATGACAACGACCCGAAACACACAGCCTAGGCTACTAAGGAGTGGCTCCGTAAGAAGTATCTCAAGGTCCTGGAGTGGCCTAGCCAGTCTCCAGACCTGAACCCAATAGAAAATCTTTGGAGGGAGCTGAAAGTCCGTATTGCCCAGCGACAGCCCTGAAACCTGAAGGATCTGGAGAAGGTCTGTATGGAGGAGTGGGCCAAAATCCCCTGCTGCAGTGTGTGCAAACCTGGTCAAGAACTACAGGAAACGTATGATCTCTGTAATTGCAAACAAAGGTTTCTGTACCAAATATTAAGTTCTGCTTTTCTGATGTATCAAATACTTATGTCATGCAATAAAATGCAAATTAATTACTTAAAAATCATACAATGTGATTTTCTGTATTTTTCTTTTAGATTCCGTCTCTCACAGTTGAAGAGTACCTATGATACAAATTACAGACCTCTACATGCTTTGTAAGTGGGAAAACCTGCAGAATCGGCAGTGTATCAAATACTTGTTCTCCCCACTGTATGTGTGGTTAATGTGAACATTAGGAAGAATCACACTTACAAGATTATTTATCATCGGTCAGAAAGTCTGCGCATATCAGGACGTTTTCCAGGAAAAATGATTATCAGCTAAAACAACATTTTAACTGAAAGTCTGTTTGTTTTTATTTAGAACTGCAGCAGTTACTGAGTACACACCGACCACTGAAAACCAAAGTGTTGTTGCTGCAGTGCAC